>NC_056663.1:128741293-129941293 GCF_018350195.1 Panthera tigris
TTTTATGACTGTTATTTTGAATTCTCGGTCAGGTAAGTCATTTAATTCCACTTCAATAAGGTCACTTTCCGCAGATTTTTTGTGTTCTGTTGTTGGGAACATTGTTACTTGATTCTTTATTTTCCTTAACTCTCTGTGTTGAAGTCTACACGTTAGACCATGTAGGAATCTCTCCCAGTCTTCACCTACTGGCCATATATAGGAGAAGACCCTACCAATCATCCCTGCCAGATATTTTGGCGGTCTTTACTATTTCCCTCCCCAGGAAGCAGCAGGAAGCTGTGGTTTTTGTCCCCTCACTCTGTGTTGGCACAGGAGGGAGAGCCATTGGCATCTATGAGCTCAAATACTTTCTCCCTCATGGAACTAGGCTATTCCCAACCCAACAGAGCTCCAAAACTGGTAAGACAGATGCTAGTTTTTTGGACATCTATGGAGAAGTTGAGGTGCTATAACCAGGGATCAACTCGTTCGCTCTCCAGAGTTGAGAAACTAGGGTTTTTCATTTGTCTGTCGAGCTAGGAGAAAGATCTATGGCATAACTAACTCAAGCCACCATCTTCATTCTTTCTTAGGATGCTAGACTCTGTGGATTCCATCAGCATCCAAGTCAAGCAAGTCAGAAGCAGGCCCCCTGCAGAGCCCTCTTGGAAAAGTTGGGCTGCTGGACATACAAACCACCTCCTTAGTTAACCTGCAAGAAGCTAGAGGCTAGGGAGTTTCTTCCTGATTTTATGCTCTGAGCCAGGATTAGATATTCTGCCTAGATGGTATCCTGAATTTCCCTACTGGCTTCAGTGAGTCTAGTTACATACTTGCCTGGGTGTAGGAGCCTTTCAATTAGTAGTTTTTAAATTTCTGATGAGGGGAATTTGTGTGTGAAATGTTGCTAAATTGGTGTGTTTGTGGGAGGAAGGGGAGCCCAGGAAATCTTAATCTGACATCTTGCTGAGATCACTCCCTCTTACTGCTTTTTAAAATGACTGGAATAACTCCTAAAAATAACATGAAAGCTATTAGTACTCTTTTTTTTTTAAATTTATGGTGTTTTGGAAGATAATATATTCTTTGCATAAGACAACTTGTAAAACCAAGGACCAGAAAATAAAATCCCCATGCTT
This sequence comes from Panthera tigris, assembly GCF_018350195.1. Lineage (NCBI taxonomy): Eukaryota > Metazoa > Chordata > Mammalia > Carnivora > Felidae > Panthera > Panthera tigris. The sequence continues at coordinate 128,742,415 of NC_056663.1, forward strand.
TGACAGAAGCAACTAATGGATTGTACATAGGGAAACTGAAAGTTCCTGAAAATAGCCACAGAACTCAGGGATGTGAGGTAACCTTGAACATTTTTTAATGTCACACCCTCAATATTTTTTGTGGCATAACTCAGAGGTAGGAAAGAATTTCTGGTTGTAATTTCTTCTCCCTACATCATTCTAAAAATTGTAAGCAAAATGTAACAGAAACACATTTATTTTCTTGCCATTTAGTATAGCCAGCAGGAATAAAGAATACTGTTTATAGAAATGTTGAAACTATGACTTACATGTAGTTAAGCATCCAGCTCTTGATTTTGGCTCAGGTCATGATCTCACAGTTGTGGGATGGAATCCCACAATGGGCTCTGTGCTGAGTGTGGAGCCTGCTTGGGATTCTCTCCCTACCTCTTTCTCTGCCCATCCCCCACTTGTGCTCTCTCTCAGAATAAACATTAAAAAAAAAAAAAAAAAAAAAAAAAAAAACACCTCACATATACACTAGTGATAAGATGTGGGAATGGCCTTGTAACAAATGGCTGTGATTTTGCTGTTTTGACATATTCATGAGATTTGACATATTCATGAGAAAAGAACATTGTAATCACTTTATACAATTCTTACTCCAAAGAAACCATGAGCTTTCCTTAAAGTACCTTTTAATATAATGCATTTATATGAATTATGTACATTAATGCCACTGTCTGTGCATTTTTCTCTTTTAAAAATAAATGGAAGTTGGTGCAATATTTAAAAAGTATTCTCAAATTAAAAGTAGGAAAGCTAGTGCATCCTATAACTCCCCCAAGATCATGAAGTCAGCAGAATTGCTTTTGATATAGCATATTTTATTAAGTGATTATTAATGTATAATCTTGTTAGGTATTTTTGAACATCTTCTTTTTCTTCTAATAAAAAAGATTCTAGTATAACTCTAATTGCCTATGAATAGTTGGAGAATTTTTGCTGTGCTTTATAAATTTACTGATAATATTTCTTCTAAGGAAACAGTGGATCCATTAGTTTTGGATAGATCAGATGCTTTAACAGAAAGTTTACAGATAATTTGGATAATACTCACTTTTAAGTAGAAGTAATTTAAAACTAAATGTTTACCTTTCTTTCAATGAACTGTCCCAAATTAAATCAAAATCAGATTTACAGTCACTAATTTTCATTTCTCCTCAAAATATTAAGTTAAAATGACTGAAAATACCATGTTTGCCTTGATGAACTATATGTTTGCTATGTGCAGAATCACATTTAATTATTAACTCATTTACCTTTTTGCCAACATTATTTTAGTTGTAGATATTTAAAATCCACACCCCCCACAGTCCCAAAATTATATTAGTTGAATCTCTATTTTGTGCCTACAATAGGTTAATTGAAAGTTTGGTCATTTTACTGCAATGTCACAGCGTAAAATTGTTTATCCATCTCAGTTTTAAATCCCTTCACCTGTGTAATATACAGCCCTAGGGATGCTGTAAGAATTAATGAGTTTGAAAAGTACTGACCTTTCTGATGAAACATGCTAAGTACAAAATATTATTATACTGTGCTCCAAATAAGATACATTGCAAAAGTAAAAAGTATAAATATAAAAGTAGATCAGATTAAGTCAGATTGACAGCATAGACACATTATATATAGAAACCCATGGGGCGCCTGGGTGGCTGAGTCGGTTAAGCAGCTGACTTCGGCTAAGGTCATAATCTCATGGTTCATGAGTTCAAGCCCTGTATCGGGCTCTGTGCTGACAGCTCAGAGCCTGGAGCCTGCTTCAGATTCTGTGTCTCCCTCTGTCTGACCCTCCCCCGTTCATGCTCTGTCTCTGTCTCAAAAATAAATAAACGTTAAAAAAAATTAAAAAAAAAACAAACCCTTGTCTCTAGTAAGGTTTTTTTTTGTCCCAAATAGCTTTCCTTTGTTTAGTTTTGTTTCTGTATCTAATGTATGAAGTTAGGTCATTTCTTTAAAAAGAATTATAACACACACACACACACACACACACACCCCATGGAGGTGCATGGGTGGCTCAGTCAGTTAAGCATTGACTTCAGCTCAGGTCATGATCTTGTGGTTCAAGGGTTCAAGCCCCACGTCGGGCTCTGTGCTGACAGCTCAGAGCCTGGAATCTGCTTAGGATTCTGTGTCTCCATCTCTCTCTGCCCCTCCCCCATCCATGCTCTCTCTCAAAACTAAACATTAAAAAAATTTTAATATATACATATATATATATTCACACACACACACACACCATTAGTGTTTTACAGCTGTGTTATATATCCTCATTTATATATCCTCATTATATTCTTCTCTTGTTAGTAAATGATACTTTAGTTAGTACAAGTATAAACTTTTTATTAATAGGTTATGTGCCAGGTATTGAGCTAAATATTTGTCATGGTTTATTTTATTCAATTCATTCAACTTATAAGACAAACTGTACAGTTAACTTGACATGGTTGAACAGTGATATTACTTTTTTGAACTCATGACCAGCAAAGAAAAATGTGGTGTGGAGAAGCTGGATTTGGCAACATGAATGCAGCACAATTTAAAATAATGATGGATTCGAAGGCAACCAGAGCATCTACATGAATGTTCACCTCCTCTGCTCAAATGCTATTTCCTGTGAACAGATTTCTTTTTATATATTTTCCAAGAATACTCAATACAGTAATACTAGAAAAGAATCTACACTAAATAAAGGTGTGAGCATTTTAGATATTGGAAAGAGATAGTCCTCTCCATAAATTGGTTAATTAGTGATCTGGTTTTATATATCATTTCACTGAATGATAAATTAATGTTATATATATGAGCTTGGATCATTTCTCGGTATACTTTCTAAGTCTGCTTTATGGACCTTCAAACTTAGAGGTTGGTAATAGACCCTAAGAAACTGTCTTTACCTCACACTTTAATATTTGTGGAACTTTAATAACAAATCACAGATTCATGGAATTGTCAAATGCAGTAATTCTCAAACTCTTCTACCTAAAAACTTAATAAGAGTGACATTTTTAGGTAGAGAGGGATGGGTAACAATACGAAAACTGCCTATCACACAAATAAAATTTCTTTGAAATCTCTTGTTTAAAAAAATCATTATTTGTATTCTATTTTATATGTGATGTATAATTTAATTTCTCCTAATTTTTTTTTAAAATATGATACTTCAGGATGACTCACTACATATATGTTTTATAACTTCAAAAGCATCATGAAGAATATAATTGATCTCCCTGAAAAAAGGAATATTTCAGCTTGAGAAACATACCCTTAGTGAAACAGATAATAGGAAGGCTCACTATAAAATACATTTCAGGGGTGCCTGGGTGGCTCAGTTGATTAAGCGACCAACTCTTGGTTTTGGCTCAGGTCATAATCTCACTGTTCATAGGATTGCGCCCCCTGTTGGGATTCTCTTGGGATTCTCTTTCTCCTTCTCTTCCTCTCTCTCTTTCAAAAAAATAAAATAATAAAATAAAATAAAAATAAAAATAGACTTTTGTTAGCAAGTAAAAGAAAATTGAGAAAAAAATTCAAATTGGTTCCCATTTATAATAAAACTACAATGAATTATTGCACATACATTAAAAGATATGAGTCAGAGTCAGTAAAAATATTAAAGTATTTCATATATTAGATTCAATATCACAAAATTAATGCAAATCATAGTTGTCTCTTAAAAAACATGGGGGTTAGGGGTACTGACTCCCACAAAGTCAAAAATTCATGTGTAAATTTTGACTTCCCCAAAACTTTACTAATAGCCTACTGTTGACCAGCAGTTTTACTGATAAAATAAACAGTTAACACATATTTTGTAGGTTATATGTATTAGGTACTATAATTACAACAAAGTAAGCTAAAGAAGAGAAAATGTTATTAAGAAAACCATCAGAAAGAGAAAATACACTTATGGAAATGTACTATATTTATCAACAAAAATTCATGTATAAATGGAACTGCACAGTTCAAACCTCTATTTTTCAAGGATCAACTGTGTAACATTAGGAATTTACAATGTGATTACTTGCCTTACTTTGATTTATGTATTTTAACCAATTGAAGGGACAGTACCTTTGCAATTTAAAAAGGGTCTAATACCAAGATGCCTACCACAAGAATTCTATTCTTACTTTTTGTAATGTGACCTTTGACCAGTTATTTTAATTTCATTAACACTGCATTTTTCTTTCTTTCTTTTTTTTTTAAAGTATTTATGTATTTTGAAAGAGAGGGAGAGAGATAGGGAGAGACAGACCCCAAGCAGGCTCCCTGCTGTCAATGCAGAGCCCAAAGTGGGGCTCTCAGTATCATGAATGGCTAGATCATGACGTGAACGGAAATCGAGATTTGGACACTTATCTAATGGAACCACCTAGGCAACCCAAGGCTGCATTTTTCTATCAGTAAATGGACTTAATAAATGAGATAAACCATGGAAAATTCTGAGCATAGTATCTGATCTACAGTGCTAAATTAATATTATCTTAATTATATATAATTATGTATACTAACAGTTAAGAAATATGCAATTTTTAGAACCGCATTCAAATTACTTTGTATTTTACAGGTAACTTTTATTGTGTTTATTTAAGGAATAATTATATGGTGTTTACTTACGCTGTCTGAATATTCCAATGCTACTCACAAAGTTTTAGTATATATTTAGACAACATTTTTCGTAAAGCTTCTAGAAATGATGGAGCCTCGAGGAAAACTGAAAATTCATCATCTGAGAGATTTTATATTCATGTTACAAAAGTGAAAGCAGAACCATTTCTATAGTATACTCCACACACATAACCTTGTTTGTTTGTTTGTTTGTTTGTTTTTAATATGCCAAGCTGATTCCATGGTAGAACTTTTAGTTGTTGTTTACAGTGTCTTGAATGCTTTACTCATCGATCTTCCAGTTTCAAACGCTGGTTCATTTTTGTCATATAGGTATCAGTATAAATGTACTTCCTAATAGATACTGACTCTGAACAAATAATCAACTACTCTCTTATTCTCTGATCGCCCCAGATTATCACTCTATATAATGATCTTGTTAATTACTTGATTAGTTGATTATCTACTTGCACCCACAAGAATATGAGCTCCTTCAACATAGAGGTAGTATGCTTCTTGTTCTTTCATACATGAAAATATCTTTTGAATTAAATAACTCAACCTAGATGAAATGGACCAATTCCTTGAAAGATACAATCTGCCAAAACACACACAAAAAGAAATAAGCAATCTGAATAAGCCTATATATTACAGAAATTTAATCAATAATGAATAACATTCCAAAAGACAGCATCAGACTGATAAGTTCAGTGATGAAATCTATTAAACATTAAAGAAGAAATTATACCAATTCTCTACATATCTTTCAGAATATATAAGCAGTAGGACTACTTCCTAACTCATTCTATGAGGCCAACATTACCCTAATCAAAGTGAGACAATGACATTACAGGGGGGAAAAAAAACACTATACACCAGTATCTCACAGATATAGATGCAAAAATTCTCAATTATTAACAAATCAAATCCAATGATATATAAAAAGAATACTACACCAAGACCAAATGGGATTATCCCACATGTGCAAAGCTGGTTTAACATTTGAAAATCAATTAGCGTAATCCATCATATCAACAGACTAAAGAAAAAAAAAATTCAGGAACGCATCAACAGATCCAGAAAAAAACATTTGATAAACTCCCAACCCATTAATGATAAAAACTCTCAGCATACTGGGAATAGAGCAGGACATCCTCAATTTGATTTTTGAAATCTATATTAAAAAAAACTATAGCGAGGGGCGCCTGGGTGGCTCAGTCAGTTAAGCGTCCGACTTCCACTCACGTCATGGATCTCACTGTCCGTGAGTTCAAGCCCCACATCAGGCTCTGTGCTGACAGCTCAGAGCCTGGAGCCTGCTTCAGATTCTGTGTCTCTCTCTCTCTCTTACCCTCCCCCATTCATGCTCTGTCTCTCTCTGTCTCAAAAATAAATAAACATTAAAAAATTAAAAAAAAAAAAACACTATAGCTAACATCATACTTGTGAGAAATGGAGAGGTTTCCTACAAGATAAAGAACAAAATAAAGATGTCTTCTCCCACCAATTGTTTTCAGCAGTGTACTGGAAGACCTAGCTAATGCAATAAGACATGCAAAGATTTTTTTTAAGTGTACATACAGATTGTGAAGAAATAAAACTTACTCATGTCATCCTGTTTATAGATGACGTGATTATATAGAATATTTAAAAAAAATTCAACAACTCCCTCCCCAAGAACTAATAAGAAATTAAAACAAGCTTGCAAGATGCAAGGTGAATGTACAAAATCTACTCACTTTCCTATACGCTGGCAATTAATGTAGAATTTGAAATTAAAAATGCGTTATCATTTACATTAGCACTTCTAAAAATGAAACACTTAGGTACAAATCTGATAAAACATGTATAAGACCCAAGAATAAAATAAAAACTTTGATAAATATAAGGAAAGCTAAATAAAAGGGCAGATGTTCATGGTTGGGAAGACTCAATATTGTCAAGATGTCAGTTCTTACCAACTTGAGCTACAGATTGAATACAATCCCAGTCAATAAATATCCCAGCATCTCATTTTATGGATATCAATAAGGTGACAATGTTTACATGGAGAGGCAAAATCCCAGAATATGTGACTCAATACTGAAGTAAAGAACAAAGCCAGAGGACTGACACTCCCCAAATTCAAGACTTACTATAGAGCTACATTAATCAAAAGAATATACAGCTAGATTTAATGGAACAGACTGGACAGCCCAGAAATAAACCTACTAAATATGATCAACTGATTTTGAAAAAGCAGCAAAGACAATATAATGGAGCAAAGATGGTCTTTTCAACAAATGGTGACAGAACAACTGACATATAAATTCAGTAAGATCTAATACCTTTCAAAAATTAACTCAAAATGGATCATAGATCTAAATATAAAATGAAAATCGATAAAATTACTAGAAAACAAGAATAGTTAGATGATCTTAGGTATAGCAACAACTTTTTAGAATCAACACCAACAGCACATTCCATGAAAGAAACAATAAGCTTAACTCCGTTAAAATTAAAAACTTCTCTATTAAGGTCAATGCTAAGGAAATGAGAAGATAAGCCACAGACTAGGAGTATATATTGCAAAAGACACATCTGAAAAGGGATGTTGTCCAAAATATAAAAAAAAAACCCTCTTAAAACTCAACAATAAGAAATCAGACAGCTGTATTATAAAATGGCCAAAGACCTTAATAGATACCTCACTAAAAAAGATATACAGATGACAAGTGGCAAGTAAACATATGAAAAGATGTTCAACATGTCATTACAGAATTGCAAATTAAAACAATGAGATACCATTGCACACCTACTAGAATGGCAAAAATCCAAAACACTGTTGATGAAGATATGGAGCAGTAGGAACTCTCATTCATTGATGGAGGAAATGCAAAATTATATAGCCACTTTGGAAAATACTTCGGCAGATTTTTGCAAAACTAAACAATCTCACTGTACAATCCAGCAATCACACTCCTTGTTATTTACCTAAACGAATTAAAACCATAAAAACATCCATGTGCAAGTTTTTGTGTGGATATAAAAGCTTTTTTCATAAATGCCAAAACTTAGAAGAAACCAAAATGTCCTTCGGTAGGTAAGTGGATAAACTGTGATACATCCAGATATTAGAACATTATTCAGCACTGAAACCAAATGACCTACAAGGTGTGTACGATCATGATCTCTAATATTAGGATGGGTACTTTGGTAAAATGAGGGAAATGTAGTTAGAAGGTGATGCAGAGGTAGATGATATAAATGTGACAGATAGATGATAGATAGATAGATAGATGACAGATAACAGAGATAATAGTGCTTAAGAGTGATTTATAAAGTTCAGTAAATATTTATCTGAGACAAAAAGAGCCAGATCTCAGGTACTATTAATCAATTCTGTCACAATTTCCTGATGGATTTGATTCATCCTTGTGTATTTATGTGGTAATCCAGTAATTCACTAGCAATGCCATGGATACTCAAATTAAGCATTTATTGAGCCTTACATTATATAGGATATTTGAAATAAAATTTACGACCAATCCAGTCACAGACAAGCACTTTAAAAATCTCTTTTTAAGATAAAAGAATATATAACAGAATAATTACTAGAATATTGAAGAGGCAGTAATTTTGGAATATTTGATAGTAGAAATAAACCAGTAAAGGATACAAGTATAAGGTGCTTAAAAGAAAAAAATAACATCATCATGATGGAGAAAGTTTCTGAAAAATATTTCAGAAAAATCTTTGTTGGATAACAACCTATTTGGGAAACACAAACTATTTTGGAACACAAATTAAAAAAAAAAACTCAATGTATAAGGAAAAGCATAAGCACCCAAATGCAGAATTCTGGATGTCATTCAAATAAAAACATGAACAAGATGAAGAGCTTCAACTAGAGATATAGAGGGTAAAATATCAAAGAAAACAATAACGGGAACAATTGAATTCATTCTGGAAAAGGCAGAAGTGAAAAAGATTAATTCTATAAACATAAACTAAACTGAAAGGATCATTAGACAGAAAATGGTGATCAGCCATCTTTTCAGCTATGCTGATGGAACAAGAGCAAATGAGCAGCTCCACTATGAAGAGTTTAGAAATAAGAAAGACTGTCATGACCGTAAAGGTTGTTTAAGCATGAGACTACATTAAGAATTAAGTGACTATTTCTAGGGAATTTGAAATAGAACAAGCTCCTGTCTTCTTGGTTCAATTTACAATTGTTTGGAACCAAAATAGTGTACTTGTTAACTTCCTAATTCTCCATAGCAGCAGAGGAAACCAATATGGAACCAACAATTCACACAGTTCAGTACACATTTACATATACATATATCTTTAAATAAAATGCATGTTTGGTAAGGAGGTGTGTGCAGTAGGGGAAGGAGGAAGAGGGAATGGAGAAATGGAGCAGTCGTCTGTGTGCAGGAGGTAGAACCCTTCATGTCTGTCGTCTTGAACTTTTGTATTACTATTTTTTTGAGAGAGACAGACAGACAGACAGACAGTGGGGCTTGATCTCACAACTGTGAGAAATCAAGAGACCCACATTTTACCAACCAACTGAGCTGCCCAGGCACCTCTGTGGTCTTGAATTTCTGATAGCATCTACTGTTTGTTCTAACCCCCAAAGACCAATAAGGACCTTCCAACCTCTTCCAGTGGTAATGGGCTTTACTGTTATTATTGTCAGTGCTGTTAGTTTAGTATTTTTCTTGAAGAAAATGTTTTATTTTTAACTGTTTAATAAGAAATGATTCCATCACTAATGTTTAAAAATGTGAAAAGCTCTAGGTGCCTGGGTAGCTCAGTGAATTGAGTGTCCGACTTCAGCTCAGGTCATGATCTTGGGTTTGTGAGTTTGGGCTTTGCCTCAGGCTCACTGCTGTTAGCGAACAGAGTCCACTTCAGATCCCCTGCCCCCCACCCCATTCCGCCATTTTTGCCCATTCCTGCTCATGCTTTCTCCCTCAAAAATGAATAAAAATGAATTTTAAAAAGTATGAAAAGCTGATGACACAGTTTAAGGAACACTTTGTTTTTCAATCATTGAAATGTTAAGAAAGACATACATGTACTTTCTGTTAATGATTCTAAGCTTAAAATTAAGATTCAAGTTAATTTAATTCGGACTATGGCTGAAGTTGTTCTACTGTGTTTCTTGATCATTCCTCATACACGCAAATGCCATTTACAAAGGTGGATTTCCCTCATTAGTGTAAACAACACAATTTAAACATTTACTTTATACTATTATGCTTTCTACCTGATTAAATCGTGGCTGTACCAATTAATATGGATAATGCAAGTATTATTCAGCCTCTTTAAGAACATCTAGTTTTAAACCTAATTATAATTTATCTGGCTGTAATCTATTCAGCTAAACCTAATAGTATTGTAAATTAATCCTTACTCTCATTCTTAAATTCAAGAAGAAAAAGGCCAGAACCAGAGGACAACCTGTTTTATTTCATGGGGTAGGATCACACACTAAAATTTTGCCTATGAATTTCTTAATTTGATAGGATGAGTACAAAAAAAACCACCTGATTTATGCAGAAAATAAATATTCTCACATGGGCTTACTGCTTATGGCTGTAAGATTTAGAGTTTTATGATTTATTTTTTCCTTTGATTATGTAGCAAAAATAAAAATTTACTTTCCACCCTTTCTATGATAGCAGATTATCAAGTAGTTAAAGGAAATTCTGAATAAAATTCTGGTGTTAGTTTTGCTAAATATACAGTACTGTAAACGCTTCTAAAAATATAGTGAGAAGTTTTTTTTTAAGTGTCAGCACAATCTTTAGGTTTTAAAAGTTTTATATCATTTATGTGTGTTGTATTATTATGTAATACACTGCCTCATTTCTTTTAAAAATTGTTCAAAATGCCACCCTTTTTAAAAAACTCTTATTACAAATCAAGTCACATGAAAATTTGGCATCTACACTGGGCAACTACATTTGTGCTGAATACTTCCTTTTTTCTAATTTTATTGTCTGTTGTCAAACTGATCCAGTAAAGTACATGATACTGTAAAGTGGTTAAAAGCATGGCGGAGTCATGCTGCCTTGGTTTAAATCTCACTTACTGCACCACTTACCAGCTGTGTGGTTTTGGGAACATCATTTTCTTGATCTTTAAGAGGGAATAATAATAGTACCCATTTCATAGGTCTGCAGTAGGCTAAAATGCCTAAGCCTTTTAATGCAATGCCTGACAGCTAATAAACAGGCAGTAACTATTCTTCTTAGTGCTATCCTTAGTAACATATACAGTAACCAAATGAAAGATAAATGCATTAGAAAATTGGCAACATCACCAGGTGTGGACATAATGTAGATTTAAAAATAAAATCCCACTAGCACCATAGATTCCAATGATCAAAAATTCGATGTATTCATTGTACTTAAGATCCAGAAGGAAACAGATGGAACACTCGAATTGGTACAATTTAAGAAAGATTGTCACAGGACTCTACAATATATGGGAAAAGCACAGGACTGAAAGGGAAAGTGCAGAACTCCAGACTTATTTACAGTGGAGCCCCTTTAACATTCTTTGTGGAGAAGTGAGTGAGCAGTTACTGAAATCTGATGAAAAAGAGGATTTTGTTGACAGGGCTACATGACAGGAACTGAGACCTTTGGTCAAGAGAAATAGCTGGCTTGCTGAATCTCTATAGATTGGGCACCAGAGAAATAAATATTTCAAAATTGCTCTCCTTATCCCTCCAATCTCCTGTCCTTGTTCCTCTTACAGAAAATCAACTGGAAGCCAGAGAGTAAGGAAGCCCATTGATCAGTCAATACAGGTCAAAATCGTAGGGCACAGAGCAGAGTGGACAAAGGTGGATATTGGATATAGAATTGCAAGCAGATGATCCAATCTTCTGTCTGTCATCTATTTATTGATCTAAAAATTGTTGGGTTTTGGGCAGATAAACGCAATAAATACAAATTTAACTTCTAGAGATTATGAATGCCTGTACTATTACATGTTAAAGCATTTCAAGTTAATAAATACTGCATATATTCAAAAGTTGCCAGCAAGTTTGTTTAGTCAAATATTAAAGTTTGTTTCATGCGTTAGTAGGCATAAATTTATCATGGAATTTTTCTTACAAGCGTTTTTTTTTTTTTAATCTGAAATCTTAACTATGCCCTGCTATTTGATGCCTTTATTTTTTTTTAATTTATTTTGAGAGAGACAGAGACAGCATGAGTGGGGGAGGGTCAGAGAGAGAGGGAGAGAGAGAATCCCAAGCAGGCTCCATGCTGCCAGTGCAGCATGAAACTCTGAACTCATGAAACTCTGAGATTATGACCTGAGCTGAAACGAAGAGCCAGATACATAATTGACTGAGCCACCTGGCACCCCCAAGATGCCTTTAATTTCCTAAGCCCTTTACATAAAAAAAAGTGACCATCTTGAAAATTCAAATGTTCCTGGAAAATACATTTGATGCTAGTATGAATTAATAAGTCAGACTGTGAATTTAAGAAAGAACAAGAAAGTTGGTTTGTGAAGTGACAGAAGAAAAGGGAAATGTCAAAGTTGAGGATATGCTAAAGGTGGCTTAACTCATGTTTTGAGCTTAATGCAATCTCACTTACGTTATGCAGCTTACTGGCTTACATGATTCCATGTTTTGTTTATACACAGTCGTTTTCTTCTAATTTTTTTTAACATTTATTCATTTTTGAGAGTGAGAGAGACAGAGCATGAGCAGGGGAGTGGCAGAGAGAGAGGGAGACACAGAATCTGAAGCGGGCTCCAGGCTCTGAACTGTCAGCACAGAGCCCAACGCGGGACTCAAACTCACGGACTGCAAGATCATGACCTGAGCTGAATTCAGACACTCAACCGACTGAGCCACCCAGGCGCCCCTATACAAAGTCTTTTTTTATGTCTGCTTATCAAGTTAATACATATGTATAACTCAAAATTCAAACCCTATTACAAGGGTCAAGAGGAGAGATGCTTATCTCCTGACCCAACTTTCCCCCTGAACATTCCCTCCCCAGGGACCAAGCACATCCTATCTTTCCACTGTTTCTCTTATACTTATTCCTATATTTCTATATAATTTTAAATTTATATTTCTCAATTTTAAAGCCAGGAAATGTATAGGAATGAGCAAAAATTGCTTCATGAAGCCGGACACAGTGCTTATAACCAGGTGTTCCTAAAAGATCTCCAACTGCTAATAATGCCATTAAGCAGAATGCAGAGGCTCCCCAGTGGAAAGAGTGGTGCTCTTGCCGATGTTTTCATCTTTCACTCTGTGAAATTTTATTCTGTCCTCCTCACCTCCTCTTCCCCAGCCTCCATCACAACCCTGGTTCTTTCAGAACATCTGACTCTTTGCCCGCCTACCAGAAAAACACCCTCAACACAGTCCTGAAAGTTGTTTTCTGTTGTTGTTAAATTAGCATAACTAGCCAAATATCATATTTTGTTAATATAATAGGTTGTTTAAAGTAATATTTAGAGCTTGCATTATAAAAAATGAATAAATAAAATTCCTACTCAACCCCTGTATGTAATAACTGTATTTTTCTTCTTCCAGATATAAATTATATTTAGCCAAAAGTTAACTGTTAAAGTTTATGAATTGTGAGGACTTGAATATTATCAAATAATGCTTTAAAACCCTCTAGCTGATGATATTTAAGAAATATTTACCCTTCACTTATGTTTTATATGTGACATAAAGGAAAATCATCTGCGGCAGTTTTATTGTTAAAATTTAAAGGGTAAAATTACTATAAAAGACTACTCATGAAGAAAAAGTGATTTCAGAAAATAGGTTTAATCCACATGGACATATAGGATTGCAGGGATATTCATTGTTTTTTTTTTGCCTTTCATTCATAATTTCACTTATTGATTGAGCACATTTTTATTGAACTTCTATGCAATGTGCAAAGCAATTTAAGATATCAAAGAAATATTTCATATATTCTATTTAGTCTTAAGGATGCTAAAATCTAGTTGGAGAGAAATGTCATTCATTTATAAGACATTAAATTATTATAGCCAAGAAATAATATAAATAGCTTAATGATATTAACATTAATAACAGCAAAAGCAGCAACACTTGTAGCATGTTTATATTTTCTATGTATTAATTAATTTAATCCTCATAGCAACCCCATGTGATATTACTGATATCTCCAATTTTAATCAGTAAATATAATTTCTCAAGGACATAATAAATGACACAGTGGGTTTCATACCCATATAAGCTGACTTTAAAGGACTATATAACAGATACTGGCAGGAAGAGACAAGGGAAATAAAATTAATTTAAAAAACATTTTTTAAGCTTATTTATTTTGAGAGAGACAAAGACAGCGCAAGCTGGGGAGGGGCAGAGCGAGGGAGAGAAAGAATCCCAAACAGACTCCGAGCTGCCAGCACATAACCTGATGTGGGGATTGAATTCAGGAAACTGTGAGATCATGACCTGAGCCAAAATTGAGAGTCAGACACTTAACCAACTGAGCCACCCAGGTGCCCCAGGAAAGTAAAATTTAGATGCATCTTTAAAACTATTATAATTTAGAGAAGAAAGAGAATAAAAAGAATTTAATTAATTAGAGGAATCAATATAAGAAAAATAACAGTTCAAAATGCATGTACGTGATTTAAGAGACAGTGAGTACACCTATTTGGAAAAAGTATGAATAGGCAAATAGTACTGGCTAATAAATATATATTTCACATTTAAATAGGTTTTAGAAAAGTGACTGGGTGTAGAGTATCGTCACTTTGAATGGAATATTAGCTCTCTGAATTGGTTTTAAATCCTAAAGTTAACATACAATCACTGGGGTTTTTTGAGGTAGTCATTTTTTATATGGAACAATGCCACCAGGCATAAATGATTCACATAATATCTATTTGTAATTATTTTTCCACCTTGGTTTAAGCACATTCCTTGTAGCAAGCACAGAAATAAACTATGTATCTTACTAAGAACACATATAATATTCTAATGCCACACTAAAAACAAATCATGGTATAATCGAAAACCATATGAATAAATAATTTTTATTAATTCATCTTAATTTAGTCACCTAAGAATTACTAATGGGGAAATGTAGGGATAAAGGGCTTACAGAGAAGCGTGTGATGATTTCTTCATCTTTTTCTGATATTCAAGCAGAACTCAACTGCATTAAATCAAACAAAAGGGCCTTTCAAATTCAAGTGCTCAGCAATTTATTCTAAAGTCACAGCAATTTTTATATTTGATTATTTGACTTATCTTGGCTTATACCAATAATCACAACCAACCTTCAGCAAAATTGAGAAAGAGCCATTTGTCTTCTAAACCTATTCTCATTCACTTTTCTTGCCCTTCTTTCATCCATATTTCAACCACCTAAGTCAACATCCCCACTCCATTCCCATCTCCGTCCCCATCCTTATGACAGAGGTTATTGAAGAAACAAAGTTAGATAAAAATGCAACTCTAAAGCTCTTTCCAGAGTATCTGAGATTCTATAATGGTATGAAAGTTATGGCTTATTTTATACTGCAGAGATTGACACTCTAGTAAGTGTCAAATGGGAAGGAATTTGCTTAACTCATCCATATTAAAGTAGTCATATTTTAAATTCCTGTCACTAAAATTAGGAGAAAGGCTGAAATAATTCTGTAATAAATGGTCTAAAGTAATTACTATGAAAAAAAGAACTGAGATGTAATTAATTATTCAGGTCTCTGGCATGTGTTGATAAATTATATAAATAATAACGTATTACTCTGCATTTACCTAAACGTATTTAAATGCATTTGCAGTACCTAACATATAGGATCTAATAAGTGATGATAATATTTCTTGAATGAATGAATGAATGAATGATGAAAATCAACACTGCAAAGATTAGCTGGGAAAAGAAGGAATTAGATAATAATCACATCTGAATTTCAATATGGTGGTTTAAACAGTGAATGCATATTTCCTTTTTTTAGTAATTTTTTAATGTTTATTTTTGAGAGAGAGAAACAGAGCACAAGTAGGAGAGGGGCAGAGAGTGAGGGAAACACAGAATCTGAGGCAGCCTCCAGGCTCTGAGTTGTCAGCGCAGAGCCCCATGCAGGTCTTGAACTCACAGACCACAAAATCATGACCTGAACTGAAGTTGCAAACTTAACTGACCCAGGAGCCCCAATGCATATTTCCTACTAAAAGTCACCAAATCTTTCATATTTATCCATGATATCTCTGTGAAATACTTCCACAATGCAGTTATAAATATAATTACATTATTCCTCTTGGAAAGAGTAACTTTTAATGGAAAATATGCTAACCATAAAAATATCCACTGATTATACAGATTTTTGCTTTGCAAATTACTGTCATTTTTTTAACTTTATTTTCTTATTCCCAGTGTAGAAACTATCCCAGTTAGCTTAAGTGTATGTCATAATTACCTCATGATAGTGCAAATGAGATAATAATCAATGAGATTTGTTCTCTTATATAATAACTACTCAGACTATCTTTATAGCTAGATGAATACTTCCAAAGTATTAAAGAATCACTGAGTTATCCCTTAAATGGGATTTTTAATCTCTCTTCTTCTAGTTTGAAATGCAACTAAAATCCTATTATTAAAGGCAGTCAGAAAATAGTTGAAACCCTCATTTTATAATTTATCACTGCAGGTAAAAACTCAAAATTCCTTGGGGCACCTGGCTGGCTCAGTTAATTAAATGTCAGACTCTTGATTTCAGCCTGTGTCATGATCTCACAGTTTGTGAGATTGAGCCCCACGTGGGGCTCTGCACTAACAGCTCAGAGCTTGTTTGGGATTCTCTCTCCCCCTCTCTCGATGCTCCTTCCCTGCTGGTGCACACATGTGCTCTCTCAAAATAAATAAACATTTTTTAAAAAAATTCAATATTCCTTTCCAGTATGAAGCTCAGTGATATTATCAGCTAATTACTCGAGCTTTCAGTTAAACTTTATAAATAACTAAAAATGTTGTTCCTTGACTTTTGTGTTGTTTCTCAACTCTTAAAAATGTTAGTTATATCATAGTGAGGGGAATTTCTGATTGGCTGTTACATGCTAATGATTTAAGAAACCTTAGAAATAAATAGTTTCTTAAGTATTTACTATAGCACAGTCTTTTATATCATGGGATGTGGGGTACGGTGAGAGAGATGATAGAAAAAGGAAGGAAGATAAGGTATTAGGAAAAAACAGTAATGAAATGAATATTTAATGCTTTAAGGAAATTTTAGAATTAAATATATTTTCTAGTAACTGTAAGTGGAAATGAGGGGGGGCGGGAAACTGAAATATTGCTTCCTCTGAAGATTTGATTAAACAATGACTGCCAAATCTTCTATACCCCTACCTTTCATCTGTGTCATTCTCTTTCAGTAAATTGTGTCCTGCTTTGTAACACCTTTCATGCTTTGCTACTGGTAATTTTAACTTATTTTCTCTGCTATATTATAAACTCTGTGAGAACACTTGCTTATTAGATGATTTTGATGTGGAGTAACCAATTGTTACGACACTTTTGACATCTCTAAGTTTAAATATTTTTCTCTTTTAATTGACTGCTTCCTTTCCAAAGCTTTAGTAAGTTTTACTAAAATATTTTGGCATTTTCTTATACTATTCTATTTTACTTAACCCCTGAACTCCAAAAACAAGTAAAATGAAGAACTCACCACACTGGAAAGTACAAGAAGCTACTTTCATATTGCTAATAAAATTTCCAACTACTATATTTCTGAAACAAGTTTGGGATATTTTAGGCATAAGGGAAATAAACATATTTTATATGGTGCTTACTATCACATAGATCTGAAGAGAGTAATTCTCTAATTATTAACATTTAAACAGTGTGTATAAATAAATAGGTTCTTTTTTTTAATTCCAGAAGAATTGCTTTGAATTTGCTTTTCTATACCTTTTTTGCTTTTCTATACCTCTTACCATATTAGAATTAAATTTGTCAGTATTAGACTAATTCTTACTTACATACATTAAGTAGGAACTGCTTTAGTCAGCTTTTTAACATCTGCATGGCCTCATAAGGTATCTGGTACATCCTCAATATATAGTTGTCAGATTTTTATTGAATAAATGAAGAATTTTGAACAAAAATACAATTTCTTTATAGCAGACTGCATTTGTTTGCTTTTTTTTTCCCTGCATAGGTACATAGTTGTAGAAGCCAATATTCTAGAAATTAGACAAATAATTGTAATGGCTCAACATTTAACAATTACCATGTCTGGGAAGTTAATAATGCACTTTTTATAATTATTAATATTTTTAGTAATTCCATTTTTTAATATTACAATTTGATATAAAAACTACTCAATTCAAATTATATACAAGAGATATGTAATAGACACTGAATGACCCTAAGATTATTTGATTTTATTTTTATTGAAGAATAAGATTTAGCATGGATATAGCTTTTACTTTGACTTGCACATTATTTTGAATAAATTCATGAAAATGATTTTTAAAGTGCTATCTATCTCTTGGTAAAATGTTAAGTTTTCATGTCATTAGTGGAAAACCAGAAACTGTCATTTCAAAGCATAAATAAATGGACAATCTAAATATTTATTAAAATAAAGCCCAATAAAATGTTATTATAACAGACTGTGCAAAGTATGGAAAAGTTGAGCATGTATGACAAAAGCTAAGAATACAGGCACCATCAGTGAAGCCCTAACAAGATGGACAATTGGTTTGTTATTCATTGTTACTGTTTTGTTGCTTACAATAACATAACCGATTAGGATTAACTTTTAATAATTATCTGGAAAATCTTAAACTATGCCTAAACTATTAGGCTAAAACTAAAAGTTACCTTATTTTCCAATAACATGCATAAATTAATCATAACATTCACATGTTATATAGATGTAATCTAAATATTATGTTAAAGCATTAACTGATAGATATGAGCTAACATGTTTATTATTCTTTGTATATAATTTAATATATGCTTTTAATAAAGCAACAAACCTTTTTTTGTGAGACTCAAGGGACTTTTATTGATCGTTTTCCTTCTTCATTACTATTGTGAAAAATATTGATTCAGTGATTAATTTGGATTAAGAATAATATTCAAGTATGATACCTCCATAGTTTTTTTAAGGCATTTGTTTCTTCAGATGCTTTTTATTTCTGATTAATCTAAAGTATTAAGCAGACATGGAAATAGTTCATAAGAAGAAACACTCCTGGGATATGAAATTGCTGCAGGGAGGAAATGTCGGAAAGAAAATAAATTCCCTGAGTTGGACCTCTCATGTGAATTCTAGTAAATAGCTACATCCTGTTCTGTCAATACTAATGATCAGAACATGTATCAGAGATGCAATAAAGGAGAGAACATATTCAGACAAAATCTATTGACTTTCCTTAGTGGGTCAAAAGAAATCAAAGAGAGACTTCATGAATAAGGGAAAAGAATAGTTTAGATCTCTGGCAACTACTCAATCTAATGAACACTTAGCTGTTTACCACAACAGATAGTCTCACCTACATGTAAGACAAAAGCCACTTGATTTTTCTACATTAAATAGCAACCATATTTTCTGTTGGCTTCTACATGATTCCTAAGGCATTACAACAAATAAAGACAGTATAAAATAAAATGGATAGCAGTGAGTAAATAATTTAAGCAAACCAATTAAAATATTTCTATTTAATTCAAAGCATCAAAATATGATTAAGAAAGCTACAACTGATTATTCACAATCAACATTTAACTTAAAATTCCTTCTTGACCTATGTGGCTCTTGTGGGAACCAATATTGCCATTAAAGCTACAAAAAGTAGGTGAAAACATCAAAGTATTTTTTAAAAAGGACACACTTCCATAAATACCCTTTACAATTCCCTACAATTCTATAAAGTCTACAGTAATTCTATTGTTATTTAAATGACCCACTCAGAACTTTCTTTCATAAAACTAGTCCTTTCCTTATGAAACTAGTTTAACCTGTGTATATGCCAATATAGTTAGGACTCACTGCCAAGAGAACGAGTCAAGAGAGTAATTTTATAAAAATCAGTGTTATTAGTGAGCCATTAAGAAAAAAAAATTGGTAGAAGAAGGAGGAGGAGGAGGAAGAAACAAGATTGGTCAGGTCAGAAGATGGCAGTGGAGTAGGTGTGCCCTAGGCTTACCTCATTCCACCAGTACAACTAGATAACTATCACATCATCCTAAATACCATAGTAATTGACCCAAATATGGAAGAACAAACTTCGCAAGTAAATGTAGAAAAGAGGCCATATTAAAGAAGGTAGGAAGTGCAGAGACATAGTTTGGGAAAGAAACAGATCTTGGCTGCTGTGTTGAGGAGGGAGAAGCAGTCACGGACAAGGGCAAGATACAGATTAACACAAAGGAGAGCACATAGAGAAAATAAATACCCATAGCAATTGGTTTGGAAAGCTGGAGGGGCCAAATTTCATGACTCCTGGCCACCAGCGGGGCTTAAAGCCTTGAGGTTAAAAGGTCAGTAGGCTTGGCTAGGATAGAGCCCAGGACACTGCCCTGCTTTTGGAGAAAAGATAGGCAAACAACCCTCAAACATATAGCATGGATACATCGATCTGAAGAATGCCTGGGGCGCACATAGGGAGGTTAGTTACTCACTTGAGAGCATATTAGAGAGAGGCAGTATTCATGGAGGGATTTATCTGAGAACAAAGGAATGGAGAGACACCATTTCCATCCTTGGCCCCTTAGCATAAGAACAGGGACACCTGCTGGAATCAACTGAGTGCCAACACTCCCTATCTAATTGGCTTATACCACTCCCTTCCCCAATCATGTTGAATGAACCTTCCCAGTCTCATTTGCCTCAGTTCTGTCTGGAAGTCCCCCTCCACTAGAAGACTGGCTCAAAACCCTGCTCACACCATGTCTCCCAAGTTGGAAGTTTTGAAGAACCTTGGTTCTGGCAGTGGTGGTGACAAGTCTCATTTCAGAAGCAGAGTAGAGTGTACCTAGTTAAAACACATCACATTCAGGCCAGGGACAAAACACTGCTCACAAAAGGAAAAGATGCCTCAGCAGATGACTGGCATGAATGATAAAGCAGCCAGGAAAAAACAGCAGAGCACATAAAGCACACATTGGAGACACTCCCAGAAGAGCCAAGCCATGTGGAACAGGGGAAACTACACAGTAGGACACTACAGGACTTATTCTTTATAGAGTCCTTACCCTCAAAAGTGGGATATATAGTTGACTTTCCTAACACAGAAACAGGCAGAGAGACTTAGACAAAATGAGAAGACAGAGAAATTTATCCCAAATAAAAGAGGAAGACAAGGCTACACTCAGAAATCTAAGCAAAACAGATATAAGTAACATACCTGATGGAGTATTCAAAGCAATGATCATGAGGATACTCACTGGACTTAAGAGTGGAAGACATGAGTAAGACCTTTAACACTGAGGTAAGGAATAATAGCAGAGATACAGGGGTCAATAAATGAAATAAGAAATACACTGGATGGAATGAAAGACAGGCTGGAAGAAGCAGAAGAATGAAATAACGACCTAGACAACAGGGTAATGGAAGTAATCAAGCTGAAAAAAAGAGAGAAGAAAGAAATATGCAAAATAAGAATTGACTTAGAGAACTCAGTGACTCCAACAAATATAATAACATTTGTATTATAGGAGTCCCAGAAGAGAAGGAGAGAGAAGAGGAGGCAGAAAATTTATTTGAAGAAGTAATATCTGAGAACTTCCCTAATCTGGGGAAGGAAACATATATCCAGATCCAGGAGGCCCAGAAAACCCCCAACAAAATCAACAAAAGCAAATCCACCTCAAGACATACTGTAATTAAATTGGCAACATATAGTGATAAAGAAAAAAATTTAAAGTAGCAATACAAAAGAAGACAATAACATATAAGGCAAAATCCATAAGGCTGGTAGGAGATTTTTTAGCAGAAACTTTCCAAGCTAGAAAGGAGTAGCATGATTTATTAAAAGTACTGACTGGGAAAAATCATCAGCTGAGAATACTCTATACAGCAAGGCTGTCATTCAGAATAGAAGGAGGGATAAAGTTTCCAAGACAAACAAAAACTAAAGGAGTTCATGACCACTAAATTAGCCCTGCAAGAAATATTAAAGGGGACTCTGAATGGAAAGGAGAAAGTAAAAGTGACAGTGTGAAGGTAAGAAACATAAAAGGAGTAAAAATGAATATTTATGTAAAAAAAATCAGTCAACAACTCACAAAATAAAAGGATATAAAATATGAAACATATACCCAAAACATGGGGAGAAGAGGAATAAAGAATGGGTTCAAACTTAAATGACCATGAACTTAAAATAGAGCAGAAGAGGTTATATAGAAACCTCATGGCCACCATATATCAAAAATCATTTGCATTCTTTATGCAAAGAATAAAGAGAAAGAAATCCAAATATATCACTAAAGCAAGTCAGCAAACCACAGTAGAGAGAAAAGACCATGTAAGGATCACAGAAATCTTTAGAAACAATACCAAAGATAAAATGACAATAAATATGTATCTATCAATAATTACTTTAAATCTAAATGGATTAAACACTCCAATCAAAAGACATAGGGTGACAGAATGGATAAAGAATCAAGACCCATCTATATGCTGCCTACAAGAGAACCATTTTAGACCCAAAGTCCTCTGCATATTAAAACTGAGGGGGTGGAATTCACAAAAATAAACTCAAAATGGATAAAGGACCTGAATGTGAGACAGGAAACCATCAAAACCCTAGAGGAGAAAGCAGGAAAAGACCTCTCTGACCTCAGCCGTAGCAATCTCCTACTCGACACATCCCCAAAGGCAAGGGAGTTAAAAGCAAAAATGAACTACTGGGACCTTATGAAAATAAAAAGCTTCTGCACAGAAAAGGAAACAACCAACAAAACTAAAAGGCAACCAACGGAATGGGAAAAGATATTTGCAAATGACATATCGGACAAAGGGCTAGTATCCAAAATCTATAAAGAGCTCACCAAACTCCACATCCGAAAAACAAATAATCCAGTGAAGAAATGGGCAGAAAACATGAATAGATACTTCTCTAAAGAAGACATCCGGATGGCCAACAGGCACATGAAAAGATGCTCAACGTCGCTCCTCATTAGGGAAATACAAATCAAAACCACACTCAGATATCACCTCACGCCAGTCAGAGTGGCCGAAATGAACAAATCAGGAGACTATAGATGCTGGCGAGGATGTGGAGAAACGGGAACCCTCTTGCACTGTTGGTGGGAATTCAAACTGGTGCAGCCACTCTGGAAAACAGTGTGGAGGTTCCTCAAAAAATTAAATATAGACCTACCCTATGACCCAGCAATAGCACTGCTAGGAATTTACCCAAGGGACACAGGAGTACTGATGCATAGGGGCACTTGTACCCCAATGTTTATAGCAGCACTCTCAACAATAGCCAAATTATGGAAAGAGCCTAAATGTCCAACAACTGATGAACGGATAAAGAAATTGTGGTTTATATACACAATGGAGTACTACATGGCAATGAGAAAGAACGAAATATGGCCCTTTGTAGCAACATGGATGGAACTGGAGAGTGTGATGCTAAGTGAAATAAGCCATACGGAGAAAGACAGATACCATATGGTTTCACTCTTATGTGGATCCTGAGAAACTTAACAGAAACCCATGGGGGAGGAGAAGGAAAAAAAAAAAGAAGAGGTTAGAGTGGGAGAGAGCCAAAGGCATAAGAGACTCTTAAAAACTGAGAACAAACTGAGGGTTGATGGGGGGTGGGAGGGAGGGGAGGGTGAGGGATCGGTATTGAGGAGGGCACCTTTAGGGATGAGCACTGGGTGTTGTATGGAAACCAATTTGACAATAAATTTCATATATTGAAAAAAAATAAAACTGAGGGGGTGGAGAAACATCTAACATGCAAATGGATGTCAAAAGAAAGCTTGAGTAGCAATACTTACATTGGACAAAATAGACTTTAATCCAAAGACTGTAACAATAGACAAAGCAGCACACTATATACACTAAAGGGGACAATCCAACAAGAAGATATGACAATTTTTAACTGTTTATGAACCCAACATAGGAGTACTCAAATACATAAAACAGGCAATATCAAACATAAAAGGAATGATCAATGCTTATACAATACTAGTGGGGGACTTTAACACCCCATTTATATCAATGGACAGATCATCTAAACTGAAAATAAACAAGAAAACAATGGCTTTTAATGACACACTACACCAGATGGATTTAACAGATATATGTAGAACATTCCATCTTAAAACAGCAGAATACAAATTTCTTTCAGGTGCACTTGGAACATTCTCCAGAATAGATCACATATTAGGCCACAAAACAGTCCCTCAACAAATACAATATTGAGGTCATACTGTGCAACTTTCCTGACCTGAACTATGAAACTAGAAGTCAACCACAAGAAATAATACAGAAAGAGCACAAATACATGGATGTTAAAGAAATGCTACTAAACAATGAATGGGTCAACCAAGAAATAAAAGAAGAAATGTTTAAAAGTACATAGAAATAAGTGAAAATGAAACACAACAGTTTCATCACAGCAAGAGGGAACAGCAAGAGGGAAGTTTATAGCAATATAGGCTTACATCAAGAAATAAGAAAAATCTCAAATAAACAACATAACCTTACAACTAAAGGAGCTAGAAAAAGACCAACAAACAAAACCTAAATCCACAGGCACCTGGGTGGCTCAGTCAGTAAGCATCTGACTCTTCATTTTGGCTCAAGTCATTATATCACAGTTGTGAGTTTGAACCCCACGTCAGGTCCTGAATTGAGTGTGCAGTCTTCTTGGGATTCTCTCTCTCTCACTCTCTCTCAAAATAAATAAATAAACATTTAAAAAATAACCTAAATTCAGCAGAAGGAAGGAAATAATAAATATTAGAGCAGATATAAAAACTAAAAAAAAAAAAAAAGATAGATCGATGAAACCAGGAGATGGTTCTTTGAAAAACAATTAATAAAATTGATAAACCTCTAGCCAGACTTATCAAAAAGAAAAGGGAAAGCACCAAAATAATAAAATCACAAATGATAGAGGAGAAATAACAACACCAAAGAAATACAATTATAAGAGGATATTATGAAATACTATATGCCAACAAATTGGGCAACCTAGAAGAAATGGATAAAGTCCTCAAAACATATATATTACCAAAACTTAAATAGGAAAAATCAGAAAACGTAAACATACTGAGAGCCAGCAAAGAAATTGAATCAGTAACCAAAAAACTCCCAACAAATAAATGCCTAGGACCAGATGGCTTCACAGGAGATTTCTACCAAACATTTATATAAGAGTTAATATCTATTCTTTTAAAACTATTACAAAAGATAGAAAAGGAAGGCTAACTTCCAAATCTATGAGGCAAGAATTATCCTTATATGTAAAATGGATAAAGGCACCACAAAGAAAGGGAACTACAGGCCAATATCCTTGATGAACATAAATGCAAAAATCCTTAACAAAATACTAGCAAACTGAATCCAACAATACATTAAAAAAAATCCTTCACCATGATCAAATGGGATTTATTCTTGGGTTGTAAAAGTAGTTGCATATACACAAATCAAAAGTAATACATCTTATCAGTAAGAAAGAATAAGAACTATATGATCATTTCAATACATACAGAAGATTCACAAAGTAATTTACAAAGTAAATTATCCATTCTTGATAAAAAACCCTCAATGAAGTAGGTTTACAGGGAACATACCTCAATATAATAAAGGCAACCTCTGAAAAACCCACAGCGAATATCACCCTCCCTGGGGAAAAACTGAGAGCTTTTCCTCTATGGTCAGGAACAAGACAGGAATGTCCACTCCTTACATCACTTTTATTCAACATAGCACTGAAGTCCTAGCCACGGCAATCAGACAACAAAAAGAAATAAAAGGCATCCAAATTGGTAAGAAAGAAGTAAAACTTTCACTATCTGCAGATGACATGATACTGTATATAGAAAACTCTGAAGACTCCACCAAAAAACTGCTAGAACTTATAAAGGACTTTCGTGAAGTCTCAGATCAGAGTGCAAAAACCTGTTGCATTTCTATACACCAACAATGAAACAACAGGAAGAAAAATTAGGAAAACAATCTCATTTACAATTGTACCAGAAATAATCAGATACCTAGGAATAACCTAACCTAACCAAATCAAAGAGGTGAAAGACATGTTCTCTGAAAACTATAAAACAGTGATAAATTAAATTGAAGATGAAACAAAGAAATGGAAAGATATTCCATGCTCATGGAATGGAAGAACAAATACTAAAATGTCTATACCACACAAAACAATCTACAGATTTAATATAATTCCTATCAAAATGAACAGCATTTGTCACAGAACTCGAGCAAACAATCCTAAAATTTGTATGGATCCACAAAAGACCCAAATACCTATAGCAATCTTGAAAAAGAAAAGCTAAGCTGGAGACCTCATAATTCTGGACTTCAAGTTATATTACAAAGCTATAGTAATCAAACAATATGGTACTGGCACAAAAATAGACACACAGATCAATAGGACAGAAAGGAAAACCCAGAAATAAACCCACAACTATATGGTTAATTAATCTTTAACAAAGCAGGAAAGATTATCCAATGGGGAAAAAAAAGACATGTCTTCAACAAATGGTATTGGGAAAACTGGACAGCCACATGCAAAATAATTCACTTTCTGACAGCACACACAAAAATAAAGTCAAAATGGATTAAATACCTAAATGTGAGACCTGACACCACCAAAATGCTACAAGAGAACATAGGCAATACATAGGCAATAACTTCTTTGACATCAGGTATAACAAATTCTTACTAGATATAACTCCTGAGGCAAGGGAAACAAAAGCAAAAACAAACTATTGGTACTTCGTCAAAATATGCTTCTGCACAGCAAATGAAGCAATTCGAAAACTAAAAGACAACCTATAGAATGGGAGAAAAT
Organism: Panthera tigris; assembly: GCF_018350195.1. Classification (NCBI taxonomy): domain Eukaryota; kingdom Metazoa; phylum Chordata; class Mammalia; order Carnivora; family Felidae; genus Panthera; species Panthera tigris. The sequence continues at coordinate 128,769,080 of NC_056663.1, forward strand.
ATTTTCAAGTGACATATCTTATAAGGGTTAGTATCCAAAATCTATAAAAAAAATTTATAAAACTCAACACTCAAAAAACAAATAAATTAAAAAATGGACAGAAGACACGAACAGACATTTCTCCAAGAAGACATCCACGTGGCTAACAGACACTTGAAACAATGTTCATCATCACTTACCATCAGGGAAATGCATCAAAACTACAATTAGATATCATCTCACACCTGTCAGAATAGCTAAAATCAAAAACACAGGAAACAACAAGTGTTGGCAAGGATGTGAAGAAAAAGGAACCGTTTTGCATTGTTGGTGGGAATGCAAACTGATGCAGCCGCTCTGGAAAACAGTATGGAAGTTCCTCAAAAAGTTAAAAATAGAACTATTCTACTATTGGGTATTTATCTACTGGCTCTTTACCTATCACACTACTGGCTATGTACATAAAGAATACAAAAACACTAATTCAAAGGGTTAATTGCAACCCTGTGTTTATAAAATACATATGTAAAATAGCCAAACTATGGAAACAACCCACATGTCCATTGATTGATGAATGGATAAAGAAGATGTAACAAATACACAACAGAATATTGTTCAGTCATAAAAAATGATGGAAATCTTGGCATTTGCGATGACATAGATGGAGCTAGAAAGTATAATGTTAAGTGAAATCAGCCAGAGAAAGACAAATACCATATGACTTTATTCCTATGTGGAATTTAAGAAACACAATAAACAAGCAAAGGGAAAAAGACAGAAAAAGACACCAACAAATCAAGAAACAAACTCTTTAATTATAGGGAACTAATTGATGGTTACCAAAGGGGAAGGGTGTTTAGAGATGGGATAAGTAGGTCATAGGGATTAAGGAATGTACGTATTGTGATGAGTAGAGGGTGATGTATGTAATTGTTGAATCATTATATTGTAATACCTGAAAAAATACAATACTGTATGCCAACTAGCTGGAATTAAAATAAAAACTTCAAAAGGAAATAAAATTGGTCATATTTTAATTAATAGTAATATTTTCACTTTAGAATTAAAAAAATTAAAAAAAAACCTCTCCTATTCTCATTTTGATTTGGCCCTCATAGTAAGGTCCATTAATCAAAGACTTCAGTTCTGAAATGGTTTTCCTCTGTAGACATCAGAAGTCCTGGAAATAAATGTATAGTGATTTTTATCCAGATATTGTATTCATTCTGGGTAACTTTCTATGTATAATGTGCTTATTTACAATATATTTTATTTTACAGGCACTCTCAATCCTGAGCAGAGTAGATAACACTGAGGAAAGTGCAGACATTACACAGAAGGGGATATTTAAAAATCAAAGGGCAGGAGTTTATACACAAGAAAGGACTAACCTTTTACATCAAACATCCATTATTTCACTTCTTAAACAAAAAATACATTGTCCCTGATATGTGCTAATTATCGTGATAGATATAGAGATATAAAATATGTATCTATATGCCATCTCTGTTATCAAACCAGTCACCTTAACCTAGCATATATACCTAAGGAAATGGGAAACAGAGAACAAATATATATTTTATGGGGCAGTGTAGTTAAGAATAAGATCTATTAAATGTGTATCGCTATGAAGACAATGGCCAACCACTGGGAATTAGAAGATTGCACACCAGAAGTCAGACTAAGAGATTTATAAAGATAAAACTTTCTATTTCACAGTTTTTAAAACATTTTTTAATGTTTTTATTTATTTTTGAGAGAGAGAGAGAGAGAGAGACTGAGCATGAGCAGGGGAGGGGCAGACAGAGAGGGAGACACAAAATCTGAAGCAGGCTCCAGGCTCTGAGCTGTCAGCACAAAGCCCTAAGTGGGGCTTGAACTCGTGAGCCAACAGATCATGACCTGATCTGAAGTTGGATGCTTAACCAACTGGGCCACTCAGGTACCCCTCTCCTTCACAGTTTTTAAAGGGTTACCCTGGTAATATGCTTTAATAAGCCAAAGGGTATTGAATAGTGTTGACAGTGGGAAGCATACTTAGTTTGGGGATCTTTTTCAATACAATGAATAAAACAATTCACTTGAAAGAAGAAATGCAACTTTCGAATGAAGCAGTGACTATATTCTAAAAGGATTATGGGGATACATATTCAATCTTCCTCACTCTATTTCACATATGTTAACATCCAGGATTTACACTGAAATGGGTGAATACAAAATACTAAATTTGGGAAGTATTCAAGTAGAAGCCTAGTAACTACTATAAGCATATCTATAAACATACAGTTATAAGCATACAACTAGAACTTCTAACCTACAAGTAAACAGTACATTATTTGTAAAGGTAAATGATCAAGCAAATCTCTTTTCCAAGGGAGATATGTTAGATAACAATAGCAATGCTGATGTACATCTTTCCATTGCAATGTTTACCAAAGACAGCTTACGTTTATCTAATATAATTGCAATTGGCAACAAGTTAAAATAAGAATCTTCTTTTCAATTTTGCTTAACAAAGTGAAGCTGAGTTTTCACCTTCACCTAGAAAAAAAAAATTACTGCAGAAATTATCTATTTCTAGAAGAAATATCAAAACTGCCATTGATGCTTTGTACTCTATCACTTTCTTAATTATTATTGGTTGATAATTTAGTTATGACAAAGCAAACACTTCAGGAAAAAGCATTATGGGAAAATATAATAAATATATTACATTTGTGTAATAAACTGATTCTGTACTATAAAAACAAGGATGCACGTGGGCAATACATGTCCAAACAATAACTCTAGAAGATGTGTCCTATATTAGCTCCAGACATGAATTGCCATTTGCCTTTATATTCTTATGTATGCTAACACTTTATGTACCTCATACTAAATGTACCAAAATTAGTTTTAATCATATCCCCACATACCTATTCCAGTGCTTTAATGTCCTATCTCAGGAGAAAGTATGACTCATTTATTAAATATAGAAAACTATGTCACTGTTATGCCCCTTTTTGTCCATAATCCAAAATCATATGTTTTGGATGCTATTTCCAAAATATTCCCATTGTTTTCTCCTTTCTCCTTCTATTGTTTTCTTTCCTTTTTCTATATCATCGCTCAAGATATTTCCATTGCCTCTTTGTTAACAATGGCTTTCATTGGTCTCTTTTCCTTCAAATATGATATTCTGCATTGGTACCAGGACTGTTTTGCTCAAATAAATATCTCATCATATTAATCATTTCAACCACTGTTAGAGGCGTCTATTGTTAATTACAAAGATAATTTTTTTAAAGCTTAGCATATAAGACACTTTGGATTCTGACACCAGTCTGTATATCCAACCTGATCCAGAGCATACTCTCCTTGGCACATGCACACTCCACCTCCCTATAGTAGTTGATTCATTGTTACTAAAATGTTACACACTTCAAGACCTAGAACACCCTATTCAAACAAGTCCATCTTTCTGAAATGCCATTTTTCTTTTTTTTACATGTATCAACCTGCCACTCATTCTATGAAGATCAGCTCATACATTATTACTGGTCCTTTTAAGTTTAATCCATTTCTTCCTTCTGCTATGCTCTTAGCATATTTTTTAAAGTTTATTTATTATTTATTTTGAGAGAGAGCTTAAGCAGGGCAGGGGCAGACAGAGAGGGAGAGAGAGTATCCTAAGCAGACTCCACGCTGTCAGCACAGAGCCTGATGAGAGGTTCAATCTCACAACTGTGAGATCATGACCTGAGCCAAAATCAAGAATCTGATGCTTAACCAACTGAGTCACCCAGGTGTCTCTATGCTCTTAGTATATTTAACTCTGTTTATATACATTATTTATTTTGAAGAGATTAAGGTTGGGGTGTGTAGTCTCTGTGCTGGCCTAATGACTTTGTGTCAGGAGTTGATTTTCCTACTCTGGAAAGAAAATAGGATGTCTCCTATGCAAGAGAGTGTATAATCTCAAGAGAAGGGATATCAGTATCAAAGTCCATAGGCTGAGGCTGCATCCATACAAACAAGAAAGCACTAGGTTAAAAGGTTAGATTGTATTCAGAGTTGGAGGAATTTTCAATGTAAGTAATTGATATGTTCATTCTGCCAAGAAAGTCTTCATGTTCCCTGATCAGTAGGATAAGAGCTTTGGAGACCCTGTGACTGTTTCATGTTATGAGAACACAGATCTTTCTTATTCTTGTCAGCAAGAAAACATAACCATAGATTTTGTTTAAGACCCTGCATTTCCTTGTTATTTTTTCATACCTTTTAGTTAGTGATAGAACTCTATCTTTTTATCTATTTGATCACTTTTTTGCCAGTTTTTCTAGAAAACTACTTGTTTCTTCTTGGGATCGGTTCAGTCTCGGTTTCTAAAAACAGCTATACAGGGTTCCTTTCTCTCATTCTCTCTTGGTATCTTCAGTCACTAGGTACAATCACTTAGTTGTTAGCAGTAAATTACCACCAATGAATATAAAAATGAAAACCCTCAGATTGTTACTCACCGAAAACTGGAGAGAAAAATCTCCAAGAATTTGACAAGTGTTCATTAAATGCTTGGGGTTACCTACATCATTTTGTAACTATATCTCATTTAAGCAGAATTATATTTTTATCCTTCCAAACTCAGCCAATCTGTTTTCCTTTTATTCTGAAGAACTGAAATGTTCTCACTTATTTTAATACTTAAAAATGATTAAGCATTTATAAAAGAAAATGAATATAATGTCTAAAAATACTCCTCCAAAAAAATGTTATAACCTGTCATGAAGAAACATCTTAAAAATACTAAAAGTTTATAAATTTGTGTCTTTCAGTGTAGTGGAAACATTTCACCATTTAAGAGTCATCCGACCAAAGTGAAACTCAAGTTACTAAATTACCAATTAGATGACAGGGAACATTATATAATGTTCAATACTTTTAATACTTTATCTATCATTGATACGTGTGTTCTGTTTCCTCTCAGAAAAAAAAAAATAAATATAAACTAATATAAAGCCATTTCATAAAATACCAAAATTTTTCCAGGCTAGATTTTCTTTTATTCAGTATAGTGACTGCTTTAAATAGATGGCTTGTGTCATTCTAACCTGAGGACCATTTCACATTTAAAACTGACCTAGAGCAGTATTTTTCAACTGATATTTTATAGTTGTAAGAACTTTTTAAAATAATTATGTAGAATTCTTACAGATAAAAGTTCAGTGAAACAAATAAGTACTAATTAAGATACTGGAGATTAAAGAAAAAAAAAACAAAAGTTGAGGGGATTTTCTTTGCTAGTAGACCTGCTTTACAAGAAACACTGAAGGGAGTTTTTCATGATGAAATGAATAGATACTAAACAGTAACTTGCATCCACATGAAGAAATAAAGAGTACCAGTAAAGATAACCACATAGATAAATGCAAGACATACTAAAAATATATTTTAAAATCTTTCTTCTCACATAAAATTTAAAAGGCACTTGCAAAAAGCAATTATTATAAAACAACATTGATAGCTAACATATAAAGATATAATCTGTATGACAATAGAGCACTAAGCATGGGGGAAACAAAGTTGTATTGAAACAAAGGTCTGTATACTATGGAAATTAAGTTGATATTAATTTGAATGAGATTATTTTAAAAAATTTAATGTTTTATTTTATTATTGGGAGATAGAGACAGCATGAGTGGGGGAAGAGCAGAGAGAGAGAGGGAGACACAGAATCCAAAGCAGGCTACAGGCTCTAAGCTGTCAGCACAGAGCCTGACTCGGGGCTCGAACCCACAAACTGTGAGATCATACCCTGAGACAGTCAGATGCCCAACGAACTGAGCCACCCAGGCACCCCTCAATGAGATTATTTTAAGTGAAGATATTAATGATAATCACTGGGACAACCAGTAAGAATATATCTCAAAAAATATATAGTAAAAGAAACAAGGAAAATAAAATTATACACTAGAAAATATCACAAAGAAGGCAGTAATTGATTAATAGAAGAACAAAAAAAGTCATAAAACTTATAGAAAAACATAGCAAAATGGCAGATATAAATCCTGTCTTATCATTAAGTACATGAAATGTAAACTGGCTTATTATGAGAAATACTATGCACAATTGTACGACAAAATGTGTCTGGTATTTTTGCCATAAGCATCTTTGCCACAGCATTTTGCCATATAACTAATAGGCTGTAAGACAATTTTGCCATAAGAGATAAAAAAGAAAGTGGTTGACAGTTTGCTTTGATAGCTTGGTTTCATTTCTACATTGACACAGTACTCCATTACTATAGTACGTAAATCTTATCCCTCATAATGGTCAGCGCAACGGTGGATAGTTTTGAACCCACATTTCCCACAGATCTTTGGAACATCTATCAACAGACATAACACAATACGCCAAGAACAAAAAACAAAAGGTTTTCACAACACAATACAAAACTTGGTTACAAGAATCCAAGCCTTTGAAAACTGATACCTATCTGAATGAAGGAAGAAGTTTTAGCAGAAAAAGTATAATGCCAAATAAGAAAACAAATCAAAATGCAATAAAAAAGCATAATATTAAGAATGAAAGAGATTGAAAACAAGTTCTTAGGTATAATCCACAAAATAAAATCAATGATTTGCACAGTATTGCCATGAATCTACACTACACATTTAAATGTATTCAATAATAAAATAATTGGAGGATTTAGGAATACATCAAGTAAATAAGAAAAGTAAATGAAAATCAGATGGGCATGGTAAATGACTTATTTTTTTTACATTATTACTCTGGTTACCTGGCTTCTGTCAGCATGACAATTTTGACTGTTAAACAGTTTTAAAATATATTCATATTTAGTCATGTTTTTCTTTAATATACATGCATAACAGCCCATTGGCTAAATAATGATTACAATAGGTGATAGGAAACATAAGACGCAATGATACTGAAATAAAATTAGTGACTAAATAAAAATGATAATGGCTTTGCAATTTTTCCTTAAAGATTATTTCAGTGATGAGAATAAAATTATTGTTCAGTACTATTTAATAAAGCCATGTGAAATTAAGTGACAGTATAACGAAACTTCTATAAAATTGTTTGCATACAGGGGTGCCTGGGTGGCTCAGTTGGTTGAGCGTCTGACTTCACCTCAGGTCATGATCTCACACTCTGTGAGTTTGAGCCCCGCATTGGGCTCTGACAGCTCAGAGCCTGGAGCCTGCTTCAGATTCTGTGTCTCCCACTCTCTCTGCCCCTCCTCTGTCCATGCTCTGTCTCTGCCTCAAAAATAAATAAAAACATTAAATTTTTTTAATAAACAAATAAAAAAAATTGTTTGCATACAAATGCTTATTGTTTATGAATCAAATGCCAGCATTACAATTAAAACACACTCAAGCATTTTTAGTGGGTAACATAAGACTATTCTTGCCCGGAATAAGATTTGTAGCTCTTATTAGGCTTTCATTTCATTTGGCCATTTTAGGAAATTTTAGATTTGGGCGGGAAAACAGCCAATAGATAGAAAGAGATGAGTAGGAAAACCAGTTAATACCTGGTACATCCACATTTTAAAGCACAGTTAATGAATACTCAGTCAGATACAATTCTCCTAACTCTAAAAAAATATACCCCTGTTCCTCTAAAAATAGACTACGCATCATTCTAGCCTTAATGTTTAACAGTAATCTCCCCTACAAAGTGGCATCTGCTGTACTCAAATACTAAAAACATGTGTACAGTCTGTGACATGTAGCCTTGTAATCCTGCACATTTATAACCCAAAACCTCAAAGTGATTTAAATTAATTCAGTTCAGTAAGTATATAAAAAGGACTTTTATATGCAGAAGGGACAGTAATGTAAGAATTCCTTCCGAGATAAATCCAATGTACTCATTCAATTTAATGGTACATCTCATTAAACTCTCATTATATCCTGCCACTGACAAGAATTCAGGAAACTTTTGAAAATCATCATTATAATCATATATTTAGTGCTAAGAGGCTAGAGAAAATCTAATGAAGATATTTTCTTTTTAACAAATTTTAATGTAACTGTTGAGTCATTTGGATGACTGCCTTTCTCAAGTTCTAGTCTAAATTTTATATTTTCCCAAAAGTTCTTTTCACATATTTTAAGGCATAGAGTCCTTAATTTTATCTTAAGAGTAAACATAACAAAAAGAAATGATGTGTGTATTTCTAACAATATATTCTATTATTTTAACCTACTCTCAACAATAATATTGTCTTTTAAACTGGGCACATTGTAGGCTCCTGTTGCAGTATCTATTGTTTTTCAATTTCAGTCCTACAAATATTGAATTTAATACCCTTCCTAAAATGATTCTTCTAATCCTTTTCCTGTATGTTTTTATTATGTTAATCCTGATGAAACCTCCAGAGTAACTCCTAAGGGCATTTTTTATTGTCACAATTCATTGAAACATGAAAGGGATTATAGAGCATTCATCATTCTATCATTTCAGTCATTTCAAAAGGCATTTAGGCAATGCTAATTTAAGATTAAATATCAAAAATAATATTCATTTTTTCTACCATTTGCTTAAATTAAGTCCAACCAATTACTGTGTAGTCATTTCAAAGACTAGGCTAAATATCTTTTTTAGTCATGGAAAAAATACGACCAAGTTTTTGTCAAGTCCAAACTGCCTTTTTAAAAAAATTTTTTTAATGTTTATTTATTTCGGAGACAGAGACAGAGCATGAGCGGGGAGGGGCACAGAGAGAGGGAGACAAAGAATCAGAAGCAGGCTCCAGGCTCTGAGCTGTCAGCACAGAGCCCTAAGCAGGACTTGAATTCACAAACTGTGAGATCATGACCTGAGCGGAAGTGGTCGCTCAACCGACTGAGCCACCCAGGAGCCCCCAAACTGCCTTCTAATTAGAGAATCACTTAGTTTTATTTCTTTCAAAGTCTAAATCTTCACCAAATATATATATCCAAATATATACCGAAGAACTTATTTCAACACTTGGTGATAGATTTCCATGTTTGTTCTGAGAACAAAATAATTCCTAGGGATACAGTTTTTTTAAGGGTAAAGTTTTCACTAAAGGTTTTCTGCATTTTGTTGTTGTTCTTCTTGTTGTTGTTGTTTATTTATTTCAGCATCTCTTATTAGAATTTTTACCTGAATTTTTTATATCATTTTAGCTATTATCTTAAATATTAGTCATATACTCTAATTTTGCATGTAATGCTTATTCTAAAATGTTATTACTGTTAAGACTTTAAAACAGATTCCAGTGTAAAAAATTATAGTTTCACCTCATGTTTCTCTCATGTCGCACACTGTAGCTGCGTATACAGATGGATGGTGGTGGTAGGGACATCCAGTCAAGAGTAGGCTGTCTTAAGCTGGACTGTTTGGACCTGTATCCTGGTTTAACTAAAGGCTGTGTGATTACTGAGTTAATTAACCTCTATGGTTTTGGTTTCATCATCACTAAAAGGAGGATATTAATGGTAGATACTTCTTAAGATTGTGAGATTAAATGAGTTAAGGGGCACCTGGGTGGCTCAGTCGGTTAGGTGTCCGACTTCAGCTCAGGTCACGATCTCCCGGTCGGTGAGTTCGAACCCGGTGTCGGGCTCTGGGCCGATGGCTCAGAGCCTGGAGCCTGCTGCCGATTGTGTGTCTCCCTCTCTCTCTGCCCCTCGCCCGTTCATGCTCTGTCTCTCTCTGTCTCAAAAATAAATAAAATGTTTAAAAAAATAAATAAATGAGTTAATAACCTTGCATATGGAAAATACGCAATAAATGTTATTGTTGCCATTGATATCATTAGTAAAGGCTTAGGAAAAAACTTAATGTAATTTTACTTAATTTTTTTCAGTAAGATTATTACAAACTCCCTGAACCCAGCAATTTTACTTTGCTTTTATGGCAGTCACTATTTTTTAAAGCTTTATTGAGGTACAAATTATATGTCATAAAATTCACCCTTTGAGAAATACAAATCAAAACGACACTGAAATACCATCTCACACCAGTCAGAGTGGCTAAAATTAACAACTCAGGAAACTACAGATGCTGGCAAGGATGTGGAGAAATGGGAACCCTCTTAAACTGTTGGTGGGAATGCAAACTGGTGCAGCCACTCTGGAAAACAGTATGGCGGTTCCTCAAAAATTTAATAATAGAACTACCCTACAACTCAGTAATAGCACTACTTTCCAAAGGATACAGGAGTGCTGATGCATAGAGGCACATGTACCCCAATGTTTATAGCAGTGCTTTCAACAACAGCCAAATTATAGAAAGAGCATAAATGTCCATCAACTGATGAATGGGTAAAGAAGAGGTGGTTTATACATACAATGGAATACTACTTGGCAATGAGATAGAATGAAATCCTGCCATTTGCAGCAATGTGGATGGAACTGGAGGGTATTATGCTAAGTGAAATAATTCACTCAGAGAAAGGCAGATATCATATATTTTCACTCATATGTGGAACTTGAAAAACTTAACAGAAGACCATAGAGGAAGGGAAAGGGATAAAAATAGATACAAACAGAGACGGAGGAAGGCAAACCTTAAGAGACTCTTAAATACGGAGAACAAACTGAGGGTTGATGGCAGGGAGGGGAAAATGAGTGATGGGCATTGTGGAGGGCACTTGTTGGGATAAGCACTGGGTACTGTATGTAAGCGATGATCACAGGAATCTACCCCAAAGAGCATACTGTACACACTGCATGTTAGCCAATTTGACAATAAATTGTATTTTTAAAAATTCACCCTTTGAAAATGTTCAGTTCAATAATTTTAATAAATTTAGGTATTTTTGCACCATCACAGTGAACAATTTCAGAATTTTCCATCCCTCCAAAAAGGTTCCTTACACCTGCTTCCAGTCAATCCCAAAAATATCCCTAGTCCCAGGCAACAACTGATTTGCTTTCTGTCTTTAAAAATTTATCTTTTAAGGACATTTATATAAATACAACCATATAAAAAATAGTCTTCTGTATCTGGTTCCTTTCACTTAACATCAAGTCTTTGAGGTATATTTATGTTGTAGCATGCATCAGTAGTTTGTTCCTGTTTGTGTATAAATAGTTTTCCACTATATTGGTAACACCATATTGTATTTGCATATTCATCAATTAAAGAACATGTGGATTGTTTTTTCTGTTTTTTGGATTTTTTTTTTGCTATTTTGAATAATGTTGCCATGAACATTCAAGTGTATTTGCACAGATTTTTTTTTACGTATGTAGAGTGTAAATAGGAGTGAAGCTGATGAGATGTATGGCAGGTTATATTTAACTTTTTAAGAGACTGTCAAAATGTTTTTCAAAATTGTTGAGTTATGTTACCCTCCCACCAGCAATACATTCCAGTTTCTCCACATCCTCAGCAACATTTGACACTATTATTTGATTACAGTCATTCCTTTGTAACCTCTTTGTGGTTTTAATTTGTACTTCCCTGATAACTAATGATGGTTAGCATCTTTGTTTTTTTTTTAATTTTAATTTTTAATTTTTATTTATTTTTTAATACGAAATTTATTGTCAAATTGGTTTCTATACAACACCCAGTGCTCATCCCAAAAGGTGCCTTCCTCAATACCCATCACCCACCCCCCATCAACCCTCAGATTGTTCTCAGTTTCTAAGAGTCTTTTATGCTCTGGCTCCCTCCCTCTCTAACATTTTTTTCCCCTTCCCCTCCCCCATGGTCTTTTGTTAAGTTTCTTAGGATCCACATAAGAGTGAAAACATATGGTATCTATCTTTCTCTGTATGACTTATTTCATTTAGCATAACACTTTCCAATTCCAGCCACGTTGCTACAAAAGGCCATATTTCATTCTTCTCATTGCCACATAGTATTCCATTGTGTATATAAACCACAATTCATTTATCCATTCATCAGTTGATGGACATTTAGGTTCTTTCCATAATTTGGCTATTGTTGAAAGTGCTGCTATAAACATTGGGGTGCAAGTGCTCTTATGCATCAGCACTCCTGTATCCCTTGGATAAATTCCTAGCAGTGCTATCGCTGGGTCATAGGGTAGATATATTTTTAATTTTTTGATGAACTTCCACACTGTTTTCCAGAGCTGCTGCACCAGTTTGAATTCCCACCAACAGTGAAAGAGGGTTCCCGTTTCTCCACATCCTCGCCAGCATCTATAGTCTCCTGATTTGTTCATTTTAGCCACTCTGACTGGCGTGAGGTGATATCTGAGTGTGGTTCTGATTTGTATTTCCCTGAGGATGAGCAACATTGAGCATCTTTTCATGTGCCTGTTGGCCATCTGGATGTCTTCTTTAGAGAAGTGTCTATTCATGTTTTCTGCCCTTTTCTTCACTGGATTATTTGTTTTTCAGGTTTGGGGTTTGGTGAGTTCTTTATAAAGTCTACTAGAACTGATACAGGAATTCAGCAAAGTCACAGGACACAAAATCAATGTACAGAAATAAGTTGCATTCTTATACACTAATAATGAAGCAACAGAAAGACAAAGAAACTGATCACATTCACAATTGCACCAAGAAGCATGAAATACCTAGGAATAAACCTAACCAAAGATGTAAAAAATCTGTATGCTGAAAACTATAGAAAGCTTATGAAGGAAATTGAAGAAGATATAAAGAAATGGAAAAACATTCCATGCTCATGGATTGGAAGAATATTATTAAAATATCAATACTACCCAAAGCAATCTACACATTCAATGCAATTCCAATCAAACTTGCACCAGCATTCTTCTCGAAGCTAGAACAAGCAATCCTAAAATTTGTATGGAACCACAAAAGACCCCGAATAGCCAAAGAAATATTGAAGAAGAAGACCAAAGCAGGAGGCATCACAATCCCAGACTTTAGCCTCCACTACAAAGCTGTAATCATCAAGACAGCATGGTATTGGCACAAAAACAGACGCACAGACCAATGGAATAGAATAGAGACTCCAGAATTAGATCCACAAACGTATGGCCAACTAATCTTTGACAAAGCAGGAAAGAATATCCAATGGAAAAAAGACAGTCTCTTTAACAAATAGTGCTGGGAGAACTGGACAGCAACATGCAGAAAGATGAAACTAGACCACCTTCTTACACCATTCATAAAAATAAACTCAAAATGGATAAAGGACCTGAATGTGAGACAGGAAACCATCAAAACCCTAGAGGAAAAAGCAGGAAAAAAACCTTTCTGACCTCAGCCGCAACAATTTCTTATTTGACACATCTCTAAAGGCAAGGGAATTAAAAGCAAAAATGAACTACTGGGACCTCATCAAGATAAAAAGCTTCTGCACTGCAAAGGAAACAATCAACAAAACTATAAGGCAACCAACAGAATGGGAAAAGATATTAGCATCTTTGTATGTGTTTATTAGTCAATCATATATATGCTTTTGTGAAATGTTTATTTATTCAGAGTTTTGTCCAACTGTAACAGTTATAATGTTGCTTTCATAAGCTGAATTAATCTATTTATAACCTTTATTGATCTAAGAGTCTTATAAGTTATTTAAAGAAAACATTCTCATTGTTTTTGTCTTTAGTAGATTCTAATGTCTTAATAAAATATTTTGTAGTCTGGAGCCTTTGTATCCTGGCCTCCCGAAAGTTTACATAGTTCCGTTTTTAACCTTTGTTAACTCAGAGTAAGTCATTTCTCAAAAGATAGATAGAAACACATATTTAGAGGTCAGTGCTTTACCATGTTTCAAATACATTGAAAGCATTTTCCTCACTAATACTTTCCATATACCATATATATATGATTAATTTATTTCTAATATTTTCTCAAATCCCCTTTCCATAGCATATACAGATTGAGAATATGCAAGTCTTATAGACTTCTCACAAACAGTGGTTTCAAGGTAAAATTTGTTTTAAAATTCAAGGACATTTTGATTCAAAATATTGCAGATTATGCATGGATATCAAATTGAAAAATCTATACCATAATTATGGGTCATTACTATTTTAAAAGCATGCCATTGATGACTCTCTGTAATTTGAATATAAGTTAAGACTATATTCAGCCAATCTATTTATTCCTCCAATATTTTATTAAACTACTACAAGTCAGGCACTATTACAGCACTTGATATTCACTAAAGAACAAAATCAGATTGTTGTGTATTCATTTTACTACATCACACTGCCAGAAGCCAGCAAAACAAAGAGAAAAGAAAAAATTAAACAGAAAATTTATTTAAAAGTAATGAAATATATTCATATTAGATTTCTGAAGGAAATAATAACCTAGTGTTTCTTCGGAGGAATAATTGCCAAGTATGAGACCTGCTTTAGGTAGAAGTCGTATTTTTGTGGTTCCGCTTCATTATCTCTAAGAGGACTATTAACAGGAGCTACTTCATAGGATTGCAGTGAAATCAAGGGAGTTAAAAGAACTAGCAAAGAAAACACTAAGTAAACATTATTATTATTGTTGATACTGATATTATCATTACACACTAAAGAATTTTTGATTTAATTTTTTGAAACTTCACTTTAGTATGAAATCAGCATGCTCTACAGTAAGTAGTAAAAAGGTAAAAAAAAATTTAAGTAAAAGACTTAATTTTCCTCAGGAGGAATGAAGATGGAATAAAGAAGTTGATTTAAAAAATGAAAGTTAAATATGGAAATAAAATGTTAAAATTCATTACTTATATAAAAAGAGCCTAGGGGAGATTTTTTTAAATAAATAAATAAATAAATAGGAGGAAAATCGGTAGATATTTTTCCAGAATTTAAGAGGAAAGATCCAATTTTAGAAGTCTAAAAAATATGAACAGTGCATTGAAGGAGACACACAAGCACACAATTACGTATACACTATAATAGAAGACAAAAGGTAACCGTTAAACCTCCTAAAAAGGGAAAATAGATTACTTCCAAAATAATAAGTTACAAGTTGATAATGAGATCCCTTAACAGCAATACTGGCTGTAAGAAATAATAATGATATATTTCAAAGTCTAAAAAAGGCACTTTGTTTATTGGTTGATTGATTGATTGAAAAAGACAATTAAACTTAGGATTTTATTTTATTTTATTTTTTAATGTTTATTTTTAATTTTTGAGAGAGAGAGAGAGAGAGAGAGAGAGAGTGCACAAATGGGGGATGGGCAGAGAGAGAGGGAGACACAGAATCTGAAGCAGGCTCCAGGTTCTGAGCTGTCAGCACAGAGCCCAACATGGGGCTTGAACCCACAAACCCTGAGATCACAACCTGAGCTGAAGTCAGCTGCCTAACCCACTGAGCCCCCCAGGTGCCCCAAAAACCTAGGATTTTATATCTAGCAAAATTATCATTTATAAGATGAGATTTAAAAATAGAGATATACATAAATTAGACACTAATATATAATTTAGTTAGCAAATTATGTTGTCTAAAATAGAAAAGATTTTAAAAATATAAAATTCTCGAAAAAGTTAACACAGTGGCAGAAGCAGAAGTATGGGTACAGAAACAGAAGAGAGGAAAAGAAGAGTACACAAAAATACAATTTTTATTTAGGGAAAGTTACATATATTAATAAGTATAAAGATTAAATAGAGAGATAAAAGAAAATACCAGCCCTCATAGAGGCAATTTTCAAAAGAATATAAATGGATTAAACAATTCTACAAATTAGTTGAAAGAAGTGTGGAAAATCCAAAGGAAGACAGGAAATGAAAATAAATATAAAATAAAATGGAAGAAAAATTCCTAATATATCAATGACTACAATAAATGTAAACAGTTAAACCAAATATAATTAAAGATCTTCAAATTAAAAAAATAAGGATGAGCAATATGAATACAAGAAACAGGGGCACCAGTTAAGCAACTGACTCCTGATTTCAGCTCAGGTTGGGCTCTGAGCTGGGTGTACAGGTGTTGGGCCTGCTTAACATTCTCTCTCTCTCTCTCTCTCTCTCTCTCTCTCTCTCTCCCTCCCTCCCTCCCTCCCTCCCTCTGCCCCTCTCCCCTGCTTGTGCATTCCCTCTCTCTCTCTCTCAAAACAAACAAACAAACAAACAAAAAATACAAAAGAAAAAAAAGCAGTTAAATCAGAAGGAGGCTAAAATCTAAAAATAAAGGAATAAGACCATGGACCAAAAAAAATCTAAGAAGCCATTCTTAATATGAAACAATTTGGTATTTAATGAAAAGCAAAACAAGCAAAAAAACTAACAAAGTGTCATAAAAATGGTGTATTATATGCTGGTAAAAGTAAAATGGATCAATATAATGTTTTTAGCATGAGACATACCTAATAATAAAGATACAACTATATTCATATGAATATAGCAACTATCTATGAAATTTTAAAAGCACTTAATATATTTTCATCAAAGGCCAATAGTTAAAGAAAAAATAAAGATACAGAAAAACATTGAAAATCACAATTATTCTAAGCTAATAAATTATAATCATGAGTGTATTTAACACATTATCAGGTATTGGCTAAGTACCTACATTAATTCATTCATTTAATCCCTAGTCCAAATTTATGGAATTTGTCTTATTGTTATCTCAGTTTTTCATCTAAGAAAACCAAACATAGAGTGTTTAAGCAATTTGTCCAAGGTTGCTCAGAAAGAACTGGCAAAACAGGATTGCAAAATCAGTTATTCTGAACTTCACAGTCTATGCTGTTAAGCAGCACATTATATTGCAATAAACATTGCTTTATTCAAAGCAATAAACATTTTTTAAGCATTTATGAAACATTCATAAAATTTGACCATGGACAATGCTAAAAATAAAGCAGCAATTTTTAAAGAACTTTATCACTTACTGTGGTCTTTGGTCATAATAAGTGAAATTAGGAAATAAAAAATTTAAAAAT
The DNA here is from genome assembly GCF_018350195.1 of Panthera tigris. Taxonomy (NCBI): domain Eukaryota; kingdom Metazoa; phylum Chordata; class Mammalia; order Carnivora; family Felidae; genus Panthera; species Panthera tigris. The sequence goes on from NC_056663.1 coordinate 128,785,886, forward strand.
CCTCCACATCAAGAGAATAAGACACTCGATAGACTGGGAGAAAATATTTGCAAAAGGCATATTTGACAAGAACTATTATCCAAAATATACAATGAAATCTTAAAACTTAACAAGAAAACTTAACAACCCAATTAAAAAATGAGCAGAGACTTGAACTGACATCCCATCAAAGAAGACATACAGATGGAAAATAAGCATATGAAAATATGTTCAACAATATATGTCATTAGTGAAATGCTAAGATGAGATACCACATGACGCTATTAGAATGGTCAAAATCTAGAACACTAACAGCACTAAACGCTGACAAGGATGTTGAACAACAGGAATTCTCATCCATTTCTTATGAGAATGCAAAATTGTACAGCCACTATGGACACATTTTGGAAGTTTCTTACAAAATTAAACATATTCCTACCATATGATCCAACAGTCACACTCCATGGTATTTACCCAAATGAAATAAAAACTTACGTCCTCACAAAAACCTGCACATAGATGTTTACAGAAGATGTATTCATAATTGCCAAAAGTCGAACACAACCAAGATGTCCCTCAACAGGTGAATGGATAAACTGTGGTACATCTAGACAATGGAATGTTATTCATCACTAAAAAGAAATAAGCCACCAAGACATGAAAAGATATGGTGAAAGCTTTAATGCACATTACTAAGTAGAAGAAGCCAGTTTGAAAGCGTTACATACCTTATGATTCCAACTATATGCTTGGAAAAAGCAAAACTATGCAGACAGTAAAAGATCAGTAGTTGCTAGAGGGTAAGGGAGAAGGGCGGGATGAATAGGCAGAACTCAGTGAATTTTAAGTCAGTGAACCTATTCTCTATGTTACTGGAATGATGGATATACATCATTATACATTTATCAAAACCCATAAAATTTACAGGAGTGACCCCTAATGTTAACTATGGAGTGGTGATGATAATGATGTTATCAGTGTAGGTTCATAGACTGTAATAACGCACCACTCTGGTATGGGATGTTGATAATGGGGGAGTCTGTACATATATGTGGGAACAAGACCTATATAGGAAGTCTCTACACTTTCCTCTTAATTTTACTGTGGACCAAAAACTACTTTAAAAAATAGTTAATTAATTAAAATAAAAAAGTTCCATATATCTGGATCCTTAAAAATATATGTATAGTACACAATCTTCACAACCAAACAGCAAAAAAAATGGTAATTATCAAAATTTGTGGATATAAACATCTACTCCTTTGATGAAAATTTAGACTATATAAGTTACATAATTATATAAATTAAATTAAACTGAAATAAATTTGACCCAGACATTCCAGCCATAATTTTAAGCCTTAGAGAAATTCCTGCACAAGTACAGAAAGGTACATAAAGCAGAACGCTGTATCTTAGCATCATTTGCAGTAACAAGAAAATGGAAGTAATCTAAGGTAGACAGAGGCATCATTAGCATAGTAAATAAATTGTAGTGGATAAAGTATAATGGAATTCTCGGCCGTGTTTAGAAGTATTGAATAAATCTCCATAGATACTTTAAACATAAGAATGAGTGAAAAAATAAATTGAGTTACAGCCTTATAAATTAAGCACACACAATACCATATTTTAAATATGAAAATATGGTCATTAAAGTGCATATATCACACTCATTAGAAAAGTGCATAGGAGCAGGGCCTGGGTGGCTAAGTTGGTGGTGTCCCACTCTTGAGTTTGGCTCAGATCACTATCCCATGGTTTGTGGGATGGAGCCCTACCTTGGGCTCTGAGCTGACAGAGTGGAGCCCACTTGGGATTCTTTTTCTTTCCCTCTCTCTGCCCCTCCCCTGCTCTCTCTCTGTCAAAATAAAATATATATTTAAAAAAAAGTGCATAAAAAGGAGAAGTTGGGAGTAGGAAAAACATACTTAAGAAAAGAGTGGGTGAGGACAGTATGCCATAAACTGAAAAATATCATTAGATGATCTCTCTATACCTGACATACCCACAAAAGAGAAAGAGAAAGAGAAAATTATGATTATAAAATTTACCTACCTAAATAAATCTATGAATCAATTAATATTTTTTAATCTTTCCAGAAAAAATGAAGTATACAATTATAGTTATCAATGATTATTATACTTATTTAAAATGGAGAAAGAGAAATTTAGAAAAACATACTTTCTCAAGGTCACCCAACCAGTAATAAAAACATAAATAGGACAAAGATTATGGATAACTTCTAGAGTAATGTTCTATCACCTACATACCACTTTATCTCATTAGAGTAAATATAAGGGGGAAAATGTTAGGAAATGAAAGTATAGTTATCCTGGGGAGATAATATATAGTATAAATAATTCTCCCTTTTCTCTGTAGTGGCAAATTTCACTGAATTATTTTCTAGCTAAAGCAGCAAGGAATAGGTGAAATATCTATATATATATATATATAGATAGATAGATATATTTTTTTTTACTGATTTTCTTTAACTTTTATTTTAACTTCACAGTATGGTAGAAATGGATTTCTCATTTTGAAACCAACAAAGAATATCATTTTGCTTTTCTCACTCTGACCTTGGGTCGATTTTCCATTTGCATATTCCATCTCAACTGCTATATTTCTTAGTATCAAGGACTGAATACAGAGCGGAACTGTGCTTCTTAATGTATCATCTGTTCACAATTGTTTTGCATAATAGCTATATGTTGCTTGGAGATGCACAGTTAATCGCAGTAATCCACACTATAAACTGTAAGGCTGGATATTTAAATTACCTCTTTCACATATGGGGGGGGGGTAGGGAATGTGGGAAAAAGGTACTTCTAAAGGTTAAAGGAAAATTCATAGTTTTTCCATAAACAATTTATTATAAAATATTAAATGTCAGTTTATTTAGTCTGACTAGTCCTTTCATTAAGAACTTTTTCCTCCCCCACTCATGCTCTTTCTCTCTTTAAAAATTAATAAACATTAAAAAAGTGGGGGGCACCAGGGTAGCTCAGTTGGTTAAGAATCTGACTTCAGCTCAGTTCGTCTCACTGTTCATTGGTTTGAGCCCTGCATTGGGCTCTGTACTGCCAGCTCAGAGCCTGGAGCCTGCTTCAGATTCTGTGTCTCCCTCTCTCTCTGCCCCTCCCCCACTTGCACTCTGTCTCTCAAAAATAAATAAACATTAAAATAATTTTTTAAAAATTAAACATTAAAAAAGAACTTTTTAAATTTGATGTAATAATGAGTGCTATATATCTCTTTTGTTTTAACAAAGGCAAACTGAAGAAAATCTATATTATCCTCATTTCAATTGTAATGTACATGTTCTTTTATTTCTAGCTTGAAAATCTCCTAAAGGTTAGTATAAATTACTAAACATGGAACTTCCCTTTTAAAAAATCATTCATTGCAGCCTTTCAAATCCTATTTTAAAGCCATAGTTGGTTATTATTTAATAATCAGAAGAATCAAATTTGGCTACTTTATATGAAGTGCTAAACATAAAGGAAAAAAATCTATGCTTACAATACAGGAATTTTTAGCTTATTCAACTTCATTCGTCTATATTCAATCTTTGCCGGTCCTACATATTTATTTCTCCTCCCTAGGAATACATTTTGACACTTTAGCTCTAACAGGATTTTTGAACTTATAAAACCAATGTTAGGAGTGCACTAAGGTTTATTGTTATTAGCAATAATGATCTAACATAGAGGCATTCTTCTAAAAACGTTATTTAATTCTTAAAAGCACCCCATGTGGTAAGTATACTTATTTTAATCGTAACTCATAGGAGGAACTCATGCACTCAAAGAGGTTAAGAAACTTGACCAGATACAAATAATAATGGGATCTGAACTCAACAATTTAACTTCAGAGTTTGTGTTTTTAATTAGTATACTATGCTGTCACTAAGACCCTCTGTGAAAAGATCAAGTTTCATTCTAAGTATGGAATGAGGTTTTATTCCATGAGGTTCTTAAACAAAAAAAAATGTGTTTGTTTAAGTTTATGCATTGTAATCTGCCAGACTGTGATGCAAACACAATAAATCAAGCCCTTGCCCTCAATGACCAAACAGAGCAGATCACAGAGTAATTCTCTGTTCACTTTATTTCATTTTATTTCTCTCTTAATTCCCACATCTGAGCCATGAAGACCAAGACTCCAGCATTTCATTTAGAATTGTCTTCGAAGGAAATAAAATTGTTATATGCTTCCAATTACATTGGGGTTTCTCAGGAACTCTGCTTTTTTGTGTCTAATAGGGGAGATGAGAGTCCTTTGTGAAATCTCAAAAGACCTAAGTAGCATTAGGAACAACTTAACACATTGCTTTAAAATAAAATTTTACACAAGTTTGCTTATTTACTATTAACTACGCTATGCTGTTCCAGGGTTTAAATTCTCATGCTTTTATGCAAAGCTTTATTTTGAATAAACTTTTAGTATTTTGAATTGATTTTTACACAATACTTATTGGAATCATATAAAGAAGCAAAACTGTGAGCTTCATTTGAATTTACAGTAATTTTTAATTTTTTACTGTTTTATTAAAAAAAGAGAGAGAAAATTAGAATAGACCAGTATTGATAAACTTAGTATTTTACTTTAACATTTAAATTTTCACTCATTCAATATAGTCCTGACAGACAATATATTTGGAGAGAAAATATTTCTAAATATTTTTGCCCAGAACACACAATAACAAGATTGATAACTGAATGGTAACTAAATGGAAGACTCAACAAACTTTTAAAAAAGGACCAGAAAAAGACATATTGAGACAATTTTTACTGACTCATCATATTGATTTATAGATCATAAATAATTTGCAATATGATTGAATCTATTACACTAAGATAGAACTGATTCAGTGCACTTTACAACTTTTACTAAAAGAAATCTTAATCACTTTCATTATGACAATAATCTCTATTACAAATAAAAAAAATAAAAGGAAAGTTATAGAAGTCACTCACCAACTGCTAGTAAATGCAAATCTCTCCCATCTCCCTTAGGTTCTTATTTCTTTTTTAATGAATGACGTACTACATTTTTCAACTTCCTTTGACCTCTCCTTACCTGGTCCCAGTTAGTCATCCTTGAAATCATCCAAAAATAGCTTTTCTAACTATAATTCCTCTCATATTGCTGTCCAGCTTTTTTTTTTTTTATAATTCTCCATCAACCAAAGGATGAACCCAACTCAGTGTAGTATGGCATATAAGATATTTCATTATCTAACTGTTGTTCCTCTATAGATATTTCCATTATATTACATTCATAGTTCATTGAATATATCATACAATTGTTTCAAAATGTTGCTCTGTAACTGAAGATTTACAGAACAGACCACTGCCTGCCACACCATCTTCCAGACAGCTTATTATATTTTGTTTGTTAAGGTGAACACTTTTTTTATTTTCATAGATTTATTATTTCTCAGTATATTAATAATGTTTCAATGTAAGTAAGTATTAATATTTTTTAAAAGCAAAAATACCAAAAGAATATTATGGTAAATTCTTTCAAATTGTTATTCTACTGACTTAAATAGATCTTAACAAAAATTATAATTTATATTATTTCCATTAAATAGATAGAAAATAGATGGTGTCAACTCAGGCTTCTATTGCAAAGTATCATAAACTGGGTGGCTTATAACAATAGAAATTTATTTCTCACAGTTCTGAAGGCTGGGAGTCTGAGATCAAGAAGCCAGCATGGCCAGGTTCTAGTGAGAAACCTTGCCTGGGTTGCAGACTGCTGACCTATTGTCACATGCCAGAAAGAGAGTGAGCCATCTCTCTGGTCTCTTTCTATAACAGCACTAATCCCATCAGAGGGCTCCACTCTCATGACCTAATAATATCCCAAAGACCCCACCTCCAAATACTATCACACTGTGATTACAGTTTCTACATGAATTTTGGGAGGACACAAACATTCACTCCATGGCAGAAGCAGCTTATTGAAATAGATAGATAGATAATAGATACATAGATAGATAAATGATAGATAGAATGAGACTTATGTAAAGAGCTGCTTTAGGTATTAAAAAGCGAATTTCTTACCTAAAAAATCCTTACCTAAAACTTACCTAAAAATTTTTTACTCTTAATATTTTTATAATTGCTGTAGTAATTTAGAGATGAATCAAGCAATTTATATAATTGTATTTTGAGAAAAATATTACTAAGTTAAAAACTTTCATAAATGCTTACAATTCATTTTATATAAACTTAGGAATTTATTCTCTAAGGATTGGGCAATTGAGTTTTCTTCAAATAAAATATTAAGAAAATAACTGAAAAGTATTTTATCTACAACTATATCGCTTAAATAACTCTTGAAATTTAAAAAAAAGCTATAAAATAAATTACTTTGGGAGTGCCTGGGTGGCTCAGTTGTTTGAGTGTTCAATTCTTGACTTCAGGTCAGATCACGATCCCAGGATCGTGGGATCGAGCCCCGTTTTGGGCTCCGTGCTGAATGTGGAGTCAGCTAACATTCTCTCTCTCTCCCTCTGCCCCTCTCTCCCACTCACAGTCTCTCTAAAAATGATAAAAATAAAAAAAAAACTTAAAAAGTAACAAAATAGTAAAACAAAATAGTTTCTTATACTGTTTATTTTTATACATGAAAGATTACCCAGTCTCCACAATATATAAAGACACACACTTAAATGTAGTACTCAGTATCTGTCTTTCCATGCACACACACACACACACACACACACACATCATATACAACACTGAATCTGGAAGTTACTCTCTCAAAATGAGATATTAATTGTTTACTTGGTAGTAGTGTGGAAACAATACAGGGACATAACAAGGTCATAGAGATCTCAGAAAAAGGAAAGTTGTATGTCTGTGAAAACACAGAAACAAGATATGCAGCAGACTGTAAGAATTTAGTGAAAAAAATTGTAGAGCACAGTGAAGGAAACCTTTGTGGTACAGCTGATAATGAGCCTTATCTCATTTTTAGTGTTTTTTTCTAAATAAGTTTTTTCTCCTCTTACCTTTTGAGAAACAAGTAAAAAATAATTCTTCATAAGTAGTATCATCCCAATAAAATGAGGTCAAAGCTCAAAGAAAGGATAATAAAGGTATGGGGCACAAAATATGGTTATTAGGACCAGAAATATCAGAGAAAAAAATATCTGGACCAACACAGAGCTAATTCTCTTAGAATAATGTTTTCAACAGTTCCTACAGTTACGTATGTATATGTATCATCAATATATAGAAAAAGAATATAGTTTGTATTTCATATCTATATGTTTATTTTTTTACTTAATAATTTCCCTTCTTAGGGTGCCTGGGTGGCTAAGTCAGTTAAGTGTCTGGTTCTTGGTTTTGGCTCAGGTCATGATTTCACGTTTCATGAGTTTGAGCCTTACATCAGGCTCTGTGCTGACAGTGAGGAACCTGCTTGGGATTCTGTCTCCCTTTCTCTCTGTCCCTCCCCAACTTGTGCTGTCTCTGTCTCTCTGAAAATAAATAAATAAATTAAAAAAAAATAATTTTCCTTTCCTCATTTAATACTAAGCATGAGCTCATTCAAGTATTGCTTTATGCATATAGCAGGCTTTGGCAAACTATATCATGATTACTTTTCTAATCATAATCATGAAATTTAGGCAATAGAGGTAAAAAGTCAATTGTTTTCTTTATTGAACAATTATTATACACTAGGCAGCAATTATACACCCATTTAATCCCCACATTTGACAGGAAATATGAGAAAACTAAAGTAAAACAAGTTAAATCAGTCAAAAACCCAAGCTAGAACGTGACATAGGTATTTGGATACCTGAGTACCTGAGCCTTAAACACTCTGAAAAAGGAAGACATCCATGTGGAATGCTGCCTAGGAGTATAATATTAAGTGAGATTATTTCCTTAAAGAAAATTAAGAACATATTTTTAAATGATGCTCTTTTCCTCTGAAAAGGAATCATTTGTGAAAAATAAAAATCACATCACTTGCTCTCATTTGTCTTCATAAAGATTAAACTGAGAAATGATTTCTTAAAATCCAAAATGTTTTAATTTTTGAAAACATTAAGAGAACATTGATCATTTCTGGGGGGAAAAATCAACCTCCTTCATATTAGTTATGTGAATGTTTTAGCTTTGATAATTTTTTAAATGTGAGGACGTATTTCCTGATTTTTCATAAGCTATGTGATATTCTATTAAATATTTATCCCATGAGACTGTGTGAATAATTCTAAACATTATATTTCTAGTTACTCTTTTTTTGACAACAGATATTGGTAATTATTTGTTATTATATGCAAATACAGAACAGAGAATATTTTAATTCTGGACAAAAATTCCCAAATGTCTGAATTAAAGAGTTATGGAAACTTTAAACATATATTACATGACATTCATTAGGAATCATATTCAAAATTAGCAACAGAAAAAGATACTAAAATAAATTATCTCTTAATATCTATTGAAAAATACTGTGGGTTTTTTTTTTTTTTTTTTACTTTTCTGTGTTGCTTACTGCTAATATTTCATCTTTGTATATGAAACACTTTTGAGCTCCAGTGTAAATAGTCACAAAGAACTAGTGATGTATCTTGCCTTGCTAACTTTTAACATTTCTGAGAATTACTTCTTTAGCTCAATCCCTTTAAAAAATATATAAATATTTGCGATATTGAGAAAAGAAATTAAAAATATATGTTCATGGGTAAGGAAGCAAGTTCTGGGAATAAAATCAAATTATAAAATTTTAAAACATATTGACAGTCTCCTTAACAGGAAGTTCTATCCTTCTTAGGACAGTTTCTTAGAGCTTCTCTCAATCTGCTAACTTGGGGACTTGATTTAGAGATGATTAGAAATAATAACTAGTATTAGAGATGTGTCAGAAAAGAACATCCCAAAAACAGAAGTGACAGCTAACAGACTGACAACAAATTCAGAAAGACTGCATAATTTTACTGATAACGATGTGTTTTCAAAAAATGGTGATTCTAAATCATCAAGAAGATGAAGTGACATGTATCCTGTAATTCTTGCTTTCTTAATTGTAATGGGAAAATAGCAATGATTACATTATAGTAAGTGCTTCATTTAAAAATATACTTTTATTTTTTTTAAGTTTATTTGAGAGAGAGAAAGAGCACGCAAATGTGTACATGCATGGGGGTGGGGGGAGAGACAGAGAGAGGGGGGGAAAAAGAGAATCCTAAGCAGGCCCTGTGTTGTCGGCTCAGAGCCTGATGTGAAGCTGGATCCCACAAGGTAAGAGATCACGACCTGAGCCGAAATCAGGAATCAGACGCTTAACTGATTGAACCACCCAGGCTCCCTGGATACTTTTAAATTTTATTTCATAATAAACGCATATTAACACTTGAACTATTAAGGTTTTTCAGTATCTTGAAAAGTAAGTTACATCCCACTATGCATACTTCAATAATACAAATAAATATTCATTTAATTCATTTTTACATTTCATTATCTATGTTTGCATTTTTACTAGGTGATAAAGTAGATCAATTACTTCTCTGAAGGTGGCATAGGAATGCAATATATTTGAATACATGTCTGACATAAGTGATATATAAATATGGTTCTCTATTAATCTGAATAAAGTTACTCATAAAAAGGCTCACATCCATAAGACTTTCTATTTGTAATTATATTTATTTCTATGGGAAACTTATCTTGCTCTCAAATTTGTAGCCTCCTTATGGGCAATATTTATGAGTTTTTCACACTGCATTCAGAGACTTTCTGTCAGTATGAGTTTCTTCCTCAAAAAATTTTAATATAAATGCAAAATAATGTCTACACTACATAAAATGAGAACTCAAGTATCTGGCATTATTCTTAAAATGCTATTCTACACATTCAATTCTACCAACACATCAGATCAACTGTTCTCTGAACTTAACATGCACTTTCTCAAATCTATAAATTTCCCTTCTCTGGAATGATCCCATAAAATAATCCATCATAAAACGGCCGAGTTCACAGATCACTACCTCTAAGAAGATTGTCCTCTATACTGTCAATCAGAAAATTGTTCAGGAAAAGTCTAAGACCAGATGGAAATTGCTCCTGAGCATCGTCATAGTGTAAATCAATAAACATCTTTAACAGCATCTTTACTGGCTTGAAAGTGGGCTACTTCTCGTATAGTGTTCTTTAGTACAGGGCATGCCATCATCTCAAAGCATAGATATACATGAGGCCAATAATTTACAATCAAATGCATTGTTTTCTGACAGGCTTCTCTGGGGATACATTGTAGAGTATATAAAGCAAAAATTGCTCTTCAGATATCTGAGGTTGTCCTGGAGATGCCCTGGGAATATTGAGGACTGCCAATTTACCCATGGCTCCCAGAAAAGTTATACATTTTTTATTTTGTAAATTTAGTTCTTCGTAAGATTTTGTTTGAAGGAAGTATTCAACGCTTCATAGTTCAAAAATCCACAAGAATGGATGGGCTGACTTTCTGCAGAGCTTTTCATAGATTTGGGGCAGTGGCAAATCTGAGATTATAATTCTAGCCAATAACACTGTTGCCAGTAACACTGGGTTTATATTCCTACATATAGTGGATTTGGTGTGGTGTTGCCCCACTGCACTGTGAGCAATGTTCAGCTTTTCTTATCCAAGAAAACACAGTGATTTGATCACTAGAAAACAAAGTCAAATTTAGCCTTTTCTCAAATCCATGTACAAGATATACATGTACAAGAATGTACAAGATAAAGGGAATCCAAAAAAAACGTAATATTTTGAAGCTCATTTTCTTTTACATTGCTTCTAATTAAGTTTCTGAAGTAATGGGAGAATTTTTGTAATGTTCTAAGAAAAATTCCTGTCAAAAACAGTTCAATGGAGAGAAAATGGACCCTCAAATTGGCTCAAACCAAATTTTAAGGAGAAGAAATCCAGATGAAATGGATAAATTCAAAGTAGCTTTCCAACTACTTTAGTTAGTCTGGAGAGCAGATGGCCACTGACAGCCACTCCACCCTTCAGGTCCCTGGAAGTGAGCTCTGACTCTGGCTGAGTCAGCTAAGTATGAGGTGACACTGGTGTTCAGGGTGGGGACAGTGCTAAAGGGCAATAATATGCTTAAAATAATGTCTCTACTGCTATTTGGCTATATTCATTTAAGTCAATTAGTGACCTTCTCTAAGCCACCATTTCTTCATCTGTAAAGCAGACGTAATAGTTTTTGCTTCTTGGGGTTAATACGAAAAATTTTTAAATTAAGTTGAATAATGGATGCAAAACTATAAATGATAGCTATTGTTACTGTTGTTGTTTTCATTAGGTTTTGATGGGGAAGCATCATCTTCCAAAAAGTCCTGTTTTGGACTTCCTTCTTGTGAAGGGGAAGTGGAGCCTGAGAAGGCACTGGAGTCACGTTCTAACTAATCCAGAGGTTCCGTAAATACTACATAGGCAAGATAGTAAGGGACTAATGAGAGTAGGTGGCTTGAGAGAAGAAACATGAGAAACAGAAAAAACTCTAATTACTTTCCATATCATTCAGAATAAAATTGAAAACACAAGTACCTACAAGACTTGGCATGAGCTGCCTCTTAAATCATCTGCTTCTTGGAGCTTACCTTCGACTCCTCTATCCCTTCAACCAACTCTGCTTTGCCCACTTAATTCATTTTCTTTCACAAAAGGATTTTCATGTTTCTGACTCAGGATATTTGTATTTAGTGTTTCTTCTGCCTTAAACATCATTGCACCATGTGCCCATACAGCTGGCTCAATCACTTTTTCCAGGACTCTTCACAAATGTCACAATCTGAAAGAGATCTTCCCTGATCACAAAAGAGCACTTTCTTCTACCTCACGTCACTCTTTCCATTTTCCTTTTGTATGCTTAAAATTTACCACTCCCTAAAAAATCTTATGCTTATTTGTTTAGTTTTGTTATCTCTCTTCCCCTCACCCTCACAAGAACTAAGTCTTACGACTTACTTTATTTCTTTGCTATATACTCAAGCTATATATTCAAACAGTGTTTGACTATTGGCAGTTGCTTAGAATGTGTGTTGAATTCATAGGTTAATTTCATTAATAATCATTTGGCAGTTGGATTGGCTGTTGAATATTCATATTTTGGGATCAATGAATAATTACAATTGAGTTTTAAAAATCACATGAAAACTAACTGTTATGCATGGTGAAAAGAATTGAGCTGGAAATATAAATATAATGGGCACGTGTCCTTTTAACTCCTAATTTTTGGATAATTGCTTATGAGAACAAATAAACTAAAAATATTGACCAAATACCTTGATGTTTTTAACTTTTGAACTATATTCTCAAAATCATGAGGGATAAGCAGCTATTAAGGTAGCAACATGAAAATATATTCATTATTTTCATGTGATTTCTATAACAAGATTTAAAATATCACAAATACACATTTAATAAAACTCTCACTTTAATTTTTACGAATTTTATATTTTACCTTTTATCACTTCACCTAAAAGTAATTTTACAAGATAACATCAAAAATTTTAGATAATACAGTAAATATGTGATATTTATGTGATGTCAAATTTCTGGATATTTAAAAAAATTATAATTTGTAAGACTATAAAAATAGTTATGTTGTTTTCATCATGATAGTCAATAGACATGAATATAAAAGTAACTATCAAGATTTAGTTATATTAAAGTAAATGAATGAATACAAATGAATATGATTTAGAAGAAATTAAAATGATGGAAAATTTTAGAATCACATAGTATTATATCAATCAACTGTTCTTTTTGTTCTTTTGCTTATACAATCAGTATAATAGAGACTACTGGAAATATTATTCTAAATCAAATTATGCAAATCACTGGCTAATGTAAATAACTGCTAGTGTAACATCCATTCTCTACTACCTGCTCCATTATAACTTATTCTTGAAATATTTTATTTAAAAATATGCAAATAACTTAGTTTTCTCTTTTACTATATAACCTGACACGTTGACCTTGTTTGTATACATACACAGAATGTTTTCCACAACAAAACAGTAGTAAGGATTGTGCAAATTAGTTTCCCTTGGGATCACAGCATGCCCATGTAGACTTGTATATATCCTCCCTGCTGCCTCTGGACTCATATTTCCCTATTTTGAGATATTTTATATAAAAATCACCAAAAAAAAGAAAGTAAAAAGAACCTCGATTCCTAATATAATAACTTTAATGTCATCTTAGTCTGCTACAGCGTAAACAAATGCTACTTTTTATATTAAATACCTAAGGTATAAATATATTCCATATTTATTTTGTAAGAAAATCTAACTTTTTGTTATTAAATTAATAAGGCTTCTATATTATGTGCTTCTATGCCATTAAAATATGAATTATCCTTTTAAACAATGTATATATTGTTCATATATGAATCCTTTTCCAATAACTTTATATTTTAGTTATATGTATTTGAGCAGTTATTGAAAAATGAATCAGGGGTGCCTGGGTGGCTCAGTTGGTTGAACACCCACCTTTGGATTTTGGCTCAGATCATGATCTTGTGGTTTGTGAGCTGGAGCCCTGCATTGGACTCTGTGCTGACAGCATGGAGCCTGCTTGAGATTTTCTTTCTCCCTCTTTCTCTGCCTTTCTCCGGCTCACACTGGCTCTCTCTCAAAATAAATAAGCTTAAAAAACAACAACAACAAAAACGAAGTGAATCAGATTTTTACACTAGCTAACCTTATATAGTTAAGATCAATTATTATGGGAAAAAAGTCCAAGAGTTGAATGTGTAAATATCTATAATGGTCATGATACAGTAATCACAAATTTAAAATTATTTTTTCTCCAGTATTTTCCTAATTTGAGCAACTAAAGATAACTATATTATGGTATTAATTAAATATTTGGAATATACAGTCCTTTGCAGGCCAAAAGTTTTGTTGGTCATTATAATACTTTGAAAAAGTCTACTTTGTACAAAGACATTATTTCAAGCCATGTTATATCTATGATCTTATCAATAGGACTATGTGTCTATTATTTATTCAGAGGAAGAATCAAAGTATGCCCTCTTTCCATGTATATGCCCCATAATATAGAAGTAATTTATAAGAAATAAATTTCCAGGGGTTCCTGGGGGGCTCAGTTGGTTAAATGTCAGACTTCCACTCAGGTCATGACATCACAGTTTGTGAGTTTAAGCCCCATGTTGGGCTCTGTGCTGAGAGCTCAGAGCCTGGAGCCTGCTTCAGATTCTGTATCTCCCTTTCTCTGCCCCTTCACCACTCACACTCTGTCTGTCTGTCTGCCTCTCTCTCTCCCATAAATAAAGAAATAAAGAAATTTCCATACAATGATAATGCAAATATCAAATATCAAAAAATTATAGAATATATTTTATTCATATTAAACAAGGTTGCACCATACACTATTAATATGTTAATGAAAAATTTTTAGATCAAATGGAAAATGGAATTCTCAATAATTATAGTTAAGTGAACTGGGGTATACACAAAATGGTCTAAAAGAATGAATTCATAGTCTGAAATTAAGAAAAAAAAATGGTTTTGAGTTCTATTTTGTCATAAATCCAGTTTCCCTACCATAGTGAGAACCTTTATTTCATTATTTTCAAAATATGTATTTATATGTATGTGTGTGTGCATTCAAAATGAAGTCCTTATTAGTCATTATTTTTATATTTATATACAACTTCTCAATTTTATTTCCAAATGATTTTAATTACAGAAATTTTATTTTTAACTTCATACTTTTCATTAGAAGATAAAGATATAGGGGCATCTGGGTGGATCAGTCAGTTAAGTGTCCGACTTTGGCTCAGGCCATGATCTCATGGTTCATGGGTTCAAGCCCCACATTGGGCTCTGTGCTGACAGCTCAGAGCCTGAAGCCTGCTTGGGATTCTGTGTCTCCCTCTCGTTCTGCCCCTCCTCTGCTCATGCTCTGTCTCTGCCTCTCAAAAATAAACAATTAAAAAAATGTAAAAAAAAAAAAAAAAAAAAAAGATATAGTCAAAATATGAAAAGGCAGAAATTAACTGCTGTATTTAAGAAAACAGAATTTCTGTTAAACTAGAAAGATGTTGCTTCAATGTATTAGTAATGATCTTCTTTAAGCATAGTATGTTACTCAGAAGAAATATTTTGACAACATAGGCAGCTTGCAAACATTAGGTAATATTTTCATTTCTGTTTGTAGGGCAAGAAGAAGACAAGTGAGTTCACTACAGGTGGAGATAAAAGCCAGAAGCATCCTCAATCATTGGCTCCTGCTTCTTCACTAATACATGCTACTTATTTCCTTTTTCAAACAGACCTATATGTTTGTCAGTATAAAAACAATGAGGTTTCTCTCTTATAATTCTATTATCTTTGTGCCACAAAAGAATGGTGACATATATTATCTGAATTTCAAACATTTATTCATAGCATAAATCTGTCATGATTCTGGAACAAAATATTTTCCCCGACATTTAAGAGTCTTTTTGGAGCTTGCCAAATCATCCCTTTGTCTCTAGTAGAGCGCTGTAATAATGTATTTGTGAAAATGATATTTAAGAAATGACAGCAAGGTTGATAAATTGGTACTGGGTTATTGTCATTTCTTATTCATTTTTTCCTGTCCAATACCAAAGAAATGTAATGGGAAATAGCTTTTTATCCATGCATCAGGAAATGAACCCAAGTCTACATTGACTTTTAGCTAAGAAATTAGGTATAGGGCTCTTGGATCATTTTGAGATGCCAAGCATGTGAATGGAATTATAAATCAGAGTGATATAAGATTGATTTTCTACAATTATATCGGGAGGTTCTAAAACCATTGAAGAAGTCCAATTATATTGAAATGGCAAAGATACTATTTTTTTGCTTTTCTTTTTTTAAAAAAAAATTAAAGCTTATTTATTATTGAGAGACAGAGAGAGACAGAGCATGAGCATGGGAGGGGCAAAGAGAGAGGGAGACACAGAATCAGAAGTGGGCTCCAGGCTCCAGGCTCTGAGCTGTCAGCACAGAGCCCGACGCAGGGCTCGAACTCAAAAACCATGAGATTATGACCTGAGCTGAAGTCGGACGCTCAAATGACTGAGCCACCCAGGCACCCCGGCAAAGATACTATTTTAATTCTAATAGCCATAAATTTAGATTTAGACTTTTGATTAAGTAAACCAGTGGTTCACAAAAGAGTCATCTAAGGTTCTGTTAAAATACAGATAACGGACCCCACCTCCAGTGTTCCTGATTCAGTCATTCTGGGATAGAGTCCAAAATTTGCATTTCTAATAATTTTCTAGCAATCTTAATGCTGTGGTTTTGGGGACCATACTTAGAGATACACCAAAGTACATCATTGGCAGGTGAATCCCTGGGAAGCTAAGAAGCACTTGTTTTCAAATAAAAGGCTTCATAAATTCATAAATGTTGTATTTTATAGGAAAGTAATTAGATATTGTCTATAATTTTCAGCCAACGTTTATTTAAGACATGAAAATGTAAGGATAAGTATGAAATTAAAAAAAAATGTTACTTTCATTCTTCACATATCAAAGGATTCAAGACTGATTCAATGACTCATTGATTTTGTTTAGGAAAGTCATATTCACTGATCCAAAGTATTGTCAGCCATTTTTCTATGCAGTGGTGACTGAGGCTGGGGAATGAGCAGTCACTTTAACAAAGTTAATCAGGAAAAGCCTTTGAGGAGTTGACATTGGACCTGGAATATGTAAAGATGTAAGTTATGAAAAGATCTAAGAATAGAGTGATCAGCAGTTCAAGGTTCTATATTAAGAACAAGTTTGACTAAACTGAATACAGTGTTTTTCAGTTGGTTAAGAAATGCCATATAAAATTCAATTTGACTAAAGATTAAGATTGGTGTAGAGGTTTCAAAGAAAAATAAATTAAGAGTAGCTAGGGGAATTTCTGAATTTAATGATGTAAACATCTTCACAGACAGGAAGATTAAGACTGAACAGTATTTATTTAACAAGTATGTTGAAGTTAAAATCACAAGCACAGTGGTGAAGATTCTCAAGAGATCAGCTAGTTGCTTAGGCAGGACTGTTTGGGAGCTCATGTTATACTGCCAAACAACCCAGATATCAGTCTACTCATTTAAAACTGGGCACATTATTTCCCTAGAATTTGAACCTGGAATATACATATATAAATATATATAATACAGCTTTAAAAATGAAATATTCCCATTTGCAATGATATAGATGGGGCTAGAGAGTATAATCCTATGTGAAATTTAAGTCAGAGAAAAACAAATCCCATATGATTTCATTCATATGTGGAAATTAAGAAACACAGCATGAACATAGGGGGAAAACAAAAGAGAAAGGCAAACCAAGCAACAGATTCTTAGAGAACAAAATGATGGTTACCAGGAGAGATGGGGTGGGGGGAGGGTGATGGGTGAAATGGGGATTGTTAAATAGGTGATGGGATCAAGGAATGCACTTGTCATGATGAGCACCAGGTGTTGTATGGAATTGTTGAATCACTATATTGTACACCTGAAACTAATATAACACTGTATGTTAACTAACTGGAATTAAAATAAAAACTTAAAAAAAGAAGTTAAAAAAACGGTCTATTTATATTTTGGAAATAATTTTGTACAATATTTAATTAAATGACACATTTTTCTATGACAAATACAATTGATTTACTTATATATTTAGGATTAATAAAATTGTTTTTCCTTAGTCATATTGAGATAATTGCCATATTGTGTAAGTTTGACTATACTTGTTGATTTGATACATTTATGTATTGCAAAATGATTGCCACCATAGCATTAGCTAATACCTCCATTATGTCACATAATTACCATTGCTTTTTTGTAGTGAGAACATTTTAGATATACTCTCTTAGCAACTTTCAAGTGTATACAATACAGTATCATCAACTATAATCACCATGCTGTACATTAGATTCCCAGAACTTACTCATCTTACAACTGAAATTTTATAGTCTGACCATGGGCTCCCCATTCCCCTCACATCCTGGGCCTTGGTAACCACTATTCCAGTCTCTGGTTCTAAGTTTGACTTTTTCAGATTCCACACAGAGGTGATATTATACAGTATGTCTTTCTGTCTGATTTATTTCACTTAGCATAATGTCTTTAAGGTCCATCCATGTTGTCCCAAATGGCAGGATTTCCCTCTTTCTCATGTCTAAATGATATTTCACTTCACATCTATGCCACATCTTCTTTATCCATTTGTCTGTTGACAGACACTTAGGTTGTTTCCATCTCTTGGGTATTGTGAAAAATGCTGCAAAGAACATGGGAGTACAGACATTTCTTTGAGGTCCTGATTTTATTTATTTTGCATACATACCCAAAAGTGGTATTACTGGATTATATGGTAGTTCGATTGTTAATTTTTCAAGCAGTTCCTTACTGTTTTCTATAGTTGTTGCACCAATTCATATTTCTACCAACAGTGCACAAGGGCTCCCTTTTCTCCACATACTTGCCAACACATATTATTTCTTGTCTTTTTATGATAACCACTCTAACAGGAGTGAGGTGATATATTGTTATGATTTTCATTTGCATTTCCTTGATGATTAGTGATGTTGAGCACCATTCCATGTATCAGTTGTGAATTTGTATGTCTTCTTTGGAAAAAATGTCATTTCAGTTTCTCTGCCCATTTTTTAATTGGGTTATTTGGGGACTTTTTGCTATAGAGTTGTGTGAGGTTTTTATTATTATTATTATTATTATTATTATTATTATATTAACTCTTTATCAGATATATGACTGGCAAATATTTTCTCCCACTCCGCAATTTGCCTTTTCATTTCATTGATGGTTTCTTTTCCTGTGCAGAAGCTTTTTAGTTTGATGTAGTCCAACTTGTTTATTTTTGCTTTCAACGTTAAATCCAAAAAAAACATTGCTAAGATTGATGTCAAGGAGTAAAACTGATTCTAGATAAGCAAATGGTTTCACTGGCACAGATAGTGGAATTGCCCAACAGCTAAATAGAGCTGAATAGCTCTAAATTTACAATCTGCAAGGATAATCTGTCAGTGTATTTCATTTTCTAGAAGAAATTGAAGTTAGTCATTTGAGCAAGTTGGTTAAATGGAAATTGATTAAAGTATTAGTTCTAGAAGAAGCTTGAGGTATGTCAGGTTTTGTGATACAGTTTTCAGAAAGCATTGCACCATGACTTCTAGATTCCTTTTCATGATTATAAATAACATCTACAAACTTGCAAACCAATAAATGTTATCTGGGTGTGTGCCACCTAATTAATTAAAATCATTGTTCCAATGGTCAAGAAAACTGGAATGTAGTTACAATTTTTCACCCTGAATCTATCATTTTATTATCTGAACTATTGATTTTCCTTCAATTTGTAAAATAAAAGAGGTGAACACGTTAGCCCTCTAGCACAAAAATATCTATATATTTATCAACCTGAAAATTTGATACATAAATACTATCCAAGTCACTGTTGTTTTGGGGTAAGTGCTTTCATTGACATTAATAGCGTGAAAATGTTATCATTCTGTCTTCTGTATGTAGCCCGCCATCTCAGGATGAATATATGGAATAAATATAGGTAAATGAGATAAGAGATCCATACTATCCATACACTTCATACTGAGTCTCATACTAATACTAAAATTAATAGCCGTGGTTTTCTGAGGGCTGGGTATGTGGCAGGCATTGGGCTAGACTCTTCAAATTTATCTTTTAATTTATCCTCACAATAACCCTAAAAAGCATGTATCACAATCTTTATAAAAAATGGAAAACTAAAATTAAAAGTTCAAATGAATTGTCCAAGATCAAAGAGCTACTAATTTGTAGGAGTGGCATTTTAATCTAGCTCTCTTTGACTCCCAAAACTCTATTGTTTTCACTTTAATATATTACTTCTAACCCATGACTAAAACATCCTAGCCCGATTGAAGAACAAACCTACAGTGTCTTGTCTAATGAGACCACTACTTGTTTTCTGGCCTTTTGTGATTTCTACTGCAAAGGACTTCAAGGAGAATACTGTATGGGAAATAGTGTTGACTGTGTAAGACACTAAGATTCATGAGAATTTTAAAACACCAGATTTTTTTCCTCTTTGTATGCCCTACTCAGAAGCTTCCATAATAAAATTACTTTCTTAAAGCATATGGCCTTTTTAAGTTATCTTTTTCACGAGTTAAAAATGTTTATGATGAAGAATAACTTTACTCATATTCCATATGTTTGCCCATCTCAAGAAGTTCCGCAGATTTTGTCTGGAGCTGGTTGAAGCAAAGAATTATGTTTCCCCCTAATACCACATAATATAGGGATTGGCAGAACACAGGACTATAAAATATCATGAAACAGAGGAATGTGGAGTTGGTAGTAAGCACAACTTAACTGGGGATAGCAAAGATCACAGATGGTCATTGAAGGAAACAGAATTTCAGAAAAGGCATCCATCAGTAATTTACCCATCTATTTTATTCATAGTTCTAGTTAACTATTAGTTGATATAAACTGTAGTGATGATGGATAAAGAGGAGAGAATAGTTTCCAGGAGAAATAATGTTCATGTAAACTACCTTCTATTATTTTTTTTTGTTTCCTCCTCTAGTTAAGTCATGTCACAGGTTACAACCTGCCTCTGTGGTACGGCTAAGGAAACAAGTAGTCAATAAAATCTTTAACATTCTATCAACTAGACCTGTCTCTGTCTTTATGTTATATAGGGGACCTAAAAAACTATAACATAGCCAGTTGGGTGGTTTATGCCCATGAAAGTGTCCTGTTATTGGAAATAAATATAATGATGCCATGACGTCAGTTGTTATGATAGCAGACATTTTCATTCAAACACAAAATCTGTCATTTTAATTATGAAAAACAATTTTTAGTAAAAATATTATAACTTCAGATTATATTTAACATTTATAAATAGAGTTTGTAGATTTCATCTGGCACAGAGAGGCTTGTATACTTCTAATCAGTCCAAAAAAAAAAAAAATCAGGGCGTTTCTGTTGATTGATCTGGGTGGAAAAAATGTTTACCCAGAAAGCACTACAGGCTCAAGTGAGATTCTTGAGTTCCCTTTGTTCATTTTAATATCAATCCCAGCCAAGGCATTTTAGTGGCAGTTATAATTGTTTTACAACTGCCTTGGAAGCTTGTCATATTGCAGCACTTAACAGAGATGCTATCATAATAGCCTGTCTCAAGAAAGCTTCAGTGAAGCCTTAAAATTAAAGCTCACCAGTTGGCAAAGTGACAAATTGATAAGGTACAAGTGAATTGGAAATTCACCAGGTAAACAAAAGCTCCAAGTCATTTAAAAACAATGAAAAAGAGGTCACTGCTTTCACGTGTTCCAATCACACCCGAATTGTAAAGTGAAACCTAGTAACTTCTTACCAAGGACTTAAAAAATCTTCAGATGTTTTTAGGTAACACGACAAAAACATATAGTTGTGCCACACACACACACACACACACACACACACGAAAAATGATAATCTGAGTACACACAGTCTTCTTAATGCCTTCAAAAGCCTCCTAAATCAGTTCAAAGGGAAAAGAATCTCGCCACCAAGTACTGCCAGTTCTAGTGAGAGAATTGTTTACTGCATGAAGCAAAACAAACAGACTGGCGGGGCGGGGGGAGCAAGGAGTCATCACAGCTCTTTAAATGGCCTATCCATATTACCTCATGACAACTGTGAGCCCAGCACCTCCAGATCCGTGTGGTGTGGCTGGGTCACCGTGAACCTGAATGATCTCACCTCTTCGGTGTAGGTCTGGCTGTTTCAGCTGGCTGTGCACAGCATCCTGCAACTCATTTGGGTAGACGACATGGGTGGTATAGATGTCAGATTGGTTTTTCACAACATAGTCATTTTTCCTAATGGAGTTATTATCTTCCAAATTTGGAGATGAGGCTATAGAGAGTTTTCTTGTGATGCTTTGCATCTTAAATTCATCCTTAATACCTCCCCCGCTTGTCACCTTTTCATGTGCTTTGAAGATGGTGCACTGGGCAGTGTTCCCAATTTATGGTAGGAGAAAAAGGGCTTGGTCTTTCCTCATTTGAAAAATCTTGGCCCAGTTAGCAGCATGATTTGGATTTAAAGTAAATATTATTTAATTAGACAAATCAGTAAAATAATATTTTTACTGATGGCACTGGAAAAGTCATTTGAGCAGTATTTATAAAAGTACCTTCTTTATTTACACATCGAACAGTTGCACTTTCAACCCGAACATCTACAAGCTAGTTTATAATTTTCCTGAGACCTAAATTTGAATCACATACATTAAAATGTGCAAGAGTGAGTTTCTAACTGGTAAATGAGCAAAACATATGGACTGATATTCATCTCTCAGTAGTACTTATTCTTTGCCTATATATACTTGTTTTTGGGGGGGGTAAAATTACATGTTCTGATTTGAAAAGGGAAATTCACAGAGGTCCTATAAATGTCTCTTGCAAAAATCAAAGATCTACTGGCAGATGGCAAATATCAAGAACCCATAGCAAATGTATGTTAATAATCATTCTCTCTTCTGAGATTATATTCAACCTAAGCTCCCTTACACAGTCCTTCTGGTAGCCATACCAATCTATCAATAGACATGAGAGATAAAATCCATTTGCCATCCCTCTTATACTGTATAATATATACTGGTGCTGGCAAGGTTTCCTTTATTTTGATGTTTTCCTCCCCATTTTAGTCTTTTACAATCTAAATATTATTAATAAAGTGAAAGAGGTTAATTGCATTAGAATAGAGTTAGAATATTTAGAGAAAGGGGTAATAAAATTATTCCCATCCATAAATGATTTAATACCTTTAATATTAGCATAGCAGCTTTTAAAACCTTCTTAGAAACCTTTAATGTGAAATAAGGTACTGAATGGCTATAATCTATACAATACCTTTAAACATGGGGCGCCTGGGTGGCTCAGTCGGTTGAGCGTCCGACTTCAGCTCAGGTCACGATCTCACGGTTCGTGAGTTTGAGCCCCGCGTCAAGCTCTGGGCTGATGGCTCAGAGCCTGGAGCCTGCTTCCGATTCTGTGTCTCCCTCTCTCTCTGCCCCTCCCCCATTCATGCTCTGTCTCTCTCTGTCTCAAAAATAAATAAACATTAAAAAAAAATTTAAACGTAAGTATCCATTATGTTACCTCAAATTTAACATTCAATTTAACATGCTCTTACTTTTTAAACTTCTTCCAGAATTGCACCCTCAGTAAAAGGCACCTGGAAGTCACTATTGACTCTCTTCCAAAGCATACAAAATTAACCTTATTACCCCTTTCAAAGTAATTTGTGGATTTTTATATTTGATAAATATCATCGATTTAATGTAGGTTGGTTACGGTTAAACTTGATCCATGTAAGTGAAATCATAGCAATGTAAGCATTTATACAGACAGTGTTGGGTATTCCCTAGGTCAACTTAGGGAAGTTCTCCAGGCCTTGGACTACAGTGCCATGCCTCTTTTGGACTCTAAACTTTTTATTTTTTATTTTTTTTTTAAATTTTTTTTTTCAACGTTTTTTATTTATTTTTGGGACAGAGCGAGACAGAGCATGAATGGGGGAGGGGCAGAGAGAGAGGGAGACACAGAATCTGAAACAGGCTCCAGGCTCCGAGCCATCAGCCCAGAGCCTGACGCGGGGCTGGAACTCACAGACCGCGAGATCGTGACCTGGCTGAAGTCGGACGCTTAACCGACTGCGCCACCCAGGCGCCCCCTGGACTCTAAACTTTTAAGCACACCCTTTAAATTGATATGAAAATACAAGAAAGAAAAAATAATTGCCAATTTCAAGAAAGAAACAGATGAACATACACTCATTGACAAGTTTCTAAAAGACTACTTAAACTAAGCCAGAGGTCTTCCTTAAAGAAAAAATACTATATGTATTTGTCCAAATCATAACGTTTTTAAATGCCATGCTTTATTGAAGAGATTTTTAAAAGTACTTCTTGTCTTATTGTTACCTTATTTCATAGAGAGCCAGTGGGATTTCTCAGTCGAAATGTCAAATTTATAATTAGGATTCCTATGATATAAAGTTTGTCTTGCTTAAAGACATAGTACATTTTCAAAGATTTGAAATCTGTAATACACCAATTAGATAACTCTTCACTGAATGTTTCACATATAAATTAAATGTATACTACTTTTTCCTTCTGACTTTCCAATAAAATAATAAAGTATGTCAAACAGTGAACTTTAAGATTTGTAAAGCAAAAATTATAAGACTATATATATTTTGATAAAAGATTGAATTTTGCCTAGTTCTCTTTAATATTAAGGGAACTATTTATTATAACAGCCTAATCATTATCACTAAAACAGGAGTCACTAATTTACATTTTAAGATATAGTAATCCTTCAATACAACTTTCTATTCTTCTGATGTTTCTAGTATCTAGAACATTATTGCACCTCTCAAACTGATTTATTCCTTTTTCAGTTATAGAATTAAGTCCATCATTTAAAATGAGTCCTAATAATTTTTAAAGTTAATTCTGATGATTAACATTAACTCTAAATAGAAACTTTTAAATGTCATGAGAACATATCTATGTAACCAAAATGGAAAAGAATTCATCCTCATTTCTTGGATTACTAATAAAAGTTACTACTGTGATTGCTTCCCTTTCATCAAATAACCTATTCCTATGGTCATAACCATTGTTTTATTACCTTCATATTTTCCTTTATTTTATAGACATGTTTAGCAAAATAAGATGTAAAGTTTCAGAAAATGATTTCAATATTTCACATATAAAGAATATAATGACTTGTATTTCAATAAAATGTTATGAATAAGAAAGGATTTAAATTGTCTGATAAAGAAGAAACTAGGTCAGTTAAAATAATTCCCTTTCAATTTCAGGGTAAAAAATCTCATTTATTCAGGATTTTTATTACTTCAGAATTCATGACAATTAGGGCAATGACTATATTGAATTTACAGCTATATTATCGCTGAAGAAAAATTTCACTGTTTAGCACAGTCAACTTTCTTCTATATATATATTTTTACTTAACTTTTGTTGGCCTCCTGCTCCCCAAAGGGTACCCTGCTTCTGCTTCCTCAAAGTCTCAAAACTTTGGTGTTGCTGGTCTCAGGCACTTAGACTTCCACAATTCTGCAGGTTGGTGGTCTTTTGTAGGATTTACATGGAGTTGCATTTGTCTAGGGTGCTGCCAAGATTGAAGTCCTCTGTGTGTACTAGTAGGCAGTGGTAGGTGGTGATCTCAGCCTCCAGTCTGGTGAACATCAGGGCCTCCAACACATGGGTGTGGTGCTACCGTTCTGCCCAGATCTGTGACAGCTCCAACTCCAGGTACAGCAGGATCCCATTGAGCTACTCCATCTTCATGTCTGAGCAGGCCTCTTGCCTCCCTCAGGTTGTTCTTCAAACTGGCCTTCAGATTTCTCACCAAATCCAGGTGAGTCTCCAAGGACTGGGCCATATATCTCCACTCCCTGAGCATCATCTCAGCTGCTATGACTACTGTGGTGCTCTCCTCAAACATCTAAGATCAGTACTTGTCCAGCTCTTCTCGGTTCTTCTAATCCAGCTCATGGTACTGGGCTTGCCTGTCTGCCATGATCCTTCTGAGGTCCTGAGATTAGGGGTATCCAACTCCATAGTGAATCCAGAGTTGGCCCATCTGGATTTTTAGACCCTTTACTTTCTCCTTGTGGTTCTTTATGAAGAGCAGATCTTCCTTGTGACCCTCAATCTTCATGCCCAACTGCAGCCAAGTGACAATGGTGTCATCAAACCTTATGGAGTCCATGGTTTTCACTATTCACAGATTGGCACATGGCCAGGTTCGTCTCATACTTGACTACAAAGTAATCAGCAGGAAAATGGACATTGTCAACCTGTACAATGATGCAGACACTGTCCAGACACTTTGTAAAGATCTGGGCCCTCAGCAACTTGATGGTCTTCAAGTAATGTTCTAATCCCTCACCTGGGTTCCTTTCTTCTACAGGTGTTCTCAGATTTTGATCTCCAGTACCTGGTTATTAGTCTTCTGGTTCCTTACCATCTCTATATAAAAGGGCAGACAGTCATTCAGGTCTTACATGGTCTCCTTCTCACCCTGGATGCACCCTATACCCACCAGACCCCCAGCCATCCCTGCAGTCATGCCCCAGGACTCCCAGTGGGCCTGTAAGCTGGTGAAATAGGACACCGAGATCCATAAGCCTGACCCCCAGCATCTGTATAGATTATGACTTCACTGCTGAGAGGCTGGACCTAGTGGCTGTGTGACAGCATGGAGTTCAGGGACTGATAGTTGGAGGAGAAGGTGAAGTGAGTGGTAAAGCTCACACTGTTCTAGAAGGAAGATGAGATGCCAGGGTTCAGGCTTGAGCCACCTCCCCTATATCTTTTTATCCCTTATTATGAGTACGATTTTGTTTTAATAAGCATCAGTAGAAACTGAAACTATAATTTCTGATTAACCAGACTAAATAGATGATGAAAGATTCTTAATTCATCCATAATTAATGTATTTTCACCAGTTATCTGCTTCTCCCCTGGTTTACTCCACAAATAGACTGTGGTCCTCAGGAGGAAAAAGGGATAGACTATTACTATTTGTGAGGGATTAACTACATGTGTATGCAAAATATGTTTTTAATCATTTGTCCAAAAAATAGTTACCAAGAGGTATTTTCTACCTCTTCATACTGTATGATACTGTGGTAGGCTTTTGGGGGGGGGGGGGCAACAATAAATAATATAAAATCTCTGGCTCAAAGTTACTTGTATTCTAATTGTGAATCAATCCCATAAATATGTTTACATTATCTGGTCATAAAAAGCTCCATGAAAATCCATAAAAGTGCAGCTAAGGCAAATGGGCTATGGCAGTCAGGAATCTCAAATAGGTGTGATGAAAGGACCTTGTAGGAAGGAGCTTAGCAGTGCAAACCTTCTTTGTTGTTCCACTACTATTTTCATTTTCTTAATGAAGCATATATTTAGCTCATACTCTAGGATCAAACTGCATTCAAATCCCATCTGTACCACTTTCTACCTGTATAGGATCTTAGGTGTTTTAATAACTTATTTTTGTCTTTGTTTTCTCATCTGTGAAATGCAATTCAAGTGCTAGTCATCTCCCTGGGTTGTAGAGATTACTACGATACTACACATTCTAAGTAACACACTGAAATAGTTTTTAAAGCATAACAAGTGCTCAATAAGTATTAGCTTATCAACATCATTATCATTGCAGTCTGCTAAAATATTTTAATATCCCTGCAGTGTGCTCTCAGTATATTGTGTTGAACTTTGAGGTTTTGGGCCATGTGCAAGGCTTGGGAAGTCAATTTACAATGTATAGATAGTGAGGTAACTCAAGAGATATTTACCTAGCTCTGGAGATGTGTGTTTACATTTGAAGAGACTGAGACCCAGAACCTTGGAGATGTATCTAGGTCATATAAAGGGGATTTACCTGCCCATTGGAGACATTTACATTCCAAAAGGTTGGAGTGAGAACTCCTTACCCTTTTCTTCCCATCTCCAAGGAAGAGAAGTTTTTGTTTTGTTGTGTTTTATTTCCCCAGTTATTTTAGGGATATGTCCCAAAGATAGCTTTTCTACATATACAGGCATCTAAAATCCATTTTCTTTCATTCCCTCACCTACCATGGAGTGTGAGGTTACTCACAAAGGAGATTTTACTAGTTGTCTTTCATTATACACACAGGAATAAATATCTGGGTAAAGGGGGACAACAACAGCTATTAGCGACTAATTTCTCTCTAATCCAGAACATCTTAGGTGCACATTCAGGAGACAATATGTAATAATGATTATTCCAAATCAACAATCATCATTATCATCATCATCATCATCATGGCAGAAGCTAGCTACAATCTAGGTGCTAGATATGCAAACATCTGTATCTTTTCTTCCTGGGTTTTGTTGCACATCAGTACAGTCAGGTGACTAAGATTTGACCAACGGAATGTGGGCAGAAGTGAATGCAGCCTCTAGGCCCATAAAACCTACTCAAATATTCCCTGTGTATTTTCCCTTCTGCTGGATGGCTACAGGAAATCCAATGGGATACTCTGAAATCTTAGATGTTAATCAAGCCACTAGACTGAAAAGAGCCTGGGATCCAGCAAAACTATATAAAGGAGGCCTCTAAACGGAACCCTACCAATTGTCATTATTCTTATGTGTCAGTGTGAAATAAATCACTTGTGAGAAGCTTCTAGGATTTGCATGTGAAAGAGGGAGGTTATAGAATTTAGCCTACACTTACAGAGAAGTCGAGTCTTCTTAATTAAGAGAGATTCATAGTTGTAGATGCTAAAAAAAGACCCAGTGGAGCTGTTTGTAGCCTTTCCTTTCCAAAGGAATCCAAATAACCAGCCATGACTTTAGACTAAGGGCAAAGGATGACGGGAAGTAAAAGTTTCTGTAGGTAATGCTTGTGTGAAGAAGAGAGAGAATAAGATAAAAAGTGAGGAGGAAAACAATGCAGTTTATAAAATACAATTGTGCAATTTCTATCTCCTCTCTTCCTTATCTCTTAGGTTGACTATTCACGACAATCTTTCCATTTTCTAATCCTTTCTTTAGTGTTCAATCCCATTAAACATTAGTTCAAAACCATGCTGAAATTTTTATACTATTAAATTTTCCATTTCACTTTTCCTTGAGAGAGAAGTAAAAGGGCATTGATGAAATGTACTCTATGGATCAGGCACTTTATATGGGTGACTATCTTATTTAATCCTCACAACAATCCTTTAAGGTCAATATGTTCTATAGCATCACTTTTCTATCATTTTTTTTTGTAATGAAGAGGCATTTGAAAGCCACCAAAAAAGGCAAGAAAATGAAACTTTTGACCACTTTTAAAATGACAAAGTAATCTGAGAAAGAAACCACCTCATTCTCTCATGCAATTATCAGTTCCTGCCATGAGTTAGAGATCCAAGATGTAGGCTTAGGGACAGAGAAACACTATCTAGCAGACCAAATACATAACAATAGTAAGAGGCTTGACTTCATAAATAAAGTGTACATTCAATCTAAGAATAAAATTCACTTTATATTGAATGATCTGCTTCTTAAATATTCTGATTCTTCTTTAAATTCACAATGGCCATATTTAATTTCTTTAGACTAATTTAAAATAATAAAATGTTATATATATGATATAGATAAGAAAAAATATATATTCTTTACATATATTCTTTATATATATTTCTTTAAACTAATTAAAAATAATAGAATATGTTACATAGATATAGATAAGAAAAATATTTCTTTCATTTGCAAATCTAAAAGATGGACTTATTGATTATGTCCACACCTCCCTACAGAAGGTGACCCTGACTTCTACTTGTCAGTAGAATGTTCCTGTGATATGCTTTGTATCACTTGATGCTTACCCTATCTCTTGAAATTATGCATGGAAGGGCTACACATCTTCCCTTTAAATGCTCTGCATGCCACTGACTGGGGTGAGTCACTGAGTCATTTTTATCCCTCTAGTCAATAGCAATGTTAAAGTAACAGCAAGGTAATGAGGTCTTTTAGTAGCATAGGATGGTTATCATGTTGAAGTATAAAATAATCCAGTAAGCAAGTAAACAATAGAATGGTATAAACTGAAATAACTACACTGAAAAAAAACCAGATTAAGAATATTAATGTTAGAGTAAAGGACATAGAAGGCAGGGCTTGAAATAGAATGTGATGTCAAAGCCATAGATATTTGAACAAGATTGATCCTCTGGCATACTGATGTTAGAAATTGTACACAGGTCTTCAAGACAGAATCACTTCTAAGGTAGCAAAAGGAAGAGTTTCTTCTCCCAATAATTTTTGATTTTAGATTGTTTCTGGGAATCAGCAACAGAGCAACTCTGTCACCAAATCCCCAAATAGTCATTCTGCAGTCCCTTGAGCCTCCATTTCACACAACACTTATCAACTATATAACTAAATAATAATTCTAACAGTTGGTTCTCCCTGACGCTTTTATTTCACTAAAGCATTTCTATTAAAATAGTAATAATAATACTGGTAAATGAATAGGGCTTTGCAAGAAAACTGATACAAATCAATTTGTTATAATTTTTGAATTAAGAAAATCTATTGTGTTTAACTTATAAGAGACATTGTATTTTGTGTCCCATAAAGCACTCTTGCAAAAAACATGTTTTGTTATTCTAATATTTGTTCTTATATTGATTCAACAAAATATTTATAGCCTACTAAGATTTATTGAAGTTAGAGAGAAAATGTCCCGTATTTCAAGAATGTCACTATCACTTCAAAAAGGGTCTCAAAAGTATAGCATCCTGAAAAGTCAATCACTGTATAAAGTCATTACTGCATAATGTACTTATGGTTTTTATTGAAAATAACACATCAATTCATAGTCTGACATCATATACCATCTGTTTATGCCTAATATAGATTATTTCATATTATATTTTGCTTTACCCAACGTACACCACATAATTTATGAATTAATGTGTTATTCTTTAATATCAGTATCTTTTGGATGATTAAGTTTGCTTAAAGAAGAAACTACATATTTAGTTGAAAGAGTGTGGTAAAACATTACCAAAATTACTTTAAAATTTGCATATTACAAAAATCCTCAAATTAATTAATATTTTAAAGTGAATGTCTCCTGGGCTGACAAACCCAACAAAATAGAATTTGAAGATATTCTTGAACTAGGATAATAAAGGTAGAAGTAAATCGCATGCTGTTATACATTTTCAGTCAAAATAAAGAACTGATTAAATATACTTGTACTACTTATTTATGTAATTTATTTATACTAGACTAAAGAAATAATCAATAGGAATAGATGTGTCAGGATAGAGACGGGAGACACACAGTCTCTGGGAAGATGTAGATTTGGAGAGGTTTAAAAATTGAATGAAAGTCTTCAACAAAAAGAGAGAGAGACAGACTAAGAAATGGACACTTAACTATAAAGGGTAAACTGCTGGTAACCAAAGGGGAGGTGGGTAGAAGGGTTGAGTGAATAAGTGAGGATATTAAAGAGTACACATATTGTGATGAGCACTTAGTAATGTAAGAGATTGTTGAATCCTTATGTTGTACCCCTGAAACTAACATAATACTGTATGTTAACTATACTGGGATTACAATTTTTAATTTTTTTTAATTGGATGAAAGTAAAAATGTTAAAATGCATGGATTATGTGCTCTTTTCAGTGCTATGAGTATACTAGGTGCTCAGCAAATACTTCTTGAATAATGAAATAATTCATCTTATATTTTATTAGTAGTACAAGGATTGTAATTCAGATGTATTACAAGAAAGAATAACTTGGACCAAGGAAAGATTAAATTAATAAAATGGGATTTTTAAAAAGTAAAGTTAGTAGTTTTGGAAATATTTTTTAAATCTATTTTTCAAGTTTATTTACTTTGAGAGAGAGAATGTGAGCAGAGGAGGGGGGAGAGAGAGAGTGAGAGAGAGAGAGAGAGAGAGAGAGAGAATCCCAAGCAAGCTCTGCACTGTCAGCACAGAGCCCAATGTTGGGCTCAAACCCACAAACTGTGAGATCATGACCTGAGCCTAAATCAAGAGTTGGATGCTTAACCAACTGAGTCACCCAGGTGCCCCAGTAGTAATGGAAATTTTTACTTACTCACATAGGAAAATGAGATAATATTTATTGGACACAGTGGAAATGTTTGTATTAGACATTTGAGTGACTCTGAGTTCTGAAACAACATTTGGAAATAATATTAGAGCTGTAATTTATAAATACTGAAAGTATAGCTAAATGGTAACTTGCACCTGGTAACTTGAAATCATTAGACTTGGAATAAATAAGTAAATACTTCATGAAATGGTGAAATATGATTTTATTTTTTATTTTATTTATTTTTTGAGAGAGAGAGTGAGCACGGGAAGGGCAGAGAGGGAGAAAGAGAGAGAATCCCAAGCAGGCTCAGCATTGTCGGTGTGGAGCCTGATGTGGGGCTCAAACTCACAAATCATGAGATCATGACCTGAGCCGAAATCAAGAGTTGGAGGCTTAACCAACTGAGCCACCCAGGAGCCCCAAAATATGATTTTTTAAGTCTAGCTTTCATAATAATAATTTCAAAACCTAGAAAAATCTTTAAAAACAAAGAGGACAAAATTATGAATACTGTTTTCAAGCTGAATAATAAAAAGAGTTTCAAAATGCATAATAAACTTGCATTCAAATACATTAAAATATCCAATTAACAATATTATCCTAGCCATTTTCCTTTGAAATTTCCCTTCTTTCTTCCACTCACCTGTGTTTTTCTCTTTTCTTTCACATTCATTGATTTAGCCATGAATCAGACTCTCAGTATCTTAGGTCAAAATTAAAGACTCTATGAACTGCCCTTCAATGTCCAATCTTAATGTAGTTTACAGATCAAATTTTCCCTCTTGGTTTTAAAGGATCTCAATAATGTGACCCATTTCTATTCCCATATGATTCCCCCGCTGCCACCAATTCTTACATACCTATGCATTTTTGCTCTGATCAAACCCATATTTTGCATCTTATTATACAATCCAATCCAAGTTGCTTCAAATATTTGTTCTGTGATTATACTCCAGACATAGCTTGAAGCTATATGAAAAAGCCACAATCCTGCCTTCAGTCTGACTGGGAAAGAAAGTGATCCTAGTACAATAAGTATTAAGGGGACACAGTTCAGTTTGTAGGAAGTCAAATCCCATAGTAGTGACAAATGAACTTTCTCTCACCTCTACTTAGGGTGTTATTTTCACTTGAAAAGTTTTCCCACTTTTACTCCACTAATATTTATCATGCTTAATTTTTTCTTGAGTGATCTAAACATTTCAGGGGCTTTTTGACCTAAAGTACATAATCTAGCACTTATATTTTACATTTAAGAAGAAAATAGTTGAGAAAAATAGAAATCATTGGCAAATACTCTCCTTAAACTTAAGACTTAAACAAATAAAGATAACTCCAGCCTAAACCATCACTGGCAGCAAACAGGATGGTGGATAATTCAAAATCAAGATGCTGAATGGAGAGGATTAGGACTGGGCATCATCTATGTTTACACTGGCTTAGATTTCATTAGTCTTCAGAGAGGAGTTTTTGAAAGGAACACAACATACAAGACCTTAATTTAATGTTGTAGTTGGAACATATATTAACATATTTAGGTGAACTCTTTGAAAAACTGCATGGTCTTTATGTCATAGTGCAAATTTGATCCTTCACAATTAATGGCTTCATTTAAAAAATAAGTTGAAATCCTGAGACAAGAAACTGCTTCAGACGCTGTGATAGGCTGAAAATAACCCCAACAACATCCAGTTCCTAATCCCTGGAACCTGTGAGTGTTAACTTTTTTTTTTTTATTTCAAAGTTAATAAATTCAGGATTTTAAGATTATCCTGGTTTATCTGGTTGGGTCCTAAATGTAATCAAGTGTGTTATAAGAGAGAGTCAGAGGGAAACTTGCCTACAAAAACAGAAGACAATGTGACTACTGAAACAAGATGGGATTTTGCTTATTTTAAAGACAGAAGAGGGCCCACTAGCCAAGGAATACAAGGAAGGCTGCTCCAGAACCTGGAGAACCAAGGGAAGAGATTCTCCCCTCAGAGTGTTGGAGGGAGAACAGCCCTGTCAACACCTTGATTTTGGCCCAGTGTAACTAATCTTGGGTTTTCTCACCTCCAGAACTGTAAGAGAATGGGTGTGTTTTAAGCTGCCACGTTTGTGGTAGTTTGTTAGAACTGCAATAGGAAACTATTACAAACACTATTAAAAATAGTTTCTCATTCATAATGACCTCAAAGTTTGAGAGTCTATATATGTTAGATTTAGAAACACTAAAACAGAATACTGTTTTAGTGATGTCTCTTCCTATTTATATTTGTAAGAAACCGTAAACATATCTAGTTATGACACCAGACCCAAAGTAGGTGTTCATTAATTATTAGATTTTTTTCTTCACATCACCCATTTGTGTACCAGGGAATTATTAGTTTCATGAGTTACCTACCATAAAACTAAAATATAAGGTATAGTGATAAAGCTACATATACTTTCTTCCATACACTTTCTTCCATTTTTTTTTCCAACCCTAGTGTAGACTCATCTCACGATGCTGGAAAGCAGCATAGATTCAGCCAAGATAGATAACACCTGCCAGATATGCTTGGGTTCTTTGGAAGACAGTACTGAGCAGCTAAGTAAAGGTGAAGTGGTGGATGTAATTTGTCTAAAATAGATGGGAAACAGCACACACCATTGAATTTGTACACTCCAAATGTTTAGCTTTAAAAGTCAGTAAGCCTGGCAAGGGAAAGGTGGCAAGACATTTAAATAGATGTAAAATTTTCTTTAGGAGAAAAGATGTGCTCTTTCTGGAAAAAGTAAATGCTTGTAACAGATAAATAAAAAGGAGCCACTCAACTTGACAAGATTCAGTGTTGAGAGACTTCCTGTGGCCTGACGTATAAATGACCTGGAAGAGAGTAGAATTCAAAATAAAACTGAGCAAAAGAAATCATCTATAAATGACCACGATTACTTTCTCAAGTAGCCAATGTAATTAGGTTGATGGGGGACTTGTTTCTGGCTCTACTAATCTACAGAAGAGTAATTTTACCAGAAAATGGTATAAAACTCCAAATGCTAGGAATATATATTTTTTTAATTTGCAGAATTGCCATGAAATATTATCAAACAATTCAAAATGCCCAAATGACCATGTAGAAATCATAATCCATGGTGGGCTCAAATTTGTTAGTCTTAAATTTTCTTTAGTTATATCAATTATGAATTATGATAGCCAGTGAAGTGACAGGTAATGAAATGAAGTAACTTCATGTAAAGGATAATAATCCAAAGGTTACTTAAAATCAAAGTATAAAGGACATTTGATACATAGAGGCTGGAGGATTATTTGAACAATTAAATCTTTGCTTCATTCAGTAGCAGTGATCAGCAGGAGGTTAGTGATCTTATTTTCCATAACTGAAGACAAAGTAAGGAAGAACCTTCATTTGTAAGAAAATGAGCTAGAAAAAAATCTTAATAGGAATGCTCTTCAGTTTGAACTGCAACTAAGAGCTCAACAACTTGTCAAGCAACTTGTCAAGAAGAAAGTGAGGTCTCCAGTCTTTATTAGCTTTACAGGTCAAACACTGAATCTGCTGTAACTGCAAATGAAGGAGTTTATACAGTTGTTTCAAGAAGTTTGCATTTTTTTTTCTCTAGGTTTAGCTTCCTTAGTACCTCAGCACAGTGTGGAAGACAATGTGCAATAATTTGCCCTTTTTTTGTTATCATTAGGGTCATACCATTTCTGGAAATGAAGAAACAAAGATATATGTTTAGATAGGTCTGACAGATTGGGGCACCTGGGTGACTTGGTTGAGCGTCTGACTTCAGCTCAGGTCATGATCTCACGGTTTGTGTGTTTGAGCCCCGGGTCAGGCTCTGTGCTGACAGCTCAGAGCCTGGAGCCTGCTTCGGATTTTGTGTCTCCTTCTCTCTCTGCCCCTCCCCCACTTGTGCTCTGTCTCTGTCTCTCAAAAATAAATAAATGTTAAAAAAAAAAAAAAGATATATGGGGCACCTGGGTGGCTCAGTCGGTTGAGCGGCCGACTTCGGCTCAGGTCATGATCTCACGGTCCGTGAGTTCGAGCCCCGCGTCGGGCTCTGTGCTGACAGCTCGGAGCCTGGAGCCTGTTTCAGATTCTGTGTCTCCCTCTCTCTGACCCTCCCCCATTCATTCTCTGTCTCTCTCTGTCTCAAAAATAAATAAATGTTAAAAAAAAAATTAAAAAAAAAGATATGAATGGATAAAAAAAATGTGGTATATATATACAATGGAGTATTACTCGGCAATCAAAAATAATGAAATCTTGCCATTTGCAACTACGTGCATGGAACTGGAGGGTATTATGCTGAGTGAAATTAGTCAGAGAAAGACAAAAATCATATGACTTCACTCATATGAGGACTTTAAGAGACAAAACAGATGAACATAATGGAAGGGAAACAAAAATAATATAAAAACAGGGAGGGGGACAAAACAAAAGAGACTCATAAATATGGAGAAGAAACTGAGGGTTGCTGGACGGGTTTTGGGAGGGGGGATGGGCTAAATGGGTAAGGGGCATTAAGGAATCTACTCCTGAAATCATTGCTTCACTATATACTAACTAATTTGGATGTAAATTTTAAAAAAATAAAAAATAAAGTTAAATTAAAAAAAAAGATATGTTTGACAGATGTGCTTTGCCCATGAACAGCTGTACAAATATTTTTTTTAGTATTTCTGGTACTGTACAGGTAATGTGCAGCATGCCCAATACAAATTAGCTTTATTAAGACAAATTTACATAAAAGGCAATGGGTGCCTGTCCTTTGCCTTTGTCTTCTGTAGTCATGTGGAGTTCAGGCAGTTCAGGAAAACTTGTAAAACACCTTCCCAAAAGGGAGTCGCAATTCAAATTATCTTAGAGGCTAGGTATTTTGGAATCTATGCCAACCTGAAGAAGACATCCACTACCTGAAGGCATTCAAATTTAACTTTGAGCAAGCATATGACAGGCTACCTATGTGTTGCCCTTTATGGATCACCATTTTGGGACTTTTGCCATAGAAGTTACTTTCCAGGATTTGTTGAGAATATCTAAGCATACACTCCATAATGACATCTAGATATTAATTATGCATACATCATAGCATATAGAGAGTATTCTGATGCAAATTCTTACTAATGACATGATGACAAAGCCTTAAGGAACTCAACTGAGAAATTGTTTCGGCTCCAGTCCAGACTCCAGTCCAGACTCTTTTGCACTACAGTGGGTCACCCCACTCAGGCTAATCAGAAATGTCCACTTCTTGTTAGTACTTATTATTAATACTTAATACAAATCTAGAACTCTGTTTTTGTACTTCAGGTGAAGTTCTTACTACTGAAGTTTTATCTTCAAGTTCTATAATCTTTTCATCTGTAGTGTCTTATCTGCTATTAAGCCTATCCATTTTTTTTTTAATCTCAAGCACTGAATTTTTCATCTCTAGAAATTCAAATTGGGTCTATTTTATATGTTTCATATTTCTCAGCATACTCATGTTTTCCTCCACCTCCTTGATTATTTGGAGAATATGTGATTGTTTTAATGTTCTTTTCTATTATTCCATTATCCATGTCATTTCTGGATATGTTTATATTGATTTATTTTTCTCCTTATTATGGGTCCTGGTTTCCTGCTTCCTTGCATACCTCGTAATTTTTTAATGAAATGTTGTGAAATATCACATTTTTTAAAGGAGCAATCCCTTAAATATTTTGATATTTATTATGGTTTTCAATGAAGATACCTGGAAATAATGTGACATTCCTTTTGATTTGCTTTTAAGTTTGTCAGTCAGGACCACCACAGCCTTTAATCTAATTTAGCTCTCTTACTCTGGCCATATCCTTCTGCCTGTTACCCCAGGCATGAGGAGCTAGCTTTTGGAAATGTAAATTATTCCTAGCCCTGTGTGAGTTCTGAGAGTCATTCCACCTATTCCTTTTCCCAATATTGAGTAGTTTCCTCACAGAAATGCTCTAATCAGTACTGGGTTAGAGACTGGAGGGGAACCTCTGCAGACCTCTGAGCCCTTTCCTATAGTTCTCCCCTCTCAGGTGCACTGCCTTCTCAATCCAGGCCACCTCAGCTTCTCCAAATACTCCGTATCATTAATGTAGGGCTCCCACTGACCTCCTACTGCTTGTGTTCCTTCTCTCTACACTTCAGCCTGAAACTGCAGACAAAAAGCTGGGCAACTGTATGGTTATCCTCATTTGTTTCTCCTCAGAGACCACTATGCTGTACAGCTTGTTGTCTAATGTTTGAAAGCTATTGTTTTACATATTTTCTACAAAAGTTTAGTTGGTTCAAGCAACAGCATAAATTTGATCCCTGTTACTCCATCATGACAGATAAACAGAAGTCTTTCCTAAGGCTTTATCAACAGATACCTGATTAAATAATTTTCTATGTGATCTGATATTTTTTGTCATGAATGAGTGATGCTTCAGTTCTGCATTTTTAAACAAAGCTTTCTGAGAAATCCATCTTATTTTATGAATGAGTAGGAAATAAAAGACCTCTTTGATAGAAACAGTTTCTCCCCAGTAGGACTAGGAAGTAAGACACTTCTCCCCTTGAACAGTATAGTGACCCATCCTGAAAAAAAATATTAAACATCCCCCAGCTACTGAGATGCTGTGTTTTACCATATCACTTGCTCTTTACAGTACCTAGTTCCAACACAGTTCCAATTGGAACCTAGTTCCAATCCGATCTGGATTTCATATTTGAAATTTTTAATTTCAAAATTAGATGTAAACCTGGGATTCTAAATTGCTACTACTTTTGCCTTTTTTTTTCTCAACATATACTTCATCACTGGTCATTAGTCACTAGTGGACAAATGCCTTGAAAAATATTACTCTATCTGCTCCAGAGGCATAGAGGAAGGAGTGACTCATTCTTTGCTAAAAGTAGCTGCAGACAAGAGTAACGTTTAAAATATAAATAAAATACTGAACATGTAGATTCAATAATAGGAAATATAGAAAC
This sequence comes from Panthera tigris, assembly GCF_018350195.1. NCBI lineage: Eukaryota > Metazoa > Chordata > Mammalia > Carnivora > Felidae > Panthera > Panthera tigris. The sequence continues at coordinate 128,824,572 of NC_056663.1, forward strand.
ATATAATGTATTTAAGCCTTGGAATTAGTAAGACAGAATCTTTGCTGAGTGTATGACTCTATCTCTCAGCATTAGGAATAAGGATTTATAAATCAAAGCATGCTGTCTTTTCAAGGGCTTTGTATTTTTTCTTATTTTTTTTTGGAACACTTTATACTCAGATATCTACATAGCCCACTCCCTTCCATCCTACAAGTTTCTATATGTCACATTATTAGTGAGCTCTTCCTAATGTAAAATAGTAGACCATCCCTATCCCACCCATCCATCACCACTCTAGTTCTCTTATTTTCTCTTCTAGTTTTTTTTTTTTTCATAGCTGTTATTACTGCCTGAAGTTCTATACATTCAGTTTTATTTTCTTTGTTGTCTGTCTTTGCTCACTGGAATGCAAGCTTCACAAGGGCAGTAACTTCATCCATTTTTTGAACGACTATATTCTCAGGTTCTTGACATATAGTAGGCACCTCATAAATATTTGTTAAATGAATGAGTGAATGAAGCACTAAATATTGTGCCTAGTACATAATAAATGTTGAAATTACTAATGCTTTTTGTCATCATCATCATCATCACATTATCATCACCATCATTTTCATTATTACTCGAAAACACAAAATACTTCAAAGCTCTTCAATTGTCTGTATGGGAATATATGAAAATCATATAAAAATACTGAAGACTATTTTGACACTCAAAATAAGGAACTCTATCTAAGATCATACATCACGTGAGTTAGAGTTAATTTAGAACACCTATAGGTAAAACAAATCATCCTAAATTAGTTGTTCTTGATAAGTGAGTTTTAAGTTATTATTTTATTTAATTTCAGTTAATTTGATGATTTAACTCGGCAGTTTGATGTTTTACTGAATGAAATTCCCTAGAGTTACAGAATCAAACTTGACTTATTTAGAAATGAATAGGAAAGTCTAGAGGGAGTATAATATTTGAAAATTATAAGAGATAAAAAATAATATTAGTTGCTAATGCTGAAAATAAAGTTACAGCATTAATAAGAAACAATACATTAATTTGCACCAAAAGGTAGAAAACACTCCAATTTTTGCTTTTATCTTTATGTAAATCGTTGACTTGTAAAGTAGCATCTTGTCTCTCCACAAGTTTGCTACCTTACACTAGTCATATCTTACACAAAAAGTAATTTAATAAATTCATATGTACATCTAAAAATAAAGCTCTTATAATAACTACTCAGTGAAACCTTTTTATGGGGCTCTCTTTATTAGATAGTAAGAATAAAAAACATGGATACACATATGTAAATGAATAAGCATAACTGACTATAAGTGCTATGTCACTGAAATTTCTAGACTTTAAATTTTACGAGTAAATACAATTTCAATTAAAAAGACAAAATTTAATCAAAAGTCACTGTTGTCAACTTGCCTTCTAACATCATCATTGTATAAAGTAAATGGTATGATAACATCAATAAAAGCATAAAAGGAAAGCATAAACTTTAGGTAAAATATTTTACCTTTTAATTGATTGAGGTTTGTGAAAAATCCTTTTCTCTGTGCTTATTTGTCAGCAAATTTAAATTTCAGTACAGACCTACACATTGTTGCTTTCAACAACATGGCTATAACAGAAGTAATATAGGCATGTGAAAGAGGAAGTGATTTATTGTGTGCTAGGAGCAGCTACACAGGAGGGAGACATTTGAACCACCAATCAAGATAAGGAATAGAGGAGAAATAGCCAGTTTGGGGTAAGATAATAAGCAGCAGACCCAAAACTATGAAGAATGGCAGGGCAAGGAGCAAATGACAAGGAGCACTAGTCACTGACAGAAAGAAAGCGGAGAGTCAGAAAGAGCAAAAGGAGAAAACACTATGTTCTATGATACGAAGCAAACAATCTCTGGCACTACAATATTATATGTAGCCTTAAAAACTATTGGGCTTCTTAACACTCTGTTTTCTCTTTTGTAACCTCGAGAGATATTCCTAGCAGTTTTAATATAACTGAATTCAAGAAAATGAACACCAGACTGGAAGAGATGAGAAAGTGCCCGATGCCACATGTCAGACATTGGTTGAAAGCACATGTCCCATGCTAAAGGCACCCCAACCAGTCAGTCCTGCCCTCCTCAATTTAGGGGAGGGAGCCTTTGACTCCATGTACCAGGCGGTCTCCAAGCACAGTTTTAATTGAACTGAATCAAGAAATAAGAGAACCTGAATTCAAGAAGAAATTCTATAGATTTGCAGAAGTATTTCAGAATGAATTCCTGTTTCTGATAGAATAACTTCAAATTTTAAATAACCCTAAATATATAACAAAAAAATTATTCAACTATAGCTGATAAATATAAAAGTGTGTTGTCACTTTTCAAAATACAGAAAATATTTAAAATATAATATCAAGTGGCAAGCTAAAGCACTATTTAATGCATTATATATTCATATTATACATTATATATGTTTAGGTTACACATGAGAACATACAAATACACACACACACCCACCCACCCACCCACCCCCACACACACACACAATACAAAGAATTGAAAGGAAAATACCAGAATCTTATTAGCTGTTATGTATTATTGACTGGGCACTATGAGTTTTTTAAAATGTCTTTTTAAAAGTTCCTATAATTTCTAAGGTTTCTATAATGAATATGCATAACACTTATAATATGAAAATGATATAGTATTTATAAAACACACTGACAAGATGTAGATCTTCTGAGATGTAAATGGATAATTTGCACTATCTATAAAACTTGGTAATTCAAGATGTCTAGAGATAAGCTTTTGCTTAATTACAATCAACATGTCTTCAGCAATGGTCTTGCTTTTGGCTATGGCTTAATGTGACTTCGTCTACCGAAGTCAGTTTATCAACTGACAAAAAAATCTGAGGCAAGAGAAGCCATTGAATTATCCTCCCCCACAAAAAAAACAAAAACAAAGAAATAAACAAATAAAGCAGACCTTTATACTTTAATCACTAAGGATTAAAATAATAGAAAAGCAGTGCAAAAGAGTAACAAGGTCAAATGAATTATTTGTACTTATTAAAACTGTACATTAATTACGCATTTATTTTTTCCTATGCAGGATATACATTCTGCCCACTTCAAAAAGAATAATAATAGTATTTTTTAAATAACTATCAGTATTAAGAATCAGTTCTATTCTAAATCTTTTATCAGAATGTAGGATGCAGATGTGGAAAATTACACATATTATGTAAAGACAAGCAAACGACATATTTTTGAAGGAATATGCAATTAAAGACACTAAAGTGTTACTATATCACTGTGCTTTATTTTTCTTCAACTTAGGCCAATTTTCCATTAATAGAAGGTATCTTTGCAAATTTTAGGATAATATGTACTCAATGAGAGGTAAACTGAAGGATTATAGATACAAATTGATGACATAGGAAATGAGGGAGGGAATGAGTACACCAATATTTGACCTTCACATTTTCATAAAACTCAAAATGTATCATCTCTAGCCTCAACATTTCTCTCATTCTTTGTGGTTCCCACAGCAGTCCCGTCTGTATTTGAGAAAATACCTTTACTATTGGATGGGAAAGAAAAGGAAAGGGATAACGACACTCGGGGGAAGAAAGGAATTACTATACTCGTCATGTTGGACAATAATCTCACTTTCCTTTTTTCTCCTAGAACAAAACTGTTGCAAAATACAGGTGAAAACTGATAACAATACTGTTACATGAAAAAATTATTAAAAAATAGATGAAAGTTCTTAAAATCTCAACTCTATTTAAAAAATCTTGAAAGGTAGGGCATCGCACAGTAAAAGGCAGGAAAGACCTAGTGGAATTATTCTGTGTTGAAGCAGACAGGAGATTGTTTTCTTCTATAAGTGATTTCAGGGGCAGAAAGGCCCCCTAAAATATGAAGCATATCAGGAAAAAATAGTTTTACATAACTTGTGCTCATTTTCATGGCATAAAGGGAAACAAATTTGTAATTTCTCTTTGCTTTTAACAACACATCTTCTTTCCTAGATTACTTAAGTTGATGCCAAACCATATCCAGGAGCATAACACATAGAGTGAAATAATAGCTTCACCTCTGTGTGAAGAAGGCCACTGATTTTTAGTTATTAGCCTCACAGTTGGATTGAGAAATATTACTGATGAGGACAAGCAAGGACAAAAAATTATAAACAATATTTCTCCATCATTTGACATTTTACTCCCAGTGGTCCATGAGCTCAAGAAAAGAAAGAGAGAGAGAGAGAGAGAATCAGCACTTAAGAGACTTGTTCTCAGTTTGCTCATAAATGTTGTCTCACTTTGCTTTACTGCGACTTATCATTAGATGTTACTTACATATTCCAGAACACTTGTATGAAATACGCCATTCTAGGTTCATACTGAAGAGTTTGCTCTAATGAACAATTAAATTATTTAGCTTATGCTACTCATCTTAGGTGGCTACCAAGCTTCTGTTCACATTGCTGCAAATTCAGATTTTCACGTGTTCTTCAGTTTTCATTTTTAACTAGTAACAGAACAGATGCCACTCTAAGACTGAGGGAAATATTTAACTATAAGCGATCACACTCTGTCAATAAAGCTAACCTTTCCATAATGCCTGCATTTTAAGTGTATACATTAATTGCAAAAAAAAAAAAAAAGATGAAATATTGGATGAGGGAAAATATATGACAGACAACTCTCATCTTTTGTTTTCTTTCCTGAGAAACCCATTTCAAAGCCAGGGCACATAGTTCCAGTAAGGAGGTCTCAGGCTCACTAAGGCTATTCTTTTATTTATTATTAATAACTAGGGAGAATTTCTGTCTATACATCTTTGGATACTTAGAGAAACAAATTATTCTGAATTGTTAAATTTCTATATAATGGGATAGCTATCTAATCAAGTATAACTAAAAACTCAATAATTCTCATCTAAAAGGAATTACATACTTCTATGCTTCTTAAATTTATTACTAATATTATTGCAAGCATTAATGGTCTAGAAGTCTGTTTATCATAAGAGATGTTTTGACCTATAATTAACTAGATAAAAATTATAGGGTAACTCTCTCATTTTATTTACTCATTTTTATTTTATAACATCATTTCTTCTCCATAGTATTTATTTGTACATGCTTCAATCTATAAGAGTTTAAATCCCTTCATGGTCTCATAAACCATATTCAGAACAGACATCTTCCTGCCATAATGAGACCCTACTTCATGATCCATTTTTTCTGTTACCTTTAGAAATTGACCAAGAACACAAATTTTAGTGTTGAACCAGTTAACATAATCAGACATTTATTCCTTATTTCTTCCTGTCTCTACCGAAGTCTGAATCATAATTTCAAAGCAAAGGTGAGAACCGCATGCACAGCCTCTTTAGATCCTAACACATACTGTAAGAGGGAATGAAGATAATATCCAGGCCTTTGATAATACATGGGTGCCAACCTGATTCAGCAGGCAGATATGATGAAGCCCAGCAGGACTTCATTCACATCCCATGTGCAAATGCCAGGAAGATCACTTGTATGGGGAAAGGGCCTCACTAGGCCCGCAGCAGGAAGTCACTAGGTACCAGGTATTTTCCACCTGGATTTATCATGGTGGCTTTTTGAAATCTTCAAGCACACATTTTTGGATTTTCTGGATGTCTGAAACATTGCACTTTTCCCAGCTGTCCTGATCTTTCTCAGACTAGGCCGTCTCTGTGGCTTTGACTTTTTTCCCCAGTTTGGGTTCACATGTGGCCACCTTCCTGTCTATTGGCCTACCTGAACTCCACTCATGTTTTAACTATTGCAAGACACCTGGTGTAGCAGAAATAGCCCTGAGCAGGACACCAAAACAGGATTTCGGTCCCCTTTGTCACCAATAGTTTGATCTTAAGTAAATAATTTAAACTTTTAAAAGTATTTTTTATTTACCATTCTACAGAATTATTAGCACTGACATCTTTATGTATTAGGTAAATGTATGCAGCTGCCTATATAACATTTCTGTTTTTATATCTTAAAGCAGAAGACCCTCAAAATATCCCAATTTGAGGTCATCAACTCTTTCATACTTTCTACTACCTCCAAAATAATTAACTCCCATAGGTGCTAAAAGTGATAAGAGAAGATTTCTGGGGAAGGTGGGACTTGACCTTAGTTTTAAAATTATTCTTGCTCCTTCCTTCTTACGTTATTGAAAATATGTAAATGATAGTTCATTTATTAAAATCTTGCTATATACCATGCACTGTTTTAAGTGATTTACATACATTTATTGAAATCTTGCTATATAGCACGCATTGTTTTAAGTGATTTACATACATTATCTCAATTAATTTAAGTCCTACCAAATGAGAATGCTGTTTTAAGAAAATGAAATAAACTCAATATGCCTAGAATACATGAAGTACAAAGGAGGATGAAATGAAATAAGACCAGTGAGATAATTTGGGGTTCAGAACACGCTGGGTCTTTTATGTAATGTTAATGATTTTCATTGTTAGAGAACAAGAAGCCTAACTATCATAAGTGAAGTGGTATCATAATTATTGTGCCGTCAATGATGAAAGTTGATTGGAAGGGCCAAGACTAGAGAGACCAGCAAAAGGACTATTGCTCAAATACAGTTAATATGGAAATTTCTCCTACTACTTTGGTATAATTTTTTCTCTTTCACTTATGAAGTTGTATTTCAATTATAGTAACACAAAGTCAGGGTTTTTTTTGTTTGCTTTTTTTGGTTTTCTTCCTTTTTTTTTTTTTTTTTTTTTTTTTTTTTTTTTACAATGTAATGTTTTAAGTCAAGTAAAAGTAAGATTAAATCAAATTATAGGCTGAAGTTAAAACTATGCACTCCAGCTGAAAGTTAAGTCTGGTTACATGAATAACTAGGTGAGATATTTCAAATCATATGTAAAGAGTGTCAGTACTTAATTTTTCTTCATTGCATTTCACTAAAATTTTTAGCATAAATATTTCTTGACTGCTCATCACAAGTTTTTAAAAATATATAGGATGCATATGTAAATACATATATTTTAATGTTATTTAATGCATTAAGAAGCATCAGTTGGTACTGAAATCTTTCCTAACAATCTTCTTCTAACTCTTAGAAGATGAAAAATAAAAGAAGCAGTGTACTTTTGAATATTTAAAGGAAGTTTAACTTTGGATTTCCTACATGTTTAAGATACTTTTCTCATACAACTGAACAGCATGAGGAGTGTTAGAAGAGTGTTGTCACTTAATAACAAAATGCTCAACTTCTGCCACCAAAAACCAAATATTGCTCTTGTAGGCCAGCAGGTAAACTCATTGAACAACACGGAACAGAGACAAAAACCTTCATTGTCACATTAGGCAGAAACTCAGGGTACGTGGCTGGCTCAGTTGGTTAACTGTCTGACTTCAGTTCAAGTCATGATCTCACATCTTGTGAGTTAAGCCCCATGTCAGGCTCTGTGCTGACAGCTCAGAGCCTGGAGCCTGCTTTGGATTCTGTGTCTCCTTCTCTCTGCCCGCCGCCCCCCTCCTGTTCACACTCTGTCTCTCTCTCTTAAAAATAAATGATAAAACATTATTTTTTTTTAAAAAAAGGAAGGAACTCTGTTTTGCAAAATGCTCTAAATCTCAAACTAAAAATATAAAGTACATAAACTCTCATATAAATACCTGATGGCATCATGGTTGGACTCTGCCTCTCACCAGGACCCTGAACCATGGAGAATCTAGAAGTGGCTCTTGATCTAAGTGGATAGGTTTTAAAGAAAGCCCTTTGCCATTTGTATCACAGAAAAATGCCGTGACAAATTCAGATTCAGTCAGAACACTAAGTTCCCATTAAATCCTGTAAAATAACTGCCATTGAGAACTCATATTTAAAACATGAATAAAATGGATAAAACAGAAATCTGCCATCAATCTCTATGCCAGTTATGGAAAGTTATGGATCTTCTTGCTTATGATTATATTCAAGAGTAGAAAAGAAATTTAAAAAAAATCTTTCTCCCTGAACAAGAGATTGGATTGGTAAGCTTAGATCCTGTTACTTATTTTTTTTTTAAGTTTATTTATTTATTTTGAAAGGGAGAGCATGTGCCAGCAGGGGAGAGGCAGAGATAAAGAGGGAGAGAATCCCAAGCAGTCTCCCACTGCCAGCTCAATGCAGGGCTCGACCTCACGAACTGTAAGATCATAACTTAAGCTGAAACCAAGAGTGTGACACTCAGTCCAACTGAGCAACCCAGGTGCCCCTTAGATCACCTTATTTTTAAGGCTAAGTCACATGTTATCTGATTTGTTTTTACCCCTATTGCTTTAGTTATGCTTTAGCTACTCTAATTGGTATCAGTTTCCTAAAAATCATCAAGTAATTTTATGGCTTCTCTGTAACTTTGAATATAGTTTTCTTTTAGCCCTAGATCCTTTCATTGATTTTCTGTCTATTGAAGTACTATGCAATTTTTCAGTATCTTGATCAGAAACCTAACATATTCCATATCTTCCTCCAAATTCCTCACCAGGATTAAGTAATCCTGTCTCAACTTCTCCTACAACCTAAAATACCACCCATTTAAAAAACAAAAGCAGAAAAAACATTGTAGTTGTCCAAACACACCATTACTGCTCTTTTGTTTACCTTTTTCTGCTATGACTTTTAGTTCTTAATATTTTACGCAACTGAAGAACCACAGTTCAAGATTTTGTACTCAGTTCGTAACACCTTCCAGAAATCATCCTCTAACCAAACAAGGTCAAGAACTTCTTTCCCAGCAAGGCTCAATGACTTTTTCCCATTCAGGTTAACACTCAGAACACACTTCTTTGATTACTTGTTTACACATATGTATATCCAGCTAGACTAAGTTTACAACATTAGGTACTGTGATGAACATTTATTCATTATTCAATAAATAGATGTTTAAGTGTCTACAATTTTCCAGACTCTGAGATAGACTCTGGGGATAACATGGTAAATTAGATATACTTTCTACATCTCATGAAGCTTAGTGGAGGTATGGTAGTGAAGATGTATTAACCAAATATTCATTCATATAACTAAGAAAATTATAATTAGTAATCGATATCATTATAATCGATAAAGTAAATGAATTAACGTGGCTTATACATTTATCATACCACTATTCTACTCAGCTAGTGTTTCTTAGTAATTTGTACACTGATTACCTTTTCTTTAATAATCTGTGGGCAGGGACTAATTATAATGATAATAGTAAGCATAATACTCTGTAAAGATTAGAGCCTTAATTCATATCTCTTTATTTCCATATCCTTAGGGTGGGACAAACCTTTCCAAAATGAAGAGTGATTTTTATATAACATAAAAATGAAATTAAGACCACAATCAACATTTTTAAAACTAGGGAGTAACTAATTTACATTACCAAAAAAAATGGCTAATGTCCCCAGTATGTAAATCTTCTAAAATCAACAATAAAATACCAAAACCCAGCAGGAAAAAAAGAAAGGATTAGTTCACAAAAAAAGTAAAGTATAGGTTGCTTTTAACATTATGAAATGAGCTCAACTTACTACTAGGGAAGTGCAAATAAACCTATATAGATACAACTTTTTTACTTAGATTATTATAAAAGTTCAAAAGTTTGATGAGGACATGGGAAGTAGTCACTCTCATACATTGCTAGTAAAGAGTGAATTGTTATAAACCTTACAGAGGAAGATTTGTCCATGTCAAGTGAAATTTAAAATCTACATATCTATTGGATTTCCCAGGCTTCAGAGCCATGAGAAATAAATATCTGTTGTTAATAAGCAACCAAGTCTATGGCATTTTATTATAGCAACCTGAATGGACAAAGGCAGTAAAAGACACCAATTTTAAGAGGCTTAATTTTCCAAAAGCAAGATATCCACATTAGCCACATTATAAGAACTCAAATTTGTTTACTAGTCCACTGCATTTTTGTAATTATAGAAAAAAATGTTATCCATAAAGACTCACAAAAGAATCTAGACCACTGCATTTTACTCTATTTCATTATAGAAATGGACAATATATAAAATAATACTTTAGATACTCAAATTCCAATACCAAACACAAAGCAGTATTGTTTATGAAAAGCCATAAAGAAAGAGTATTATAAGTGGATGGATGTGCAATTTTATGTAGCTCTAAAATGCTATAACCAAGACTATAAACCCCACGGAAATCTACTTTATTAGCCTTCCTTTACAGCAGAATAAACAAAATCTTATCAGGTGTCAAATATCACCAAATCCAATTTTGTTTGAAAATAATGAAACAGAGAAATTCAAGTTGGGCTGGAAATGAGTGTAGAGCCATCTTTCTACCCTACCCTTCCAAAATGTGAATCACTTACAGGGCAGTCGGTATGTTAAGGGTATTAGGAGCTCAATGAAAATGATATTCCTGACAGCATGGTATTTGTATTTATGCACAAATACATTTAATCAAGAAGATTGAAAAGATACTAACAAAACCATTTAAGTCTCACCAAGTCCTCTGAAATTCCATGTTAGTTATTTAAATTAAGTTCTCCTTGTAATGAACAATGGTATATAGTCAAAAATAAGATTTACAGTAAATAATCATATAATTTTCACAAGGAAAATAGTTAACTTTTATTGAATACCCACTAGTTAATTAATACTTACAACAATTTTGTTAAGTAGGGTATTTTCATCTCCATTTTATGGGGATAGAAAGTGATATTCAAAAAATCTGTGACTTCAGTGTTATGCATCAAAACAGAAGTCAGAATCTGGCCCTCTGCCTGCAAAGTCTGCATTTTTTTCTCTACTATTCTGTGCTGCCTGCATTGCATAGCCTGAACTAATCTTCCAAAATCAGGTTGGAACTTATTCAGTATAATGGGGTAATATTGCAGATAGGAAAATTGAGTCTGAAAATGTCTGAGGAACTAATTCAAGATCATACAGATTTGCACTTCACGGAACAGAATCCCATTAGATTTGGGTTTATACTGTCCCTATTAAATGTAAGAATATTCAGATGTATGCTTTTGAAAAAAATATGTATTACACAATATTACATACTAGGTGAATCACACATTGAGAAAGTGTCTAATACTTTTCAGAATACAACAGCAGAATGGGTCATGTGGAAATTTTCTTCACTTTTTACTTATTACTTGGAGAAATAAATATTTTCCATCTGAAAAGTGCCATTTTAAAGTGTAAATTTATTAAATAATGTGTGTCATTGTTGTTTTTGTTGTTACTTGAGCATTTACAGAAAAGCAGTATTAAGCTTTAGTCTTTCTTATGGATTTTCTATTTCGGTGAAGATGGTTAGCACAGTAGGTAAGAGTCTGGACTCTGGAACTAGTTGCTAGAATTCTATTACTATTAATCCATTATTATTATCTGATGTTACTTAACTGTGCTGTGCCCCAGTTCCTTGCCCAGAAAATAGTGATATCAAAAGTATTTATTCATAGAGTTGCAATGGGGTTTAAATGAGTTCTCTAAAATCACCTATAATAAGAGTGCCTGGCTCATAGTGTTTGATAAATGTAAAATATTTAATACCTAGCACATAGTAAGCATTCTATTATTTAAATATAAATTTGAAATCTCTTTTACCTTTCAAATTTTCTTCAGAAGACTATACAGTATCCAAAATAATCACACACATATGTGTACACACAAATTGGAAATCAGAAATCAACAAACTGACATATGGGATTCAATTAAAGATGCTTTTTAAAAATTACATATATTTTAGATTTCAAATTACAATTACCATTAAATAAACTAGAGTGTAAGTTTTAAAAATTGTTTTGAATATTTCTATGTAAACCTTCCTTGTGAAGTTTCTTAACCTATCATGACTCAATATACTGTTCATCTTGACTATGATGAAAACATTAAAACTGTCTTCTTACTCCTAAGATAGTTGAAATGCACACAATCTTTTCCAGTATTTACAACTTAAGATATATTCATAATAATATTAATATCTTAAATTTATAATCTATAAATTGGTTTCATATGCTTCAAATATGCAGAGAGTAGTTTTCTTTAAATAGGCATATTTTAAAACATACATGTCTTACTAAGTAAAATTAATTTGATATTAAGGCATTTAATAGATATAAATAATACTAAAAGCTGATGCTGATAAATAAGAACTATGATATGAAAATTCAAACACAATCATACAAGTGTAAAAATAACCCCCCCAAAAGGACTTGTCAGTTCCTGTGGTAAATTTATTTTATTTTTAAATAAAATATTTTCTTTTTCTGCATAATCAAACAAATTCATGGATAGTTTTTAATTGTTTTTATTACACAACAGATTATATTTATTTCTGTGAAAATAAGGCATATTTTACTTAGTGAATTTGGATTTCATATCAGCCCCTCAAAAATAAAATATCATTTTAATAGAAGCTAACAATTGTCAAGAATCACTATGTGCCAGACACTGTTCTAAGTACCTTAGACATAAAAATTCATTCAATACAATAATCTTATGAGATAGAAATGACTACTATGCTATTAATGAGAACAGTGAGGCACTGGGTCCTTAAAAAACTTCCCAAGTGCATTCAGCAAGAAATGTTGATAAACATGAAATTGCTACAGTGGTTGTAAAACAGTGAGGACGGTGTGGATAATTTTATGGGGGAAGTAACAAAATGGATGCACAGAGCTGAGATGACTGTTGACCTAGATACTGAAGTAGAATAGGAGGGGCAAACTGTGGGAGGACATTCTAGAAACTAACCCAGTTTCTTCTTATCCCTAGGCTTTAAGATCTCAGTTCACGAAGCCCTCACAGAATATTCTAGTCCCCCTTTGCACACATTCTGTTCTCATTTATTTTTTTCTTTGAACAAACATTTACTAAGTACCTAAGATGGGGAATTTAAAGATGAACGACAGTCCTCATTCTTGAAGAGCACATAGGATAGTTTGCATTAAAATATTTAGTACCTATTGGGGTGCCTAAGTGGCTCAGTCGGTTGAGCATCCGACTTTGGCTCAGGTCATGATCTCACCATTCCCGAGTTGGATCCCTGCATCAGGCTCTGTGCTGACAGCTCAGAGCCTGGAGTCTGTTTCAGATTCTGTGTCTCCCTCTCTGCCTCTACCCCTCTCATGCTCGTGTTCTGTCTGTCTCTCTCTCTCTCAAAAATAAATAAACATTAAAAATAATTTAAAAATAAAATATTTAGCACCTATTAGTATAATATCATATACCCTTTACCATTATTTTCTTAGTTTCCTGCATCTCTAGCTACATTCCAGGCTTTCTGGAGACAAGACCACATCAATACCCTTGTATATGGGCTCTCTGCCTGTTCTCTCCTATAACATGAACCATGCTCAAAATAGGGACTCCGTGAACACTGGTTGGTTGATGTGGATATATTTTATTTTGTTTTCTTAGAACATCTTTAGAAACAGATGGAGAGTTTTTTGTAGGCTAGAATTTATATTTTTAAAATGCTGGTAAGATAAGTAAATAGGAAGAAGCTATTCAGAAGAAAATGCAAGGAACTGCTTTCAATTCTAGAAGCTGTCGGCATTATTTGTGGCACTGTCTATAACATAAGTTCCTTGGCTGCATAAACTATATGGAAGGGATTAGCTTCCAATCTTCTCTTTACATAAGAAAAATGTTGTGGGTAACTTTACCTATTTTTGCTAAATGAACTTTAGTTCTTAATAATGCCTACATTGTTTCTCCATCATCAACTAGAACTACTTTGGTATATTTTTAGGTAAATCAATAAGATGCTTCAACGTGTTTTTTTTCCAGTAGAATTAAAAAGAGCATGCGTATTATTACTCTATGTTAAAACATTAGTTTTCTAATATAAAAATATAAGGTAGAAAATTATCCTAATTTTCAGTGAATTTTTAGTAGCCACAACCACAAATACATCTTTATTTATTTGAAAATCTTGTATCTTAAAGGGTTGACATTACACCATTTCCAAAAATCTTCAGTCTTTCCAACTGCCTCTTGGTCCTATATAAATTATTTACCCATTGCTAACACTAGCTGCTCTACTTTCACACCACTTGAACTAGACCTACTGCCCTACGAAGGTCATATGTTTTGATATTATATGCTTGGCTTTCTTTTGGTAGTTTACTGGATGTCCTAAAGGTAATGTGAGGGATCCTTCTCCCTTAATGCATCTTTCTACCTACAAAATCTGTTTCAAAATGCTGGAGGTTTTGTTTTGTTTTGTTTTGTTTTGTTTTGTTTTTGGTTTGTGTGTGTGTGTGTTTATTTTTGAGACAGAGAGAGAGAGAGAGAAAGAGAAAGAGAGAGAAAGAGCACATGTGCAAGTGGGGATGGGACACAGAGAGAGGGAGATACAGAATCTGAAGTAGGCTCCAGGCTCTGAGCTGTCAGCACAGAGTCCAATGTGGGGCCAGAACTCAAAAACCACAAGATCATGACCTGAGCCAGGGTCAGATGCTTAACTGACTGAGCCACCCAGGAGCCCCTGGAAGTCTTCTTTTTTTAAAGCATTTAATAATCACTTAATTACAAATATTTTGAAAATTAAAGAAAAGAACTAGTCAATGAGGATTTCATAAGCACCACCACTATCCTCCTAAAGCTATGATTGAAAATACATATGGGATACAAAATATGTGTGCACAAAATTATTATTCAATAGTATATAACAGTATGATTAAATATAACTTAAAATTAGGCAGTTAGGCAACACAAAATACGATAGCAGTGTGGTATAGCATTACAGAAATCAGAGGGAAAAAATGATCAATTCAAGGTGGAAACATCAAAGATTTCTAGGGTATGGTATGACTAAGATGAGACCACAAGGATAAATATGGACACGTGAAGGAAAAGAAATTATCTCCAATGTAAAGGCAAAGGTAGAAGAAAAAATATTCAAACATATAAGCATTAATCACTGAGTTAATTTTCTTTTTTTAAAAATATATGAAATTTATTGTCAAATTGGTTTCCATACAACACCCAGTGCTCATCCCAAAAGATGCCCTCTTCAATACCCATCACCTCCCCTCCCCTCCCTCCCACCCCCCATCAACTCTCAGTATGTTCTCAGTTTTCAGGAGTCTCTTATGCTTTGGCTCTCTCCCACTCTAACCTCTTTTTTTTTTCCTTCCCCTCCCCCATGGGTTTCTGTTAAGTTTCTCAGGATCCACGTAAGAGTGAAAACATATGGTATCTGTCTTTCTCTGTATGGCTTATTTCACTTAGCATCACACTCTCCAATTTTCTATTGCTAATATTACAGCTTACCACACACTCAGTTTAAAACAATACAAATATATTATCTCACTATTCTGAATGTCAGAAATGGATCTCTCCATGCTGAAATCAATGTGGGGGGAAGGCTACTTTGTTTCCTGGAGGCTCTGGGGGAGAATATACTTCCATGCATACATGGGTTGTCAATACTGAGTTCTATGCAATTATGCGACTAAGGTCCCATTTTCTCACTGGACACTACCAGGAATAGTTTTCAGGTTCCAGTCTGTCAGAATTCCTCAGATCCTGGTCCCCTTTATCTTCAAAACCATCTGTATCAAGTTCTTCCCATGCCTCAGTTCCCCTGCCTTCCCATCTGACTTCCTGCTGTCTCTTTGATTTTTCTTATCTGCTGTTAAGGGCCCAAGAGATTACATCGGTTAAATATGGATAACCCATGATAATATCCTTATTTTAAGGTCAGCTGATTAGCAATGAAATTCTATCTGCAACATCCCTTTTGCTATATAACAGAATATTTGCAGATATAATATCCAAGGGCAAAGATCATGGAGGTAAAATTCCTGGCTTCCACATTCATTCAAAAACATTTTTATGGCAGCAATTGCTCTGATTTTCTTCATGAGAGAATACAAAAACATATAAAAACCATCATTTTCAATCTCTCAAAAGACTCACATAATGAGAGAGAAAAGGTCACAAATAAATATATTTTTGGTACTGAAATAAATGTACATATAAGATATATTCAGTATGTAATTGTGCATAAATGAAGTCACAGAATGTGGGAATGAGGATACTAAAATAACTCACTAGTCTAGAGCAAAAAAATACATGTAGGAAATTAGTGACTAAAAAGCTCTGGATGGCAGTCCAAGATGGCAGCATAGGACTATCTTGAACTTCCCTCCTCTTATGGACACATCAAATGTACATACAGAACAATTCATTCTGGAAAAAAACCCTGAAAACTAAGTGAACTGCTCCTCTACATCAAAGGATAAAAGGACCACACTGAGACAGATAGAAGAGGCAGAGATATACTCTTGCCCAAACCTGACCCCCAGCATGGTAACGCACAGAAGGGGAGGAATCTCATAATTCAGAGTTTTTCCTAGATGAATAGGGAGTTTGTGCCCAATACCAGACACCCCAATCCTTAAGACCTGTACCAGAGAGATGAGCCCTCAAAATGTCTGGCTTAGAAAAAGGATTTATGTCCAAGGGACCCAGAGCACCATAGGGTCCCTTTTTAAAGGGTTTCAGTATGGTCTCACTCACCCACGAACCCAGCACAAAAGCTGCAGTTTAAAAAGTGTTTAGACTAGATGTGAAGATTCATTTGCTAATCTTAAAGCATCTGCTGGAGGGGTAGGAGACAGTTGACCCTCTTCAGATACGGAGGTACTAGAAAATACCATTTTTGCACACTCCCTCTACCATGCTCATATAGGCTTGTGCAAACATGGCACTCTCCCACTACCTTGCTAAGGCTGGCAGAGGCAAGTGGCTGTGGCACTCCCCAGATCTTTGGGGCTAATAAGTGCAAGTGGTCATGGCATTCCCCTGCTCCCTTGCTAAAGCCAGTTAACTCGAATTGTTGCAATACACCCCCACTCCATGGCTGACACCAGCGAGTGCCATCAGTCATGGAATTCTCCTACAATTTGCACACACAAACAAGGCACTTTTCCATTGCACTGATGAAGCTGCCAGGTGCACACAAGCAAGGCATTTTCCTGCTGTCTTATTGAAGCCAGAGAGCATGTCCTTCACCTATGCTTTCCAACTGTTCTGTTAGAGATGGTGAATGCATACAATTCACACAGTGGGTAGCCCTGGATTCCCCAGCCCTGATGGCCAAGGGGGCATGGGTTTGTGGGCTACACAAAGCTGTAACAATCAGAAAGACAGTTCTTGGCAGGCCACCACTGTCAGGGTACTACTACACAGATAGCAGACTGAAACACACTGCCAGTCTTCCTGAGAAAAGGCACATTTACTGGTCCTGGAGCTTCAGAGTTAGAGACAGGATTCAGGTCTGCCACCCATCTAGAGGACTGGAAGGCATTCTCATGGAAAGTGAGCAAGGAGATACCGTCTTTATGCACTCACTTGGTCTTGCTATAGCTTGATGATACTTCCCAGAAAGGAACTTAGATACTTGTCTGAAGCCCCAGTTTTTGCAACTGCCATTCACAGGATACCTCCAGATCACCTGGTCTGGAGATTGGTAGGGTTTACAGGTGCAGAATCATAGGATTGTATATATTTGCATACTTTAAAAGATGCTAGCTTCCAGTCAACCTAAATCTAGGAGGTAAATGAAACCCTCACACACACCCTCTACTGAGAACACTAATAGGTCTTGGCACACCTTCAACAACAGGGACCTATCAAGAATAAATCAGGCTGCTTAGATAACACAAAAGTTTGAGAAACAACCGAGAGCTAGGGCAAAGTTGAATAATAAGGTTCCATACCTATACTAGGCCACTCCTTGAAGACCAAGAGAGGTGGCTGTTTCACTTAATATGCAGGAAGAAACACACAGAGTCAGGCAAAATGAGGAAACAGAGGAATATGTTCCAAATGAAAGAATATAAGGAAACATCAACAACACTACAATCAAGAATACTCTATTTGGCAAGACTATCATTCAGAATTGAAGTAGAGATAGTTCTCCAGACAAGTAAAAACTAAGAGAGTTCATCACCATTAAACTGACCTTATAAGAAATGTTAATGGAACTTCTTTAAGCTGAAAATGGCACTAATTAATAACAAGAAAATATACAAAAGTAAAAATTTCACTGGTAAAAGTAAAATATATACTAAAGATAGTAGATAAATAATTTATGAAGCTTGTATAAAGGTTAAAAGAAAAAATAGTAATAAAATTAAACCTATAACAATTCATTATGGTATACATAAAATAAAATACAGTATATATAAAATGTGACATCAAAACAAAATGTGGAGGGGAGGAGTAAAATATAGGGTTTTGGAATAAGTGAGTTCAAATTTAAATTGCTATCAACTTAAAATGGACTGTTTATAGGATGCTATATGTGAATCTCTGGCTAACTGCAAAGAAAAACCTATAGTGGATACAAAAGAAAGTAAGAAAAGAATCTAAACATAACATTAAAGAAGGTTATCAAACCACAAGGGAAGAGAGCAAGAAAAGAAGAAAGGAACAGAGAGGAACTACAAAAATAGCCAGAAAACAATTAACAAAATTGTAACAAATACATACCTATCAATAATTAAATAAAAATGTACCAAATTAACCAAAGAACAGACACAGAGTGACTGAATGGATAAGAAAACAAGATTCATCAACATTCTGCCGACCAGAGACTTACTTCAAAAGTAAGAACACACATAGACTGAAATGGAAATAGGTATTCCATGCAAATGTAAAGGGAAAGAAAATTGCTGTAGCTACACTCATATCAGACAAAATATAATTGAAAACAAAGACTAATAAAAGACACAGAATGGCATTACATAATGATAAAGGGGTCAATCCAATAAGAACATGTAACATTTGTCAGTATACATGAACCCAACATAGAAACACCTAAACATATAAAGCAAATATTAACAGACCTAAAAGGAGAAACTGACAGCAAAAGAGGAATAGTGGGGGCTTTACTACCCACTTAAATCCATTGACAGATATTCCAGACAGAAAATCAATGAGGGAATATTGACCTTAAATGACACATTAGACCAGATGCACTTAAAAGATATATACAAAACATTCCAACCCAAGGCAGCAGAATACACATTCTTCACATACATACAACATTCTTCATGATAGATCACATGTTAGTCCACAAAACAAGTCTCAACAAATTTAAGAAGGCTGAAATCATGTCAAGCATCCTTTCTAACCACACTGGTATGAAACTAGAAGTCAGTTATAAGAAGAAAACTAGAAAACTCAAAAATACGTGAAGAGTAAACATGCAACTGAACAACTGTTGGGTCAATGAAGAAATCAAGGAAAAAATTTTAAATAACACACAGATAAATAAAAATGTAAATATGGCATACCAAAATCTATGGGATGCAGCAAAAGCACCTTTAAGGGGGAATTTCATGCTAATGCAGGTTTGCCTCAAGAAACAAGAATAATCACAAATAAACAATATAACTTTGCACCTAAAGAGACTAGAAAAAGAGTAACATATGAAGGCCAAAGTTAGTAGAGGAAGGGAATAATAAAGATCAAAGCAGAAATAAATGGAATAGGAGAAGACAACAGATATGACCAGTGAAACTAAAAGCTAGTTTTTGAAAAAAAATAAAATTGACAAAACTTGGGTATACTCACCAAGAAAAAAAAAAAAAAAAAAGAAATCTCAATAAACCAGAAATAGAACTTGAACTTAGAATTAACACCACAAAAATACAAAAGATTATAAGAGACCACTTTTGACAATCATACATTAAGAAATGGGACAGCCTAGAAGAAATAAATAGATAAATTCCTTGAATAATACAATCTTTTAAGATTGATCCAGGAATAAATAGAAAACATGAATAGACCAATTCCTAGTGAAAAGATTGAATCAGTAATCAAAAAAACAAAAAACAAAAAACAAAAAAAAAACCTCCCAGCAAACAAAAATCCAGGACCAGACAGCTTCATTGGTGAATTCTATCAAACATTCATGATTTAATATCTACCCTTTTCAAAATCTTCCAAAAAACTGATGAGGAAGAAAGACTTCCAAACTCATTTTACAAAGCCAGCATTGCCCTGATACCAAACCAGACAAGGACATCGCAAGAAAAGGAAATTACAGGCCAAGATCACTGATAAACATAGATGTGCAAATCCTCAACAAAATATTGGCCAACTAAATTCAATAATACATTAAAAGGATCATACACCATGATCTAGTGGGATTTATTCCAGGGATATAAGTTTAATTCAACATCCACAAATCAAAGAATATGATATGCCACATTAATAAAATTAAGGATAAATATAGTAGGATCATCACACTAAATGCAAAAAAGGCATTTAACAAAATTGATCATCCATTTATAATTAAAACTCTTAACAAAGTGGTTTAGAGAGAGAATGTACCTCCACATAATAATGGCCATATATGACAAGCCCACAGCCAACATCATACTCAACTGTAAAAAGCTGAAAGCTTTTCCTCTAAAATAAGGAATCAGACAAGGATCCCCACCCTCCTCAATTTTTTTCTACACAGTATAGGAAATTTTTGCCAGAACAATTAGTCAAGAAAAAGAAATGAGTTATCAACATTGGAAAGGAAGAAATAAAACTGTAACTATTTGCAAATAACATAATTTTATATCTAGAAAACCTTAATGATATCACCAAAAAAAAAACCTGTTAGAATAAATAAATACAGTAAAGTGGCAGGGTACAAAATCAATATAAAAAATTAGTTGTATTTCTATACACTAACAACATACTATCAGAAAGAGAAATTAAGAAAATCCTCATTCACAATCACATCAAAAAGACTAAAATCCCTAACAGTAAATTTAACCAGGGAGATGAAATACTTATACACTGAAAATTGTAATCACTGGTGAAAAACACTGAAGAAGACACAAAGAAATAGAAAGATATTCCATGCTCATGGATTGGAAGGATGTTGTTAAAATGTTCATACAGCCCAAAGTAATATAGGGATTCAATGTAATCTCTATCTGAATTGCAATGACATTTTTTTTCACCAAAATAGAACAAACAATCCTAGAATTTGTATAGAACAAATTTTGGTTGTATGGAAAAACTTAAGACCTCAAAGATTGGCAAAGAAATCTTGAGAAGGAGGAACAAATCTAGAGCCATCATGCTCCCAGATTTCAAACTATTACACAAAGTCACAGTAATCAAAACAGTATGATATTGGCATAAAAACAGACACATATATCAATGGAACAGAATAGAGAAACCCAAATTATACCCACACATACATAGTCAATTAATTTACAACACAGGAGACAATACACAATGGGGAAAGGATGGTTTCTTCAATAAATGGTGTTGGGAAGACTGGACAGATACACGCACAAAGAACAAAACTTGACTACTTTTATATTGTACATGATAATTTACTGAAATGGATTAAAGACTTGAATGTAAGACCTGAAACCATAAAACTCCTGGAAGAGAACATTGTCAGTAAGCATCGATACATTGGTCTTTGTACTATTGGTACAAAGTACTTTGCACTATTGTACTATTGGTCTTTGGACTATTTTTTTTTGGATCTGACTCCAAAGGCAAGGGCACCAATGGGAGAAAATATTTGCAAATCATATACCTAATAAGGGATTAATGTCCAAAATATAGAAATAACACATACAGCTCAATAACAACAATACCAATAAAAAACAATTTGATTAAAAAATGAGCAGAGGATCTGAGTAGACATTTTTCCAAAGACGACCTACAGATGGCCAAGAGATACATGAAAATATGTTCAACATCATTAATCATCAGGGGAATGTAAATCAAAACCACGATGAGATGTAATCTCATACCTGTCAGAAAGGCGATTATCAAAAAGAAAAAAAATAACAAGTGTTGTTGAGGATGTGGAGAAAATGGGACCTTTGTCCAGTGTTGATGGGAATGTAATTTGGTGCCACTACTATGGAAAAACAGTTCTTCAAAAAATTAAAAATAGAATTACTGTATAACACAGCAACTCTACTTCTATATAATTATCCAAAGAAAATGAGGGGTGGCTGGGTGGTTCAGTTGGTTAAGAATCCAACTCTTGCTTTTGACTCAGGTCATGATCTCACAGTTTGTGGGATCGATCCCTGCATCAGGCTCTGTGCCTAGAGCACAGAGCTTGCTTGGGATTCTTTCTCCCCATCTCTCTCTTTGCTTCTCTCCTACTTGTGTTTGTGAAATACATACATACATACATACATACATACATACCAAGAAAAAGAAAATACTAATTCAAAAAGATATACACACTCCCTTGTTTATCATAGCGTTATTTCTAACAGTCAATATATGGAAACAACCTGTCTCCACTGATGAATGAATGAATGAAGAAGATACACACACACACACACACACACACACACACACACACACACACACACACTGACATAATATTCAGGCATAAAAACGTAATGAAATATTGCCATTTGTGACAAATTGGATGAACTTCGTGGGAATTATGCTAAGGGAAGTAAGTCAGAGAAAGACAAATACCATATGATTTTACTCATATATGGAATATGGAAAACAAAATAAACCCAATATCATAGATATAGGGAACAGAATGATGTGCTACCAGGGAAGATGTTTGGAGAGTGAATGAAACAGGTGAGGGGGTTCCAGAAGTACAATCTTCCAGTTATAACCTAAATAAGTCATGACAATGTAATGTACAGCATAGCCACTGTGGTGAATAATATTACAGACCATAAAATAAAAATTTTGTAAAAGTTTAAGATAGGTTTATCTGGAAGGTGGTATCAGATTCCTGAAGTCCAGGTGGAGAAGGTTAGGTATATCATATTACATACAAGAATTAGGCTGCACTGCAGGTTCTGGAGAAAGAAAGTAATTTCTTATCAAAAATTTCTAGATGTGGAAATGGCTTAAGGATGCATCCAAACCAGCCACATCAATGGACTTAAACTAATTGGAATGAGAGCCAGGATTACAAACATCCAGGCCTCTCTTCTCTAGATGCAGCTAGTACTCTTCCACAACAAAATATTATAAAAAGAATATTTTAAGAAATTTCAAAGTGCCAGAAAGGAAATGATTGGTGATACAGTTACACAGATCTGTATTACAGCAAAATCCAGAATTATGTACAATTATGTAACTTTTACAAATCTTCAAACTGACAATGGATAATTAACTCCACATAACTGTAATCATTTCAGCTTACGATTAAGGGACTTCATACACAAATAATATTCTACTTAGTATATTATTACTAAGATCATTAAAACCTTAAGTTCTGAATGTACACTATTTTCCAAATAAATACAGTGGTACTGATTTTATTTAGTGATTATCTTAAATCATATCTGTTAGATATATGCCTATAAAAGATTTAGAAAAAAGCTATATTAAAATAGATCAGGATAATTAACAAATTGATATTTTCTTGATCAGTCTATGGGAAGAAACAAGATAAATTACATGAAGGTAACTATAAAAATTCTATATTCCTGCTGCCTTTATTCCCTCTAATTCTTTTATTTCATCTGCCTTAATAAAATAAGTTAGAGAATATTTATGTTTTCCAAAAGAAACTAGTTATTATCATTGGCATGGTTGGGCACTTGCTTTCTGAGAAACTTCTTTTGCAGAATAGGTGCTTCATCTTGCAAAAGACTCAAGTAACCTAAACATAAAAGCAAAAATGCCCAGTATATTTTTCATAAAGTTCATTCAAGTGTTTTGAGGCAGGGAACATAAAAATGGCCTTTAAAAAAATTTTATGGAAGATCAAACTGTGATGTGAGTAAATTTCATTCTCTATTCCCTTGTCAGTTCACATTGCTCTTCGAGTTATTGCATTCATGGTGAAAATGGTAGAAAGTATTTAATGTTTTAAATGGGGGAAATTTTGAGGTTGAATATAAGAACTGGAACCGAAAATGTCTTCTTTCAAAATTTAATCTAATTATCCAGTAGGAATAATAGCAAGATTTCCTATAAAGTGTTTGACTAGGTAACGTTTTGGAAATAGGAGATGCTGATAAATTTCAAGTTAAAAAACACACACAACAACGGATAAAAATCGTAAGGTATTTGCTATATTATCCTTTCCTCAGTCATATTAATGTAGTAATTCTGGTAAGGCTAAGAATAATTTTCAAAGGAAAGGATTTTATTGTTAATGTGCTCATCATTTTTCAGGCATCTGGAGAATATATAATAGAGTTATATTTATATGAGTATTAAGAAAAACAAATTACTAAATATTTTACTTGGGAGTAATATTCATTGATCACACTATACTTCAGGTCGTTATAAAATTTTGAAAGTATTACATGGGAAGAATAAAATGTATTTGTAACTGGAATAAAGATTTTGGAAATGACTTTTAAACGTCTTTTTAAGTAGAACATATGGAGATGCGAAGGGAACATTATTGGCTTAAAAAAATTTGGAAAACCATAGAAACATCTCAATCTGGAAAAAGAATATAAAAATAGGTCTCATTGGAAATGTCAGTGTAAATTAAATCTCATTAATGACCTACAATGAATGGAAGAAAATAGAACAGCAAAAATTATGTAAATCGAGGTTAAAAGGTATTAAGACAAATAAGTTGGACAACATGAGGGCATGTTAAATGGTAATTAAAATCATCCAAATAAATGTCTGCATCAAAGATGAACCATTTAATTGTTCCCAATGAAAAGTTCATTAGGATGACTGTTTAATCTTTATTGAGCCTGGAAAAAAGGTTTACTGTCATAGATGATTTTCTTTTTTGGTCGTAGCCACTGCATTTGAGTGTATTCACACAAATCCAGAGAAGGGCCAAGTGAAGAGCATTTGTTTATGTTTCAGGTGACTGCTTTGTTGAAATGCAGTGTGAAATACATGGATGGAAATTGTTCTCCCCGAAGTAAATAAGGTGCCAGGAAAAGGCACCACGTATGTGAGCTGTGAACATCCAGCTCTCATTTGAGGGCACCCATTACCACTACTTTTGTAGGTGAAATACAGGAGAAGACCATGCTTGGTTTACTCCTCTAAAAGTCATTATGTCTAATCAGAATTCTTAAAGCAATACCTTCAAAAACATCAGGTAGTTTATATAAATGCTACCCTAACTGCCATTACCATTCTGCCACTGTGATACAAAACACTCTCTGTTGGGGCACCTGGGTGGCTCAGTCATTTGAGTGTCCGGCTTCGGCTCAGGTCATGATCTTATGGTTCGTGAGTTCCAGCCCCATATTGCACTCACCACTATAAGAGCCCACTTCAGATCCTCTGTCTCTCCTCCCCCGGCCCCTGCTCTCTCTCTGCCCTTTCCCTGCTCACATTCTCTCTCTCAAAAATAACAAATATTAAAAAAAAGAATTAGTGGGCGCTTGGGTGGCTCAGTCGGTTAAGTGCCCGACTTGGGCTCAGGTCACGTTCTCACAGTTTGTGAGTTCGAGCCCCGCGTCAGGCTCTGTGCTGACAGCTCAGAGCCTGGAGCCTGCTTCGGATTCTGTGTCTCTCCCTCTCTCTGCCCCTCCCCCACTCACGCTTTGCCTCTCTCTCTCTCTCTCTCTCAAAAATAAATAAACATTAAAAAAAATTAAAAAGAAACACTCTCTGTTATTTCTATCTGAATGTTACACAATCTGTTCTTCATAGATGGAAGGCAGATAGAAATTATAAAGGATCTAGAGACAGGCTATGAAAATTATTGAATGCCCTAGGAGCAAAGAACAGGAACAAAAGAGAAAATATTTAGCTAGATGGCTATGAATACCTATTTTAGATTGCAGGCAAGTCAAATTTAAGAAGAAATTTACCTTAAACGTTCCTTAGGTAGCAAGTCTAAGGATTCAGTACCAAAAAAAAAAAAAAAAAGGGGGGGTAAAGATTTTTTTTAAGTTGAACACAATTCAACATGTAATGAAATATATTTGCCTATAGCCAAGTAAGTCATGACAAAAAAGCCAAAATATGGAGACACAATTCTATCTCCCCTCATGAGATTCCATATTCAATAGATGCTTGTTATATAATTTATTCTAATGGAAGTATGTTGAATTGCACTATTACATGAAAAGTGTTTTAAAATTATATTTTCTTCTTTTCACAGATAGAAACACATTTGAAAATGTGTCTCCATAAAAGCTGGAAAGGTTTTTAAAATTTGTCAGAAGAATGAGAAGGAGAAAAGAATTTACTTTTTGTTTGTTTTCCATTTGGTTTGATGTTCTGTTGTCAATGTTGCCATCTGATTTTAAACAGACAGCTTTATTTAACAATTCTTTCCTTAATGCAGATGATGCTGGGGTGACCTATCCATTCACCTCTGAGCTACGGAAGTACTATTGCGTATTGTCCTGAGCACTTTTCTTTCTGGCCTGGAGCACCATCTGCTTCTGCGCTGGGCAGGCTAGAAATGCTGGAGGAACAGCCCTCAAACAGTGGTGGACGAGTGAGAAACAAGGAGTGGATAAATCCCCTGGCTCTTTGACCCCAGATGGGATTACTCTGAAGCATGCTCTATATGCTACGTCCAAAGTTCCTCAGTAGGATTGAACTCCAATTACTCACAAACGCACCCTACTACTATCTTTACTTACTCATTGATTCCCACACTCTCCTCCTGGCATTTCCTGAGATTGTCTCCCAAATAAACTACTTGAACTCAAATCTGTCAGGGATAGCTTCTGAGAGAACACAAACCAGAACATGTAATTTCTTTATGTGAAAACTGGAGATGATAATATCAATCTTATGAAGGTATTGTGAGCATTAAATTAGATATTTTGAAAGACCTACTGCAAAGAACTTAAGAAACATCTTGTTCCTTCTTTCATCTTAGACGACCTATTTGCAGGTAGTAATTGCTGAATGGCTAAATTAGATTGTATTTAGGTAAAGTTATCCTAAAGATTAAAAAGTTTTTATCTCCACAATTTTCTCTTTTAAAGTTTATTCATTTAAGAAAGAGAGAGAGAGAGTGTGTGGGGGTAGGGGGGGAAGGGGGGAGGCAGAGAGAAAGAGGGACAGAGAGAGAGAATCCCAAGCAGTCTCCACACAGTCAATGCAGGCACAAAGTGGGGCTTGAACTCACAAACCGTGAGATCGTGACATGAGCCAAAACCAAGAGTCGGGATGCTTAACTGACTGAGCCACCCAGGCATCCCAAATCCTTTCTATTATAATAGAAGGTGGATTCAGTCCAAATGTGGAAAACAGTAAACAAAACAAACAAACAAAAAAACAATAACAAAAAAAAGAAGGGATAGATGCTGTCATCAATGAATCTAAAATACAATAAAAGAGAATATATTTTTTATTCATTCATTTTAGAGAGAGAGAAAGACAGCAGAAGCAGAGGAGGGAGGCACAGGGAGAAAGAGAGAGTCAGAAGCATGGAATTTGACATGGGGCTTGATCCCACATCTCTAGGATCATGACCTGAGCCAAAATCAAGAGTTGGATGCTCAAAAGACTGCGCCACCTAGGCACCCCTATAGGGAAAATATATTTTCTCATTAATTTTAAAAAGAATCTCAGTTGAAAACAGAGCAAATTTCTACTTATGGACTTTTACATATCTGTTTGTTGGAAAGGCACAAATGGCCTCCCTCATATTCAAATCAGTTTATTCTTTAAGCTGAAAAGAACATGATTTCATTTTCTGAATAATGAAATTAGATTTTCCATACTGGACAGCCAACTAGTTGAAAGTATTAAGAGGAGTGTTTTCAGTTCCTTTTTAGTTCAGGAACCAGAACTATTGTGGTTCTTTACTTCGTACCACACAATACCATTTTATTAGACTTGTCTGTTCATTCTGATCAGAGTACCTATTCATTCTTTTGTTGTCTACCTCACTATGTACAAGTGACAATATGACATACAAAGTGGAAGTGAGTCCTTGAACTCGCAGGGACTTACTTGTCAAGCGTGCTTTTCAATTCTGGATACAACATGCCTATGAACATATGCCAGTCTCCACAGATTGCATGTTAACAACACAAGGCTTTTTTGCCAATTACATTTGTATGTAACCTGTTTCTGAAGTCTTGCTTTCATGTCTTAATTTTTAAACCCTTGGGAGCTTCAATGATTTGGATATCAAGTTCTTTAAAGCAATTTGTATACATATTTTATTCCTTCTGGTTATTTATTTTTCTTGTATGTCGCTTAGAAAAGGCCAAGCATGAAATTGGAGCTGCAAAGCAAGAACAAATTTATTGATATGAAACTGCTCTGAAAACTCAATAGGTGTGCAGCAAAGCAAGAAGGGTAAAGGGGCTGAATAATTCATTGAACCTTTAAGCATCAATAAATAACACGTACAGTGAGAAATGTCTGCTTTGCAACATTAGGTATGAAATGTGAGTATAAAATAAAAGATATCTTTGAAGTGCCATATTGTGAGAATATTTGAATAAACAAAGGCTGTTTTTTCATTAATAATTCTGTGGATAACAACACCATGAATAAAAAATTTCAGGATTAGGAAATGCATGTTATTCTGTGTCATGGCTCAGATTTTATCTACGTAGGTCAAATGAATTGAAACATGGATAACAACCTAATACAAGCAGAATATTTTATTTATACAGAATGGTGCACAATGATGAAGATGTTATCATTGTAACTATAAATTTATTTTTTTATTTTTTTTAATGTTTATGTATTTTTGAGACAGAGAGAGACAGAACATGAACAGGGGAGCAGCAGAGAGAGGGAGACACAGAATCCGAAGCAGGCTCCAGGCTCTGAGTGGTCAGCACAGAGCCTGACGCGGGGCTCAAACCCATGGACCGTGAGATCACGACCTGAGCTGAAGGCGGACGCTCAACCAACTGAGCCACCCAGGCGTCCCCCCCCCCCCTTTTTTTTTTTAATTTTTTAATGTTTATTTATTTTTGAGACAGAGAGGTAACTATAAATTTAAAGTCATTTATTTATATACCAGGAAAAAAATACTAACATCTGTAAGATGTATTTAAAACCATGCAAATGACATATCCTTACTTTATACACTGTAACTACTACTGCTGTTACTGACAACGATATTATTATTAGAGTAGATTTTGGATCTGTCCACTCACAAAAAGATCAGTCCCAATGATGATGGATAAGACAGTTGGCAACTTTATAAAAGCAGACAAAATACTGACACAATTCTCAAAATGGCTCTTAATAAAAATACCAAACTGTGTATAAAGAAATGAGATAAATTAACCAGAATGTGAGAAAACAATACGGTATAGCGGCAGTGGTGTGAGTTCAAGAGTAAGAGGACCCAGTTACTGGGCTTCCTCAATTTCTTAATTTGTTCTAGTTACTAAGCATCTCTGATTTGGATTTTCTTATTTTTATCTATGCCAATAATTCCACCTACCTCTCATAGATTTGTTGTAGGGATGAGAATTCATATATCTTAGAACATACATATATCATTTAGATCATTAAACACTATTAGGTATTCAATAAATATTATTTGATTTTATTAGTATTACAATTTTTAATATCTTTAACAATTTAATAGAAAAAATATAAATCAGTATCCATATGGATAGGCATGTGTATTAAAGGAGATAAGATACATAAAAAAGCTAGCACGGTGTTTGGATCTTAATAATCACTCTCTATTACTTTTCTCCATCCTTTTCCCTTTTCCTTTGTTTATCTCAGAGTAAAACAATCAGTTGTAATTATGACTTTAAGTAACTGTAAATAGTTTTTGTCTTTTGAAAGGGTGTGGTCCATAACTATATCTAACTGAATGATCTGATATTTTTAGAGGAGTGGACAATCTGTATCACTTAGTTGTGTACCACTTCTTCCTTTTTTAAATAAGCATCAAAGAGGGCAAATGACCAATTCAAGGGGGGTGGAAAAATACAGCTCTAGACTTATTTTGAAATTAAATACTATATAGCTGAGTTTTGAAATAGATTCAAAATATGCATTTCAGATGCAGCTGATACTTTATTTTTTCTAGATATTTGAGTATGCAATATCGATGATTATTATAAAAATTGTATTAGGCATATGACTTGCAGTTACAGTTTCAGAATGGCAACATAAAGATACTGTAAGTAGGGTTCCAGAGATTAGCACACTGTAAACATTTTTAGTTACTACTAATGGGTATGGCCACATTTATTCCTATTTGACATTAATATCAATGAATCACTTGCTATTTTAAGGGCAAATAGTTAAAAATGATGTGTCGTAGATAATAAATCGACAACATACAGATATATTAGGTAGTCTACAGGACATGGCAAAGAAGAATGGATGAGAAAGCAATGGAAAGAAAAATTAAATTCCATAAAAGACTACTACGTAATTTCATTTTAGTTTTTAAAAGACACAATTGAAAATAAATGTGATTCTTTAAATCTGAACTCTTCTGAACTTTTAGTTCAGAAGTACTTAACTTCAGTACTCAATACTACTTACGTTTTAAAGATAGAGACATAAAAACCAGTAAAATCAACAAAATGATTTATGGAACTAGAAGAAAAGGTTTAAGAAAAAAGCTGAAAGATTAATTTGTTTAGTATGAAAAAGAAAAAACAATAAGTAGTCTTTTATGTCAGAAACTCAGCTTTTAAAGGTTGAAGCAAATTGCAGAGGCAATAAGTGATTGTAGTTGCATATTTAAGTTCTAGAGAAACAGAACTGTAGTCCTACCATGATGTGTTTAAAAAAAAAAAAAAAGTGAGAGGCTTAAATGAGTGTCTTGCTCAAGGCAGGAAATCAAATCGTATCAATGAGAATCAGATAAAGAGAAACAAGGAAATGTTTATTTCAGATCTATATAAGTTCTATCATTTACTTTACAAAATGGGAAAACATTGAAAATATGCTTAAAACAGAAAAAAAAAATAGGAGTTAAGAGGAAAGGGAGAAGAATGGGATCACTGAAAAAAGGACCGATTGCTTTTTCAGTATGGGTACATGTTGACCTCATATGTGACTACTTTGGACTTCCAGGCAAGTGAAGGGTGTTAGCACATGTCCATATTTGCACCCTCCTAAGACTCCACTAAAACATTAAGAGAAACAAAGATAAGGCTACAAAGGAAAACAGACTGGAGAAAAAGCACAACAAATAAGAGATCAAAAAAATGTTGGATTTGAAAGCTGATGAACAAGTGTTTACTGACTGAGCAGATCAGAGCTTGGGGGCAAGATGCTAATGAACAAGAAGCAACAGTTCTGTGAACCCCTCCAGAGATGCTTAGTGGTTAGAGAACCAAGTACCTCTGCAGACAGCAGAAAAATGGGGCAAAAACCAAAGTATTTGATAGGCATTATTCACAGGAACTTCTTAAAATTTCCTCTCAGTTATCAGTGTTTTTCCTTCTACTAAGGAAATTTGGCACATAAAGCCAATAAAGCTATCTTTACTTTAATCTAGATTACATACTCATCTCTGAACCACAGAGTTAATATTTTAGCTTACAAAATCCAGCATCTTCCTTAAAAGTAAGTTAATTATTAGGTCATGCATTAACAGCTCACTCTGTGAGCTGATACTTCATCCCTTTGAAAATTCTCTATTTTTTCTTTAATGGTTTATGGAATTTTTGTTCATGGTCTATGAGTATTCCTTTTTCATGTACCTCTATGCCCACGTCTTAAAAATTAGGTGTTTCTTGTTTTCATATCTTGTGATTTCTCTTAGTATGGTGCTGATACTCCCAACATTTTATCTAATATTAACATAATTTATACTTCTAAATCAACATCTAGAATTCAGAGATTTCTCTTAGGCTCTGGACTAGTGCTTTGCAAAGACTGGTCCTTGAATCATTCTGTTGATCTGTGAGCATTGAACATAGTTCAGATCAGCTGACTTTTTTTTTTTTTTTGGTAGTAAAATTTACTTGATGAAGGATACAATCTGGTCATTTACTTTTTGGTACAAACCCCTTTCTTTGAGGACCAAAACTCTGGTCAGCATTGCTTTAGTACCATATAACCATCTATCAGATATCTCTAAATTGTTGTCCAGAGTTACCTACAGCTCAGTTTTGTATTTTTTATTTACTTAAAAAAATTTTAATGTTTTATTATTTTTAGAGAGAGAGAGAGAGTCAGAGAATGAGCAGGGGAGGGGTAGAGAGAGAGGGAGACACAGAATCTGAAGTAGGCTCCAGGCTCTGAGCTGTCAGCACAGAGCCTGACATGGGGCTCAAACACACAAACCATGAGATCATGACCTGAGCCGAAGTCAGACACTTAACCAACTGAGTCAACCAAGCACTGTTTCAGTTCAATTTTTTAAAAATAAATTCATAAATAAAGGAATTCTT
Organism: Panthera tigris; assembly: GCF_018350195.1. Taxonomy (NCBI): domain Eukaryota; kingdom Metazoa; phylum Chordata; class Mammalia; order Carnivora; family Felidae; genus Panthera; species Panthera tigris. The sequence goes on from NC_056663.1 coordinate 128,856,846, forward strand.
TTCATTTTTCCTACAATGTGTTTTCTTCTTAATGGATAGCAACATTTCAATAACGAATGCTACCTTTCACCTTAATGAATTCCTTTTTTAATGAATGGTAACAACCATAAACCCAAAAATTTAGGGGTAGTGTTTATTCCTCTTTCCATATCATCACCACTATCCCTGAATACTTTTCACAGGTTAGAAGTACATTGTTTAGTACTGGGTGGCTCAGTGGGTTAAGCGTCTGACTCTTGATTTTGGCTAGGGTCATGATCTCCCAGTTCGTGGGATGGAGCCCCACAGTCGGGCTCTGTGCTCACATTATGGAGAGTGCTTGGGATTCTCTCTCTGCCTCTCTTCCAGCCCCTCCCCTACTTGCTCTTTTGCTCTCTCTAAAAATAAATAAATAAACACTAAAAACTTTTTTTAAAGTAAATTGTTTAGCTTTTAGATTTCACCTTTTTTAATGTTTTTGAGAACAGTTTTTTTAATGTTTATTTTGAGAGGGAGAGAGAGAGAGAAAGTGTGAATGGGCAAAGGGTAGAGAGAGAGGGAAACACAGAATCCAAAGTGAGATCCAGGCTCTGAGCTGTCGGCACAGAGCCCCACACAGGGCTTGAACCCACAAACTGTGAGATCATGACCTGAGCCAAAGTGAGTCAGTGAACTGAATGAGCCACCCAGGCGCCCCAACTATAATCTATTTTAAATGTAATATTTAAACTACATAAAGTTTAAGTAAACTTAACCTATCATAAAAAACCCTTTTTTTTTCCCTTCTGATATTCTTCCTTTCCAGTTTTTCTCCCTTTATATAACATAGTTACCTTTCTAAAATGCAATTATTATGTTACTTAATTGCTGTAAGATTTTCCCACAGCTTTCAAGTACTTAATAAACAAAAATTATGACAATAAGGCTAGCAAGTTTTTATTGATTGCTTAGCATGGTTTCACTTTAAGCATTTATAGATATACATTTAATCTCAAAATGATCCTTACAATCACAATTTTGCAGATGAAGAAGCTGAATCTAAAAAGTAAATAAATTACACAACATTACACAGGTAGTAAGTAAAAAACAAATGCAGGCAGTCTGAGTCTGGAACCTTCAGCATGTAGGAAAAAATTGTATTTCTCCACAGCATATATGAGACACCTGATTTTCTAGTCCATATCGGCATGCTTATCCTGCTCTCTCACATCTCCTTCCCCAAACACTATGCGCCAGCCACACCCAACTACCGAGTTCATGTGCACTATCATGTCACTCTAGTGTTCCATATCATCATATGTGCTTTTACTTTGCCGCTGGTACCCTCCTTCCTACCTAGAAAATTTCTATTTATTAAACTCAAGTTTACTTCCTCAGTGAAGCCTTCCATCCAATGCCCAAGAAAAGTTGTACTACCTCATTCAAATAATATTTTCTTAGCACCTAGGAATCCAAGAAATAATCTAGGCATAGTACCTGTCTTCAAGTAACTTACAGTTTGACAGGAAACAGTGACAGGTGCATAAGTAATCTGTCAGATTGTAATGTGCAGAACTGCAATGAAAAGTAGAGAAGCTAAGAAAACAGAGAATGGGTAGTTTGCCCAGACAGACGGCATAATGAGATCGTTTCAGAGAGATGGGCATCTAAGCTAGGCATAAAATAATTGGGAAAAAAAAGATGAAAGCGTCCAAGAAAAAGGACCTTTTAGGCATATCTGTCTTCTTAGGTGTTCCATCTATTATGTAAATTCTCCCCACACATAATTATTTCTTTATGCATATAATCACATACCCACATCTCACAACTAAGCTACCGCAGATCACATTCCTCTCTTTTCATCATATAAGTGGCTCAGAATTGATGCACAGTAGCACAAAGTCTAGATTTGTTAAATGTAAAAATAGTTTAATAGTGACCTAGGAATAAATCACTGACAATAGAATGTGTAGAAAAGGGCAATTTCAAGAAATATTTCGCAATTTGAAATCATAGGGCTGGTAAGGAGATTTTAACATAGAGCACAAACAAGGAAGAGGCAGATATCAAGAATGCTCCTCTCTAGCTTGGTGCCTGATGAGGAAGAAATGCAATTATGAAGGGGAACCATATTTGGGGTTTAGAGTATGAAGTTCTTATGATGCTTTCAGATTTCATTCCTGAATGTCAGTGTTCCTTTACAATTCTGCTGTATGTTTGGAAAGAGGACTTCTGTCTCATCAGGCTTTAACTTGTTTCCATAGCCACTCACCTACCACAGCCCTTGATTCATAATTGAGTCTAGGTGTCAAAGGGAAACCTCTTTAATATTGTTATGTTCTTAGAAGCATTTAGAAAAGCTTATTTTCTCAAATAAAATATCAGGAGAAATAAATGATAGTTTAAAATTTTTATGGGGGTTTGGGTCCTCAGGGCATATTACATTTGGTTGAGGAAGTTAATTTATAACAATACAACACAACTATCTGAATCATTACTGCTTAGAGATGAATGGCACATTGGTAAGCCAAATACTTTCCTAATTTGATCAGTTTACTGAGATTGTACGTAGATTCTAGTACAAGATGCCAAAAAGACTGAGTTCAGCTAAACACAGATTTGCATTTAAAACATTAACTATCACAGCAGATCCCAGAAATTCATAGTAGTTTACCAGGTTTCAGAGACTAAAGCTTACCATTTTGGACATTACTGTCAGATGTATGATTTCCCACCAAGGTAATTTGATAATTTAACCAATGGGTAAAATACATGTATTATCTTTTGCCGGAACAACATTTTCTTCATTTCATAAATATATTTAAGAACCACATTTGCTCACATAATGTTACCTTCATTTAATAGCCACAAAATTATTTGGGAGCAGGGAAAACAGGTCAAATACCTGAATAAAGTTCATACTCATAACCCAGTTAGTTGCCTTAGGCAACATGTTAAAAAGCAGCAGGTTCTATAAATACCTCACATTTATTTCAAGTGACAGGTCTCTGTCTCAATGGCTCACTTATTCTAGAAACTAATACATGGATATGGGGAGCATAAAGAAGCAGGGGCAGGAATAATAGTAGGATAAGAAGCCAAGCCAATATTTATTCTTTGTTTTTTATCCTGTGCAAAAATGACTGGCTTTATTCCACAGCTGTTCATGACATTGAGAAAGCTTGGGATCTGTAATGTTAGAGTAAGTTGAGTTCAGTTTTACAAAAGTGAAAACTTGAGACGGAGTCTTGAATCCCGTGAAACCAAATTATTTACTTTGGAGAAGATTAACCAGTCAAGCAGGGAATTTCTCTCTCCCCCTCAATTACCCATAACTTATTTGGCATTCCTTAAAGCCTCCAGCATCTTTTTATGAATATAAAATGAATAAAACTCCTGTAACACAAGAAACACTCTATTTTCACTTTTTCCTCTAGGAGCCTGGATAAATTTACTAATCTCAGACATCTAGGACAAATTATGTGGTCCACCTTGTTGTATATATTTCATCCTGTGGACTCCCCAAATCTTTCAGTTGTCCCTGCTTGGGGCAGGACTCCTCAGACCCACAAATCTCAGCCTACAAATCCATCTTCTTACCATGGTAAGGTAGTGCTGGGACAGCAGCTCTGCAGGTTTCACTGGGTGCCTTTTGGAAAACACTTGAAATCTGGTTTTACCAGCAAAAATAAAACACTCCTTGTTTGTCTCTCATAATGGCTGCACTCTTTTAACACATTCTGTGCCCCATTTGGGGATGAATTTAGGTATAATACAAAGTAGCCCACCAGCATCATGTTTTTCGCTGTGTTAATATAGGTTCTGGGAAACACCTGTTGGTGTAACTGACCAACCCATTTAGCAGCTCAGTCTGAGAGTGCCTGCGAGTAAGTGGCCTTCCTGATGTTCTGCTGATTAGACAAGTGCACAAAGACAATCGGGTTGAATAATCTGACGAAATGCATGGGCCATGTGATTTTGAACATTTTCTCTTACAAGGGAGAATACTGACTTTATCACAGATCAAAAACATCAGGGAACACATAGCACTCTGCACTTACTCCTTTATAACCTCTATTTTTAATCACTCTATTAAATTTAAAAACATTTTGTTTTCCTCTTACTAGATACAACATGCTTAATTTGTCACAACGGATGTTAACAAAGTATTGTTCCCTTGTTACAGTTTAATCTGCAAGAGTAAAAGCAGTGGAATAAAGTATTTCTCATTTTTTTTTATATTGTAGATTTAAAGTAACATAGCAATAAGTCTAGATGCTTTTTATCGATATGTTAGAAATTACTGATTGAATACTTTAGCTACTCTTTTACACTTCATTAATTTTAGCTGGTGTTTCTTATGTTGCTTTTTTCATGCAAAATACATTCAAAACAAACATTAAAGTCTATTAAATTTTCAAATTTCCTTGAAATAAAAAGAAATATTTTTTTCTTTAAATGCAATCTCATTAATGATTCTAATGTTTGGTACTATGAAGTACCACTCTATTATCAACTACCCCTACTTCCAAAATTAGCTTTAGACATTCAATACTTAACTGCTGAACTAATTTATAGCTAAATTTCTATGGCTTTAGGTCAATAAAAAAACACAGAGGTATGTTAAGTCTTTCTAAAGAAATTGCCAAGTTAATCTATTTATCTTTAACACCTATTTGAAACAGGTTGTTGTTATTAGCCGTACTTACATACTTAGTCTAATGATGGTATTGAGGTATTTAAAAATTCCAGCCTCATTTACTTTACATTCTAGCTGGCAATATTTATAATATTTAATTTACCAAACATTCGGTGTCAATGATTTGTCTTTTTCATCTGAAAACTCTATTATCATTGTAAGCCTCACCTCTCAACATCTAACTGTGATATTAAAGGTTCCTGAATTACTAGAAACAAGTAGACCAGATGGTTTCTTAGGTTAGGATCACCTTATACTGAGGGACTGTACAAACTTAGAATGGAGGTACACTTTTTCTGAGGTCATCACCATAAAATACCAGCTACTACCAAAAGAACCCCATTCAATTTGCCTTCAAAATATTTCAGATCCAAGCATCTTTCAAGTGTATTGAAAGAAAAAGTAAAGAAAAAGAAAACAATGACATGCAATGTCAAGTTTCTACTCAGTCTGCAAACCCTCATTTAGTTGACTCTCTCTCAGCACCAGCTGTAACCCAATTAAATTCAGCAGTGCACAGGTGTTCACAGGAATGACTAACACAAAAGCATACTTCCCTTTAGGGCTCTTAAAAAATTAGAGTTCTTTAATTTCCATAAACCTTCAAAACCAAAACCAAACAATAAAATATTGGGGGAAAAAAGAAATTAGATACAGCAGGGGAAAAACACAATCAGCATGAGCTATAACCCAATTAAACTGAATAGCACTCAGGTGTTTGCAAGAGCACACTCACTTAAAATTTTACCAACACAAATCAACTTTTCTAAAACCTCTTATATTTGACAGTGAATATCCATTTGTCTTCCAGTTATGTTGAGATGCAAGTTTTCTGGATCGGGGGTTCTTAAAAGTGGACTTCATTGTAAAATATGTAGCAAAAATAAATATAAATTTTAATCTAAATATTCCATTATGGGCACGTAACATTTAAAAATACCTGTTAAGCGTCTCTTAGTTTTGGCTCAGGTCATGATCTCATGGTTCCTGAGACTGCTCTGTGTCGGGCTCTGTGCTGACAGCAGTGGAGACTGCTTGGGATTCTCTCTCTCTCTCTCTCTCTCTCTCTCTCTCTCTCTCTCTCTCTTCCTGTCCCCACCCTAACGCCGCTCGTGTGCTCACTTTCTCTGTCTCTCTCAATAAATAAACAAACAAACATTTAAAAATAAAATAAAATACCTGTTTTATTAGTGCCTGGGTCGCTCAGTTGGTTAAGTGTCCCATCTCTTGATTTTCGCTCCGGTGATGATCTGCCAGTCATGAAACTCAGCCCCATGTTGGGCTCTGTGCTGGGCTTGGAGCCGTGTAAGATTCTCTCCCTTTCCCTCTGCCCCTCCCCTGCTTGCTCTTTCTCTCCCCACAGCCAAAGTAAGAACACCTGTTTTAGTTCAGGAAGAAATATTCAATATAGGTGTTAATTTTTTATTGACATTCTTTAAATTTCATGCATCATGTGGAAAACAGTCTTCTTATTTAAGAAAAGAATCCAACTATTTTGGGATTCTTCCCTAACATTAATTATTTTAAACTCAAGAGTTAAGATGTTAAACCTCTTCAAATAGGTTCCTATCATGTGTTAGTTATCATATATTTAGAGTATAAATAATACCAATACCCAGGCTTAGTAGTTAATTTCTTTTAATCTGGAAATATAAGACTGTCAGCCCTATCCATGGTTCAACTTTGCTGGGCAGAAATAAATTTGCCTTCATTTTAATAGAAAGTTACAAGTTGTTTATCGGTTTGTAAAGTGTGAGCTCAAATTAGCAGCATCGGTGACACGTGAAAAACATTTAGACTTGCACAACTCACACCCCATCTCACACCTGCTGGATCAACTTCTCTGGAGTTGGATTGTAGGAATCTCTTTTGCTTTAAATGAACCCTCCAGGTGATTCTGATGCACTCTTAAATTTGAGAACCACTGGTCTATTCCATTTCTGGCTCTTAACATACCACAAAAATGTGGCAAAATCCTATTTATACCATGGTGACCTATGGAATAAATCAGAAAATATAAGTTTATAACCACTTTCCAACTCCCATTCAAATGAATAAATATAAATACAGCATTTCTAAATTTCCAGATTTTTAACTACTAGCAAAAATTGTACTTGTGTCATCTATAATAACTAATAATTATATGAGATAGTTAGCATTTGAGCTAATATGACTCTAAGTGAAAAACTTGGAGACATTTAATGCAATTATGATCTGAAATATCACTGTTACAGAAATATGAATTGGTTATATCATTCTCAAAAGTTTCATCTTGAACTGGATTGTACATTTATAGAAATTAATGTATGATTTAATGTAATTCAAAACTACTCCTCTTGTCCAAGTTCATATAGAAAAGAAATAAATATCACAAAGACACAAAAAGAAAATAAATTTAATTTGTGTAGTGTGTATGTGTTTAATATTGCTAATTAGTTTGGGTACTTTAGCCAACTGTATCTTCTAATATTACCAATTTTTATTTTTTAAAACATATTTTTTAATGTTTATTTATTTTTGAGGGAGAGAGAGAGACAGAGACAGAGCGTGAGTGGGTAGAGAGAGATGGAGACACAGAATCCAAAGCAGGCTCCAGGCTCTGAGCTGTCTGCACACAGCCTGATGCAGGGCTCAAACTTGCGAATCGCGAGGTCATGACCTGAGCCAAAGTCAGATGCTTAACCACTGAGCCACCAAGACACCCCTTTATATTACTAATTTTTAAATTGATCAACCTTGTTAATATCGACAAATCCTTACATAATTTTTGCATTCTTCTACAAAGCGCTACCATAACATAATTAGTAAAGAAATGATTTGATGTAGCAGTTGGTACTGAAATAACAAACACATATTTCTGAGACTAAGTAAAGAACTAAGAGTGAGAAAAAGACTATTCAAAGATCTAAACAGAATCATACACACTACAAAAGAGATACATGTGTAACGGAAAAACTATTATCCTTTCTCAGAAAGTCAATTATATCCCATTTCAGACTTTACCTTCTCATTCATACATGAGACAAATATTGAGTTTCTTCTGCATGCCGTTTTGTCAAATCATACAAGAAATTTAGGTGGGAAATATATCAATAAAAAATCTAAACTCATGAATTTTAAAATGTATAAACACATTTAAAATATTTATTTATAATGTCATACAGTCAAGGAGTGTGAAATTAAACATGTATCACTCTTATTTATCACCTAGCACAATGTAGTTAATGATCTATACCCTCAGGGAGTATTTTTAGAATTTTTTTTATAATAAACCAATATCCGATAAAATGTACTTACTTATTCAAGAAATCAGCCACTGGAAGTAAGTTAAAAAGCACTAATCATTCCTTCCTTACTGATCACTCCTTTTTATTTGCAGCTTTCTGTAGCAATTTTTCTCCTCCTAGAAAGTGCAAATAACCCATCCAAATATAAATGATTAACAAAATATTTTAAGAAACTCTCCAAAACTTTTGAGGATTGATCAGATGCTGGCAGCATAAAGTCAGTAGTAAATCTTCATTGGATAACAAGATGGAAGGTGTAGGTGTTATATACCCTTATTATATACAATTTATATTGATAAAAATCATTTTAAGCAGAAATCATAACCCTAATTTATATTTTATTTTCCAAATTGTTAATAAGATAATATTATCTTTATTTGTTTGAAATTAAATTGCTTTGAATCTTACATGTTTAATGGGAAAATATATTTCATATAAATAATTAGCTTTTAGTAATATAATTTTAAGTTAACACTTATGTCATCTAAAAAGGATATGTTGACATATTGTTCAATGGTAGGAAAATATATAGATAACTTAGCATCTATGTCTAGATCCACCTTTAAATCACTACATTATCTTATAAATTACTTTCTTGTTTTTTTCTTTGTATAAGATCAGAGACCCATAAGTATAAAATTAACATGAATTAATATTAAAATATGTAAATATTAATATATATTAGTATGTTAATGTTAGTAATTTAACTTCTAAGGCATAAGTTACTTGTCCCAAATATCAACATTTTTATGCATTTTTAAAAATAAGTTAATCCTTAAAATGTTAAGAAAGGAGACAGCTGTAATTATTTGAGAAAAAGATTATGCAAGGAACATATATTTTTTTAATTTTTAATGTTTATTTTTGAGGGAGAGAGTGACAGAGTGTGAGCTGGGAAGGGGCAGAGAGAGAGGGAAACACAGAATCTGAAGCAGGCTCCAGGCTCTGAGCTGTCAGCACAGAGCCCGATGCAGGGCTCAAACTCACGAATCAGGAGATGATGACCTGAGCTGAAGTCGGATGCTTAACCAATTGAGCCACCCAGGTGGCCCAAGGTATAATTTTTTAAATAAAGAATCTCTAAAAGTTAGAGCCTCTCTTAGAGTTAGCTGATAAAAGAGATTTACCGAGATCACATATTTTCCCATGTCCATTCTGATATCTACAAATAAACGTTACTATGAATTTATGTACTGTGCACTAAAAAAAAAAAAAAAAAAAAAGAGTAAAACACTGATATTTGATTTGAAATGGCTTACAAAAATCAGGATGATCAATTAGGGTAGAACTTAAAGGAGATGGAGAAGGAACAGAAAATTGTCATAAGATCCAGGTGTGCTACATAAGAACACAAGAACTATGTTTTAAAAATATACACAGCATGAGATTACTAAACACGGGCTTCATCACTACATCCCTTGTAACTAGTAGAAAACTACATCCACTAGTTAGATACTTTAAAAAGTGAAGTGAATGCAAATGTAAGAAATTATTTTACACTGTGGATATTTTATTCTGTGTTCGATAAACTTGTTATTTTAAAGTGTTTTTCTCTTATCTAGATCAAAAGACATAGTTCCTGATTGATTAATTACCAAAGATTTAAGGACATACCAGAATTTATCTAACACCTATTTAATGAGTTTATTTATTTTAGAGGTGGGGGGCATAAAGAGAGGCAGACACAGGATCCGAAGCCGGCTCTGCGCTAACAGCAGAGATCCCGATGTGTGACTTGAATTTACAAACTGGGACACCATGACCTGAGCCAAAGACAGGCCCTAACCAACTGAGACACTCAGGAACCCCCAACACCTATTTAAAAATAAGTGCTCAGCTTTAAAGTAACATGTTTAGACTTATGTCATTTCTTCCTGATACAGATAATGTGCTGCAATGTGGTAATGTGCTAATTCATTGTGGTAATGTTTTTGCTCCTAATATCATATGCAGCACAACCAGAATTAAAAGAACGATGTATCATGCCAACTTCAGTATGTATATTGGTAATGTTTGCCATTGCTTAAAAGAACTCTGCTGTTACTCTCATTTAATCATGTTCCTCATTTCAATTCCCCTGAACATCTGATCACTATTGTATACATGTTTGGTAAAGTGAGTTCTAGATACATAAATTCAGTCATCATCACTATGAGATGAAAATTTTTAGTAATGTGTTTAAACAGCTTTTCTGAGAGCACAGAAATTTATGGAGGGACTACTACATTGTTTCAACGCAATATTCATACACTCTTGCAAAGTGGTTTTTGCATTATTTATGGAGGCATTTTGTTTGCACATACCCACACTTATTCACTTTTTTAAGTTGTGGGTATAGGCAAACAAACACACAGAAAAGGATTTTCTTAAGAGATAATTTATTAAGAGATATTCCTTTTTAGGCATCGCAGAAGAGGCATCTTTTATTAAAAATTGTACATGTTGAAACAAACGATTTACCAAAGCAATTTTGGACAGGTAAAATTTATTCATTTTACCATTTATTTGAATTTAATATATCATTAATCAGGAATTTAATAACATATAATCAAATTGCTAAAAGTGATTACCATTTGACTTCTGTTTGGAAAATTACCTTTTCTTTAAACCATAATTTAGCATATATATATATATAAATATAGCTCTAGCATCCAATCTATATTTATTGAACACTAATACATCATAAGCTCTAATTCTAGTCTATTGATGAGCAAGAATTCAAATATATTTACTACATTCAATTTACAAGTGTTTGGAGAAGTACACTGAAAGGAGAGTCATAAAAAATATAATTGTGCCGTGTGAATGCAAGAGATATATAGCACGAGAGAGGAAGAAATGGCCTCCAAGAACTAAGATAATCCTTGAAATAAAGATAGAAGGTTAAAAACCAGGTGAAAAAGGGAGAGGACTCCAGGTATATCAAATAGTGTGAATAAAGGCATGAGCAATCAACAGACATGTGCAGTGAGTAACAAGCCGTCTAGTTTGAGGTGAAAAATTGGTCTTTATAGATAATGGATGATGAGAAATCTTCTGAACAGAGAATGTAGCATGTGGTATTTTTGGAAAACTAATGTGAGTGTGGAAAGAGTTTGTAGTGGGTGAGGAACAAGTGTTGGGGGAAGAAACAGGAGGCTATTATAGTACTTCAGGAATAATGAGGGCTTGGAATAAGGTAAAAGCTATGAGAAGAAATGAATGGATGAAGAGGTCTTCTGAAAGAAGGATACAAGGACTTTTGAACCTCACTCAATCTGAGAGAAAAGGAACATTCCAGGATGACAGAGACTAAAGAAGTAAACAAAATAGTATAGCTGAGGAGATGACACCAAGGCTCAATAGGTCCATATCAAACTGAGATTCTTTTAATGTATTTGCTATCTTTAAATATAACTAGTAACAATGCATCTCAGACTCCTCTCTTTTCCACTTCATGTAAGTATAAATATCATCCGTTTATTCAGATCATCTAATAACTAATATTTACGTGGATTCTATTATGTTCCAGGCAAACACTAGGCTCTGAGAATACAAAGATTATAAAACATAACATTTGTTTTTATGGAGCTCATAGTTTACTGGTAGAAATAGAGATATTAGCAAATTCTTACAATAAGTGCTCTAAAAGAAACATATGGAAAGTGCTATGAGAATCTATTCACTGAAATTGCCTAGTTATATAGGTATACATACATATGCATATACATATATATTTGTCTACAAATAATCACAAACACATACATTATGTCAGAAATCATAAGTTCATGCTGATAAACTTAATTCCAATCTATTTTATGCAGTTTTCCTTGCCTTTCCCCATTCTCTATTTCTATCTCCCTTTTTAAAATACACATAAAATAATTTCAGAATTTCATAATTATTTCACCAACAGCACTAAAATAAGAAGATCCCCGTAAAAAAACTTTTTATCCACCCATCTCTTATTCTGTGGGAACAAGAGGGCATACAGTCATATCCAGTCACATGTTACTTTGATTAAACATTTCTTCCCTTTTTTTTTTAATATTTCCTTCAATTAGCCTATGCTATTCATATTTATTGCTTATATTCGCTTTCAGTTTTAGGTTTTTACCTCCCATCTTTATTTTTTTTTTAAGTTTATTTATTTATTTTGAGAGAGAGAGAGAAAGCATGTGTCCACAAGTGGAAGAGGGGGTAGAAAGAGGGGAAGGGAGAGAATCCCACACAGGCTAGGCACTGTCAGTGCAGAGTTCCATGCAGCACTTGAACTCACAAACCATGAGAACATGACCTGAGCAGAAACCAAGAGTTGGATGCTTAACCGACTGAGCCACCAAGGCACCCCTTTTGCCCCATCATTAAATTTATTTTTGAATATATAGAACATTAACCTCCATCTAAAGTCAAAATTATACAGAAAAGTGTTCTCAGAGAAGTATCGCGCTCTCTCCTATTCTTCATACTCCATATTCTATCCACTTTGTACTGGCTATCTCAGGTGAGCAGATAGATATATACACATATATTTTACCTTCCTTTCATTTTTTTTAGATTTAAAAGTTAATATATATTCTCTTTTGCACTTTTTTTCGCTTAACATTGTCTCTTGGCAAATCACACCATATCAATTCAAAGATATATTTTTCATTCTTTTTTACAGATGCATGAAGCTTCATTGTAATGTATTTACCATAGTTTATTCAACTAACCTACCTTTGAGTATTTTAGTAATTTCCCCTATTTTACAACTACAGATAACGTTTCAATGAATAACCTTGTCTGCATGCATTTTTGTATTGTCAGGATAAATTACTAGAATTGGAATTGCTGGGAAGAAAGGTAAATGTCCATGTAGTTTAATTAGTTATGGCTAGATTCCCTTCCATAGGTTTTATTACTTTCTATTACATCTACAATGTATGAAAATATCTGTTTCCCCACAATTTTGCCAAGAGAATATGTCTTTAAATTTTTGAAATTTTGCCAATATCATGGGTATCTGAATGTAGTATTACTTTTCATTTCTCTTAGTATGAGCAAAATTGAATCTCTTTTCATATACTTCAGAGACATTTTGAAATCACTTTGGGGGAATTTGTCTATTCATAGCTTTTCTAAATATTTTCTCCCAATTTTTTTGTCTTTTGACACTACTTAGAGTGCGTGTTGTCAGTCAAAAATTTTTATTTCTATCTGGTGAAATGTAGCCATCTTTAATTTTATTGCATTTATATATTATGTCAATTTAGAAAGCATTCCTCTGCTCCCAGGTTATATTGGAATACCCCATTGCTTTCTTCTAGAACTTAGAGTTTCATTGTTTACATTTAGTTCTTTCATCCATTTTGAGTTTACGCTTGCTCATGGTGTGAGAAATGTACCTAATTTGATCTTAATCCAAATGATAACCTATCTTAACAGAATTTATTCAATTTTTTATTATTCAAATCATTTCAGAAATGAATTTGAAAATTCCAACTTGATATCCTATTGCATTTTAATCTCATGCAATAAATCATGGAAATATTCATTTATTGGTGTGTTTCTCTAACGATTTGAATTGTTTCTTCAGTTACTCAAACAGTTTTCCAAAATGTAAGTTTAGTTATCTGCAATACATTTCCACTAACCATGGCTTCACTCAACCGAACTACAAATATTTTACAGACCTAAGTTTTATGTTTTCTGTCCTCCAGTAAAGATCCAACTTAATATCATTTGTTTACAGTGACTCATTGGGATCCTCTCCCATAAAAGAAGACTAAATTAACCAGCAATATTTAGGGCAAACATCCATTATGTAACAGTTGGAAACTTGAACAACAACAAAAAAATTTACTTTAGCGACAGGAACTAAAACAGGAATAGATTACCCACTGCGAGCTAAAGCTGGTTCTTTAACAAGAACTGCATGTTTCCTCACCCACCCTCCATAATCTTCCTACAGCAGTCTTGGGATTTTAAAATTGAATCTAATACTGAGATCCATTACAGACATTTGTATTCTTTGTGATTTATGAAAGTGAAAATCACTCTGCATGGTACCTAATAGTTGTCCTTCAAGAAGGCAACGATTTCCTATATGGTAACAAAAAGAAATATTCAGGTTATATTTACTTCTTTATTTTCTCTTTATGTATTTAATCTTGTCTCCTATCTTCAAATAGAAAGATATAAGGTATAATGGGGATTAGTAAACTTTTTTTCTGTACAAAACAAGATAGTAAATATTTTAGGCTTTGGAAGCCATATGGTCTTTGTTGTAATTCCTCAAGTCTGCAGCAGTAGCACAAATGCGGGTATAATTCATCCTAAAGAATAAGATTGAACTATTTGTCCTGAGCTCTTTTAAAGTTTCACTATTGGGGCACCTGGGTGGCTCAGTAGATTGAGCATCCAACTCTTGATTTTGGCTCAAGTCATGATCTCATGGTTTGTGAGACTGAGCCCAGCAAAGAGCTAACAGCATGGAGCCTGCTTGGGATTCTCTCTCTGCCCCTCTGTCCCTTCCCTGCTTGTGCTCTCTCTCCCTCTCTCTCTCTCTCTGTCTCTCTGTCTCAATAAATAAATAAACTTAAAGTTTCACTATTATTTAAATCATAGACTAGATTCAATGACATTTAATTTATTGAAATAGAATCATAAATTCAAAAAAAATCTGCTCTGAAACTGAAGAATTTGAAGTATAATCTGTCTGGGTAGGTATAAACTCATATTTGGTATCACATTGTTTTAAATTAGTAGTTTTAACCTTAAGATTTCTCTGAAAAAAAACCTTGAGATAAGATAACATTAAAATAAATGGTTAGAGAAGCTTGAAATAACTAGTGGGACACCTCATATTAAAAATGTTCAAAAAGCTCAACATACATTGACTATCTAATTGGCCTTTGCACTCATACACAATAACTGAATATCCTATATCACTTTCAAATGTACTATATGTTTGGGCACTGGGATGTCGTTTATAATATTTTCTTCCCTATTTGCCACAAAAAAGCAGTATTTTTTCCAACATGAATTTATATAAAGTTCCAAACATCAAAAAATAAAGGTCATGGAGTAAGGTCAAAAAGTACAAAAACCTTTAATGTCTGTGTCTGTGGGCCAGCAAGGCAAACTGATAACTTTCCTCAGTTCTCTTTCCCAAGTATTTATTATACGTAAGAGGCCAAATCCACACATAGGCTGCTTCATTAATATGCTAGAATTTCATGAAGTAAAGAATTTCTGGAAAGAGATTAAGCATTCCATGACTTCATACTGGCAAATGGCCTTACTGCTATACGTCAGTCATGATTACAGTGGTTTTTTCCATTCAGAGTGTATAGGTTCAAATTTAGATATTGTTATTCATGAGAATCCATTACTCTCCATTCCGAGGACTTAATAAATTATTTCATTTATCTTTTCATCTTTATTAGACCTATTACAGGAAGCGAATTAAGTGAATTTAAATATAGTTTTTGAATGTTGTTAGCTATATTAAAGGTAATTTCTATAATTTTATGTGTGACTACTTGATTCTGTTTTCACCATAGGCATTTATATTGAGAATTAAAATTTTAACAAATTTAAAGCAAGTTTGTTTTTTTAAAGAGAAGCGGGATTGGAAAAGAGGAAAAGAGATATGGCATCAGAAGAAAAGCAATATATTTGCAGTGTATAATTAGAAATTAAGGTAAAGGAGCTAAATCAAAATATATCTGGATCTTGGACCTTTATTTTTTGCCTATAACGAGAGAAGGTTATTTATATGACATGAGTAATTGGAAGAGAGAGTCATATCAGGGTGTTATTGCATACACTGTACATTTTAGAAGATTAGAATAATAAACCTCTGGTACACAGTGGTTTTCATCTTTCCAAATTTCAGTAGGGTGATAAGAAAAAATGTTCAGACTTGTTTTGTAGAAGTACCAAGTTCTTGACATATATAGTAACATAGTTCGACTTTTATCAATGACTTAATTGATCAAGAGACATACAAATATATACATATAGAAGTATGTCAAAGATAATTTTAAATAAATTTATATAGTCTTATAAACATTTTGATTTATTGTAGAAAAAATAGTGAATACAAAAAATAAGTCTGTACTTCCTTGGGAGAAGAAGTATATTTAGCCCTTATATTGTGGAATTCCAAATGTCTCCAAAGCTTACCCTGACCTTCTTATGTACCTCTGTCCATTTTTAAAAAAATTCTTGGGATCAGAAAGACCTTAGCCCTTATGGTAGAAAGTTTTAAGATGCTTTCCGGTGGAAGAGGGTTTTTTCTTTAATCTACAGAAGAATTTGTATAATCTCAAATTGCAAGTATGTTTTGATTTATGAGACTGTAAATTACTTAGAACTAGAGATTCTACAGAATAAAAATTATTAACTCTGTTACGTAAGTATAAGAAATTATACATTTGGGTTTTGCATGACTTAGCCTTGGTTCCTATATTTCTCAATTACATGTTCTGATCTGCTTTAGAACATGAATCAAATAAAACATGTTTTATTTCATGCTAATTACTTGAATGTTGGCAATTTGTGTATTACATGTCTATCAAATATTATTTAATGAAATGTTCAATACCTAACTTCTTGACCATTCTTTATAAGTGGAGACTTAATGTGTGGTAGAACTAACTTGGATAGTTAACATTTTTATCCCAAGTTAATTAGCCTTTTTAACAGACACAGAGCACATGTTCTATACGATTATGGAATTAAATTATCTGGTATCGATTTTAAGAAACCATTATAATTATACTGTATTTTTTTTAAATGAAATTTATTGTCAAATTGGTTTCCATACAACACCCAGTGCTCATCCCAAAAGGTGCCCTCCTCAATGCCCATCACCCACCCACCCCTCCCTCCCACCCCCCATCGACCCTCAGTTTGTTCTCAGTTTTTAAGAGTCCCTTATGTTTTGGATCCCTCCCTCTCTAACCTTTTTTTTTTTCCTTCCCCTCCCCCATGGTCTTCTGTTAAGTTTCTCAGGATCCACATAAGAGTGAAAACATATGGTATCTGTCTTTCTCTGTATGACTAATTTCACTTAGCATAACACTCTCCAGTTCCATCCACGTTGCTACAAAAGACCATATTTCATTCTTTCTCATTGCCACGTAGTATTCCATTGTGTATATAAACCACAATTTCTTTATCCATTCATCGATTGATGGACATTTAGGCTCTTTCCATAATTTGGCTACTGTTGAAAGTGCTGCTATAAACATTGGGGTACAAGTGCCCCTGTGCATCAGTACTCCTGTATCCCTTGGGTAAATTCCTAGCAGTGTTATCGCTGGGTCATAGGGTAGATCTGTTTTTAATTTTTGAGGAACCTCCACACTGTTTTCCAGAGCGGCTGCACCAATTTGCATTCCCACCAACAGTGCAAGAGGGTTCCCGTTTCTCCACATCCTCTCCAGCATCTATAGTCTCCTGATTTGTTCATTTTAGCCACTCTGACTGGCATGAGATGGTATCTGAGTGTGGTTTTGATTTGTATGTCCCTGATGAGGAGTGACATTGAGCATCTTCTCATGTGCCTGTTGGCCATCTGGATGTCTTCTTTAGAGAAGGTCTATTCATGTTTTCTGCCCATTTCTTCACTGGATTATTTGTTTTTCGGGTGTGGAGTTTGGTGAGCTCTTTATAGATTTTGGATACTAGCCCTTTGTCCAATATGTCATTTGCAAATATCTTTTCTCATTTCGTCGGTTGCCTTTTAGTTTTGTTGATTGTTTCCTTTGCAGTGCAGAAACTTTTTATCTTCATGAGGTCCCAATAGTTCATTTTTGCTTTTAATTCCCTTGTCTTTGGGGATGTGTCAAGTAAGAAATTGTTGCGGCTGAGGTCATAGAGATTTATTCCTGCTTTCTCCTCTAGGGTTTTGATGGTTTCCTGTCTCACATTCAGGTCCTTTATCCATTTTGAGTCTATTTTTGTGAATGATGTAAGAAGGTGGTCTAGTTTCATCCTTCTGCATGTTGCTGTCCAGTTCTCCCAGCACCATTTGTTAAAGAGACAGTCTTTCTTCCATTAGATATTCTTTCCTGCTTGGTTAAAGATTAGTTGGCCATCCTTTTGTGGGTCCAATTCTGGAGTCTCTATTCTATTCCATTGGTCTATGTGTCTGTTTTTGTGCCAATACCATGCTGTCTTGATGATTACAGCTTTGTGGTAGAAGCTAAAGTCTGGGATTGTGATGACTCACGCTTTAGTCTTCTTCAAAATTACTTTGGCTATTCGGGCCTTTTGTAGTTCCATACAAATTTTAGGATTGCTTGTTCTAGCTTCAAGAAGAATGCTGGTGCAATTTTGGTTGGGATTGCATTGAATGTGTAGATAGCTTTGGGTAGTATTGACATTTTAACAATATTTATTCTTCCAACCCATGAGCACAGAATGTTTTTCCACTTCTTTATATATTCTTCAATTTCCTTCATAAGCTTTCTATAGTTTTCAGCATACAGATCTTTTACATTTTTGGTCAGGTTTATTCCTAGGTATTTTATGCTTCTTGGTGCAATTGTGAATGGGATCAGTTTATTTACTTGTCTTTCTGTTGCTTCATTATTAGTGTATAAGAATGCAACTGATTTCTGTACATTGATTTTGTATCCTACAACTTTGCTGAATTCCTGTATCAGTTCTAGCAGACTTTTCATGGAGTCTATCGGGTTTTCCATGTATATTATCATGTCATCTGCAAAATGACATGATTTCATCTTTGCCAATTTTGATGCCTTTGATTTCCTTTTGTTGCCTGATTTCTGATGCTAGCACTTCCAACGCTATGTTAAACAACAGCAGTGAGAGTGGACATCCCTATCGTTTTCCTGATCTCAGGGGGAAAGCTCTCAGTTTTTCCCCATTGAGGATGATGTTAGCTGTGGGCTTTTCATAAATGGCTTTTATGATGTTTAAGTATGTTCCTTCTATCCTGACTTTCTTGAGGGTTTTATTAAGAAAGGATGTTGAATTTTGTCAAATGCTTTTTCTGCATTGATTGACAGGATCATATGTTTTTTTAAATTTTCTTTTATTAATGTGATGTATCCCATTGATTGATTTGCAAATGTTGAACCAGCCTGCATCCCAGGAATGAATCCCACTTGATCATGGTGAATAATTCTTTTTATATGCCGTTGAATTCAATTTGCTAGTATCTTGTAGAGAATTTTTGCATCCATATTCATCAGGGATATTGGCCTGTAGTTCTCTCTTTGCTGGGTCTCTGGTTTAGGAATCAAAGTAATGCTGGCTTCATAGAATGAGTCTGGAAGTTTTCCTTCCCTTTCTATTTTTTGGAACAGCTTGAGAAGGATAGGTATTATCTCTGCTTTAAATGTCTGGTAGAATTCCCCAGGGAAGCCATCTGGTCCTGGCCTCTTATTTGTTGGGAGATTTTTGATAACTGATTCAATTTCTTTGCTTGTTATGGGTCGGTTCAAGTTTTCTATTTCTTCCTGTTTGAGTTTTTGAAGTGTGTGGGTGCTTAGGAATTTGTCCATTTCTTCCAGGTTGTCCAGTTTGTTGGCATATAATCTTTCATACTATTCCCTGACAATTGCTTGTATTTCTGAGGGATTGGTAGTAATAATTCCATTTTCATTCATGATTTCATCTATTTGCATCATCTCCCTTTTCTTTTTGAGAAGCCTGGCTAGAGGTTTATCAATTTTGTTTATTTTTTCAAAAAACTAACTCTTGGTTTTATTGATCTCTCTACAGTTTTTTTAGATTCTATATTGTTTATTTCTGCTCTGATCTTTATTATTTCTCTTCTTCTGGGTTTAGGTTATCTTTGCTGTTCTGTTTCTATTTCCTTTAGGTGTGCTGTTAGATTTTGTATTTGGGATTTTTCTTGTTTCTTGAGATAGGCCTGGATTGCAATGTATTTTCCTCTCAGGACTGCCTTCGCTGTGTCCCAAAGCATTTGGATTTTTGTATTTTCATTTTCATTTGTTTCCATACATATTTTTTAAAATTTCTTCTCTAAATGCCTGGTTGACCCATTCATTCTTTAGTAGGGTGTTCTTTAACCTCCATGCTTTTGGAGGTTTTCCAGAGTTTTCCCTGTGGTTGATTTCAAGCTTCATAGCATTGTGGTCCGAAAGTATGCATGGTATGATCTCAATTTTTGTATACTTATGAAGGGCTGTTTTGTGACCCAGTATGTGATCTATCTTGGAGAATGTTCCATGTGCACTCGAGAAGAAAGTATATTCTGTTGCTTTGGGATGCAGAGTTCTAAATATATCTGTCAAGTCCGTCTGATCCAATGTATCATTCAGGGCCCTTGTTTCTTTATTGACCGTGTGTCTAGATGATCTATCCATTTCTGTAAGTGGGGTATTAAAGTCCCCTGCAATGACCACATTCTTATCAATAAGGTTACTTATGTTTGTGATTAATTGTTTTATATATTTGGTGACTCTTGTATTTGGCACATAGACATTTATAATTGTTAGCTCTTCCTGATGGATAGACCCTGTAATTATTATATAATGCCCTTCTTCATCTCTTGTTACAACCTTTAATTTAAAGTCTAGTTTGTCTGATATAAGTATGGCTACTCCAGCTTTCTTTTGACTTCCAGTAGCATGATAGATAGTTTTCCATCCCCTCACATTCAATCTGAAGATGTCCTCAGATCTAAAGTGAGTCTCTGGGAGACAGCTAATAGATGGGTCTTGTTTTTTTTATCCATTCTGATACCCTATGTCTTTTGGTTGGAGCATTTAGTCCATTTACATTCAGTGTTATTATAGAAATATATGGGTTTAGAGTCATTGTGATGTCTGTAGGTTTCATGCTTGTAGTGATGTCTCTGATACTTTGTGGTCCTTGCAACATTACGCTCACAGAATCCCCCTTAATTTCTCTTGTAGGGCTGGTTTAGTGGTGATGAATTCCTTCAGTTTTTGTTTTTTTGGGAAGACCTTTATCTCTCCTTCTATTCTGAATGACAGACTTGCTGGATAAAGGATTCTCGGCTGCATATTTTTTCTGATCATCACATTGAAGATTTCCTGCCATTCCTTTCTGACCTGCTAAGTTTCAGTAGATAGGTCTGTCACTAGTCTTATTGGTCTCCCTTTATATGTTACACCATGTTTATCTCTAGCTGCTTTCAGAATTTTTTCTTTATCCTTGTATTTTGCCAGTTTCACTCTGATATGTCATGCAGAAGATTGATTCAAGTTATGTTTGAAGGGAGTTGTCTGTGCCTTTTGGATTTCAATGCCTTTTTCCTTCCTCAGATCAGGGAAGTTCTCAGCTATGATTTGTTCCAGTACACGTTCAGCCCCTTTCTCTCTCTCTCTCTCTCATCCTCTTCTGGAATTCCTATTATACAGATATTGTTGCGTTTGATTGCATCACTTAGTTCTCTAATTCTCCCCTCATACTCCTGTATTTTTTTATCTCTCTTTTTCTCAGCTTCCTCTTTTTCCATAATTTTATCTTCTAATTCACCTATTCTATCCTCTGCCTCTTCAATATGAGCTGTGGTCGCCTCCATTTTATTTTGCATCTCATTTATAGCATTTTTAAGCTCCTCATGACCATTTCTTAGTCCCTTGATCTCTGTAGCAATAGATTCTCTGCTGTCCTCTATACTTTTTTCAAGCCCAGCAATTAATTTTATGACTATTATCCTAAATTCTTGTTCCATTATATTGCTTAAATCATTTTTGATCAATTTGTTGGTGTCTCTACTTCCTGGGTTTCTTTTGAGGAGAATTCTTCCATTTTGTCTATTTGGATAGTCCCTGGGGTGTCGTGGAACTGCAGGGCACTTCCCCTGTGCTGTCTTGAGTAACTTGTGTTGGTGGGAGGGGCCCCAGTCAGACCTGATGTCTGTCCCCAGCCCACCGCTGGGGCCACAGTCAGACTAGTGTGTACCTTATCTTCCCCTCTCCCAGGGGCAGGACTCACCGTGGAGTGGTGTGGCCCCTGTCTGGGCTACTTGCACACTGCCAGGCTTGTGGTGCTGCTTTAATGGGATCTAGCGTATTATCCAGGGTGGATCTGCAAGACGCACAGGGCAGGAGGGGCAGGCTCAGCTCGCTTTTCTGTCGGTGGTCCCCTGCGGGAGGGGCCCTGCAGCACCAGGAGGGAGGCAGGCAGACCCACTGGAGGGATGGGTCCGCAGAAGCACAGCGTTGGGTGTTTGCGCAGTGCAAGCAAGTTCCATGACAGGAACTGGTTCCCTTTGGGATTTTGGCTGGGGGATGGGCGAGGGAGATGGTGCTTACCAGTGCCTTTGTTCCCCGCCAAGCTGCGCTCTGTCTTCAGGGGCTCAACACCTCTCCCTCCTGGTGTCCTCTCGCCCTCCCGCTCTCCGGGCAGAGCTGTTGACTTATAACATTCCAGATGTTAAGTCCCACTGGTTGTCAGATCTCACGCAGTCTGGCCCCTCTGCTTTTGCAAGCCAGACTTTGGGGGCTCTGCCTTGCCAGGCGGGCTGCCCCTCCACCTCCCTGGCTCCCTCCAGCCAGTCCATGTAGCGCGCACCGCCTCTCTGCCCTTCCTACCCTCTTGTGTGGGCCTCTTGTCTACACTTGGCTCCACAGAGTATGTTCTGCTAGTCTTCTGGTGGTTTTCTGGGTTATTTAGGCAGATGTGGGTGGAATCTAAGGGATCAGCAGGGCGAGGTGAGCCCAGTGTCCTCCTACGCCACATTTTCTCCTTAATTATACTGTATTTTGAAGTAATTGTTCAGTCATACAAAATTCAAAAACTACTGATTAATTGAGATAATATGAAGTACTTTTCACCTGGATAATGTCTAATTTAAAGGGTCTGTCTAATTGATGACAAGCCTTCTATCCATTAGACATTTATTAACAAATTACTTTGTGGAAGATATGCAAGAAAGATAAATTTAAAGGGCTTAAAGAAACTTTAAACCTGGAATTATTATTCTGGAGACAGTGATAACAACAAAGAAAAGAATTGTTCAAAAATTCCTACAACAGGTAAAAATGATGAATTTTATTACTCAGCTTTGCTGAAGTAACAAATAACCCCACAACCTCAGTGGCTTACAATATCAAATAACTTTTTCATATTACTTGTCTGCTGCATCTCTGATCTACATATTGTCTTGTTATGTTTCCCAGGCTGAAGGAGCCGTTCTTTTGGGACTATGCCATTTTCATGGAAGAAGGAAAAATACAAAAACAAAACAAAACAAAAACAAAAAACAAACAAAAAAGCCCACAAAAAACACAAAACAAAAAAAAAATGATAGAAGCTAGCTATGCCCATTAACCCCACTGCAGAGACGTGACGTAAATCATACCCACTCACATTCCACTGTCCAAAACTGGTTACAGAGTCTAATCCAAAATCAAACGGACAGGGATAAAAATTCTGCCTACAGATCACACAGAAAGTCCAATGGTAATGAATGGAGATTTAAGGGAGAGGATTGCTGTAAACAATAAAGCAATCTGTCCCCAAAGGATTCTGTGTTTTCCCACACTGGTAGGATTTAGGAAGCATCTCCTTATCAATAGCACCTCTTCATGCTTACTTTTCCTTTCTATAATTAGTTAATTCTTTATTTGTAGTATATTGACAAGTTTGGACCTACAGCAGAGTAAACTCATTAGTTCTGAAAGAATAGGGACTAACTTTACACCTTATTCAGGGAAAATTTTATGAACTTCATAGTCATTCTCTTTTTCCTCAGCAGTATAAGACTGATTGAAATAAATGAAATCACCACTGAATGAAAATATTTTAATTATAAATGCTTGATTAGTAAAAGCATATGATAATTATGAACACTGGAGACAATAGGGAGGGTGAATTAAAGTCTTCCCCCAAAATGAAGCATGTTGGAAGCGTGATCATATAACACATATCTGGTGTGCTTTAAAAAGAGAAACAACTAAAATGTATGCTTTTAAGCAGAAAAAAAAGTGTAAATCTGCCAAGAATTTCAGAAGCAATATTAAACTGGTAGAGGCAAACAGGAAAGAAAAAATACGCTACACATTTAACAAAGTCTGTTGTTTAGAACATTATGGTCTTCCTGCTGTTATATTTGCTAAAGGGCATAGAACTATTATTAAGTAGAAGCCAAAAATCACAGCGCAGACTAAATGGAGCATATTACTGTGAGTAAATATTTGAGACACTGAATTTAATATTAGCTGCTGTTGAACAGGAACAAACTTCAATGCCAGTTATGGATCTGACCACATGCTTGTCATAAGAGTTCTAGTTATCTCATCTGACATCCCAGGGAGAAAATAGAAAGGGCTGGCAACAATGAAACAAAACTGTGTCATGCAAACTAAGAAATTATTTCCTTAAAATTCATGCACCCACGGGAAAAAAAATTACTATTATTTTAACAAATAGCCACACAAGAAAATTTTATATACTGCATTTAGTCTCACATATTTTATATAATAACAGATGCTGAGAATAAATGCCATCCAAACCAAGTAAAAATGTAAGACATTTTTGCTATTCAAAACATTTCCTGAAATCATGCTAGACTTGCCAGGTCTCGCTTTAGAATGTCTGCCACACACAGAGTTCTCCATAAAATATTCAGACCAACTACTTAAGGGCCAGTTCCAGGTGATGCCCCACAGGATAATAATAGATTCTGAGCATGTGATTCAAGGACATCCAACTTATAGGAAACAATAAAAGATGAGAGCCAGGTAATATTGAGAAAACAAGTCATTGGAAGGTAAAGATGAAAATCCATGATATGGTAACATGTGAGAGTGGCCATGATGTTCCCTGTAAAGACAACATTATAAGGGAGCAGAAACTTTGACTAGGCAAAAAAACCTACTGGTAAAGAGAGATGGCAGCAAAAGTGAAAAGAGAAGCAGATTTCAGAACAGGGACTAGAGGAAGAGTGAGAGGAAAACAATCACAAGAAATGCTTAGGTTCCAATTCTATTGCCAGGGTGCTTGTATATTACAAAAAAAAAAAAAAAAAAAAACCAAAAAACAAAAACAAAACCAAAAAAAAACAAAAAACAAACAAACAAACAAAAAAACAAACAAAAAACCACCTTTTACCAGGAACTTCCATGAATATCATCCTTATAAAACCTAAAGACTCCAAATAATATATATGGCTTATATTTTGACTTTTTCTTTCTAAATTATGATCAATGCAAATTCAGTTACAGAATGACTTTCAATTACTAAGTAAATGCAAAAGCAAATAAAACATAGAAATCATATATGGCAATTATATTATTTATTATGGTATTAATCATGAATGCTAAAACTATATTTTATACAGTATAAGATAAAGCAAATAGAGAACTCAATGATGAGCAAATATTATTAAGAACTAGAATATTCAACATGAGAGAAAGGAGATACAGATATAAGTTCAGTAAGAATATGTAAAAACTCTGTAGTTCAAATTTGAATTAAATCAATCAGTATGAATCAGGAGACAGAGGTGAATCTATTAAAAGAGATTAAATAAACATATCAATTAATTTCAATGGGTTCTATTTGGATCCTGGTTCAAATGCACTCTTAAAAAATAAGACTATTTGAAAAAAAAAACAAAAAAAGAATAAGGCTATTTGAGAAGTGTGGATCCTGGCTGAATATTAGGTGTTATTTAAAAAGTGTGGCTAAATATTCTTGGTGTGATAGTAATATTGTGATTTTTCACTCTCTCTCTCTCTCTCTCTCAAAATAAATAAATAAACTTAAAAAAAAGTAAAATATCTCTAGATAAATGATATACTGTCAGGATTTGTTTCAAAAGACTTAGTAGGTAGAATAGGGAGACGTTCAGAAGAAATATTAATGGTAATAAATTGATAACTGTTGAAGCCAGGTGATGCATATGTGGAAATTTATTACACTAGTTTTTCTACCTTTTATTGATATTTGAATTTTTTTTATTTAAAACATTGTTGAAATAATAAATTGCAGAAAATGACAGGAATGGAACATATTTAAAAGCTTTTTAAAAACAGGAAGTGTCCTGTGAAGACAGCACCAAATGAAATTAAAACATTCATGCCTACTCATGGTAATAAACAAATAACTCATAAAAGAAAGAAACAAGGATGGAAAATTATGGCCTTATTAATCCACAACTTTGCGTAAATTATACCAATAACACCATTTGCACATCCACTGAGAACTTGCTATGGGCTCAGCTGTGTTGCACTCTAGACTCATGTCGAAAAGGCAAACCAGAACATTAACTCCCTATGAAGGCTGCATTCTTGGGTTTATGGAGCTCTCCCATCCCAACCATCACAAAGTGGCCCTGTGCAAAGTGACCAGCATATAGCAGACCTTCTGTAAGAGCTTATTAGATGAATTAATTAAGGAAAGAATAAATTGTTCAAATAAATATCACACTAACATTTCTTTGTGAATTGCCGTATTTTCGATTTGTTTTACAAACGTATGCATTGTGAATTCAGTTATAAGGAGTCTGATTCTATTGAACCAAACCAAAACACAGTGATTACCTCATCGGTTTGCTAAAACCTTCTCTAAAGGAAATTTTAGTTTAATTAAAATAGTCACCTACTGGGGCGCCTGGGTGGCTCAGTCTGTTGAGCGTCCGACTTCGGCTCAGGTCACGATCTCGCAGTCCGTGAGTTCGAGCCCCGCTTCAGGCTCTGGGCTGATGGCTCAGAGCCTGGAGCCTGCTTTCAATTCTGTGTCTCCCTCTCTCTCTGCCCCTCCCCCGTTCATGCTCTGTCTCTCTCTGTCTCAAAAATAAATAAATGTTAAAAAAAAAATTTTTTTTTTAATAAAAAAATAAAAAAATAGTCACCTACTGTGTATAGTAGGCTATGAAAGATACAAGATTTGATGTATTGTGAAAAATAATACTTTATGTTTGCCTTTTACATAGGAAATCAAAATTATATAAGGCAGTTCATGATACTTTTGCTAGAAAGGTACACACTGTTACATTATCGAGAATAAACAAAGTTATTGCAATGAGCCAACAATATCAAAAATCAGACCTTAACTATCCAATATCTAATTTAACAGTCAGCCAACCTCTTCACTACCCCCTCTTTGTCATTAATAACTCAACAAAAATGTATTGAGCACCCAAAATGAGTTCATTGTATTAGTGAAGCAGTAAGCAAAACATAACCCTGTCTGTTGAAACATACCTACTAGTCTGCTGAGTCAGAAAAGGAATATTTGTATACATGTACATATATGTACGTATATACATATACAAATTTTATATATGTACGTATATACACATGTATACATGTACAAATAGGTATATATGTATATATATGGATAGACAGACAGATGGATGGATACAGGCATGCATGCATGATTATATTTATTGTTTACTTCAAGTTAGCCTGTTTATAAACTACAGTGATATTCCTTCAATGACCCATAAATATATATGTGGGAAAACATTGAAAGCCTGTCTCAACTAAAATACTAATATCTTTTAAAGCTTATCAGCAGCAGAAATGCAGTGTTAACTTGACTCAAACACTAAATTTTTAATATAATAAACACTAAACTATGAATATAATTTGATGGAAGCAGAATACATTATTTACTATCTGCCCTATGGATATTATCTACCATTCGTCTCCTATATTGATACCAGGTTAACTTTATAATAGCTAGAAGATTCTTTTTGTGAGATTGAGGGTTATACTAATAGTCTTCTCTATCTTTGTACAATCTTGTTAAGGAAGACACATCAGAGGAAAAAATGAGAGTTAATGGTGATAGCTGGAGTCATATTCACCTTATTACAAATACCTTCAAAATTTTAGGAAAATGCAATGAGTAATAGAAAATAATTAATTATTTGACAAAGCATAGGTAAAAACAGATTAATAACTTGAATTATGGATATTCTGTACTAGAAAAAGAAAAATCTAATAAAATATTTGAAGATGTTAACCCAGCAACTGTGTTAAAAATCTTTTTAGACTAAACATGAGAAATAGTTCTCCATATTACATCATACAGTGAGGAACATGCTAAATGGAATTATTAATATACTTTTCTTTTGGGGTAGCTAATTACATTTATTAGGAGGAGTTGCCACAGGCTGCCAATCCCAGAAACACTTCCTCTCCAATAAAGTAAATAATAACTAAGCACTGGAAAGAATCCATCTAGTTACTAAAGTGTGATATAATTATATAATATCATGACAACATTTTACTTAAGATATAGAAGAATTTTTGTATCTCAAATAAAAAAAAAGCTAACTTTTCATTTCAAACTGAATAAAATCTGCTACTGAATTATGCTATTTAAAACAAGGTTAGGGGCACCTGGCTGGCTCAGTCAGTAGAGCATGCAACTCTTGATCTCGGAGTTGTAAGTTCAAGTCCCATTCTGGGTGCAGAGATTACTTAATAAAATAAAATAAAATCTTTTTTTTTTAATTTTTTTTTTCAACGTTTTTTATTTATTTTTGGGACAGAGAGAGACAGAGCATGAACGGGGGAGGGGCAGAGAGAGAGGGAGACACAGAATCGGAAACAGGCTCCAGGCTCCGAGCCATCAGCCCAGAGCCTGACGCGGGGCTCGAACTCACAGACCGCGAGATCGTGACCTGGCTGAAGTCGGACGCTTAACCGACTGCGCCACCCAGGCGCCCCTAAAATAAAATCTTTAAAACAAGGTCAAAATCACAAACCAAATTATAATTATATAAAGAGTGAATAGTAATATCGGTTTTGCAGTTGACTGTAGTAAACATTTCTGCACAAAGATTATGCAGTTCTTATAATAATACATCATTTCTGAAAAGATCATGTGTATCCTGGAATCCATGGAGTTAAATTTAAAATATGTCAGTACTGTACCAAAATGTGATGAGACATCAAGGAGACTTTCGGGTCTGACCAATGCACTAGACTAAAGACCTGAATCAGGGGACTCTAGTAAGAATCTCATTTATGACATCCCTGTCATCATCCAAAGTCATATGATCCCAAACTAGAAAGTCAGTTGTTTCTAAATTAAAAAGGGGAAAAAAAGAGATTGTTTCTTATCTGAAAAAAGTACTCCTGCCATTTAAACTGAATACAGCAATAAGATTTTGATCAAAAAATACATATGTGCATACACCTTAATTAATCTATCTAATGTATTCATTGACTCCTTTAATCAAAGAAAATGATGTAAATATATTTCAAGGGTTCTCTTTCAAAAGCTGACTCTAAATGTGAATATTTTTTGAGCTATAAGTATCTGTCAGATACTGCTGTGTGCTATATTTATATAGCTTTACTTAATTAGACAGAAGGAAAAGAGGAGAAAACAGAGGACACTATAAAGCAGCAGCAGCCTTCTTCTCGTGTTTGATTCATTCCTTGACAAGTTGGTTTAGTTACTGAATCAGCTGTTTTGCCAGTTGTTTCCTTAGCTATCTTTGGAAACTTCATATTTTGTGTCTTCTCTTCCTCATATTTTGTGTCATTCTTTTACCTGTACATATTCTATACTTCAGTCAATCTAGATTATTCCTATTTCTAATTCAATTCAACAAAATTTTATTGACATTAAGTCATTCTGATACATGTAAACCATAGGTCATGTATTCAAGAATTTTATAGACTCCTAACTCTATGGTATTATGCTAGAAATATCTTTTGGGGTATGAAAGAGAGTATTTGATCTACCCTGACTTCTTGAAGAAAATGATCCCTGAATGAAAATTGGTTGGAAAAATAGAAGAGTACCTTGTGACTGATAAAGAGAGAGCATATCAGGCATATGACAATTTCTCGAAAGCCTAAGGCGGATATCCAGGATTGATATGATGACACTCTGAAACCAAACTTAGATTTTTTTTTAAATGATAAGTATAACAGTCCCTTTCAGAACTTCACACTGCAGTCAAGTACATAACTAAATGCAATTCAAGGTCTGAAATTTTTTTATCCTAGATATCCTTATGGCTAACTCCCTCAATTTTTTTTTTTCAGATCTCTTCTCAGAGATTCCTTCCTTAACCGGAATTATAACAGCCCCAAATCCTGACTATGATTTATATTTCTTTCTATAATTCTTTACTACTTGATATAACATATACTTATTCATTTAATTTTTGTTCTCTGCATCCTACCACTAGAATACAAGGTTTGTGAGAGCAGGAAATTTGTCTAGAGAAGTGCTTGACTTGTATTTAAATGCTCAACAAATTTTTTTTTAAATGATGCATGAACAAATGCTAGTCTTCACAGAAAAAAACACTTCAGGCTCTCCAAATCCATGTTCCAAATCAGCATTGGCTAGTGTTCTCATAGATATCCCTCTTCCCTGCTAATATACCCTTCACTCTTTACATATTGCCTCTGTTAATAAATCCTCTACCCTCTCATATATCCATGGAAACACATTCCATCTCCACCATAGCCTACATATTTTTAGTTCTCCAGGCCTGATGATTCTTACTCCAGAACATCTCCTAGATCTTTCTTACTTATATCCATTCCCTCTGGTGCTATGCTGCTGAAGGCTCCAACCATCTCTCAGCAATAGTCTTTCTCTGTAAATTTTTTTTTTATTTAAAAAATTGTTTTTTACTCTTTATTTTTTCAGAAAGAGAGAGAGAGAGAGACAGACAGACAGAGTACGAGTTGGGGAGGAGCAGAGAAAGAGGGAGACACAGTGTCTGAAGCAGGCTCCAGGCTCTGAACTGTCAGCACAGAGCCCCACACGGGGCTTGGGCTCAAGAACCGTGAGATCATGACCTGAGCAGAAGTCGGACACTTAACCAACTGAGCTACCCAGGCGTCCCTGTAATTTTTTTTTTAATTTAACTAATTTAAGAACTTTCTCCCAATGTTGCTTGTTCTAATCTCCCATGCCTCTTGTCCATTCTTCTTTCTGTACCAGGAAGTATCTTCCTAGAGTAAAATTCATACCATGTCACTTTTTCTAATGATTTGTGTAGACCATAAAAAATACCAAAACTCCTCACACTTTTTAGATTTAGTGAATGTCTCAATATACATTTTAGCAAAGTTAATAATAAGAAATATATAAGTAATTTCCTTCTTTCAGCTAATAAAATGTAGATGTAAAATATTAGTTTCCTGCCTAGTATCTGCTAGACTCTCGGTAAAGGCACTTTCCCCTTCTCCATGATAAAATTTGGTGTCAGGTTTCTAGATTTTGCTTCTTAAGACTTAGCTTAAATACTCATCATCTTGAAAAACTTAAAGCATCTTATTAACTTCAACATTAACTTCATCTTAAATGAATCCACATAGTCATACTGTTTGAATCAGTCTTTCAGTATATTAAAAATTCCCAGCTCATATGTAACCTGCTTAGTTCTCAGCAGACAGGAATTTGTTAGCTTATATAGATGAAATGTCCAATGAACAAGAAAAGCTGGAACAATATGTTAAATATTCATGTTTTCTCTCTCACTTTTCTCTTCTCTCCCTCTGTCCCTCTCTTCATCCAGACTTGTGTCATGATCTTTCTAAATCAGTCACTATAGCTATGGCCCTCTCATTGACTGAGCCTGAGTTATGGTGCCTATTCCTAGAGCCCAGGGCTAGAGTGAGCCCCATCCAAAACAAAGGGACCTGGAGTAAGTGAAGAAATCAGTCACCCCAAGAGGGTGGCTT
The DNA here is from genome assembly GCF_018350195.1 of Panthera tigris. NCBI lineage: Eukaryota > Metazoa > Chordata > Mammalia > Carnivora > Felidae > Panthera > Panthera tigris. The sequence goes on from NC_056663.1 coordinate 128,888,402, forward strand.
GGTATAAGAATTACAGATGTCCACTACATTTATTAAGCCTGAATGGTGTCTGACACATGCAATTTTTCTTCTTGAACTGGGGTGGAACCCAATTTTATTTGTTTTATTATTTGCTGCTTGAAGGTTGGTCTCTAACATATTCCTGTTTTTATCCTCAGCACATAACACAGTGAATAGCACTTAAGAGTACTCTTAACGTCTATTGAGTTTAAATAAATTTTTCATATTGTCTTTATGCACATTTACTCATTTGTTTATCAGAAGAAATCTGAAAAAAAATGGCAATGACATGCTTATTTCACAGACACAGTGTAAAGAGGTGTCTTTCTCACACATCAAAAACACAGCATAATCAACTCTAAAACCGAGAATTTCTCAGTACTCTTTCAATTTCACACTCCACAATGCCACTGCATGACAAATCATTATGTATGACACTTTTCCTTAAAAGTAGCACAGATTGTGTGATGAGATGACACTGAGTTTGAGTTTTGCCCCCTGATAATGTTCTGATACTGTGACCGTAAGAGATTTATTAATTCTCCTAACTGGAGTATCCTCATTTGTAAGTAGGGATAAGATCAGCACACATGTTAAAGTTTGTTTGGGGCAATAAAAATAGATCATGGAAGTTCGCACTGTTTCTAGCACAAAGATGACATTCCTTCAAGTGATTCCACTAGCACTGAAATTACCACCACCATCACCACAACCCCTGCTAGTGCTACGATGACTGCTAATCTTGTTGATGTGTACGGCTGGACATGAAAATTATGCACCAGTAATTAGCATCATGTTATTTCCCAAAACAAAATCAAAATTATTTTGGCTTTCATCATTTCACTATAGCAGAGCAAGACTGCTCAGCCATTTTTAAAGGGGTGCTCCCCACCCCTCACCACTCTGCAACCTAATTATGAGCTCTGAGATCCTGACAGCTTTAGATTTTGTTGTCTATTATTAATCACAATCAATGCTTCCAATTTACTATGAATTTACCTTTAAGAAGAAATAAAACAAAATTATTCTAAAATAATTCAATATTCATATAGTTTTAATAGTAGCAGCCTTTGCCATCATATGTGTAGAAGTTATTGTTTCCCATTAGATACTGAGTTCGCCTTGGCTTTACTGGTGCTCCCCAGACCATCACATTGGCTCCCTCTCCCTTTATCCTTGTCTCTGTGGAAGAATTTCTTGACTACCCTATCTGATATAGATTTTTTTAAATTTTTTTATGTTTATTTATTTTTGAGAGAGAGATAGAGCACAAACAGAGGCAGAGAGAGAGGGAGACATAGAATCCAAAGTAGGCTCCAGACTCTGAGCTGTCCGCACAGAGCCTGATGTGGGGCTCAAACCCACGAACTAGGAGATCACGACCTGAGCTGAAGTCGATGCTTAACCAACTGAGCTACCCAGGCACCCTGATATAGCTTTTTCTGTCTTCCCATACACTATTTAATTTTTCAACCTAACACTTATTATTACCTGATTGTACATTATTGTTTGTTTATAGTGTACCCTCCCATCTTCCCACTAGATACCAGCTCCAAGAAAACATTATGCCTTGTTCACTTCTGTGTCTCCAGTGGCCAGAAGAGTGCTTGGCACATGGTAGATTCTCAATAAATTTTGTTCCTTTAGGTGAATAGCCTTTCAAATGGTTAACTCCTTGTTACACATCATATTTCTCATAACAGACATTTATACCTGTTACTATTAATGTGCAGCGTCAATTATTTAGTCTAAGAAACCAGTATTGACCATGTTATGTGGAATTGTATAACCATTGTATGACCATTATAACGTATTTCTTTTTTTTAAATAAAACTTCCTAAGCCCATTATAAAATGAGCAATGTTGTTAAATTAAAAAAAAAAAAAGAATTGGTAATCTTTACAGGAGAATCAAAAGTATTCAAGCATATAAATCACTATATAGCTCTTATCAAATCATATCTACTGTCTCAAGGTGACTTTATGCCATTGCTACTTAAGTGTTTCCCACTGCATTTGAGCTAATCAGAATGTAGTCATCATTTATATTATGAGTAATTAATAAATAGAGTAGAATATGTTGGAGGACTCACCAAATTATTAATTTCAGATTAACAAACTCAAAGAAAGGGCACTTGGAACAAAAATGGAACAGATATTTTCCCTATAAACTGAAATAATGAAAAAATAACATTATTATAATATCATACATTTAAATTAATTTAAAACATAATTTGGTTTAAGTTTGTTCCTAATATTTTTCCTATGAGAATTTGAAACTTTTAAAAATAAGACTATACCTAAGATGATCAAAGGGAAAAAAATATCCCCATATTTCATTTTCTCAAGTGATTTAATAATATAATTTAAGGTTGACATAACTTGTCACAGTATATTACAACATTCATTCATTTTTGAAGTAAACATTGTATGTCAGAATCTGTTTTATACCTCAACAAATAGTACTTAGTGCTCAAAGGAATATTAAACAAAAAAAAGTCTTTACTCATCTCAATACCAACGAAAGAAACTCAAAGATTAAGGATTTTTTAAACCAAAATATATTAAAAAATTAATATTATTTTAGCAAATAAGTATTAGAATTATGGTGGCAGCTTAACAACCTTCTAGCCATATTTTTTACTTATATATTTAAGTAGGAAAGAAAGTATGAAGTAAATTCAGTATTGTGTATCACTCATGTATCGTTTTAAAATAGCTTGGCCAAGAGAACAAAAAAAAAATATATTATGTAGATGGTATCAGGAAGGAAATATTCTCTACCTTGTGGGTTCTCTTTCTGCCTTCAATTCAACACAGGGAAGTAAACAACCAGAGGACACTTCACCTCAGGCCCATCGAAAGCACTGAGCACCATGACAAATGGCTTTAAATTGCATTTAAAACAAGATGCAGTATAAATAAGTGCATGATACAAAATCCGTATAAAAGTCCCTCAAAATCCTGTGGTTTTGAACACTGTGGAATTTTTACTCTTTAGTAATAATTTCTTATTTTCCTACATACGTCTTACATGTAGCTTATTTTATTTTCCATATAAAACAGTAACATTATGTATTCTATCAGGGCAATTTTTGTCATGTTATTGAAACCAACTATTAACACTATAACACTGCAACATTATTAACAAAGTAGCCTAGGGTGGCTGGGTGGCTCATTTGGTTAAGCACCCAACTCTTGGTTTAGGCTCAGGTCATGATCTCTCAGTTCCTGAGTTCCAGCCCTGCATTGGGCTCCCCACTGGCTGTGCAGAGCCTGCTTGGGATTTTCTCTCTCTCTCTCTCTCTTTCTCTCTCTCTTTCTTGCTCTATCCCCTCCTGCACTCATGCTGTCTCTCTCTCAAAATAAATAAAAATAAAACTTAAAAAAATGTTTAAAAACAAACAAACAAACAAAAAAAAAACCAAAAAAAACCAAAAAACAAAGTAAACTATTGTGGCATAATACCATAAAATATTTTTTAAAATGGCAATATAATTAAGTCTTGAATTTACAAAGCAATATGTACTTCTATATTCATTAGTATTATTAGTATTTTTCAACTGTCCTAAATCTCAAACTGACTTTTATGTATTTGTCAATGTTTATGCTATCCATGTCCTTTTGGTTAAGTTTTTAAACTGCAAAAGTGCTCAAACTGAACAGTAAATGTGAAAATAAACAAACAACCCTTTCTTCCAATATAAGAAAAATATTCATAAATGCTATCTATAGGGCATTTTTCTCTGGTAACAGTTGCTTCCTATTGTTATATATCAGTTAATAGTCCTTTTCTGCTTATGCCAGAAAAGGCATTTAAATAATACTGAGAAGAAGAACTCTAATATCTTCAAAAATTTTTTAAACTTGTAAAAATGACAATATTTACATGAGCTTTCATGTTTCAAGTGTATTATAACAACAACTTGTGTGTAATTTATATGTTTAATTTTTCATTGTAATGGAAACAAATATCTGAACACTTCACCCAAATGAAAACTGGTAGGCTCAGGTCTAATTTATTTTGCCGTATATTTTATTACAGAAATGCAACAGAAAGGCTTTTTTTTTAAACACAAGAATCACTTTTCATTAATATTCTATGCAAAGAGAAGTTAGCTAAACCAGAAAGAACCATCAAGCAGATGAAGTGGGATTATATTTCAGTTAATGAAAAAGGAGTTAAATACAATTTAAGTTCTTTTATTTTTTTAATTCTTGTTTAATGTATTTATTTTAAATTTTTTTAAATGTTTAATCGCTTTTTGATAGAGACAGAGCATGAGTGGAGGAGGGGCAGAGAGAGAGAAGACACAGAATCCAAAACAGTCAGTCTCCAGGCTTCCAACTGTCAGCACAGAGCCCTTTATGGGGCTCAAAACCACAAGCCGTGAGATCATAACCTGAGCTGAAGTCTGATGCTTAACCCACTTGGCTGCCCAGGCACCCAATTTAAATTCTTTTAAATGTTTATTGAGCACATACTGTGTTCCAGGTGTTATTCCAGGTGCTAAAATGGAGAACAAGGCAATTTTCAGAAGAAATTTGGCAGAAGAGGGGAGCCTGGGTGGCTCAGTCGGTTATGCGTCCCATCGGCTCAGGTCATGATTTCACAGTTCATGACTTCTAGCCCCACATCAGGCTCTGTGCTGACAGCTCAGGGCCTGAAGCCTGCTTCAAATTCTCTGCCTCCCTCTCTCTCTGCTCTTCCCCCACTCATGCTCTGTCTCCCTCTCTCCTTCAAAAATAATTAAAACATTAAAAAAAATTTAATAGCAAAAGAAATTTGGCAGAAGAGAAAAAGTGTTAATTTTTATTTTTATTTTATTTTTTTTTTACTATCAAGTAGGCGATATTTTACTATAGTAAAAATATTTGGCTATAAAATTGTAATACATATTTAAAATGTATTATTTAAAACTTCACTTTTTTTAAGTTTATTATTTAGAGAGAGAGAGTGCACACGTGCATGCAAGGGAGGAGCAGAGAGAGGGAAAGAGACAATCCCAATCAAGAATCAAAGGCCTAACCAACTGAGACACCCAGGTGCCCCTATTTAAAATATACTATTTCACAAGATGTTAACTAATTCAAAAATCCTCACTATCTTTTATTAGCTTGCAAAAGTACCCAGATGTCATTTACTTGGTTATATTTGAAAGTGTACTAATTTGTTACTTTGTTCAGATAAGGAAGTAGGGAATAAACCAAGATGTTTGAATAACAACATAAATGCATGAAAAGCATGAATCAAATAATTCTTGTTCATGGAAACCAAATAAAATGAATAAAAGAAAGATGCATTTATCAGTGGGGAAAGTGTTTAGGGAAAGTACATGTAACTATGCCTGGAAATAGGGCATTATCACCTACATGTGATTGATAATATTAGAAGAAAATATGAAATCAATTTTAATGAGTTATATGTGTAGAACTCTATGTTGAGTCAAGAATTTCTTGTCAGATGATGAGAATAATAGAACTGAATCATTAACATAAAATGCTGAATAATCTATCTTCTGTTTCATTTTGTTTTAATGGGAACAAAATGGAGAAGACATGTCATACATACGGGGTGACCTGAGAAACTTCAATATATTTAACAGTGGTAAAAATATACTTCAATGCTTATATTTTGCTGACTTTTTAAGGTATTAGCACTTACCATTTGAATACAGCTGTATAAAATAATGGTTAATACATCTAGCTGTATATCAGGCTGCCAAAGTTTATTTTTTTTTTAATTTTTTTTTTAACATTTATTTATTTTTGAGACAGAGAGAGACAGAGAGAGACAGAGCATGAACGGGGGAGGGTCAGAGAGAGGGAGACACAGAATCTGAAACAGGCTCCAGGCTCTGAGCTGTAAGCACAGAGCCCGATGCAGGGCTTGAACTCACGGACCACGAGATCATGACCTGAGCCGAAGTCGGCAGCTTAACCGACTGAGCCACCCAGGCGCCCCCAGGCTGCCAAGGTTTAAATTGTACCATTTCTCATTTAACTCTAGGACCTTATTAACTTAGTAAGCCTCTCCAGGTTTCTCTTTCTTCATCTAGAAATGAGTATGGTAATATTAACTATCTTATAGTGTTGCTGTAAATATTAAAAGTGTTGAGCACCTGGGTGGCTCAGTTGGTTAAGCATCCGACTCCTGTTTTGGTTCAGGTCATGATCTCCTGGTTCATGAGATCAAGCCCTACATCGTGTTCTGTGCTGACAGTGTGGAGCCTGCTTGGGATTCTCTCTCTCTCTCTCTCTCTCTCTCTGCTTCTCCCCCAGTCTCACACTCTCTTTCTCAAAATAAATAAACATTCAAAAGTGTTAATACATGTTAAATGCCTATGGCGGTGCTTGACACAGAGTTAATCTTCTAAAGTTTAATTATTTCTATTACATATTTCTTTTGTATCATTGCTTTTCTCTTACCGCAGAGATAATAAACCTTAAATATTAAGAACAAATGTTCATATTTAAGGCTTATTATCTCTGCGGTAAGAGAAACAATAGATACTGTGCACTAAACTTCTCAGAATAATTGTGGCTTTATATAATAATTAAAATATTAAAATTATATTTCCCCAATTTTTCCACTTTTAGGGCCTAAGTCTTTGTTAGTTTCTTCCCCTCTAATAATAAATTTATTTTAAAATCATTCATCTTAAATCACAACATTTCTCTACAATACCTAAAAATACTGTTTATACGTTTTACTTTATCTTTCACACAAACAAATAGCTACTTAGGGACTTAGATTTGGGAACATTTGGTGATAATATGAGTCAATATAGATTTAAAGGCAGGCTTCAGATTCCATATCAAAAATTTGAATTCTGACTCCAATTCTTATGTGACCTCAGGTGAGCTACTTATTTGAGAATTTACTTTCTGTAAAATGAGACCCTATTATAAACTCTGCAAGCGTATTGTGAATATCAAATAAGAAATGTTCACAGCTTGCTTGAGACTCTTCTTGCTTGGTGTCTGAGATATAGTTACCACTATCAATAAGTACTGATGTATTTATTAAAGAATAAAACAAAAGTGAACATATTATTAATTGGTAAAATTTATGTTTTCTTTCTACAGAAATTTATCTAAATATCTTCAGCTAAATTTACTTAATGAAGGTTTTTAGTCATTGGATTTTAAGCCTACTCACTTTTATGCCATAAAACAGGTGAATATATAGAAATGCAGAATTAAAATTTACTTCCTGGTAAGATTTAATTTTATCCTTCCCTCTTATCCTGTGCCCTTTCCTACTTTAATGTAGACTCACAAGAATATTAAACATAATCTGAAAAAGACATACAATGCCAAAAGCAAAGTAAAAAGCTTTATAATTTCCAAATGAAAGAAATGTACTCAGGAACTATCATTTTATTCTAAATACATACCCTAAATATTAAAGGGTACTTTCAATTGTATTCAATTTTATCTACCAGAAAATATTAAAACTAGTTTTAAAAATAACTGTAGTTCATTATATTCTGAACCTAAAAATTAGAACTTTTTAAAATCCATAGTTCTTTGTAGTGCCAAGCATATCACCCTATATTGCTGTATTCAATCCACAGTTGAGAAAAGAAAAAAAAAACGCAGAATTATTCAGTGTATATTTTGCTTCCCATTGATAACTATGCCCTTTTGTAGTTTTCAATTATAAAGAGGTAATTATGAAAATAAAATAAAAACCTAAGTCACCCTGGAAAGCAATGATATAAAAACAAAGCCAAAGGACTGGACTGAAATTGTTTTAATAAACTTTGTAAATGTTGAGAATAAAATAGTAGAAGACAGCAGAATGAAATCACAGCCCAGCCCTCTGAGATCTGGGCTGCAAATTTACCACGCTACTCCACAAGTCATTTAATATTTTCATTAAAATGAAAAATTTAACAGGAGTTTCAATTATGTCCATTATGCCCAGGAGACCAACTTTTGAAACTAGGCCAACAGATCTTGACTAACTGATAAAAGTTAAATGGTTTTTTATATTAATTGTACATTATTAAAGCCAGACAGAAATACTTAAAAGAAATTTAAACTGATCGGGTTCCATTTCACTGAGTTCCCACAAGTTCATATTCTGGTACCCACTGTGAATTGATATAGAAATTCCTGTGTATGAAATAAAAAGATAACATGAAGTCAGTATCTCAAGAAGTGCAGAATTAACAATAAAAAAGATGAACACACTGCACACTTTCCATTAAATTAGGGCACCAGGATAAGTTATGATTCTTTCTAATAACTCATCAAAGTATGGCAAAAGATAGTTTGTATAACTTGATGACTTACCACATTAATGGCATTTTAAGATAAATTTTTTTCTTTTTCTTATGAACACATAATTTTCTGAGATGAGTAAGAACTAGGCATTTCAGAAACTGAAAATTATAATCCTCAAATTAATGAAGTCATAGATGTTATCCTTGAAGGCTACAATAGATAACTATTGTTTTTCTCAGCCAGCATCTAATTATCCTTCATGAAACCATATCCCAGTTTCCCTCTGAGGGAAAACATTCTGCCTCACATTTAATTCAAAAATATTTTGTGGAACTCACTTATACTTAAATCAGGACTACCATTTTGTTAACCACTGGGATTGGTTCACTAGTGTATATTTATGCTATCAGAACCAAAAGAACACCATAAGCCTTCTGCTGTAGGTACTGGGAATGAAAAAAAGTAGTACTTGCCTTTGGACAGAAATATGAAGGATGTGGGGTGTTTCAACTACTGCTGCCATGTTCTTACCATGCAAAGCCAGAGACTGGAGTCTAACACAGCAAAAAACGGAGCCAGGACATTAAGAGATGCCAAAAATTGAGAGCTCTGTTTATTTCTAAATACAGCTGCCTCAAGTCAGCCCTACTCCTAACATTCACTCTGATTAAGCAACTAGGACTTGGCTTTCACTCACTTACAGAAAAATTTGATTCAAAAACAAAACTTCTTAAATGATCCAAAAAAAAAAGGCTCTATATAGGAATAATTTAAACTAATTAATTAATATGCTCATTAATTTAATTTAATATTTACTACCTATCCATTAGGTACGGCAAGTACTATAATACTAATAATACTAATAATACTGGTAATACGGCAAGTACTAAAACCTAATTTAGAATCCATTTTGAATGATTTTATCTTTCTTTTTTTTTTCCCTAGGACATCAAGTCTTCTTAAAACAAAGATGTACTCACCTGATATAATTTGAAGATTCCTAAACCAAAATAATTTTAGCACTGAAATAGAATTCTATAGGATAGAATACTTATAGAGGACTCATAGATAAATGTTACTTCTTTTCAGTCATGTTTGATATACTGACACTACATAAAATGTCATCTCCATAAAATGTCTCATTACATGGAAACATCAAAACAAATTAGTCATGAGTTAATACAATCTTTCAGAACTGGTTGGCTGACTAGATAGATTCCTTAAAAACAAAACAAAAGAACAAAAATAGGAATAGTATCTTATGGTACAATGAATAAATTGTTTATTAGGTAAAGCATGAACTCTGGGAGAAAAGCTGGGCTTAATATCTACCTCTAACAGTTACAATATCATGACTTTGTTGACTTTCTTAACCTTTTAAGGCATTATTCTCTCATTTGTAAAGGGAAGAAAATCACGCAAACTGTATGGATTTTGTAAGGATGTATGTTGTAAGGAATATACAGCATGTAGTATGTGACCTGATAAATAGTTATCATCCAATAAATATTGGTTTCAAAATTACTATCAAAATAATGTAATATTAGAATAAGTTGGGAGGTTTGAGAGAAAAAAACACAAACACTGAAATAAAAAATAACCTGGCTTAATTTTTCTCATGATTTCAGTAATTTTTTAATTATTTTGTACTTGGATGCTTATTATATTCTTTTCTCTTTTTTTTGAAACACAGCCAATTTTATTCAAATTCCCCAAAATTTATACTCAATATGTTGTTTCTAAAATGTATATCATCCTTTATATAATGATTTTATTATTTCATCTTTATTTTATAGTTTTTTTCATCTTCTACAGTTCTTCAACAGAAGCCAAAGTCCTCCGTTGCCCAGTTAGGAGCCTCTGACCTACTATTCTAAGTTTCTTGTCAATATTCATGGCCAATATCTGGTTTCGAAATGAAAGACTTTTGGTCTTTTCAGTCACTTGCTGATAGGGTAAGACTGTATTGTTACCCATAACCACATGACCTAATTCAGAATCAATCTTGGTATCCAGTCTAGCATTTCTAATCAAATTTACAATCCACCTTTCTTCTGGAGTCATGTATCTTCTGGAGGTTGTCTGTCAATACATTAATGATGATACACTGGTGGATGCGACAAAAAGTCTCAAATATGAAGAGATTAGCATTTTCAATGAAATCCTCAAGACAAGCCGCCAAGAAGTCATTCACAAGTCCTGATTCACATTCAGTTTTTTCTGAGTCCCATTAAAGTCAAAGTTAACATGAAAGCAAGCATTCAACAAATTCTGTAATTAGGTCTTTATATGTGTAAGACTCCTGTTGAATAACTTTAACCAGATCTTTTAGCACCGTTCAGTGTTTTCAAATATCTTTGCTATGAACGGCTGTAGTCAAATAGCATAGAAAATATGGATGCATTGTTTGAATTGCTTTAAGATACTGTGGCTGGTAAAGGAAGAGATCAGTAATGTTATCACGCCCTTTGGGTGGTTGACGAAAACAGAGACCAGTGGATGGCCATGTTTGCTCTTGAAGAAACTCAAGTAGGGGAACTCACAGAATTATTTCCTATGGTCTCTTTTAATCATGTAAGGTCTTCCGTAGCTGCATCCCAATTCTGCATTATGATCTCAAAGGCCAGTTTTCCCCAGAGTGAACTCAAAGCATTTTTATCTGTTGCTGGAACCAACATTCTAAAGAAGTAAAGATACTCTGATGCTCCAGAATAATTCCCACATTCATATTGGAATCTTGCAGACCTGTAGAGTGTATCTAAATATTCCTGTCTAAAACTATGCTTGTCCTCTGTGTAGTCAAACAGCATCTAACCATCTGAGTGACTGCACCTGCCTTGTAGTTTCTGGATCTTCAAACATCTTCACAATTGGTTCTGTTTCTGCCCAAAGCTGTTTCAGTTGTATAACCACTGTGGTTCTTTTCTCTCTCAGAGCATGTGGAATATCATCTGAATAAAGATTTTTGTATATATCCATAGCAAAGTATACCTTGCTGGTATCACTGAGAAAATCCAATTTCCCTTGTAATAATTCTTTTTTCATTATATATCTCTTTTATGGATAGAAACTTGAGCAGTGGAAAGACTAGATGCAGATCCAAAAAGTGTATGATGCGATTAGTCAAGTCGTATTCCACCATTTTGTCAAGGAAAGGGTCATTTTATAATTATTTCTTTAAAAATTTAGAGAATTAAAAATTTAGCACCATTCTTAGAATATTTAGAATTATCGCACAATTGAGAAAATGCAACTATATAGAAATCAACTTATAACAGATTATTTTAATATTGCCTTTTCTTGATATTATCTTTTTAAGTATGACATACAAGAAACTTATTATATTACCAAAGCTGTGAAGCACTGATGGAGTCCAAAAATCAAAGAAAATTTTTGAAAAAGATAGCTCTCAAACTCTTTTTACGGTATGATGGGGAAAGCAGAAGAAAAATTGAATGGTAAATGAATAGCAGTCTTCAAGTAAATTCAATATTTTTGGTCAAAATGCCTGTTTTTCAAAAGACTGCCAAGTGGCACTTAAAAAGTCTGTGCTTTCTTAGGACAGATAAAAATTTATATTTAAAGGCAAAAGTACACTAGCCTGTGGACATCACAGGGAATTTTGATGGTTTCCAGTTTTCTGATCTTTACTTTTGGGAATATGCTAATAACATTTAACCAGAGAAATACTGAAAAACTGCATTAACTGGTTCCAAGTTCTATGTGAAGTATTTTACATTATTTAATGTGAAGCATTTGTTCCAATTCTTACCTACAAGCCAGTAATTATATGTAAACTTAGATTTTAAGTGCGTTTTAGCTTATTTAACATAATTACATTTTGATCTTATTTCAAGGCACTTTAAGACATTTTAAAACCTGTGCTTCCTTTTTTGTTCTTCTATTAATTATAATAGGTCAACTTGTTTATGTGGTCATTTATCTTGCTATTTTCACTGCCCTCACCTAATTTCTAAAAAGTATCACATGATGACTCTTGAACTTTGATTCTTCCAGAATTAGAGTTGTTTTCTTAATGCCCAAAGTCATGTCCCAAGGGACAATTCTCTGGACTTTTATGAATATGCCTTAAAGAATCTGAAATAGAACAATTTTCAGTGCATATTGCTATACCCTCCTTCATAAGGCTAGCGCATGCCTTGCACAGAGGATTCACCCTATGTTTTGTAGCATTATCATTAATAAAACTCTTGTATTCTCAACTTAGCTTTTGTAATAAGTGTTATAATATGTAATGGAAGACAGCACAGCCCTGGCTGCAAAGGCTGCTAGGGAAGTCTAGGCTGAAGAGAAAGAAGGTTCAGAAACAATCTGGAGAGATTTACAAAACTCATCTACATAATAAGATTATCTACCTACAGGGTAGAGTCAGCATTCAATCCGAAGGGGCTAAACAATCTTTAATCTGATCAAGGCTATTCTCAAGGGGTTTAGGGGGAATAGAAGGACAAAGCTATTGGGTTTGGTTAGGTGCTTAGAGACTGGACCTAAAATATTGAAAATATTGTTTTTATCTCACCTCCACCACCACACACACCTCCCTGCTATGTAATTTAAAATTTATACAATAACAAACTTGAATACAGTCTTTAAAAAGTACAGGGTCTCCCAACATGAGTTAATTTTTTTTTAATATAAAATCCTCATACATTAGTAACTTTACAAAAAGGCCTAATCTGGGGTGCCTGGGTGGCTCAGTTGTTTGGGCGTCCGACTTCAGCTCAGGTCACGATCTCGCGGTCTGTGAGTTCAAGCCCCGCGTCGGGCTCTGGGCTGATGGCTCAGAGCCTGGAGCCTGCTTCCAATTCTGTGTCTCCCTCTCTCTCTGCCCCTCCCCCGTTCATGCCCCGTCTCTCTCTGTCTCAAAAATAAATAAACGTTAAAAAAAAAAAAGTTAAAATAACAAAAAAAAAAACCACAAAAAGGCCTAATCTTCTCCCAGAGAATGTTGAAAAAAAATCTCCCTAGTTTTTGAGAGTGTCTGTGTTTACAGCTATCATGATTGAGGAGGAAATGCCTGTAGGAACAAAACAAGATGGTTTTATCCAGGTTCACCCGGCTGGAGCTTAGAGTCCAAATTCAGACTCAGAAATAATCCAGAATAGGAATGAGGAACAAGGTGAATGCAAAAGGGCCAGCAGGCAAACCAGTCAGAGTCATCAGGGGTGAGGTGAAGCTGCAGCCCAAGTTCACAAGATAGAAAAGAACAACTGGACATCAAAACAGAAAAACAAAGCAGATTGCTTTCAGACATATTTCTTAAAGGGCTAGGCTGTCTAATACACTTCCAATTTTGATAAGGAACTAGACAGGGTTAATTCTATCAGATACAGCCTTTAGTAACATAAGGTAGTTAGACAAGACTTGACACAGTAAGAGAATATGCTTCTTTTGTATATTACCTGGCGTCAATGTCTGTGTGTTAAATTAGGAAACTTCACAGTGGATATTCATATATCAGAAATAAGCATTCTTTTTCTTTTTTTTCTTTTTTTAATTTTTTTTTAACATTTATTTATTTTTGAGACAGAGAGAGACAGAGCATGAACAGGGGAGGGACAGAGAGAGAGGGAGACACAGAATCTGATGCAGGTTCCAGGCTCTGAGCTGTCAGCACAGAGCCTGACGCGGGGCTCGAACCCACGGACCGTGAGATCATGACCTGAGCCGAAGTCGGACGCTTAACCAACTGAGCCACCCAGGCACCCCAAGCATTCTTTTTCAAACATCTATTCAGTTCAAATAAATTCCTTTAAAAACATTTGTCATAATTTTTCAAGAAAGATAGACTCTCTTCTCTTAACATCATAACAATAGCATCAGCAATCTTAACTTGACTTTTTCTAAAAATGGAACACATTTTATAATTGTTAGAAAACCAGCATCTGTCTCTTGTGAGGAACTGTAATTACTATGATCATCAACGTAATTGTGTAACGATTTCTATGAAAAAGGTACTACAAATGACCCTGTTTTAAGTCAAGTCCATATGTACTTTATTTACATTTTTTAAATAAGGGGATGCATCCATATAGCTAATAAGGGAAGGCGTTCAATATATTCCTTTTTTTAATGTTTGTTTACTTTTGACAGAGAGAGAGGGACAGAGCATGAGTGGGGGAGGGGCAGAGAAAGAGGGAGACCCAGATTCAAAGCAAGCTCCAGGCTCTGAGCTGTCAGCACAGAGCCCAACGCGGGCCTGAACTCACAGAATGAGAGATCATGACCTGAGCTGAAGTCAGACGCTCAACCGACTGAGCCACCCAGGTGCCCTCAATATATTCCTTAATAATTAAATCAACACAAAATACTATATTACCCAGGCACTAATAGTTTTCTTTGATGGTAGAAATTTAGAGCTCAGTTAAGTTTAACATTATGTTTCTGCAATTTTGAAGTCAGATATTAATTTCAATAGTAATATAGTAATATTTTTATGAAAATACAAATCTAGAAGCCTTATTCCATCTTAAACTCTAATTACAAAAAAAACAGTTATTATTCAACTAATATTGACAATCTGTTTGAAATATGTATGATATCAATCAGCTTAGGCTTTAAGCCCTTTACGTCATGTCATTTTTTTTTAAGTTTATTTATTTATTTTGAGAGAGACAGAGACAGCATGGGGAGAGGGAGAGGCAAGAGGCAGACACTTAACTGACTGAGCCCCCCAGGTGCCCCTTATGTTATGCCAGTTTATCTGAAAAGTTAGTCTATTCCATATCTTCTCCAGTGAAAGTACTGAGTCTTTACTGTATATAAAAAGCATTTTATCAAAGATATTCCTTACATTAATTATGCCTCCAGTTACAGCAGTTTATTAAAGGAAAAGACAGACTCGATTTTGGCTCAGGTCATGATCTCAGGGCTCGTGAGTTTCTGAGCGCTGCATGGGGCTCTACGCTGACAGCATAGAGCCTGCTTGGATTCCCTCTCTCTCTCTCTCTCTCTCTCTCTCTCTGCACCACCCCTGCTCACATGTGGCAAAATCTCTCTTTCTCAAAATCAATAAATAAACATTTTTTAATTGTATAAAGGAAAAGACATAGCATAGCAAATACCGGGCTATCTTTTTGTGCAGTAGTAGCTAAGTACTAAAGACAAATGATTTTATTGACCAGCTCTATAGGATTAATTGATTTATAGATTATTAAATACTTGCATCTCATCAACTTCTATCAATAGGTAAAGATAAGTTCTAATTTTCAAACATACTCTCAGTCAAAGTAGAGTAAATGATACACATGCAAGGTGCACAGAAATAAAATGCATATATAATTACTCTTGGGCTATATGTGTTAAAATGTAACTTGATGAAATAGAGATCTTAACAACAGTTAATGAATGTGTATAAACACAAACACCATTACAGTTGAATTTCAAATCTGTTCTTCTCTTACTATGTACACACACCTTCTTCCTTTATTCTCAGCTATGTTATATAAAAGTATGGCTCTGCTGAATTTGCTCTTTTCAATCTGCAACCAAAGCTATGAATAATAGAAGTAGGGGGGTGGGAATGAGAACACAGCGAATGGGAAGTAAAATATGGCCAGAAAATGATTTTGTGATTTTTTATGTATGGTACGTTGTGAAAATGTATCCACAACTCAAACGACTTTGCATCATTGGCAGTGATGGTCGTATATTGGCAATCTTTCTTGTCTTTTTAAACTCTGAATCAATTCCCAGTCTACATGATTTAAGCATGTTTATGTCCCTGTTTCTTTGTGATGCTGCTAAAGAAATTACCACCATTGTCCACAATCACACTCAGCCTGACAGCTTCAATGCTGTCTTTCTTCACCTGAAATTTTTCCAGCTTTTCCTATAGGCATAAAACCAGTACCACTGAGAGAAGTTCTCATTTTTTCTCTCTTTGCTCATGTTGTGGATAATTGTTATAATGCTCCTTCTGTGCTTAGTCAAGGGAAACAATTTCCACTCCATTCCCTATGAGAGAAAGATCCCTTTCTCTAACCCTGCCTTATTTATTCCCCCCAACAGAATGAATAGAATGAGTGACTGTCTCATTCATGACATTGGGAAAATGCCCAATATGAATGCCCTGCTTACTCTTTTTGGTCCTCTCTCCTCTCCTTCAGACCTCCCTTCCTGATGTATTTTCCCCTTGAACAATAAACTCCCGGGGAATTGAGGGAGGCCAGGGAGTGAGGATGGCTGCTTTCTCTGTAACAGGGTAGGGGAGTTCACATACGGGTGGGGTGGGGAAATAGAAAGTACATTTTGGCCTCATTTTCTCCCTGTGACTCCTCTCCAGCTTTATCTGACCTTTACCTCCTTTACTGTAGGAACTATTTTCCCACTGGCTTAGAACACTTATAGCCTATGTAGAATATGGAGGCTCCAGGCTTAAAAATCCCAACTCAGAAATGACTATTCTAATTCCTGTGATATTACAAAGAATACATACTACTTTTCCTCATAATAACACCAGTCTTTCAAAAAAAAAAAAAAAGATTACAGAGGCAGCTGCTGGGAGGTTTAGTTGGCTAAGTGTCTGACTTTGGCTCATGTCATGATCTCGAGGTTCATGAATTCGAGCATTACATCAGGCTCACTGCTGTTGGTGCGGAGCCCTCTTGGGATCCTCTGTCCCTCTCCCTCTTTCTCTGCCCCTTTCCCACTCCTGTCTCTCTCTTTCTCAAAATAAATAAATAGACTTAAAACATACAAAAAAAATAAATTTAGAAGCCTTATTTCATCCCAGTGGGAAAACCCTTAGGGTAGATTCAAGATGTACAAACACTTAAATTTTTTTTGATTTTACATTCTTTCACATTCCAGCTCATGTTGGCTTTTATCTACCTGGTAAATATATCTTCCCCAGTAAGTGTGTTTTACATGTGAAAGAAACAAGAAACAGATATAATCTCATTATAGAGAAACCAACACACACATATATGACTGGATACAAAAACTGTCCCACTCTGGGGCGCCTGGGTGGCTCAGTCGGTTGAGCGTCCGACTTCAGCCAGGTCACGATCTCGCGGTCCGTGAGTTCGAGCCCCGCGTCAGGCTCTGGGCTGAGTTCGAGCCCCGCGTCAGGCTCTGGGCTGATGGCTCGGAGCCTGGAGCCTGCTTCCGATTCTGTGTCTCCCTCTCTCTCTGCCCCTCCCCCGTTCATGCTCTGTCTCTCTCTGTCCCAAAAATAAATAAAAAACATTGAAAAAAAAAAAAACAAAACTGTCCCACTCAACTACATGTCACACACACATGAAAATGCATTTGTTTGTCAACAGAAATTAAATGATGCATATCTATTCAGACTTCTCTGATCAGTAAAGTGTTTTCTACCTTGCTTTGTAGGGTTTTTTGGGGTGTGTGTGTGTATTGTTCTCCTTTTAACTTCCTCTTTAGGCTGATTTTGGATAGCAGCAACTGCTTTCCTCATGCCTCCCCACCCAAAACTGCAAACTATACAGTACATTGCATGTAGATGTTTATTGAATATTTTAATTTATTTAATGTATTAAGAAATACATCTAAGGAAAACCTTATGGATAGACTTATAGGCAAGACCCAGGCACACGTTCCCCGAGAAGCATGTGAAATTGAGATAACTATGATGCTGAATAAAAGACTGGGTTTGAGAAGGTATGAGCAAGTAACATTTGATTAGAAATAAAGAGACTTGGAATAAATATGGGGGTACAACTGTCTAACAAAGTCGTCCCAGGATTTTGGCATTAAGTGTGCAGAATCAACATTCTCAGTAATCTCATAGAATAGCTATTCCATTTTCTCAAAGTTTTCATTACTTAATTTATATAAATTTTGGACTATTTAAAAATCACACTGAATATCCTTTCAATCTAACTCTTTTAAGTTGCTAAATTGTTCGATTTAACTCAGCAAAATCCTAAAAATTTAAAATTTAGTGCAATGGTTAGATTGTGCTTATTTTCCAAAACATATGAATAACTTCTCAGTAATTGTTTTACCTCTGTTGTCAGTAAAATTTATTTTAAATGCAGAAAGGCTGCCACTTCATCTATTTTAAAAACTAATATGAAATGTTTTAATGTAATCACTCAAACCTAAGTTCAATCAATCAGAAAACAGTTCATTCTGCCTTGCTCTTTTGTTATTCATGTGTTATTTTCCTATAATATCAGATCCCAGCTCCTAGTTAATAGCTAAATTTAATCAGTTGTTTTAAACTATAAATTTCTTAACAGTATTATACAAATTACACATATAAATTGCATTATTGTTATTATATAAATGATGACATCACTTATTTATATACATGATAGCACCATAATTAAATTGGGTATATATGATTGTATATTTGAACTCAAGGTGGTGTTCTACCTTATTCCACTTCAAGAACTGAAAGTTATGATTGAAGAAAATAGGAGACACAACATAATGTGAAGGTAAGTTGAAAAATGAAAATCCGCATTGTGTTTTAGCCTTGATAATGGAAGGAAGGAGGGAGAGAGGGAGAGCAAATGAACATAATAGTAACATGATCTTTGCCTTCAGACTAAAACGGAAAAAATGTTTTACAGATAGTGAGAGTCCTTCCCAGAGTTTATAATGCTTTCCTCAGCAAATAAGTTGATTGCAAGTGAATAATTTTTCAGGTGACATAACACTTGCAACTCTAGAAGACAACTCACATTTCCATTCTGAAGAGTTCTATGATAAACAAGTTATTTTATCTGATATACAGTGACAGATGATTAAGATAGTGCATTATACTGTATTCAGAATTCTTTTTTTTCAAGACTATCAATCCAACCATAATGGTATGTTATAAAAGCATGTACACTTGGACAATTCCTCTCATAACAATAGCATTCCAAATGTTTCTGCAGATGTTTGGTGAAGATTGCTTTTGTGACAAGAATGGATGTTTAGATGCTTATAAGCATAAAAATCTAACACAAGAACAAGGAGAAACATTCTCCCATGAGAGTTAGATTTGTTCCTCTCAAGCAGTTTGGAACTGAAGTTTCAACGTAGAACATTGAATAGTAAGTTTTTATCCATATTACAGAATAATGTATATTATATCACCATTTTTAATGGAGCAGAGAGAGTATCTCTCCCAAGAAACAAAGCTTTATTTTACTTTACAGGAAAAATGTCAAGACTTTACTATATAAAAAGTGGGTTCAGATTCCACTCAGTTATTTAGCAGCATGGCAATAGACAATGGGACTATAAACTAAATAAACAATATAAAAAGTTGATATGCCACCAACCTGTATTTGTCCATTAAAGCCACTGTTAAGCCTGATGGACATTGCAACTGCTAATACTCTTACTGTTTATTTCCTACTTCCTTCTGTAGCATTATAATAAGTAATCACAGTTGAGGCAAAGTGTTCTCCCTTTTTTTATTGGAACATACAGAATCTATTATATGCGACTACTGAAAAGTTTTTATATGAAAAACAAAACTTTCCAATAGCTGCATAACCAAAGGAACTAGAGACTCTGGTACCTAGAGAATTACAGATGCATTAATGATTATTTTCCATTATTCCAGTGTATTTATTCTTACATACATCCTGTTCCTAAATGACTTAAAGTTAACTTAGTATTTACATCAAAAAGTTTCCATATTTTTAAAGTTTTTACTTAAATTCCAGTTAGCTAACATATAGTGTAATATTGGTTTCAAGTGTACAACATAGTAATTCAACAGTTCCATACAGCACCTGGTGCTCATCACATGTGTAGTCCTTATTCTCCATTATCTATTTTACCCATCCCCCTCCCTACCTCCAAGCTGGTAACCATCAGTTTGTTCTCTATACTTAAAAGTCCTTTTCTTTGTTTGCCACCTCCACTCCTTTTTTCCCCTTTGTTCACTTGTTTTGTTTCATAAATTAACCTATGAGGAAAATCATATGGTATATGCTTTTCTTTTACTGACTTATTTCACTTAGCTTAATACTGTCTAGCACCAGCCATGTCACTGCAAATGGAAAGATTTCATTCTTTTTTTATGACTAATATTCCATTGTATATGTATACCATTTCTTCTTTATCCATTCACCAGTTTATGCACACTTGGGCTGCTTCCATATCTTGGCTAGTGTAGATAATGCTGCTATAATTATTGGAGTGCATGTAATCCTTTGAAACAGCATTTTTGTATCCTTTGTGTAAATACCTGGTAGTGCAATTGCATGATCATGGGATAGTTCTATTTTTAACTTTCTGAAGGACCTCTATACTGTTTTCCACATTGGCTGCACCAGTTTACATTCCCACCATCACTGAAAGAGGGTCCCCCTTTCTCCACATCCTCACCAACACCTGTTGTTGATTTTAGCCATTCTGACAAGTGTGAAGTGATATCTCATTGTAGCATTGATTTGTATTTCCCTGATGATGAGTGATGTCGAGCAGCTTTTCATATGGCTGTTGGCCATGTTATAAACATGGACAAATGTCTGTTCATGTCTTCTGCCCATTTTTAATTAGATTATTCTTTTTAGGGGTGTTGAGTATTAAAAGTTCTTTATATATTCTGGATACTAACAATTAACAGGTATTTCATTTGCAAATGTTTTCTCTCATTCCATAGGTTGCCTTTCAGTTCTATTGATTGTTTCCTTCACTGTGCAGAAGATTTGTATTTTGAAGAAGTCTCAATAGTTTATTTTTACTTTTGTTTCCCTTGCGTTAGGAAATATACCCAATAAGCAGTTGCTATGGCTGATGTCAAAGAGGTTACTGCCTTCATTCTCCTCTAGGATTTTTATGGTTTCAGGTCTCACATTTAGGTCTCTAATCCATTTTGAATTTGTTTTTTGTGTTTGGTATAATAAAGTGGTCCACTTTCATTCTTTTGCATGTTACTGTCCAGTTTTCCAAAACACTATTTGCTGAAGGGGCTATATTTTTTTCCACTGAATATTATTTTCCTGCTTTATCAAACTTTAATTGACTATATAGTTGTGGGTTCATTTCTGGGGTTCTATCCTGCTCCATTGATCTATGTGCCTATTTTTGTGCCAGTGCCATACTGTTTTGATTACTATAGATTTGTAATATAACTTGAAGCCTGGAATTGTAATGGCTCTAGCTTTGCTTTTCATTTTCAAGGTTGCTTTGGCTATTCAGGGTCTTTTGTGGTTCCATACAAATTTTAGGATTGTTTGTTCTAGCTCTGTGAAACACGCTATTGGTATTTTGACAGGGTTTGCTTTAAATGTGTAAATTGCCTTGAGTAGTATAGACATTTAGTAACATTTGTTCTTCCAATCAATGAGCATGGAATGTTTTTCCATTTCTTTATGTCATCTTCAATTTGTTTCATCCATGTTTCATATTATCAGAGTACACATCTGTCACTTCTTTGGTTAGATTTATTCCTAGGTATCTTATTATTTTTGGTTCAATTATAAATGGAATTGTTTTCTTAATTTCACTTTCTGCTGCTTCATTATTAGTGTACAGAAAGTGACAGATTTCTGTATATTGATTTTGTATTCTGGAACTTTACTGAATTCATTTATCAGTTCTAGGATTATTTGGTGGAGTTTCTTGGGTTTTCTGTACAGAGTATCATGTCATCTGAGAAAGAGTGGAAGTTTGACTTCTTGCTTGCTGATTTGGATACCTTTTATTTTTTTGTTGTCTCATAGTTGTGTCTAGGACTTCCAGTACTATGTTGAATGAAAGTGGTTAGAGCGGACATCCCTATCTTATTCCTGACTGTAGAAGAAAAGCTCTCAGTTTTCCCCCATTTAGGATGATATTAGCCATGGATTTTTTTATATATGGTCTTTATTATATTGAGGAATATTTCCTATAAACCTACTTTGTTGAGGGTTTTTATCATGAATGGATGTTGTAAGTTGCCATACATTTTCTTTCTGCAACTATTGAAATGATCACATGGTTCTTATCCTTTGTTTTACTAATACGGTATATCAGGTTGATTGATTTGTAAATATTGAACCACCTTGCAACCTAGGAATAAAACCCCCTTCGTCATGTTGAATGATTATTTTTAATGTTTTTATTTATTTTGAGAGAGAGAGAGGGAAGGGCAGAGAGAGAGGAGACAGAGAATCACAAGCAGGCTCCCCACTGTCAGCACAGAGCCCCACATGGGGCCCATCCCATGAAATGTGAGATCATGACCTGAGTTGAAATCAAGAGTTGGACACTCAACTGACTGAGCCACCTAAGTGCCCCAAAGTGAATGATGTTTTTAATGCATTGTTGGATTCAATTTGCTAGTATTTAATTGAGAATTTTATATCTGTGCTCATCATGGATATTGGCCTGTAATTCTATATTTTAGTGCAGTCTGTAATCTAGTTTATTTATCAGGGTAATGCTGGCTTCATAGAATAAATTTGGAAGTTTTCCTTTCTTTTCTATTTTTTGGAATCGTTTGAGAAGAATAGGTATTTACTTTTCTTTAATGTTTGGTAGAATTCCCCTGGGAAGCTATCTTGCCCTGGACTTTTATTTGTTTATGTGTTTGTTTTATTTATTTTTGAATACTGATTCAATTTTCTTGCTAGTTATCAGTCTGCTCAAGTTTTTTATGTCTTCTTGTTTCTCTTTTGGTAGTTTATGTGTGTCTAAGACTTTGCCCATTTCTTCCATGTTCCCCAATTTGTTTGCAGATCATTTTTCACAATATTCTCTCATAATTTTTGTATTTCTGTGGTATTGGTTATTTCTCCTCTCACATTTTTTTGTTTGATTTAATTGTGTCATTTCTCTTTTCTTTTTGATAAGTGTGCCTAGAGGTTTATCAATTTTATTACTTTTTTCAAAGAACCAGCTTCAGGTTTCATTGTCATATTCTATTATATTTTTAGTTCTATATTGCCTATTTTTGCTCTAATCTTTATTATTTCCTTATTTCCTTCCTTCTGCTGGCTTTAGGCTCCATTTGTTGTTCTTTTTCTAGCTCCATTAGGTGTAAGGTGAAGTTGCTTATTTGAGATTTTTCTTGCTTCTTGAGGTAGGCCTGTATTGGTATATACTTCGTTTTTTAGGATCGCTTTTACTGCATCCCAAAAGTTTTGGACCATTGTGTTTTTATTTTCATTTGTTTCCATGTATTTTTTTTTCTTTTTTGCTTTCCTAGTTGACCCATTTATTATTTAGTAGCATGTTCTTTAACCTCCATGTATTTGTGTTCTTTCCAAATTTTTTTTTTCTTGTGGTGGACTTCTAATTTCATAGTATTATGGTCAAAAAAGGTGCATGGCAGGATTTCAGTCTTTTTGTATTTGTGGAGGCCTGTTTTGTGACCTAGTATGTGATCCACTCTGGAGCATTTTCCATGTGCACTTGAAAAGAATTTGTATTCTGCTGTTTTAGGATGAATTATTCTGAATATATCTGTTAAGTCCATCTGGTCCAGTGTGTCATTCAAAACCATTGTTTCCTTGTTCATTTTCTGTTTAGATAATCTGCCCATCAAGTGGGGTGTTAAAGTCCCCTACTATTATTGTGTTATTAATTATCAATTAATAAAAAATTAACAATTTATGTTTGTTATTAATTGTTTTATATATTTGGGTGCTTCATGATGCGGGTGTAAATATTTACAGTTGTTATATCTTTCGTTATATCTTCTTGGTGGAATGTCCCCTTTATGATCATGTAATGCCCTTTTTTGTCTCTTTTTACAGTCTTTGTTTTAAAGTCTAATTTGTCCAATGTAAGTATTGCTACTCCAGCTTTTTTTGACATCCATTTGGGTGATAATTATTTCTCCACCCCCTCACTTTCAATCTGCAGGTGTCTTTAGGTCTAAAATGAGTCTTGTAGGCAGCATGAGACAGGTCTTTTTTGTTTGTTTGTTTTGGTTTGGTTTTGTTTTGTTTTGATCTATTCTGATACCCCAGTCTTTTGATTGGGGCATTTAGTCCATTTACATTCAAAATATTTATTGATAGATATGTATTTATTGTCATTTTATTACTTGTTTTGTTGTTTCTGGAGAGTTTTTTGATTCTTTCTTGTCTTTGTAACTTTTGGTCTATCCTTTCCACTCAAAGAGTCCCCTTGAATATTTCACGTAGGGCTCATTTAGTGATCATGAACTTATTTAGCTTTTGTTTGGAAAACTGTTTATCTTTCCTTCTATTCTGAATGAGAGCCTTGCTGGGTAGAGTATTCTTGGCTGCCATTTTTTTCCAATTCAGCACTTTGAATATAATATGCCACTCCCTTCTGGCTTGCCAAATTCCTTGATACATCTCTAGTTACCCTTAATAGATTTTCCCTTGTAAGTTAAGGACTTCTTTTGTCTTGCTGCTTTTAAGATATTTTCTTTATCACTGTATTTGCTTTCACTGTATTTGGCAAATGTAATTACAATATGTCTCAGTATTGGTGTACTTTTGTTGATTTTGATGGGAGTTGTCTGTGCCCCCTGGATCTGGATGTCTATTTCCTTCCAAATAATAGGGAAGTTTTCTGCTTTATTTCTTGAAATAAATTTTCAGCCTTCATTTCTCTC
This sequence comes from Panthera tigris, assembly GCF_018350195.1. Classification (NCBI taxonomy): domain Eukaryota; kingdom Metazoa; phylum Chordata; class Mammalia; order Carnivora; family Felidae; genus Panthera; species Panthera tigris. Next base: position 128,913,143 of record NC_056663.1, read on the forward strand.
TCTTCTTCTGGGACTCCTAAAATACAAATGTTATTACATTTGATGGAGTCACTGAGTTCACTCTATCTATTCTCCTGTTGTATAATTCTTTCTCTCTATTGTTCAGCTTCATTATTTTCCATAATTTTGTCTTCTAGGTCACTAATTCATTTCTCTGATTCTTCCAACTTGCTGTTAATTGCGTCAACTGTGTTTCCAATCTCATTTATTGCAATCTTCACTTCTGATTGATTCTTTTTTAATTCTTTTATCTCAATTATAAGGGTCTCCCTGATGTCTTCTATTCATTTCTCAAGCCCAGTGAGTATCCTTATAATTGTTGCTTTAAATTCTTCATCAGACATGTTACTTATATAGTTTTGCTTACATCTCTGGCCATGGCCTTATCTTGTTATTTTATTTGGAATAAATTTCTCCATCTTTGCATTTTGTCTAAGTCTCTGCCTCCTTCTCTATGTTATAAAAGCCAGTTATTTCTCCTGCTCCTGAACATAATGGTCTTATGCAGAAGTCATATAGTTCCAGGGTATGGTGCTTCAGTGAGTGTCTCTGGTGTGTGCCATGTGTGCTACGCTATTGTGTTTTTGGCTGCTCTGTCCTTCACATCAGTCATCTGCAGAGGCTCTACTTGCCTAATGTGGGCAGTGTTTGGTCCCCAAGCCTGAATGTGGTGAGTTTTAACTAGATGTTCTCTGGTCTGCCTGTGAAATGAGACCTGACACCAACTGTACCTGAACTGGGGCTCTGCAGAACTCACTGGTGGGGAGACATGGTGTGGGCAGGGGTTTCTGCTGGTCTTCTGGGGGAGGGCCCTGCCACACTGGGACTCAGGCAAGCTTGACCAGGAAGGTAGTTCTGCCAGAGCACAAGGATGTGGGGCTTGGTATAAACAAATTAGGCAGCGAGTGATGGTGCTGAGCTGCTTCCCTTGGGTGGTTCTGTGTTTATGCTGAGGGGTGGGGGAGGGAAATGGTACCAGCCAACTCTCTTGTTCCCAGAGAAGCATCTCTGTGAATGCTGCCTCTGTAATCTCCTCCCTATGTGACCCTGTCATCCTTCAGATCAGTTTCCACACTGTGTCTAGGTTTTTTGCCTGTCTTCTCTCTAGGAGCAGTGCAGTGCCCTCAGAGCTCCATCCCAGTAAAACCTACTGACCTTTAGAAGTCCAGGCTTTAGAGACCTGGGGTGGGCAGGGTCCTGTGCAGGTCTTTTGGGGAAGGGACCCACCATGCTGGGACTAAGGCAAGCTTGACTGAGAAGGGAAGTACCACCAGAGCACAGGGCCGGTGGGGCTTGGGGTTAGCAAGTTACGCAATCAGTGTCTGCACTGAGCTGCTTCTCTCAGGTGGGTCTGTGTTTATATAGAGGTGTGCAGGAGGAGATGGGCACAGGCAGTTCCTCTTTTCCCCAGAGAGGCGTCTCTGGGAATGCTGCCTCTCAGGGACACACTCTAAGAAGCATGATAATGTCCCCACTGTGTGCCCCAAGCATTTTTCAGATCTCTGTTTCCACACTGTCTGCCTCTGGGTTGTTTGCCCTCCTTCTCTCCAGGAGCAGAGCAGTGTCCTTCAGGCTCTACCCCAGCCACTCCGGCTTACCGTTAAAACTCCAGGCTTTAAGCCCCGCAGGTTGCAAGAATGCATGAAATTCAGCCCTTCTCATTTTCCAAGCCAATGGCTTTGGGGAAATGCTCTCTTTGTGTATTTCCCTATATGTTCCTCTCTCTCTCACTCTTGTCCATGACCATGGCTCCCCTCACTCTGCAGCACTGTGTTTCTCTCCTGAACCACATCTCTGCCCTTCCTACCTTCTTCAGTGTGGACTTTTTTCTCCCTTTAGTTATGGAGTTTGTTTAGTCAGTCTTCAGGTTGATAACTAGGTTATTTAGGATGATCTGATAGCCAACTAGTTGTGTTTGTGAGACCAGAAGAGCCTAGGGTTCACCTCCTCCACCACTGTCTACCTCTCTAAAATTTTCCTACTTGGATATATTTCTCTTTTAATTATACATTCCTTGAGACCAGAGAACCTTTCTTTAATATTAATTGAAAAGTGCTTACAATCTAGTATTATAGTTTATAAATGTAGCACAGGGTTTATGAGCACTCAATAATGCAGATAATGATGGCAATAGTATTTGATAATATGTAAGCAATGCTTTCCAGGTTAAAAAAAAAAAAGAAAATTATACTTTGATTAGCAAGGAAAATATTATTTTGATTTAAGAATTTTTTCAATTATGCTATAACTAACTACATTATTTTTAAAATAGCATGAACCAGAAAATAAGATTAATCGTACACTTTAATTAGTTTTTAATGACCTAACTGGTTTCAACACAAAGAAAACCATGTTAAGTAAATCAACACAGCACACTTTTAGAAATTATCAAAATTTCAATAAGTTAATGAGAATCTAATGTCTCATTATCATTCATTTTTATTGACTTCAGTTTGTTGGAAATGCATTAAGGTATTTATATATATGAACCTAATTTGGGTGGAGGTGAAAACAACCCTATGTTAGAAATACTTTGCAAAGAGTTTATATTGATAATATAGACTGATACATTTGAAAGATACAGGATTTGTAGTTGGATTTCAGGTCTAGCCTGACAACACTTATTAGTGAACAAATATCCATATTGTGTTATAAAGACTTCGGGTCCCTGTGTTGATTGAGCTTATAGCCTAGTGGGTGGTGTACTGTATCAAATAATCAAATTTTTCTTAAATGTGAAAATAAATATCCAAATTAAAACAAAAAACAAAAACTTATAGAGATTCTGTTTCCATTATTTTATGCAAATTTTAAAGGTCAGTTGACAAGGAGGTGAAGGATGATTTTCCTAAGGACCTGCCAAAGGACTGAGATCTGAAAATCAAATAGGAATTAATTAGGTAAAAGGAATGGAAGAAAGGCTAAGTGCCAGTGTCCTGCAGTATGTGGAGGCAGAGAAGAATCAGGAAGAAAAGGTCACAATGGCAGAGCAGAGAGCCAGGAGAAATTGAAACAAGATGAGCTTAGAAGGACAGGGAGGGCCAGATTTTACAGGCCCTTGTAAACATATTAAGTTTTTCTTGAGTTTGCAAGCATGATTCCAGAACTACAGTCGGATTATCAAATGTGCATTTTGAAGAAAAACAATGAAAATAAACACAAAACAAAAATTAAACTGAAGTGTCTATAGTGGAATGTAACAATGGAGGGAAATAGCTCAGACAGGACTATTTTGAGGAAATAGCAATGAAAGATTTAAAAAAGTTACTCAACTCCTCTGGATGTCATTCTTCTCAAATGTAAAATAAGGATTGCCCTGGAAGACTTCAAAGATCCCTTCCATATCTAACATTCTATGATTCAGGTGGCTGGAAAGTGAAATCTGTACTTAATGGCCAGGATACTGGTTATTGAAAGTTTGTCTCCAATTTGAATCTATCTCTGTAATTTCAAACCCATATTTTCCACTACGTCCTTATCATCAATAATAATAGCAAAAAGATAAGTAACAGAACAAAATTAAATGTACTTCTAAATAAACAATAGACTTGTAAATTATAAAAGTCCTACCTCTGGATAATAGTGAAAATACTGCTTATCAAACCTATAAATGCAGTAAAAGCAGTACTTTTATAGAAGGAAACATATAGACTTAAGGGATTACATTAGAAAGAAGTAAAGGCTAAGAGTTAAGTTAAAAATCCAAAATTAGAAGTCAAGAAAAAAAAAATGGAATTACCCAAATTACACAGTAGATAGAAAATACTACTCTTAAGAAGAAATCAATGAAAAGAAAAACAAAGGAGGAACAATTAAGTAGAATGACTAATAAAATTAGCAAGCCTCTGGAAAATAAGTAAAATCAAAAGAGAGAAGCAAGCAAAAGCATTAGAAATTAAAAGCAAGACAGGACTATAAATGTGGCAGGAAGTAAAAGATAAAAATATTATCAACAGTTTTATGTACAATATATTTGAAGTTTAGGTGAATGGAAAATTCCAAAATAAAAATTACTAAAACCAATTCAGGAAGAAAATAAAAATACGTTTGTATCTTTTTAAATAAGTGTCATTTAAAAAATGAATATAAAATCTTCCCAGAAAAACACCAGAAGCTCACATTTTTACAGGTGAATTCTTGTGAATATTAAATAATACCAACAATCATTCTCTTTCAGAAATGAAAAAGAGGTAACATCACCCTGTACATATACTCAATATCATCTACGAAAGCCCAATATAACCTTGTTTTCAACCCACCAGAGAAAGTCAAATCAAGAAACAAATTTACACAGGAATCTTACTCATGTAATGTGGATACCAAAATCCTAAAGAAAATCATAGCAAACCAAATCCAGTAAATGCTAAGAGAAAATATCTGATATATTGTGTTTATTCTAAGAATAACAGATTGATTCAAAATTAGCAAATCTATTAATATAATTAGTACATTAAAATATCAGAAACAAAAAATTAATATGTTTATCTCACAGAACTATGTAATACAGCAAATACCATACCCAATGGCGACATTTTAAAAGCATTCCAGAAATGAGATAAATTTACCCATGCTATTTCTATTCAACACTGCATTATGAATTCTAGCTAGTACAATTGTACAGGAATAATTAATAAAAGCCTCAGAATATTAGGATAAAATTGTCATTACTTACAGATAATGTTATACTTTTAAAATTAATAACATTGTTTGGCAAGATGTCTGGATATAAGTTTAATATATCAAAAATATTTTCCCTTTATCTTTCAATTTGTTAATGTTCATAGGTATTTTAACTACCATTCTTTCTGGGGAAGATAAATTAAAGCTCTATATGATGTGAAACCACACTCATACACTCTGTTTTTCTTCATATGTTAATCCAATAAATCTAGACTTATTTACTGAGCAAAGTTATATACAAATATTTTAAATATATGTATTTATTCTATATTCTAAGTCTTGAAATTCTAGAAATCAAAAGTCAGAAAAGCAAATTTTACATTGTTAAAAAAAAAAAGTTACTCACTCAAAGGAAAATCCAGAAGTTTTGAAAACAGACATTCATTTCTAAAATGATTCATACATTTTTAATCAATAAACATTTTCATTTCTCAAACCAAAAGTAATAAATCTTTTATTCTGTGATGATACTATGGTAGACTATGAATATTTAATTACATTTTCCAAACTCTTTCTTTGCTGTGAAGACTGAGCAGAGTGTTGCCATGTATATTGTTACGAGAACTGAAGTAGTTTAAAAGTAAACATGAGTGAATTGGTTCACATATTAGTCATATGGCAAGCAGCCAAGTCTGGAAAGCTCTGTCCAGCTTTGGGAGTAGAAATGGATGAAAGAAGAGACTTTTATTTCAGCATAATTTTGCTGTTGAGATTTGATCTTCATGGTGAAAATCTGTGGCACTATTAACCTTGACACAAGGCTAATGTTCATTTAAAAAAATTTTTTTTAATGTTTATTTAATTTTGAAAGAAGGAGACAGAGCATGAGGGGGAGAGGCACAGAGAGAGCAGGAGACACAATATTGGAAGCAAGCTCCAGGCTCTGAGCTGTCAGCACAGAGGCCAATGCAGGGCTCAAACTCAAAGACTGTGAGATCATGGCCTGAGGTAAAGTCGGACGCTCAGCCCACTGAGCCACCCAGGCGCCCAGCTAATATTCATTTTGTTTTCTTCATCTAGTCATTCCCTCTGCTGCCTTTCTGATACCTGTTCTCCCTTCCTGTTTACAGAGGGAATCTTGATTCCTGCCCCCCACCTCCCTGCACAGGTATCAGGGTGTGCCCGCTAAACATATTTGCTCCCTCTAGCTCTTTAGCATCTATAAATGACATGTAGCACAATTCTAGGCTATAAGCTATAGGCAGCGGTTGGTGCCTGTCAAATTTTCTAAGTAAACATTCTCTGGGAAATAAACCCTGGGACCCTTCTTTTTCCTTCCTGCCTCCAATCCAGACACAAAAATTCAGATGTACAATAGCCTCTCTTGTGCCGATGATGACAAAAGCCACCTATTATGTTAATGAAACCAGAAGAAAGAAAGAGAAGACTACTGCTAACCCATTTGGTACCTTGGGAATTAGAAGTAAGGTATTCCCTCTGGAAAAGGGAAGTCTGAACCATTCACAGTCCCCTTTTCACACACAGATGTCCTGCTGCAGGACCTAAACTGCTCAGTAACGCATGGTAACCCTAAGAAAAAGTCCAGGACCTTACTAATTTCACTGAGGCACTGTTACAGCCTTAGATTGCTAGTCCCATATTTCCTGTGCTTGAAACAGATAAATTGTATGTTTATACATATGACAGTGGTACAGTTTTTGTTTGTTTATTACTCATAGCCAAATGTATCATTACCATTGCCGTTTTATACTTATATATATATATCTGCTGATGAATATGTATTCAAAACATAAACTGTTATATTCCTAAGTAAAATAATATTACTATATGTAATATTTTTCAAGTTTAAAAATTTTTAATTTCATTGGAAATTTAAATTTAAAAAAATCGAACTTGTTTTTAAAACCGGTACCCAGTATTTTACTCATATAAACAAATATGTGAACACAGATAACATCTGTGAGATCCCTTCTAAACCCTTTGCTGAGCAAAATAAGCAATTAAATCATTTTGACACTTTAAAAAATAGCAAACTGGTTTGAGATAGACCCTAAAGACTGATATTCTCCATATTATAAAAATGTAAAAGTATTAAATAACATAAGAAAAAAATAATATAATTTGGGAGAGAGAACAGATGAATGCAAAATAAAACACCATATGGACAAAGTCACCATAAAGACACTGAGTTGTCTTAGGCATATCTATCCCAGTTGCTTCCACTGTAAAGTGAGCAAATGTATTAAATTATCTTAAGATTATCTTCAGCTTTAGCACAAATATTTATGAATTTGAAATGATCATAAGTGAAATTTAATGTTGTTGTCTATAAAAATTCACTCATTTCTTCAGCCTGTATTTCGTGGAGTGTCCATTGCATAACGATGGGGAATGTAGAAGGCAACAGGGTACATAATCAAGGTTGTCTCCTTTAAGTCAGACCTCAGAAAGGCAGAAACAAGAGGAAAGTCCCTCAGTCTCTGAGGCAGGATTTTAGAGCATAGCGAAAGGAGTTCTAGTCTTAGGAAAAGCGAATTCTGTGTAAGGAATGCCCCATGGGGCTATATACTCGTAAGCTATTGTGCCAACAATGTCTTTCTTATTCTCTTCAGCAGAAAATTTATGCCAAACTGATTATAATGTGGGGCTGAAAGCTTCAAATTAGACTGATTAGACTGTTGGAACTTTACATGAAAGACAATCTTTTTTTTTTGTTTATAAAAAAATGGTTCAAGGTTTAATCTCAGCTAAATAGCCTGAATATATATATTTTTAAATATTCTTCATCCAGATTACTTCTATTTATATCATTATGTGTAAGTTAGGTCATCTTTCATCAGTAAAATTTCAATTTACTTGAAAAACAGATTAATGTTTTAGAGATCTTAAGTGTTTTTGAAAAAGTGGGTGGGGCGCCACAATTTCCTTGGGTACTAGCTAAAAATACAGAGTCCCGGGCATAACCTAAACTGACAGAATCAGAATGTCTAAAAATGAGACCTATGAATCTGCATTTTTAGTAGGCTTTCTGGGTGGTAACCACTAAAGCTTAAGAACTACTATTCTTCACTTATTCATAACAGAGACCATCTGCTTATCTATATTGAAAAGGCAACATGGACAGTCACCAAACACCTGTCCTCATAATTGCCAGCTACTCTGCCCTTTCAGCCTGGTTGGATTTCTTCCTGTTGGCTATAGCTAGATCTAGCTTTCCAGTGCCTACGCAAGTCTAATGGATATTCATCTTTTACAGGTTTAGTTATTTACTATTGGTACTTAAACCCTACCTATAGGGATATGTCCATATCTTAAAGAGACAATAAGTGTTCTTTTGCTGCCATGTTGTTTTCTTGATATCATGCTAAAAGGCTGTTTTAGGGCCAACTGCCTAACCACTCCTATTTCTATCTTTATAGTTTAGTTGATCAAGGAGCTCTTTTTTGCTGGAGAAATAACATGAGATTAGTATTCCAGGCATACTACCTTTTTTTTTTTTTTCATTCATTTGGCATATGCCTTAGGCTGTATGTCTACTGAAGCTATTGGAAATATTTTCAGACCTATATATTAAATCAAAGCAAGGACATACATTGAAAACACATTCTGAATAATAGCTAAACATAAAATTTTCTGTAAAAACATAAATATCTATGGTTCTTTTTCATTTGATTAATATAATGTGTTTTTGATTATTCATTTAATAAGATTTTTATTGTGCAATTACTATGTGCTAGCCACTGTGTTAGATCATAGGGAAACAGAAATGAAAATGAGAAGAAAAGGCCACTTCCTTTAGAAGTTGAGAATAAAATCTATATAGGAATTGCTCTTGGAAGTAGTCATCTTAGTAACCAATTCTTCATAAAATTATCTTCACAAAATTTTTAAATCATATCAACTTGTAACAAATATTTGGGTACCGACTTATTAGGGAGATGGGGAAGGGCTGATATCTATAGAAACTCAGATATCTAAAATTGACTAAATTATTGAATTGGGATGAATTTCCAAGAAAGAATTAAATTGAGCCACTCATGTAGCCCAGGGACAAATCAGTGAAGTGAGAGACTCCTGAAGAACATCAGATTATTTAATAAGAAAAATAAAAAGAAATTGTACTTTTCTTTTTTTTTTTTCTTTTCTTGTGTCAATATAGTTTAGTAGACTTGTAACTCTGCTCAAGGTAAAACAATTTTGGGAAAGCATTGTTTTTGCTATAAATGATTCTGTACTCAGCATTTTGAATAATTCATTTATTCATTCAATATTCATTCAGTGCCTATTTTGAAACCTCCTTGATTTATCCCATTTTGCTGGAGATAAAATAGTGAGTAAGAGCCCATGTTTCCTGTCCTTACGGAAATTCCATTTGTGAGAGGTAGACTGATGTTAATCAAATGATGTCCAAAAGTTGTACTTGTAAAAGGAAACATTTCCTATGGAAATATATGATGTGAGAAGAGAGTAAAATAGGATTTGGACTGGTCAGGGAATTCTTGGAAGGCTTCTCTGAGGAGCTGCTGTGCATATGAGATCTGAAGACCATGAGATGAGGGAGATGGCAGAACATTCATGTTCACAGGCTCTTTCTACTCTGGAGGGAAAGCAGCATATTTGAGAATCTAAGTATAAGCACAATTTCATTTTTGAAAAATTATAAAAGGAAAACCAAGCTATAGCTGAAAGCAAAATGGATCTATTTCCCAATAAAGACAGAATTTTAAGAGGGAAAGTATCTCATGAACAATAAAGAAAATAAGTTAAACTGATTGGCTTCAGATAACACAACTACAAATAATAAAAAAGATCAGCTGCTATTGAGTACACTAGGTTTCTAAGAAATCCCTGATTGTTGGGGTGCCTGGGTGGCTCATTTGGTTAAGCATCCGACTTCCGCTCAGGTCATGGTCTCATGGTTCGTGAGTTTAAGGTTCGTTAATTCAAGATTCATGAATTCGAGCCCTGCTTCGGGCTCTGTGCTGACAGCTCAGAGCCTGGAGCCTGCTTCGGATTCTGTGTTTCTCTCTCTCTCTCTCTCTCTCTCTCTCTCTCTCTCTGTCTCTCTCTCGTGCTGGGTCTCTCTCTGTCTCTTAAAAACTGAATAAACACGAAAAGAAAAGAAAAGAAAAGAAAAGAAAAGAAAAGAAAAGAAAAGAAAAGAAAAGAAAAGAAAAGAAAAGAAAAGAAAAGAAAAAAGAAATCCCTGATTGCTTAGATCAAGCTGTATTCAGTGCCTTTCTTGTAATTTCTACCTCCCATATGGCATGGGCACTGAGCTGTTAAAATGAATGCCTTTTGTCAAATGCAGGCCGTGGAATAAAATCTAACCATTTATGCTATAAATTCTCAAATGACTTCAAATTACAGACCCTCTCTCATTCATGATTAATATCAATAGTGACAAAATTCACCAAAATAGAAACCAAAATAAAACTACCAAGAAAAACTGTTAAGCTGCTATTATCATAGCCTTCCTATTCGGACCTGCAGTGAAAAAGACTAAGAGTGGAAACATTTATGGGACAGAAATCAAAAGCAACCGCTGCCATTACCTACTTTAGTGTTCCAGATCAAATTGATTAACTTTTCAGAGAATGACCTATAAAATAACAAAGGAAAAATGAGGACTGAAGCTGTGAATTATAAGACAAGCTACAATAAACAAACAAACAAACAAACAAATAAACAATTCCAAAGCTTGCTTTAAATTTTCAGACTGAATTTATTTCTGCTTTACTTATCAAGTTTCTAAAAACCATTCTTACACAACAATTCAACCTTTCACTTTTCTGACTATTAATAGTGGAAAATTGACCTTGAATTTAGTATAAACTGAGCTTGACTATTGTCTCTCAACAGGGCAAATTTACTAAGCAATAGAAATCAATTGTACTGGAAAGGTGACTAGAGGCAGGGATGGAAAACCATGCTTCCTCCGTTTTGTTAACACAGGTGATTCATTTGTAAATGTAAAAATTCCTCCATTTTTACCAGCCTTTGGCTCTCAGCTGGTGTATATAAAGTATTCATTTACAATTCGTAAAGCAAATATTGCACTCTAGAGAGCTTAAGACCAAGAGCAGCCTCCTTAGCAAACTAAAAGGAAGACATAGGACTCAAGGAAATCTTTTAACCTCTTTGACTTAACGAAGACTTTCTTAGTTTTAGATAATTTAAACAAGTCTAAAAGAGCTATAATAATTGTGTGTAGAAATACATTTTCCCAATTGTTTTCCAGAAGATTGAATTCGTGATTCTAAAAAAATACCCCAAAAGGGTATTTTAAATTCAGAGATTGTTGGGGAGAAAATGGAAATGGAAGGAAATTGTTGATATCAAGGAATCATCCAGCATCTGAATCTCAGGAAAATGATGACAAGGAGGACCTAAATGAAAATGCCTCTGGATCAGGTCCCAGACAATGTAGGTAGAAGGACAAACACATGGGAAACTTTCTGGGAAGAATTTCAGTCCTAGTAATTTAAGGGGTATTCCGAAGTCTGGCTGTGGTTGGAAACAATTATTTCCTGACAGCAAGTATTTGCCATATATATTCTTCTAGGACTTGAGGGTATGGCAGAGAACAAAACAAAACATCACCACCTGGATATTCTATTCTGGCAGAAGGAGAGAAACAAAAATGCAAGATAAAAAAAAAAAAAGAAGAAAGAAAGAAATACAGTATTTAGCTACTCTTTATGAAGAGATAGTCTGTTGTGCTTTAATAGGGAAAAGTGGTAATGGAAAAGTAAGCACAGAGAACTGGCTTTAAGTATTATTATTCTAGTAATGTGTCCCAAACATGTATCTCCAGGCCAGACCTGTATCCTGAACTCCATCTGGAGTACACATATATATTTTTCAAATGCCTATTTGACCTAAATGACTCACAACTTACATTACTAAAAGATATCTCAAAATTAACATATCCAAAATTAAACCTATCTCCCCTCCAAAACTGGTTTTATAAGAAACCAGTTAATGACAGCTGTATCCTTCCAGTTGCCCAGGCCAATGCCTTGAAGTTATTCTTGACTCCTCCATTTCTCTAACATCCATCCAATCTGTCAGAAAATCTCTGGGTTTTACCTTCACTGCTACTCCCTCGGGAGGAAATACCATTAATTACTAAAATATTCTTTTTGCCCTTGTCCTCCCAAAGAATATCTTCAACACAGTAGCCAGAGTGGTGCTTTGAAAATGTAGTCTTATCGGGGCTCCTGGGGGGCTCAGTGAGTTAAGCCTTCGGCTCGGATCATGATCTCACAGTTCATGAGTTCCAGCCCCACATTGGGTACAGTGCTGACAGCACAGACCCTGCTTGGGATTCTTTCTGTCTTGCTCTCTCTCTGCCCATGTGGTCTGTTTCTCTCTCTCTCTCTCTCTCTCTCTCTCTCAAAATAAATAAATAAATTTAAAAAAATTAAAGCAAAATGTAAGTCTTATCATGTCACTACTCTGTTAAAAACCGTTCAAAGTTTTCCATTTCCCTCAGTATAAAAACTACTCTTTGTGACTCAACCCCAGTCATCTCTCTGAAATGCTTTTCTACCACACCTACTTAACAGAACGTTAGCCAGACAGGCATATTTGCTATTCCTCCAATACAACCCTGTCTTTGGGCCTTTGCATGTTCCCTCCCGATATTCTCAGGGCTAATTTTGTTATCTCAGTCAAATCTGTGTTCCAGTTCACTTTCTCAGTGAGGTAACTACCTTATTTAAAATTTCAAGCCATAACCTCTCATTCTTTTTTGCCTTCCCTTACTCTTTATCACATCTATTGCTGTTTTTCTACTCCTTTATCCAACCTTTTTTTAAGCTTCAGGAGAATGGAATCTCTGGGTTTTGTTTGTTTGTTATTTTGGTTTGGTTTTCCAGAAAGTGTCTCAGGTTTGCCTAGAAAAGTGTGTAAAACGTATCTTCAAGGCCCAGTAAACATTTGTGTGTGTGTGTTTTTCTTTTTTTCTAATGTGTATTTATTTTAGAGAGAAAAAGAGCACGAATGCTAGAGGGACAGAGAGAGAGGGAGACACGGAATTGGAAACAGGCTCCAGGCTCTGAGCTGTCACAGCAAAGATCCCCATGTGGGGTTCAAACCCACCAGCCATGAGATCATGACCTGAGCTGAAGTCAGATGCTTAACCACTAAGCCACCAGGTGCCCCAGCCCAGTAAACATTTGTAAACAAGTATGTAAGAGTGTAATTGTGTATGTGCAAAATCTGAGCTCTAACTAAATCTCATGGGGAAAGCAAATCTTATAATGGAAAGACACTAATGAGAGACTTGTAATAAAATATTGGCTGGCCTTGATACACTGAAACCCTTTAAAAGGACCCCAACGATCCCCAGAACAGTTCTTAGCAGCCATTGTCATCAGAAAGGGGTAAATGCTTCCTTCAGAGGAGTGACTTAAAAAGGCCAGCAACTACAACAGCATATTTTAATAAATCTTAAGAAAGACACTTCAGTCAGACAAGTCAAAAAAATGGAGGCTTACCAAAAATGATACTATAGAAGAGCAAGGCGAGAGCTGCTAATGAAACCTTAAGCAAAAGAATCTAGTGCCCCTAAACTGCTTTGCTTCTTTTAGACGGGGGATAGATGTTTTCAATCTAAATGAGATGGTCCTCATTCCATAGGAAAATAGTTGGCAGTATTTTTAAAGAAAAGTATTTTTTTTTTTTTTTTTTGTAGACAGAAAGTGAAACATGCAGCTGTCCTACCGGTGCCTTCAAAGTCCACCCCTGCTGAGTCAGTGGTCATCACATGTGACTTACCACCTATGGGAACTCTCTGTACACCCTCTTACCACCTTACAGGGTCCTCTGTAGGAAGATCCTTGGAGACTGATGTGAGGCGTACATTATTTTTTCCATTGAAAATTATTTAGCACATATCATGACTTAATTTTTCTTAATTACCTACTGGATCTGACTAACAAGATAACAAGATATCAGGAAAAGCTTCAGTGTGAGGGAAACTCCTGCGTTTAAATTGTGACTCTCATCATTAGTATGACCACGGAAGAAGAGTCTTTAATAGTAAAATGCAGGTAATATTAACTAAATAAGATTGTGGTGAAGACCAAATGAAAACTTATGTGAAGGCTCTGGTAATTCATAGGAGCTCAATAATTCATTTTCTTTCTCAGAATTGAGAAACAGAATAAGTGAGCCTGAAGATCTTTGTTGTTCTCTATGGCATAATTTTTTGAATGCTGTTTCTGTCCAAATGTGCAAACACAGTATGGTATTCTTAGATCATTTACTAAATTCTAGAATTGGAATACATCTCTGCCTTCTCAACCTTTAGATGGTGCATACTGCCCTTGAAGTACTATATTTTCATTAAAAAAAAAAAAAATCACAGAGAGAGAAAGATGGTCTTGGCCAGAGGGAATACGCCATGCAGGTAGCAGATGCTTTTCAGAAATTTCATGACTATCAGGAAGAGGACTTTAGGATTCCTCCAGTGTCACGTTTTCAATCATCTCCTGAACTTGTTTTTGCTATAAAACATTACAACAGAAGGTATTGGCTTCTGAATAAATTTTTCTAAAGTGGAAAAATAAAAGCAGATGATGCATAAAGTTTACACGAAGAATGCTGCAGAGAATAGAATACCACCTTGGAGGAAGAATAAGTTAAAAACGAAATGGAACATGCTTTTATCATTATTGTCAGATTGATTTGAGCACACTCACAAGAGAATGAGTATCTTCTATTAGAATGAACTACTGAACTAAATGAACTATTGTTCTAGGATTTAAAGACAAATTTATCATTGAAAACCTCAGTATCCATTAAGGATCTAATGCCAACTCACATGTGTGCTATCATTTCCAAACAAAAGACAACCATATCCATTATTTGTAAAGTCTTGCCAGGCCTTCTCAACTTTGACATTCCTCATGGAAAGTCGTTACAGAGAAGAAATCAGCTAAAATATATAAAATGTATCAGTCCTCATGTAAAAGAAGGTTGCTGTCATAAAGGAGTGATAGGATAACCCATAAATCCCAGTCCTTGATTGTCCCTCTCTCTTAGTTTTCTGGTCTTTGCATATGTTTCTCAGGCAGAAACACACTTGTTTATCCACCTGTCAGCTACTTCCTTTATGCTCCAACTTCCCACTAGGCACTGCAGGATTGGAACACCAAGACGTATATGAAAATAGCAGTTGCCATGTTTTTCTTATTATTTCTGATAACTTGTGCTGTTGGTTCTCAAACTTGAGTTTGCACACCTCAGAAGGCATAGCTATTTGATCTCACAGAATAAACATAGCATATGTAATTTTACAATCAATTGTAGTCTGTAATAAGTAACAGATGAACACTGGCACAGGAATTTTACAGATAAAACATACATTTCAAACACAGCTCTTACTTTTTGTTGGATACACAGATCAGTAGCCCTGGAGTCTTTGAAAACAAGTTTGTTCTCCTCTAAGAAACACTAAGCGTATCTAGCCTTCTCAAGTACTCACAATGCGCCATGCAATGTTCTCTGTTCTTTGGATTTGTTAATTTATATGGCCATCAGAATCCCATGGTTTACAAAAGTATTATTATGCTTCTTTCAGGGAACAGGGATATGAGATAACTAGACGAAGGCCACACGGTTGGTGAGTGATGAAACTAGCAACTAGATCAAGACACTCAGTCAAAACTGAGTCCACCTCGTAAATGCCACGCTACACTATTAGTTGTGAATAACTGAAATGCCTAGGCTTCTTGTGATTCAATAAAATGTTATTTGATCCTTACTTTTTGAAATTATTGATTCTTGATCAAGTCGATTGATTCACCGATGTGTTTTTTCTTCCTCAGATTTCCACCAGCAAAAAGAATTCCAATTGCTACTTCTTGCCTCACTTCGGTCCAATGTACTTATGCCTATAACGAACAGTGCCGTGCTTGGCATACAGAAAATACTCACTAAGTGCTAACTGTAATCTACTATTGATACCAATGATATTTCATTTTATGATTTATTCCTTCACAATCATGCATGTGGTCCCAATATAATGCAAGGCACTGACTAGTTTAGGCACTGGAAATACAGTGACAAATAGGGCATTTTGTTCCTGCCAGAAAGGAATTCATAACAGGGTGTAGCACATTCTATTATCCCTGGAGCCATTCCATTTCAATGTATGGGGCTGGCTTTAATCTGTATCCCTTTTCCGGAGGTCCTAATCAGCAGTGGTAGATTACTCTGTCCTTGCCTTAGGGAAGACCAAAGGAATAATTGTGTGCATGCATGTGTGCACTCTTGCATGTGTGTGAACCACCCCCCAACCACACACACATAGTTTCCTTGAATGATATTTAATGACTGAAGTTAGAATATAAATACCATAGCTCTCATCCCTTGGGAGAGATAATTTTGACACTTGTGTTCTACAATTTTTCAGAATTTTCCTATAGGATTAAGCTCCAATTGCCCACAGTGCTATCTACCTTGATATTCACACTTTATTGGCTATTCTTCACTGTCTCACTCTCCCACTCCTCTACGATAGTATCCCAGGTTTCTACCAAATCACCTACTTGCAACTGAATCATTGCCTTCAGGGAGCTCTGATTCTTCGGGAATATTAACTATGATACAGGGAAGTGGATAGGTACATAAATACCCAAAACAGACATAGCTGTTGATCATACAATATATATGGATATGGAGTACCGTTAATATTTTTTTTTTTTTTTAAATAGGAATGCCAGTTTACCCTGAGAATTTTTAAAGGCAATGGAGAGGAGAGAACACTCTGGGAAAAGTGGAGAGCTTGAGTAGATACAGTGCGAGAAAGTCTATCTCAATATATCAGGAAGTTCAGCATGGCTACAGGATAGTAAATAGTGGAGGAAGGAAGCTGGACAGGTAGTTCAAGATAAATCATTTTATGATTTTATATGATTTATATGATCTTTGTTTTGATGAAGAGGTTAGACTTAATTTTGTAGGCAGTAGTGAGTTTTAATCAACTAAGTACAATGATAATGTAGAGCAAGCCAAAAATGCCCACGAGACCACTGAGCTGAATGCAAACAGACTCATTAAGCAACCCATAGCAACCCTCAAAATAACCATTGGCCCTAATTGACCAATGACAACCAGGCACAGTTCCTAAGGTTACCAAAAAAGGGAAAATTCCATATGTCCCCAAGTTCCGTCACTCTGCCCTATAACCGTGGCCCCTCACCACCACTTCCTCACAGTCTCTCCTTTGCTGTCCTGCCCCCTGCTCCCTTGTGGCGTATTCAGTAAACTTTATCTCTTTTTTATTTTGCCTTGGGTAAATTTTTTCACTGCCTGTGCCACCAGCCTCCACCCGATCAGAGAGCCCCACATTTGGTGGCCCCTCCATCCAATCTGGATACTTCACAGAAAATATGTAGTTTGCATCTTAGAAAAGTTAAACTTGTAGCAGCACAAAAGAGAAATTACACAATTCTGTAGATAACAAGAGAGGCCATCAGAAGTGTAAAGTCTAAGGAAGACACGAGGAAAGTAGGATCTAAGTCAAAGAGGTGAAAATAGGAAAGTGAAATAGAGACTAGGGTAATGTTAGGGAGGTAGAGTCACTTGACCTTGGCCACCTGATGAGAAATGAAGGATGGGAGGAAAAAGCGGCATAGACAATTCTCTACACTTGCTCTAACAACTAGGGGTGGGAGGTATCCTTCACAGACATGGGAGAAACTGCAGACGAAATAAGCACTGAATTATGGAGTAGAGGGGAGAAACTACACAATCATTATTTCAGTTTTGAAGATGGTGCCATTGAAATATCTGTAGAACATGTGGGAATTGCTCAGTAGAGAACTGCACGCAGGGAAAGGAGACAGAGATTTGGGGATTTCATAATATAATTATGTATCAATCATCTATGGCTACATAACAACTTAAAATTTTGTAGCTTAACACAAAAATGATGTATAATCTCTCATAGTTCTATAACTTGGCTAGGCAGTTTTTCCACTTATCTCACTTAGACTCATGTAGCTGCATTCAGCTAGCAATGTAGCAAAACTGGAAGATACTAAATGGCCTCAATCAGAGGTCTTGGACTGGTTTATTTCCTCTGTGTGGCTTTACCTCCTTTACACCATCTTCCTTCTATGTTGGACTCAAGATAGAATCCCAAGAGGTGGGATGGCCGGGTAGCTCAGTCAATTGAGCATCCGACCCTAGATTTCCACTCAGGTCATGATCCCAGGGTGGAGGAATCAAGCCCAGTATTGGGCTATATGCTGAGTGTGGAACCTGCTTAAGATCTCTCTCTCTCTCTCTCTCTCTCTCTCTCTCTCCTTCCCATCTGACCCTCTCCCCTGCCTGCTACTATTCTCTCTCTCTCTCTCTCTCTCTCTCTCTCTCTCTCCTTCCCATCTGACCCTCTCCCCTGCCTGCTACTATTCTCTCTCTCTCTCTCTCTCTCTCTCTCTCTCCTTCCCATCTGACCCTCTCCCCTGCCTGCTACTATTCTCTCTCTCTCTCTCTCTCTCTCTCTCTCTCTCTTAAAAAAAAAAAAAAAAAAAAAAAAGTGTCCCGAGAGGCAAGAGTAGGAGCTGCAACGTCTCTTAAGGCAAAGACTGTGTATCACATGTAATGTCACATCTGCCACTTTTTACTGGCCTAAGCAAGTCACAAAGCCAGACAAGATCCATTACAAACAACATTACATTGCAAAGGTGCATCAGAGAAAGAGAGACAGGTGGGATTCATTAGGTACCATTAAGATAACAGACAACTTTGAAATGGTTTCCACATCTTAGTTGTATCAGCCTAATAGGTTGGAACCGAAACCAGTGAAATAAGAAATTTGAAGAGAAGTCACGGAAAAAATGCAAGCCAAGATAGAGAAAGGACAAGAAAGCTAAAGGTGAAAAGTCTCTCAAGAAGAAAGGAGCATTTAACATATTCAAAGAATCAGAGGTAGCTAGCAATAAGACCAAAAATGCTCAGGTTTGGAAATTAGAAAGTCATTAGTGGCCTTTGCCAAAGTGGTTTCAGAGATACCGTGTGTGATTAGAAACAGAAACATGATTGTAGTAACTTGAAGAGTAACCCAAAGAACAACATGAATATCTTTTTATTCCTTTATCAAATTAGTTTGTAAAAGAAAGGATTTAGGACCATAAATGGGAAATGCTGCAAGGAAGGATGGTGAAAGAATCTTTGTAGCACTTAGTTGGCTATAATTGTTTTTTGAGAATAATAATAGTCCATGGTGGATACATTTTATTTTTTTAAAGTTTATTTATTTGACAGAGAGAGAGAGAGTGTGTGTGCATGGGAGGGGCAGAAGGGAAGAAGAGAGGAGAGAGTGAGAGAGAGAGAGAGAGAGAGAGAGAGAGAGAATCCCAAGAAGGCTCTGCACTGTCAGCACAGAGCCCAATATGGGGCTCGAACTCTCAGGAACTGTGAGATCATGACCTGAGTTGAAATCAACAGTTGGTCACTTAACTGGCTGAGCCACCCAGGTGCCCCATGATGGATACATTTTAATACCTCATTGTTGATATTTTGATAAATGGTCCCACAGTCTACTAATCAGTGCTTACTTCCCCTGATATTTCTCTGTCATAATGTCAAAACAAAACAAAACAAAACAAAACAAAAATATGACTCTAATGGAAATGTAAAATGTCAAGGTCAATGCCAAAGACTATTTGACACAATTGATGAGGCAACCAGCAAGATATTGCTATGGACTGCCTTTATGTGTCCTGCCCAAGTTTCCATATTGAAACCCTAATCCTCAAAGTAACACCATTTGGAGGTGGGACATTTGGAAGGTAACTACATTTAGATGAAGTTATAAAAGGTAGAGCCTCCATGATGGGATTAATGTCCTTATAAAAAACAAGAAGAGATGGCAGATAAATAGATCCCACCCTCCCTCCTTCTCTCTTTGCCTCTCTCCTATTCTCTCTCTCTCAGCCTGCATGCTCAAGGAAAGGCAATGTGAGGACACAAGTAGGAAGAAGGCCCTCTTCAAGAACCAAACCCTACCTATTGGCATCATGATCTTCGACGTCTAGCCACTAGAACCATGAGAAGTAAATGTTGGTTGTTTAAGCTACACAGCCTAATGGTGTTTGTTATGACAGCCAAAGAAGACGAAAACAGATGTTAGAAAGTACATAGAAAAATTTCTATGTACAGGCAATCAGGAATGTTGAAATGAAGTTGCTAATAGATGCAAACCAGTTAGTATCCTATAGGGCAATAAATCATTGTGTTTGGAGTAATCTTTTCTATTAGGCATAAATGAATGTATCTCTACAGGAGAAGATTCATTTGCATTACTATGGACAAGAATCACTGCATTACTATCAATTTTCTAAAAATTACCTTCTACCCCTACAGAGTTGTAAAATAGCCTACTTAATAGAAAGACAATCAAAAATACATCTTTCTTCCCACCCTCATATAATTCCCAGAGTATCCTGTAGAAATGCTGAGGACTGAAAGAACAGCCACTAATTCTTTTGCCCATTTCCAAATCTTGGATAATTTATTTTTCCCTGGTAGCCATCAAATACTACTATATATACTGATGTATGGCAAAATTCTAGGAATATTCAAGTTTATTCTCAGTTACATGAATGGCAATGTCAGAATGGATTTTGTGATTTGAACAAGGATTACAAATATTAACTACATTGTAGGATTTCAAAGTTAAATGACACAAAATTTGACCAGTACAATTAATCCTTTTTAAAGAACTATAATGACCACATGATTACTATTACATAAGCAGTTACATCAAGTCAATCTAATCAGGTGATACAATAAGAAAGTAAAGACTATCAGACTATTTTTGGATATTTTTATCCTGTTCTTCAGACCTGGTATCACTTTCTGTCTAGCTCAGTGATCCTCAAACTGCGGTACTTTCCAGAAAATTTTTGAACATAGATAACGTTAAGGCTATCAGTTTGCAGGTCTCAGCTTCAGAAACAACTTCATAGTCGTAGTTAATGAGGAGAATACTAAGAAAGCACTTGAGTATCCAAATGCATCCTACCAAGTTTCAAAATGTACACCCCCTCTCCCCTCCCCACCACTTCTCTCCCACCACACAGGCACAGATGAACGTGTGCTCACACACACACACACACACACTCATGCTCACATTAACTCTTGCTATGTTGCACTGTCCTGGGCTTTACAATTTTTTGGTTCCTTAATGAAAGGGAAGTTTCCCCAATAGAGATCATGGAACTTTTGAAACTTCCTGTGCTTTCTTGCAATAAATATTCCAGTTAAGAGTAAAATCAGGCACTGGAACTGTGGTATTTTGAACTATTTTTTTAATTTTTTTTTAAACTTTTATCTGTTTTTAAAAGACAGAGAGAGACAGAGCATGAGTGGGGAGGGGAGAGAGAGAGAGAGAGAGAGAGAGAGAGAGAGAGAGAGAGAGAATCCGAAGAGGCTCCAGGCTCTGAGCTGTTAGCACAGAGCCTGACGTGGGGCTCAAACCCATGAACCCTGAGATCATAACCTGAGGTGAAGCTGGATCCTTAACCAACTGAGCCATCCAGGCGTCCCTTAAACTATTTTTATGTTAGAAATTCAGATATGAAAATGTGGGAGGTACGAACCATAACAAATAACTCTTGTTTACCTATATAGCTTCTTTCATTGCCTCTGTCTACCACACCCCTCATCAAAGGATGCATTGTTCTTGAGTGAGAATGACAGCAGAGCAGAAAGCCAAGAGAACATCAGGAAGAGCTTTCAAACACAACTTTTTTTTTTTTATTCCAGGTAATTAAATTATTTCATTGCAGGAACACTTAATACTCATCTCTAGGGCTTGTTTTGAGATGGAGGGAAATTTACAATAGAAAAGCCAGAAGGGCAGATTAGTGATGTAAAATGTTTTAAATATAGCCAGAATATTTTCTAGGAACAGAAAATTTATCAAGATTATCAGATAAAATCACCAACAAAAGTTTAGTTTTTTTTTTTTTTCAGATTTAGGATTTCTTATGTGATAAGGTGATTTTCAAGTTTATTAAAACAAATTGCATTATGAAATATCTAATTTGATTTAATATTTACATTATTAACCATAAAAATATTTAACATATTCTTTCTCCATTTAATAGCAATAAATAATTTGCTGGATGCCTGATCAATTTACTTTTAGCTTTATATAATTTTCTTTTTTCATTAAATACATAGGAAAAGTATGAGCACATTATGAGACGTGTTTCACATAAAATTTTAATTTTTATATATTACAAGTACTTTTCTAAATTTGTAATATAACTAATTGTATGAAAGTACTAATTGAATTGATGTCAGCATAGAAAATATTTTTAAGCACTTAGCATCTTGTGAACATGGAAAATAAGATTTTAAAATTTTCATACATATGTATTTGATCAGCATAAAATATGTTATACTTTGACAAAAATATTTAAATGTCATGGAGTGGAAATATCAATTCAAATAGTAAAAGGAAAGAATTGCATTTTTCAAACGTTATAAAAGAGTTACTTTGTATTTTTTGATGTTGAAAAAGAGTATCACATAATTATGATTTTGAGATTTCATTAAATATACTTAAAAGAGTGATATAGCACCTTTATTAGTCAAGTTTCACCATATGCTAAAGGCAACAGCCTTTACAACTACATAAAATTTAAGATGAATAAATTTAGATGTCAAGTTAAAAATGAGTGAGGAGTACATAATTTTTCAAAATTCTATCAGGGGTTAGAGAATGAAAAGCTTGGAACTCACTGCTCCTGTATTATGTCTTATGTTTTTTTTTTTTTTTCCTTCAAAACTAATTCCATGTGTACTAAATATACTAACTTCACAGTGAGGTCACGGAAACTCCGTATTTAGGACCTTCTCAGACTTTTAGATTTGCACTCATGAGTTCATTATATATATACATATATACATATATATATATATATATATATATATATATATACGTATATACGTATATGTATACGTATATATATAAATATGAATAGCATTAATCTTCCCCACTAATTTGCATGTTTCATGAAAGCAGGGATGAGGCTTAGTTTTGTTTACCACTATATTCCCCACAACTTGCGTGGAGCCTAGACGGTCACGGATATTTGGTATGTCTGTAGTTTAAATTACTCACTTAGCTAATTTCGAGGCAGAATAACACCTCTCTCATCACTCTCAGCATCACGATAAAATCTCTGACTCCTTCTTTTTGATATTCTTCTATATCTTTAAGTCCTGCTAGATAAATTGGTGCTGCCTGTGGCAATTAGTGTTATCCTATATTTTATGACTCTTGTAATAAAGTTGTCTTTTTACTAACACCAAGTGATTAGCCCTTTATTACTATTCCCATTTTTTGAAGATGACTTATTGTACACCTAGAAAATGTTCTACAATATAAATTTCCATAACTTTTATAAGCTGAATTCTGGTATGTAAGCTACAATTCTCTCAGTTTTTGAAGGGTTCGTGTTTAATATCTTGCTTTTACTGTATCTTAAAATCAAAATCATTTTCCCTTACTTTCATTCTTACAAAACCTCCTGATCAATTATTTTACTCAAAGAATACTCATCAAAATCCTAACAGTTGCAAAAGAGAAAATAAATATCATGTTGAGTGACAACCCATGCTTTTATAAAATGTTTTCTGCATTATTGTTAAAAGGCAAAATTATAGCAAGAATGCCCATCTGCATTTCTGCATTTATTTTAATCAAACAGCAACCAGTATTTTCTTTTTATAAAAAGAAAGTGCCATTAATACAGATGCTAAATTCAGCTCATGAAATATGTGACTTTAAGGCTTTAAGACCCTACACCAGTCAGTCTCACTGTCAGATATAAGTTCATGGTTTTATAGATTATGTGATATCAATATTTACCAAAAATATAGAGAGCTACTTTGGATAAAAGAAATTAACTCAAATGTAAGTACATTAAGATTATATTTATTCCCACTACAGAATTCTGATAATGATTGTTAAAGGAAAGAAAGAAATAAGTAACCTTTTTGTTGTTGTGGGAAATGTTGCTCTAACACTGTCTACTATAAGGGGAAAAACATCTATGATAAAATATCTTCATTTAGCAGCAGCAACAATAAAAATCTCTAGTGGGAGATTTTCTGGCAGAAGAAAAACACTGTAATTCTTATAGCTGTTCCCAATAGCAGAATACAACTCCAGACAGCTTAAGGTTTGATGGCTAAACTTTCAGGCACCTTTGCTGAATACAGCAGGCATTATGTATGGATTTTTAGCAAATATTTAAAGGTCCCCGAAGCTAGAAACTGGAGACTTTCTAATCAAAGTTACATATGGGCACATGTTTAAGACAAGACTTTAACATGTATCAGATTGAATCCAATCTTCTTCTGTAAACATATCTTGATTTTGAAAGTTAGGTAATAGCTGTGTGAAATCAATGGAAATAATAAAGTAATAGTTATATTAAAGCAATAATTAAACAGTAGGAAATGTTACAAAAACAGGTCTGTTTCAAAAGTTATCCCTTCTAGCTGATAAAGGGATTTTATTACAAGATAATACCTTGTGGCAGCTACTTGTGGGAAAAAAGAGTCTATGGGTCCACTAAATCAAAAGAATATCACACTAAGTTAACTGAACTCCGTTTTGGTAGAGGACAAAAAAAATCAATGTTCCCTAATCCTAATTCCAGAGTTAAGGTTTAGAATGCAGGGGGAGAGGAGATAGACCAGCTCTAGAAATGAGAACATTGAGGAAATATGTCCTTCAGGATGGCGATGTTCACCAAGGAGAAGCCCCTGCTGGAAGGGATGAGAAAGCACAGGAGGGCAAGTTAAGCACAATGGCAGCAGATAAGGCTAATGTTGTAGTCAACAGGGCTTAGATCACATCAGTGGAGTGCAGACCAGGATGTACAGCGTGGCTAGTTTAAAATAGCTGCGCTTCAACACTTCGATTGTGTTGTATACTAAAAAATTCAGTTGGTTGTTATCCCTGGTTCTAGTGAGAAAGTGTTGAAACCTTTGGAACTTCCCAAATGATAGAAGTGTCTTTGTTATTCATGGTAAGTAGGTCCCTTGGGCAGTACTTGAGTTTATGCTAATGAGGAGATTCCTGGAAGCCCTGAGATGGTTTCAGGATGAGGGCTGGTCATGCTGGAAATACCAACCTTGGGATTAGAAGGCTAGGAATTTGAGATAAGTGATACCAGTCCAACCTCCTCGAGTTAGTGATTGAGTGTCATCATATGGCCAGTGATCTGATCAACCATGCCAAAGGTATGAAATTCCACTGACATGAACCCAAAGGTTATGTGAGCTTCCTGGAGTGACACACACTGATATCTGGGAAGGGGAAATGGATTAATTCCACAGTGAGGACACACAAGCTCCACATTTAGAACCCTCTCAGACCTTATACTATGGGTCTTCTTCTTCTTTTTTTTTTGGTTGGTCCTAATTACACCTTGTAATATAAACATAGCACTTTGCTGAATTTGTGAGTTAATCTATCAAATTACCAAATCTTAAGGGGAATAGGAACTCCCAGTTTGTAGCCAGTTCATGAGAAGTGTGGGTGGCCTCAGAACCTCTGAACTTGAAGCTGATATCTGAAGTGAGGGCAGCATTGTGGAAGACTGTGGCCTTGACTTATATGAAATTTGACTTCTTTCCAGATAGTTACTGTAAAAATTGCATTGCAGAGTCGGACAAAAGGATGTTAAGAAATTCTACTCTGCACCCCACCAAAAAAGAGACAAGAATGAAGTACAGGCCTATATTTAAACCTGACACAAATTATAAAATCAAGGAATCGTGGAAGAACTCTACAAGGTACTAAGAGAGGACATTTGCAAATGACATATCAGATAAAGGGTTAGTATCCAAAATCTATAAAGAACTTATCAAACTCAACACCCAAAAAACAAATAATCCAGTGAAGAAATGGGCAAAAAACATGAATAGACACTTCTCCAAAGAAGACATCCAGATGGCCAACAACACATGAAAAGATGCTCCACATCACTCATCATCAGGAAAATACAAATCAAAACCACAATGAGATACCACCTCACACCTGTCAGAATGGTTAACATTAACAACTCAGGGAACAACAGATGTTGGCAAGGATGTGGAGAAAGAGGATCTCTTTTGCACTGCTGGTAGGAATGCAACTGGTGCAGCCACTCTGGAAAACAGTATGGAGATTCCTCAAAAAATTAAAAACAGAACTAGCCTATGACCTAGCAATTGCACTACTAGGTATTTATCCAAGGGATACAGGTGTGCTGTTTTGAAGGGGCACATGCACCCCAATGTTTATAGCAGCACTATCAACAATAGCCCAAGTATGGAAAGAGCCCAAATGTCCATCGATGGATGAATGGATAAAGAAGATGTGGTGTATATATACAATGGAGTATTACTTGGCAATCAAATAGAATAAAATCTTGCCATTTACAACTACGTGGATGGAACTAGTGGGTATTATGCTAAATGAAATTAGTCAGAGAAAGACAAATATGTGACTTCATTCATATGAAGACTTTAAGATACAAACAGATGAGGGGCGCCTGGGTGGCTCAGTCGGTTAAGCGGCTGACTTCGGCTCAGGTCATGATCTCGCGGTCCGTGAGTTGGAGCCCCGCGTCGGGCTCTGTGCTGACAGCTCAGAGCCTGGAGCCTGTTTCGGATTCTGTGTCTCCCCCTCTCTCTGAGCCTCCCCCGTTCATGCTCTGTCTCTCTCTGTCTCCAAAATAAATAAACGTTAAAAAAAAAAAAAAAAAGATACAAACAGATGAGCATAAGGGAAGGGAAGCAAAAATAATATAAAAACAGGGAGGGGGACAAAACATAAGAGACTCTGAAATATGGAGAACAAACAGACGGTTACTGGAGGAGTTGTGAGAGGGGGGATGGGCTAAATGGGTAAGGGGCATTAAGGAATCTACTCCTGAAATCATTGTTGCACTATATGCTAACTAACTTGGATGTAAATTTAAAAAAATAAATTAAATAAAAATTAAAATAAATAAATAAATAAATAAATAAACATGAAGACAAAAAGAAAAAAGAAAAAAAATTGCATTGCAGAGTGGGACACAAGGATGTTAAGAAATTCTATCCCACACCCCACCAAAAAGGAGATAAGAATGAAGTACAGGCCTGTATTTAAACCTGGCGTAAATTATAAAATCAAGGAATCATGGAAGAACTCTATAAGGCACTAATTTATTCTGTCTTAGGTAGAAGAGGAGCACAAATTCAGGATTAAAAACAGAAATGAAAATATTAATATAATTAACATCAAACTACTGAAGTATGACTTTTCTCAACTGAAGACAGAACTAGTCCAGAGTCTGGGAAAAGGCTGCGCTTACCGATATTGATTATGTGACCACATATGGAAGTGAACAAAGGGGTTTAAGTATTGGGAGCCTGAAAGGTCATAAAAAACACTGGGATTGATCCTATCGAGTGCTCGACACTACTGTTTATCCTTACCTCTAATATATTTTTTTATTTTGACGTTTTTGTTAAAATAATACATACTTCAGAATTTTAAAATGCCACCACACATACTTAAAAAACACAGGTGAACAAGAATATGAAGATAAAAACACCATTTTCTTAATCCCCAAAGGCTATAATTGCATATACCTCATTGTATATCTTTACAGTAACTTCCTATGTATATAGATTTTATACATTTTTTCACAATATGAGAATATATTGTGCACTATTTTTGTGAACTGATTTTTCCCAATTGCAATCAACTTTTTCCTATCAATAAGTTTTTATCTCAACTAACACCCAATTTATGTTTAAAATGTCCTTAATTGTCATAGAAATAGTCTGTGCAAGCTGCCCAAATTGAATATAATTCAGGATCATAAAATTTATCTGATGGCTATATACCTTATATCTCTTCTAGTCTAGTACTGCACACCTCTTTTATGATATGATTTTTCACTAGATTGAGCCAGCTGTTTCATACAATATTGCACCTTCTGATTTTGTTGTTCTAATGGTTTGATAATTGAAATTAAACAGCTAAGGCTTTATTTGTAAATAGGGTTCATACAAAATATAGTTAAGTTAAAATGAGATTATAGTGGAGTAGGGTGAATTAGGGCCATTAACCAAATAGGTCTGATGTCCTTATTTAAAAAAAAACAAAAGGAATTTAGGAGGGAGACAAGCACATAAAGACAATACCATGTGAGTTATGTTGTCACAAGACAAGAAACCATCTGAAGTTAAGAGGCCTAGAATCCATCTTTCCCTAGAACCTTCAGAGGGAATATGGTCCTACCTATACCTTGATCTTAAACTGCTAGCCCACAGAAAGGTGAGATATTAAATTACTGTTGGATAAACTATCTCATTTGTGCACTTTGTCACAACAGCTCTAAGACACTAAGGAGCTAATCTATTCCTGTTTCAAATCCAAATTCACTCTGACAAGACACTTAAGAGCTCTAACCCACACCTAAAAGAAATAAACATAAATCAAATTCTAAGCTAAACATTTTTTTTTTTTTGTATATATAAAGAAAAGAAAAGAAAGAGTTGGCTTTGGTTTTACATCTCATTGCTAACTCTGAGCTGCTCTGTTCCTCCAGAGCACAAAGGGCTGCAAGCCTTTTGTACAGGATCGCTCTATAACATTGTAACACTGTATTTTAAGCAAACGTTCATTTGTGGCAAGTCAATATCACAAATGGAATATTGTCTGAGGAGAAAGGAAAATCAATATCTACCTTTAGGGTCATTAAATTTTGATAAGGGTTTTCTGCAAACATCAATATACTACTGAACAGATATGTATTGCATGTTTCTTTTTCCTTCTGTTTAATGAAATCTGTCTAGGATTCCACCTGAACATGCCAATATACACACCTTTCTACAGAATCACCACTGGCCTCCTTGAAGATGTTTGTTGTTATTATTGGCTTCGTTTTAAATAGATTTATTAGACATCCGTTTGCCACCAGAAGCAAAAGTACCATGCCAACTAGATACCTACATATACTCCAATGTCTGGAACAAGCAGTTGTAGAATTGGAATAGAGCAGTCAGCTAAAAAGGATGAAGGAGATTAAACATTTTCACTTGCCATATTTGAGAAAGTTGTTGCTATTTAAAAAAAAAATGAGAAAGGGAACATATTGCAGAGTAATATCTGAGAAGAACTCAGGATGAAAATGAGAACAACTAAATAAAGTGTCCTAAAAAAGCTGGGCAGCTCACCTTCCCACAGGGTTTGAGCAAGTAGCCAGAGAAATTACCATTTCTTAACTGGGTTCAAATGATCTAAATTGTTCTTCATTAATGTTTTTCCATTTTATAAAAATGTAAAGTTTAAATAACCTATTTCCAGACAAAAGAAAAATAATTTTGCTGTATTATTTTTTAGACATTTGTTTATTTGTTTAAAAAAACACCCTAGGCTTTCAAAATATTTTTCTTACATTCTTTATTGTGCCAGAAACCTAGCTATACATTCCTGTTGGCTAATTATCTTTATCTCATCCCACTCAATGTTTGATTAACATCCCTTGTAAAGTAGGCTAATGACAATTTGGATGCCCTAGGCCAGTAATTCTCAAAGTCTTTGTTCATGCACGCTTTCAAATATGTGCATGCTCATGGAACAACAGGCTTGCATTTTTTAGAAGCTGGAATTACGGAACAAATAAACTGTTAAAACACAGCCATTGTGGAAATGTGTGTGTGACACACAGACACAGTATGTCAGCAAATAGTCTTCTACTTTATGCTAATCCCCTGAGGTCATAGTAGGCCCAAAGAACATTGCTTGCAGATAATTTCCATAAAAGTGTTTGCCAATCTCCCCAATCTAATGTTGTGTTTATGATATCATTTGTAATGATGAAGGACTTTCACCAATGCCTAATTGTTTATAGATCTTTACCTACTATTTTCTGGAACATTCCAAGAAACCTAAAACTATCTAGCGTGAAGCTCTCTCCCTTTAATGACTTTAGGACAGGGTCAGCACTGTCATTTGTGCACCTTTTGTCAATCATTATGAGATGAAACGGTTCACCAAAACATAAATGGAGAGGCCACAGCTCAGTGAACAACAGACTACTCAAGACACATTCAGTAAGTGGTGTAAAATCTCGGTGTGTCTACACTTTCAGATGTGTATATCCACTCAAAGGGAATGCATTTTTTGGAAATGGAAATGCACTGAACTTAGGTTAGGGCAGGGATGATCCTTAGCCAAACCCAAGACCTTAGCAGTGAAGGGAGCTAAAATCTACAGATGGAAAGTACTGAAGGCTCAGAAGTATAATTTATTGGCTCAATGCATTTCATGACCCTCAGATCATGAGGAAAATGTAAGCTTAGAGTGTACTTAAAAGGGTTACTTAAAAGACAAAGCATTATAAAATATCAGTAAGGCTTGGGCCCTGCTAAAAGGGGTATATAAATGACCAATATTTTTATAGTGCTCTTGATGGATTTAAAGGTTCAAAACAAAACTAAACAAGTCAGCAAGGATTCCAGTGCAAATGCTATTATACCAAGACAACTTTTCATGGTTTCTATTCAAGCATGCACGCTTTCTCTTAGTTGACCTTCCTCAAGAACTGTTCTTTTCTATTCTCTAATGGCTAAAGCTTTTCACGTTCCAGTACACACAATATTGCTCTTCCACTTTCCTCCTCCTCATTGCAGGTTGTACCAGGCTTTCACCACATCCCACACCCCATTCAGCAAAATGTCTCATCTAAGAAAGGTCAAAGTAAGGATGTATGCATACCCAATTGTTGCAAAAGTAAATTGAACAATGTGCTTACAGTTTAATAGCACAACAGTGATGGGTTAAACATCCAGCTGTACTATGGCATATAGATGAGACCACATTCCTTTAGAGATCAAACAAAAAGGGACATTACACGAAACATGTTTAAAGAAAATGGTGCAGCAAGTAAAAGTGAAAAAGGATTACAAAGGTTTAGCCATCCACTGGTCTGTTCAGATTCCCTTTTTATATTATTTCCTGTTTCTTCATGATGAGTCACTACACCTGAGGTCATAAAATGGTACACCCTAGGAAAACATTGCAATGTATTTTATTAAAAAATGATGTATACTTGAAATTCATTAGGAGATTAGATCTTAAGTATTTTCACCCAAAAGAAGAAAAGTAACTATGTGAGGTGAGCTAATGGAGGTGTTAACTTGGTTGCATTTCAAGATGTATACGTATATTAAATCATCATAATGTACATCTTTTAAAAAATCAGATTGTACAACCTAAATATACACCTTTATTCAATCATACCTTAATAAAAGCTAGAGTGAAATAAAATGAAATCGTTGATACATGATGGTGTAAGTCATTGAGCTTCTCATATGCTCCTTTGAAAAGATGGTAAATTGTTGCTATGCTTATATCGCGATGGAAAGTGGATAGAACATGATACCTAAAGAAAGATTTTTAGTCCTAAAGTATTGCAGCCAAGAATAATTGTAATCTTTGCTAATTACTATTAAAAATTGATTTGAATGTTCCAAAGATAACACTAGCATCTCAGTCAACATTTACCTTTAGTAATGGGTGACATATTCCATAGATTACAACAAAAAGAAAAAAAAAAAAACCTACCCAACTGAAAGTCTGTAATAGTTGACTCAACAGCCAACCTAAATTAATAGTTGCATAGTACCGTGTGTCTGCTACTCAAAAAATGGCTACTTAAAAAATGAGTACACACACCTCACTGTGAGAACAGTAGAACACCAAGGTTTTCCTACAACTTTGAAATATAGTGAAATGTTGGCAAAGATTTTTACAATTGCATGAGCATGTTAGTTTATTTGCTTTATTTTATCTTTTCCCAGGTTTGAGTGAAACAAGTTGCAGGTTTCCTTAAATAATATACTCATGAATAAAAAATAAATGTGTTAATGTGTTCAAATGGAGGGTTTCATTAATGATATCTGCTAGTAAAAAGGAAGTTAACAAATATGAGGCTTAGAAGCATCTCTGAAAAATAAATCTGCTGTTTAGTTTCCTTGTGCTTACAAAAATGAGTTATATTAAATGAAAGCAAACACTTAAACACAAACATCATACAAAACTTCTCTCTTTTCCATTAAAAAATCTCTATTTGACTCTTAAAAAATGAGAACAAACTGAGGGCTGATGGGGGGTGGGAGGGAGGGGAGGGTGAGTGATGGGTATTGAAGAGGGCATTTTTTGGGATGAGCACTGGGTGTTGTATGGAAACCAATTTGACAATAAATTTCATATATTTAAAAAAATAAAATAAATTTAAAAAATCTCTATTTTAGAGAAAATCAAACCAAATCAAAATAAACGTGCAAATCACTTTCACTCTCCAAATATGATCCACATAATTGAAATAAACCAAAAATATGAGGATTTCTGATTTAATGCCTTCATCTTCTCCTTCATAATCTGCAAATAATTTGAACTCATAGCTCTCAAATACCTCTGTAGAGAAAAAAAAAAGGGGGGGGTTCATCATACAAAAAATGTTGGCAGTGATGCTCCTATAAAAACTTCCTGAATAAATCTTTTTTGTTTTGTTTTATTTTCTATAAACATTTTTCTACCTTCTCCCCTAAAAAATCAATTCAACTGGTCCTCTTTTAAATAACTAATAAGCAATAGACATAAAATACATCAATAAACCATTACAGTTTGGGGAACATTTTACACAATGTCCCCAATACTGATTGCATTGTTATAGTCTTTCCTATGTAACATTGTTCTTAAATCATTTGTATTTTGGTATCTTGCAATTTACTCCAAGTTGAGACACACAGAAATATTTATTTTTACCAAAGAAAATTCTGCATCTTAAAATTGAAGATGGTACCTTTTACATTTTTCCACAATTATGTCACATCTCAAAGGGATTCCATTTACTGTTTTGTTTTTTTTTTTTTTCATTTTAGTTATAGAAGTGTTTAGGGGCTTCAGTTGCAAGCCTTTCTTTTCTTTTATGAAATGAATAGGATGTTAAAATGCAATAGTTCTGTTCTACATATAAAAACAAACTTTTCAATACTTCTACAATCGAATAAGTTGAAAGGATGATAGATCATGCGAAAACAAAACATTCATTGAGATGATAATGACATGGACATTTTTAACTGAACAAAAACTATCTGTTTATGTTTTGGAGGAAGAATGAAAAGATTCAAATTATTTTTGTGTGTGTAAGGTTTCAGATGTTTTTTTATAGTATTAAGGATAAATTGTGCATGATGTCTCATTGAAACAAAGAAAAATAATCTAGTTTAGAAAAAAGATAATCATAGAATTTTGTGGTTCTGTCTGCAGTTGCGAAGTCCTAAGAAACACATACATTTCACCATGTAATTGTATTTAGTACTTTAGTATTAGTGTTAGAAGACGTTTAATTTAAATAATGTTCTTTTTATATCCTCCTAATAACTTACAATGCAGATGTACTTTTGTAAATGAAAACAATAAATAATAAATAAATATGCTTCCAGTAACACTCTGGGCTTCTGTGTGATTTGTTCATAGTGTTAATGATTGTGTCTAGGTAAATATCTGAAACAATATATGCTACTAATTAAAAGACTGTATATCCTGTGGTGTGAACTCTGTGATCTAATTAAATTCTGGCTGCCCTCCATTATGGAAAAGGAAAGTATGTGGTGTGTGAAAATGTGCAAGTTAAACTAGATTACTAAGTCCTTGAACCAATATTGGATGGAGAAGGTAAGTTGTTTTTGATGATCTGGGATGTATGAAATGATAAATCAATGGATATGGCTCACAGAATGTAGATATGCATAGTATGCCAGCTAGTTTAAGATAGTCTGCCAAGTTTTAAAGTTAGCCAATGTATCAAAAACATATTAAAAACAAAAATTCTAGACAATGCCTTGCATTCCTACTCAACAAACTGTTAACCCATCTGAAAAGACTTTTCTCTTAAATGTAAGTAAATACAATATTAAAGTTATAGATTGTTTTTTGAAGTTATATTATCTCTTCAATTTGTATTTATCCACTAGTTTGAAATCACATGGCAAAAAAAGAAAAAGAAACCTTTTATTTCCTTTCAGAAAATTTCTACTATTTTAGAAAATTCTTCCACATAAATGGAAATTATTAGAGAATACATTCTTATTCTACTCACATATACTTTGTGTTTAAATATTTATTTTTATTTTATTTCATTTTTCTTAACCGAAATGTTGGGCAAGTGTTGGAAAAAACAATTGAAAGTAGTTATAACATAATACACTGGGTGCTGACTTGGCTTGTGCCAAAATAAACTCCTACTCACTAGTCTTGCTACAAAAGTCTAGCTTTCA
The DNA here is from genome assembly GCF_018350195.1 of Panthera tigris. NCBI lineage: Eukaryota > Metazoa > Chordata > Mammalia > Carnivora > Felidae > Panthera > Panthera tigris. Next base: position 128,947,154 of record NC_056663.1, read on the forward strand.
GTGAAAGTTTGAATTTCATTTTAATTCACAATTCCCAGATAGTCACTGTGATGGGTAATTTTGTATGTCAAATTTACTGAGCCATTGAGTGCTGAGATATTTGGTTAAGCATTATTTTAAGTGTGTGTGTGTGTGTGAGTGTTTCCAGATGAGATCAACGCTGGAATCAGCAAACTGAGTAAAGCAGATTGTTCTCTCTAATGTGGGCAGGACTTATCCAATCTTCTGAAGGACTGAATAGAACAAAAGTCTAAGTAAGGGAGAACCTCTCTCTGCCCGAACCTTCAGACTTGAACTTGAACTGGAACTATACCACCAGCTCTTTTGTATCTCCAGCTTGCCGACTTCAGATCATGGCAAGTTACTTAGCTTCCATAACTAGAAAAGCCAGTTACTTAGCATAAATTTAGACAGATATATTATGTATATAATATATATTACATATAACACAGAGAGAGGATCTAAGATAGAGATATTATAAATATAAATATATATTTATATTTCTTATTGGTTTTGTTTCTCTGGAGAATCCAGACTATTATAGCCACCATCATTAAAAGAGTTTATTCTTTACAATATTATGCAATGTGAAACACACAATTTAATTGGCAAGATCATTAGTAAATTTTTGTTTCTGTAAAATGGCAAAAGATGGCTTAATATAGAATGGAGTTGACTAAAGAACCGTGCTACCACAATATTTACAAGGAGAAATATTTTCTTTAAGGCTATTCTCAGCAAGTATGCAAGAAATTGATTTTTTTAAATTAATAGACTTTGTTTCTTATAGAATGTAAGATTTACAGAAAAAGCAGCAAATAGTATGGAGAATTCTTACACACCCTCCCATCCCTGCCCTACCTTGACTGTTTACCTTACAATTAACAATTTGTCTATGGGAGAATTGTCATAAGTAATAAACAAATATTGATATATTAGCATTAACTAAAGTCCATAATTTATTTAGATTCCCTTAGTTTTTACCTAATACCCTTTTCTTGTTCTAATATCCTATCCAGCATACCACATTTAAGTGTCATGTTTCTTTAGGTTTCCCTTGCCTGTGATGTGGGTTTTATACTATGTTCTTTAATATAAGACTGTTATAAAACCCAGCATCATGGAGCTCTGGGGCAGTAGCAATGACTAAACTTACCTATTTAATTTTGTAGGAGTACTTTTGGGTATCTATTTTGTTTTCGTTTTTGTTTGTTAATTTTTTTAATGTTTATTTCTGAGAGAGAGAGTGTGCATGGGTGGGGGAGGGACAGAGAGATTGGGTGACAGAGGATCTTAAGCGGGCTCTGCACTGACAGCAGCAAGCCAGATGTGGGGCTCAAACTCATGAACCAGGAGATCATGACCTGAGCTGAAGTCAGACATTCAGCTGACTGAGCCACTCACTTGGCCCTGGGTATCTATTTTGAAAGTCTCTAATAACTGAATTATAAATGTATCATGCAGGCATTCACTTGCTTGGGCATCATCCTTAACACTAGCTACATTATTAGAATCATCAAATGTCCTCTCACAATGCCTGGCGTGATTGTCAGCACTGGCTTTAAACTTTTTATATGAATAAATTGTGAAACTGAAACTAATTCGTATTTATTCAAATGACAAACATTTAGTGGTTACTGTGTGCTAGACATTCTTGTGGCACTGAATATAAGAAAAAATAAAGAAGAAAAGTCCTTGATTTCATTGAAATTATACCTTAGCTAGGCGTGTAAACCAAAAATTAAATAAGTTGTGAACATAATTTTACAGATTAACAAATGTGAAAAGAAAGTAGGTATAATTTGAGCTGATACTCAGGTGACAAAAACAATCTGGGGGGAAAGCATCCTCACCAGACAGATTTGCAAATGCAAAACTGTCAGGCATAAGCAAGTTTAGAAATCAGGATAGTAAGACAGAAAAGTAGTGGCAGAGAAAAGAGAAAGTATTTGTAAGTCAGAAAAGCAATAAAAGAGTAGAAGAACTGGGCCCTTTAAGCCATGGCAGGAAGGTTGGATTTATATCACAATAAATAAGCCATTGGAGAATTTCAAAGACAGAGGTTATGTAGAAGGCTTATATGCCCTGATTTATGTTTTAAAAATAATATTCCTTTACCCTATGAAGATTAGATTTAGAGGGAAACAATAGCAGGATATAGATGATCAGTCGGGAAGTGATATTAGAAATAAGAAATGATGTGGTTTGGATTCAGGTGGTCATAGTGGAAACAAACATGAATGGAATGACTGAGAATGTCTGTTGAAGGTAGAGCTGACAGGATATGATGCTACCAACTGCTAGGGGGAAGGAAAAAGAGGAGCCCAAAAGGTCTCCTAGATTTTTTGGCCTAAAAACCAATTTCCATTTACCAAGATGAAACACGGGGAGGGACATGTTCAAAGGTAAATATTGAGTGTTTTATTTTGATCCCATAAATTTTAGATGATTATATCCATATGTAAAGGAAGATATCAGTTTGGCAGTTCAACACATGCCAGGATTTTGGAGGATGTCAGAATTGGTGATTCAAATTTAGATGTTACAGGGACATTGCTGTCCTTTGTCTAAACCCTGTTATGGAGTCATATGTTCCATGACACCATGTAAGAAAAGACAAAGGAAAAAAGGAAAGGAAAGGAAAAAAAAAAAAAAAAAAGAGGCAAGGCAAGGAAAAGGAATCATAGGATTATTTAGTAATTGAGTGCAGCTCCAAGCAAAAACCAAAGGAGATGTATCAATGGGAGGAAAATGGTCCATTTTGCCTCACTGACTTCCACTGCTCACAAAGCTCTCCTTGCCTCATCATTACTGGTCGCTTCCTATTCCTTTATTATTGTTGTTGTGGATGGACTACAATCTAAGCTTCTACGCTTTGCTTTAAACTGATTCGCAGCCATCAGTGAATGTGAGGCTTTCTCTAAATGTACTGTGCCAACCTTAAAGAATTAAGACAACTGCCGATAAAGGTCATAGGCTTACGCAGAGAAAAAACACATGTCAGCTCTTATCCATAAAAAAAGCATAAAGTCCTTACTTAATATGGCCTTCATTTCTATTTTTGTAAAACTGCTTTGCATATTATAGCAGATAAATCATGTATTAATTATTTTATATTTCAATTTTATAAAAGAAACTGTCATGATTGCAAATTCAAAAGGAAGGAGTTTTTATTATTTCAGCAGACAACACATACACTATCTAAATTAAGAAAAGTATCTACAGAGAATCTATGCATCTAATAATCAGATAATTAAGACTTTTTTACATACTCTGCATAAGTTTTACATATCACTTTATTATCAGGTAATAGAGCACTTATCAATATCCATCTGTAAATTGTGCACATTAGTTAAAGATTAGAAATGCAAAGACCATGCATAACTATCTTGCCCTACTATTGCTGAGAATATCATATGAAAATATTTGCTCTCAGCTAAGTCTAATCTTTTTCTCTTGTGATAAAGAGAGTAGCAACTGTATACATTAAAAATCCTCCCTAAAGCCTAACCCTTAAAAAAAAAAACACTACCTATAGGAGCAAAGAAAAAAGTAAAATTCTGGAACACATTCTAAATACTGGTCAAGGCATAGTGCAAATCACAGAGGCTTAATGTCTAGATTACCAAGTCTATTATATATTATTCATGATCTAGAACTTTGAAAGCCCTCTTTAGTGATGATATTTCTTATAATAATAATCTTTACTGCTTAACATATGATTGTTGTTTTCTTTTTCAGTTTTCACTAGAACTTGGTTAAAATCTTTCAGAAATATCTTGAAAATATCACCATTTTTAGTGCTAAATAAAATCAAATGTTTAAAAAAATAGTACTCTTCCAAATATGGACTAGGGGAAATCATTATTATAAAAAAATATTACAGTAATTTATTTTTTATGTTTGAACAACTAACTTTATTTTAAACAGCATTAAATTTGTATCTATCTCAGCACAGATGTCTCAATCTCTGAAAGCAATTAATGCTTTTATATATTATTTCCATAACAGAATGATAGAGGCTTCATTTTTACTGCCATGAACATACATTACTTTATTTCCTTGGCAATAAAAAATGGTGCCTTCAAGTTTTATTCAGAGTTGTAATTTATCTAAGATACGAGTAGATACCCAAACTAGACACTTTAGTAAACGATTTTTATAAAATTTTCACTGTCAGAAAGATGCTTGCAGAGCAGATAACAGAAAAATAAAATTGAGGTAGTTACAGTTTAGATAAGTGATCATATAACTGTTTGTAATAATAGGCCCCACTGATACCAATGAAACTGATTATACTAAAAGACTCATTCTCTCTTTCACAGGGATTACTGACTTCTTGAGTCTTAAAAGTTTATTCCAAAGTGAAGACAAGAAAATGGCTAATTACTTTAAAAGAAGGTGAAATCTAGACCAAGAAAAGCATTAGTTTGTATTGAGCTCCTACTCAATGCCCATGGACAATGGCAATGACTCTTTTTTTCTCTTTTTTGCTTGTCTTTTCTCTATTTTGCTTCTTTTACTATCTTCTCTCAAATATCTCATTCTCCTTTAAAGTCTACTACAGTTTTTCCCCTCACACACATTTGTTGGTCGTTCATCTGCTCACACATTTGCTTCTAGTAAGAACTTGATCACATGACCAAACATTTGGTCATTCCTTTGGTGCCTTTGTTCCTTCTTCAGTTTCTCAGATCATGTGTACCACCTGGACCTTGCCACTGCCCAAAATTCTTATTCTCCAGTATATCAAAACAGAAATTCAAATCTTTCATTTCATGTACAATTATCTCATCCACTCTCAGAAGTATAGTACAAGATCTGCTCTTTATGTTCATCCACACCTGGAAACTCCTATTCCCCCAAACACCACTATCACACATTGACTCCCTTCTCTTTTCCTCCCTCCCTTTCTCTCTCTTACGCACATGCACACAAACTATACTCATTCTCCCAATGTGAGCAGAATACTTATGGCTTTTTTACTTTTATCTCTGAGGGAAAAAAACAATTTAATTTATGCTACCCTAATTCTGTTCTCTCTGCATCCTCAGTTTTTTTTTTTTTTAATTTTAATATTTATTTACTTATTTGAGAGAGAGAGAGAGAGAGAGAGAGAGAGAGAATGAGTGGGGAAGGGCAGAGAGAGACAGAGACACAGAATTTGAAGCAGGCTCCAGGCTCCGAGCTGTGAGCACAGAGCCCAACGCCGGGCTTAAACTCACAGATCGCAAGAACACGACCAGACCCGAAGTCAGATGCTTAACTGACTGAGTCACCCAGGCGCCCCTGTATCCTCAGTTTTTAAAATGTGTTTGTCTTTGTTATAAACATAAGACATGCTTATTAAAACAGAAGAGGAAAAACATGAAATAAAAAGCTAGGAAATTTGTCAGAAGATGAAGACACACTCATTAGCCAAGAGTCTTTGAAGTATCTTGCAAGACTCATCTTCCCTATTTTATTTACATTATTTGTTTAATTTCACCTTCTGCCTGAAATATTCTCATCTTTAAAGCAAGGACCTGTTCTCTTTCAGGTCTACTGGGAATATCTTGTCATAAAGTCTTTTCTGACCCCTAATCTTAATTATATTTTGATGTACAATATTCACTATCACCTGAATAAGAAGCCAATTAAAACTTTCACTTTAAAAATTGTGCTAAGTTAAAATTGGTACAGCCACTACGGAAAACAGGATGGTACTTCCTCAAAAAATTAAAAATAGGATTACCATATGATCCAGTAATTCCTACTGGAAATCTTTCTTTACCCAAAGAAAATGAAAGCACTAATTTGAAAAGATATATGCATCTCCATATCTTTTTGCAGCCCTATCTACAATAGTCAAAAAAGGGAAGGAACCCAAATGTCCATCAACAGATGAATGGATAAAAATGTGGTACATATATACAACAGAATATTACTCATAAATATAAAAAAATATGATCTTTCCATTTGCAAATTTGGGAATGGATAGAGAGGAAACAATGCTAAGTAAAATAAGTCAGACAAAGACAAGATATCATTTTGCTCATATGTGGAATTTAAGAAGCAAATGAACAAAGAGAAAAATAGACAAACAAAAGACCAGACTCTTAAATACAGAAAACAAGCTGGTGGTTCCCAGAGGGAAGTGAGTAGGGGGATGGGTGAAATAAATAAAAGGAATTATGAATACACTTATGATGAGCACTGAGAAATGCATAGAATTGTTGAATTGTTATCTTATACACCTAAAACTAATATAGCACTGTATGTTTATTATACTTCAATTAAAAAAAGTTATTTTTAAAAATTGTGCTAAGTGAAAACGATGGTTGTAGTAGATAAATTTGCATATTGTCTTGTTGACATTTGTACATTTTTGGGTAGATTTTCAAAAATCTCTGGTCAAGTAATAAAAGCTCTGCAATCCAGTCAGTGATTATAAATGTATATTCCATAGAATTCTAATTCCACAGGACAATAATGTGTTCCTAAAATAAAAGGGGTGATATTATTAGGGAATCTAGCTAGCTAGCTAGCTAGCTAGCTACTTAACTTAGATAGCTAGATAGCTAGCTGTCTATCTATTTTTCTATCTTTCTATCATATATAATATATAAGCATGTCTCTACACCAGAAATTTTTGAAGACTTTACTTTGTTCATATACATTATAATCTCTAGGAGGAAAAATTAGTGTATGTGGAATTTTCCAAAGTGATTTGATCCCATTATCCTCCCACCTCCCCATTTAAAAGGAATGTTTTTAAGGGAGTAGTGTTCTATAGAAACACTAACAGAAATAGTACTTTAGCAAAATGAGTTTTTCATTTTCTACTCCATGCCAGAAAATTTTGGCCATAATCAACGTTAATCCCAGGCATATAAAACTATCTATTCTTCTATTTTTCATACTCTTGACTTAAGATTGTCCCATTTTAAAAGGTATTATATACTTGACTTGAGCCATAATGCATGGGATCAAATGCCAAATCACAAATAATTGGCTTTGTGACCTTGAGTAAGTTACTTCACCTCTCTGTGCCTCATTTACCTCATATATGAAAAACAGGAATTGTATTCTTGGGAATTATACAAGCCAAGTCCTATCCTTTTTCTGAATCAGGACTAGCCAAGTACTGTATTAAATATTTTTCGTAATGCCTGTATTGAAAAAATTGAATTAGTTTTTCCAGATTCTGTTACTTTTTTTGCTACATCAAAAAATATATATAATTGAAAATGAATTGAAAATTTTTTAAAAATCAAAAAAATAGAAAATCAGAAGGAAATACTATTAAATTTTACTGTCTATAATAATATCTAAGAAAACACAATTTATTTTTGGACTATTTAAAGATAGTTTAGTAATCAAAATAACATGACTCAATTTCAAGTTTGGAATAATGATCACTTCAGTTTTTTTTTTTAAGTAAAGGTATATATAATTATACTAAGTTGAGCATTAACCATGTGGGTGATAATGTCACAAATAGAAAAAAAGTATATATAATTCACCTATAGTATATTTTTTATATATGTGTAAGTCTAGGCATTTTAATTACAGAGTACATTTACCTTGCAGTGATATAGTCTGTTATTAAAGAGTCGCTTTGTAAGACTATTTAAAGGAGAAATCAATATATAGATCCAGTATTTACTAATTTTACATTCCTTTAATTTATTTTATTCAAAATTGCCCTGTAAATGCTTCAAATTATCAAGTTAAAATCAAATTTAATCTCAGTGGCTTATGGTAAAGTGCCAATTACATTCTGAGTTACACATTAAAAAACTGACGGATAAATGAATCAAAGGTATGAATGCAAACAGAAATCTTCATTCTCTTTTATACGATTTATCATGAAAAAAACTACAATTGGTGAAAGATGTGATACAATTTGCTATCATTTTCTGAGTACTTCAATTATAGTTTCCTCTCGAGGGATACACAAATACCCCACACATATGAGCTGACCCTCCATTTGACTGCAATCTCAGTCCATTTATGTTTCTATTTTGTAGCTGAATATGCAAGACAATAATTACTAATTTACATATCTCCTACCCCCACTGAACCAGGCAATTTCCCAGGTGCAGTGACTAACATCTCATAACCGAACAAATGAGATAATGACAGTAAATTTGATCAATACGGATTCCAGTTGTCGAAAAAAAAATAGGAATACAATAGGAAGGAAATAGCTATTCCCATATCTTCAGCATGTAAGGATTTTCAAAAAGTTGGCCATTGTTAATATTTCATTCTCTTTTTTATTCAGTCTACATATTACCTATTAGCAACTTGGCTAGACTGACTTGATTTTAATCAACCAAGGAAAGGAAACCTAAAATAGTCCTAGGAATTAATTACAGAAACATCTTTGATTTAATACACATTGTCTTCCAAATCTAAACCTAAGAATCCCTATGTTATGTGGAGAGAGAAGATGGCAAAGGAAGGTGAGTAAGGAGGTAAGAACATGAAGGAAGGGAGATAGAAATGTGGAAGAAAATGAAAAGTAGAAGCATTAACTTTAGAGTGGTAAATGTAAAGATCCTGACTCCCAGTTTTCTGGAGTCAGAAAACTACACTGCAAGCCTCATTCCTCATTCCTACTCCATTTCCTCCTCTTACAAAAATACTATATGGAATTGATTCCTTAGAATCAGTCACTCTTCTATCTCTGAAGTTTGTTGAAAATCTGTATAACCTCAAACCTGATTTCAAGTGAAGGTTTTGAGGAACTGCTTCAGTAGTTTATTTCTTTTTCTAGTTACTGAATATTTTTACTTCAGTTGAAGAAAAACTCCAGTATTTCATTTTTAAAAGCCACATTATCATGCAAATACTTTGAGAGTGTGTTGTACTTTATAGACATAAATCTTCATTTAGTTACTATAAAGCCACTAGGTTAAAAATTTTTGTTTTGATTTAGATTTTGCTATAAAATATTCTAATATGAAACATACCCAAATGCCTTTTAAAGCAAGCTATTTATATCCAATTACTGTGATATATGTAAAAACACAAGCGGACTGATTCATGCTATGATACTTAACACAAAAGAACAGATATAATTGTGACACTCTATCATTAATGAGCCACATTACCCTAAAATAATGAAAAAACCCAACATCAACAAGAAAAAACAGACCTAGAAATTTCTCATTATATGCAATATTTATAAATATAAACATATTTTAACTATTGGAAAGCTATTTTTTCCTAAAATAACTGTTCATGATCTTTATAAAATAATATAGCTGGTAATCTAATTTTTGAAAATATTTAATTTCCCATATTTCAGTAATTAAATATTGACATTATTTCTTTCAGAAACAAACACCAACTAACCTTTTATTTTTTTATTTATGTTTTTTACAAATAACCTTTTAAATTATAGAATAATTTTCCCTAAGTTTTCACACTCAAAATCTTTATAGTATATTGGAGTTTATTTAATAATAGATGATATATTATTTTTCCCTTTAAACACTTAAGATTTCTTTAAAAATTAATATTCTCTATTTATTTAGTCATTTAGTCTATCTTTCTAATACAAGAAATTTAAAAATGTTATTTAATCTGTGTACCAATGATGTTATCTAATTGAATTTTTTTTTTTTTTTTTTTTGAGATAGAGAGTGAGAGTGAGAGTGTGCACATTCTCACATGAGCTAGGGAGGGGCAGAGGGAAAGAGAATCTCAAGCAGGCTCCACACTCAGCACTGAGACTGACATGAGGCTCAGTCCATGAACGTGGGATCATGACCTGAACCAAAATCAAGAGTAGGACGCTTAACTGACTGAGCCACCCAGGCGCCTCAACTGCTGGTTTTAAAATAATAAATAATACAGAAAATATACTTAACCAAAGGGCTAATATATGGTAATATATTTCATCAGGCAACTTAAATTATATTTTCCCTTTGTTATTAGAATGAGATGACATTGTTGATTTTTTGGAAATTAAAAAGCCAGCCATATTTCATTAGTATAAACCCCTCAAAGTCAGGGGCTGTTTAGTTATCTTGTTAAGAGTATGATCTTGTTTCTAATATGGAACCTGGGCCATATTTTTTGAGTTGGTTTAGAACGATGGAAAGTATTTGTATTCCAAAGTCAGAAAACCAAACCAAACAAAACAAAAAAAAACAGAAGTTGAATTCTGACTCTGCCGTTGCACATTGTACTGGGCTGAATAGTCACCCCCAAAATATATTTCCAAGTGGTAATCCAATTCATTCTGTGACTTTATCTGGAAATAGAACCTTTACAGGTATAATTAAGTTAATGATCTTTTAAAAAAAATGTTTAATGTTTATTTATATTAAAGAGAGACAGAGAGACAGAGAATGAGCAGGGGAGGAACAGAGAAACAGAGACAGAATCCAAAGCAGTCTCCAAGCTGCAAGCTGTCAGCACAGAGCCCAACGAGGGGCTCGAACTCACAAGCAGTGAGTTCAAGACCTGAGTCAAAGTCAGACGCTCAACTGACTGAGCCACCCAGACACCCCAAGTTAATGATCTTGAGATGAGATGGCATCATCTTGGAATTACAGTGGTCTCCAAATCTAATGTCCTTATAAAAGACAGAAAAGGAAGACAGAGGGCCACACAGAAGGGAAGGCCATGTGAAAATGCAAGCAGAGACTGCAATAAGTTCAGAAGCCAAATACCAAGAATTGCCAGCAGCCACCAGAAGCTATGAGATAGGCATGCCATAGATTTTCTTGTGAGCCTTCAGAAGGAACCAACCATGCACATCTTTATTTGAGACTTCTGACCTCCAGAACTGTGAGAGAATAAATTCTCACTGTTTTAAGCCACCAAGTTTGTGAACGTTTGTTATGGCAGCTCTAGGAAATGGCTATAGGCATATAGTCACTATGAGAGTTAGATTTCTCATTTAAAAATGGGGCTAATGCCCATTTTCTATACCTGTTAAGAAAATTAAACAAGATAGCTTAAATAAACCACTTACCCTGGTGTCTGATATCCAGCAGCACTCAAACATGTTGGTTTCCCTTCTGACAACCACTAAGTGGCTTCAACTAGTATTTCCCAAAGGAATGTTTCTAAAATATACTTGCCTTAGTAAGGAGTATAAATATAATTTGTATAAGTTTACATAAACTACAATCCATTAAAAAAGGCAATTTCCATGTATATTTTCTGCATTGTTGATGATTTAGAAACAGCATGATGCAAAAATTTAATTAAATGCAGTGAATATTAGTTATAAGGAAATTACACAGCACTTTTAAAATCTCTTGTAATGTCAGGAAGTCAGATAGAAAATTTTCATCTTCTTCCCTGAACGTTTGCATTCGTGACCCTCCATCACAACTACCCACGCTGACCTCAACATGAAGGGTAGAATGGGGGAATGAAAAAACAAGGGAAAGGACTCTCAACTCTTAACTCCTAAAGGGCCAGAAGGAAGCTTTTATAGCTCATACTTCATGACTAATTATACTCATAAATTCTTAGAGATTGGAAAAAAGTCACGAAATTTTTAAAAGTTTTTAATCTTGACAGACTGACCTCACTTTATTTTTTGTTATTATTTTAAATATTTTGCCTTTTTGTTGCTATTTCCCTACACAAGAGCAAAGAAACATATTCTCATTAATCGTAAATAAAAGGCAAAAAAGGCTGACTGTATATCACATTTTTTAACCTAAATAATATCTTTCAGAAAATAAAATTTTGAAGAGACAGAGGCTACAAATCCAAAACTACTCTGAAATATGCATTGAATGGATTATGAACAGCAAGTTTTTGTAAAAGAATTGCAGTGTCCAATTCATATTTATTTATAAGGAATGATTTTTTCCTTTCCAAGGTAAATTAAAACAAAAGCAATGATTAACAAATAAGTTAAAATAATATCTTATTAATTTTAGATACTAACATATAACAGATAAAAATGTAACTCTAGGCAAAAGTTCTTGATTTAACATAAGGATTTACCTCAATCTGTTGACCAGAGATTGATAACAAGTTTCTCATTTAAATTGGATGTGCATCTATTATTTCCATCAACTTTCTAAATGCTATAAAGCCTACAAAAAAGGACACTAAGAAAATAAAAGTTGCATTTATAGATATTTACAACATTGTTCTAAATAAACAGCAAGACTTTTGAGTAGGGGATGAAAGCAGAAGGGGTCCTAGAGAATGTTCTCCTGGGAGTCTCCCAGGAAAACTTTCCTCAAAGCAATTTCAGTCTCCCAAAATTATACTTTTAGTCTTTCATATTTAAAAACAAAGAATGAATTAATTTTTATGGACAGATTTTCTGAACAAGATTCACATGAAAATTGTGTAAAATTCAATGTCAACTTTTTGATTTCCAATTTGAATTATTACTGCTAGACGAATCAGATGCTTAAGGGCCCCCAAACCCTAACCATATGTTCCCTCTGTAACTGTCACATGGGAAAGCAGATTATATATCATAAAAAGAAAGATGCATGTAGCCATGTAATAATACAGACAAGAAAATGCTCAATCACTGAGCTAAGTTGACTGATGTGCCCGTTTCCACAATAAATTATACCTACCAGGGGATCAATAATTCAAGTGTTTCCTGGATTATGCATGAAGGGGCATTTAAATGCTTGACCTCTTGACTTTTAAATTTTTTTTGTCTGTATTAATGATAACCAAACCCTCTATTTATGGTTGATGATGTTTGTTTTCCTTAGATTTTATGTTGAGGCCTAATACAGCCACATTTTAAAGGTCACGTCAGATTTTTCCAATTTAAGCTAATTTGCATATATAGATCCAAGATCTATTATGTATTGATTTTAGTTCTCAGAGACCAATCATAATTTCAAATGTTTATGTCTTTTGGAAGATGTTTCATTATTATTTATACAGGATGTATATTTTTCATTTTTAAGGAGTGAGCAATACGCCAGATCAACATGAACATGCTTGAACAATAAATGAGTTACGTGTCACCAGGTGAACAGGTTAATGGGTGTATTTAACACATTATCTGTTTTAGGCCAACATGGAGGTATTTGGATCCAAATGCAGTGTTTGTACATCAGGATTCTTAGTAAACTGAAGAATGCTACTCACCCAGAGATTATATGTGTGACAACAAATGAACTCATTTTAACTGATGTTTTAAATGATCAAAAATTGTGATACTTACTGATATTTATACATAATATTGTGATTGCCTTAACAATAATGAGACTTTCCCCCCCCTGAGGATCCAAGTAATGTATGTAGCATTCAAAGGACAACTCAAAATGGAGATTTCCTGACTTATGTTAAGGGAGTTGAATTCCTTGGTCTGATTGTTCTTTAAGAAGCAAAAACAAATAAGCAACAACCATTTTTTGATCTATATTCATATCCAACCATCTTTAATTCTTTAAGATAAAGATTAGGTTGTATATCATAATTGGCTTATTTCACAAATTGACAAGTGGACTTAAAATAGTTTACAGGTTATCTGAGAAATCTAACAGTGCTTATTTAAACAAAATGTTGTACGAATAAAGAAAAATAACCTAAGTTTTAATAAGAAATCAGTGTCTTTTGCCAAAAATACAACACTTATTTTTAAAAAGAAAAATAAATAAATAACATTTGTTGTTGTGAATTTAGTTTTATCTCTAACAGAGAAACTGACCCTCTCCAACACTGCAAGGAAATTCCATTGCACAAATTACAATCTGTCTGCCCTATGAGCAATGTATAGCTGCTAAAAGAAACTGTGTTCAGCCCTCTGCCATGCTTTTCTACATGTTGCCTTATCCTCCTGGACCTGTTCTTTTTCACATTCTTCAATTGATTAACCTGTATTCAACTTTCCAGAGTTACTTGGGCATCATCTGTTAGTTTGACAGAAGAAAGAAAACTTCCCTAGGGCTGCCTGGGTGGCTTACTCAGTTAAGGGGTTAAGCAACCAACTCTTCATTTAGGCTCAGGTCACTATCGGACAGTGGGGAGCCTACTTGGGATACTTTCTCTCCCTTTCTCTCTCTCTCTCTCCCCCTCCTCTCCTGTGATCTCTCTCGCTTGCTTGCTTGCTCAAACATTAAACTTCAAAATTTTTTTTTTTGAAAAAAGAAGAAAACTTCCCACAGAATTTAGGGAGAAAAAGACATGATATCTTGATAGAAACATTAAAGAACCTTGGAAGAAGAAGCAGAGAAATGGGTTAGAACCCTGGCTTTGCCACTAATCCTTGAACTTTGGAAAAATCGCTTAATCTCTCAAGAATTTATTTGTGTTGGATGGATTGAAATAAATAATCCCTAGGAGTATTTATAATTCATATTTTTAGCCTATGGCAACTTATATTTTCTATTCGGAAACACTTAACCTATTTGAACCTTCAAGAAAAATCGTAACAGATTAAGTTCACTCTCAAAATCCATTATATCACTGGGCCCAAGTATTAAATCTAAATATATTTTTAATATATTCCTTTAATATATTGCCTTAAAATAAGCTCTATATGTCATTAGTGGTCTTATCACTTATCTGTAAATTTTAATAAAGGCAGAATCTAGCATCTTGTGAGTACTTATAAACACTTATTAACATATAGAAGGTAAAAGAATTATAAAATAACAAGCATAAAAAATTTGACTACTTTGATAATGAGATTCCAGTTTAATGATCAGAAACTTCCAAAGTTCTAAGAGAGTATTCTGATTATTCCTAATTCTTAAAGACAGTAACTTAATTCACTTAATTAGCTCACGAATTATTTAAAAGGAAAATATGAAAGATCACATTCCTTTTATTCTATATTCTCTAGTATTATCCCACAATATGTTTCTTGTCTGTTAAATTTAGTACTTCAATTTGTAATCTTTAAATGTCATTCTGTTTGAGTTCAGAATAGGCAAAAGTCCCTTGATTAATGAAAAATTTTGGTTAAACCATACCATAATGTAAAATTAGTATTTAGGTTAAAACATTTCAAGCATTTTAATAGTTTTTAATTACAAAAGAACGTAGCAATTTTGGTAAGAGAAGACTGCAACAACATGACAATACAAATTATACAAATCATTGAGTATAGAAATATAGAGTAGAAAAGGAATTAATGAACCATTCAGACTTTAACAGCATGGGTTCCTGCCTTTCCTCTATACCATACTGGGTGCACAGTTTCTGCTTCATCTTTAACTTTAATACCCAAAATAAAACTGTATGATATTTAAGTGCATATATAAACCATAAGAAATTTCCGCAAAATATCTGTAACAGAGGTAGGAGGCATAAACTATAAAAATATTGTGAATATGATGCTGTTGGCTATACACCTGTATTCCCACAAAATTTACATTCAGAAACCAATCCTTAATGAGATAGTATTTTCTTGCCTTTGGGAGGCGATTAGGTTGTGAGGGTGGAGCCCTGATAAATGGGATTAGTGCCCTTGTGAAAGAGACTCCAGAGAGCTCCCTCACCTCTCCTGCCATGTGAAGATAGAGTAAGAAACTAGCCATGAGGAACCAGGAAGTAGGTTCTCACCAGACACCACCTGCTGACTGTAATCTTGGAATTCCCAGCCTCCAGAAATGCGAGAAATAAACATTTGTTGTTTAAACCACGCAGTCTATATGGTACTCTTGTTATAGCAACCAGAACAGACTAAGATAATGCTCTTTTTGGTAAAACCTTAGTAGTAAATATAACTTAATCTCATTTAAGATCTACAAATTAAATCATAACATGTCATAAATCATATATGAATCTAAAACAGATATTTCTATATATGATTTTTTTAAGGCCAAGTTTATATTTAGTTTCATTTATTCCATTTCCCATTTCATCACTTCTTCCTTTAACATTTCTTGTAATGAAGGCCTGCCAGCAATGAATTTTCTCAGTGTTTTTTTCTGGAAAAGTCTTTATGCCACCTTTATTTTTGGAAGATATGTTCATTGACTACAGACTTCTGTGTTGCCACTTTGTTTTTCCCTTTTTGAAATTTTAGAGACATCACTTCACCACCTTCTAATCTGCAGGGTTCTTGATGAGAAATCTACTGTAATTCTTATCTTTGTTCTTCTGTATATAATGTGTTTATTTCCTCTCCTCTGGCTACCTTCAATGTTGTCTTTGATTTTCAGTGGTTTGAATATGACATGTCTGGGTGTGTTTTTTGTTGTTGTTACTCTTCTTTATCTGTTCATTGTTTTTTAAGCTTCTTTGTATCTGTAATTTGGCATATGTCATTAAGTTTAGAAAATTAATGGCCATTATTTCTCAATTTTTTCTTCTGCCTAATTCTCTTTTTCCCACTGAGATTTCAATTATACCTAAGTAAGACCGCTTGATATTGCTCCACAGCTATTGTTCTTTTATTCCCCCCCCACCCCGATTTTTTTCTCCCCTTTTATTTTTTAGGTTGGGTAACTTATGTTGACCTATCTTCAAGTTCATTGATTCTTTCCTCAGCTCTGTTGAGTTTCCAGATCAGACCATCACAGGCATTCTTCATCTCTCCTTCTGAGCTTTTAATAATTAGCTTTGGTATTTGATTCATTCTTACAACTCCATCTCTGCTGAAATTACACATCTATTCTTGCTTGTCATCAAACTTTTCCATCAGAGTATTTAGCATATTAATTATGGTTATTTTCACTCTTCTTTATGATATTTCCAATATCTGCAGCAATATCTGAATCTGATTCTGTTGCTTCTCCTATCTCTTGGCAGTGTGTTGTTTTTTCTTGATTTTCTTTGTGCCTCAGAATTTTTGCGGGAAGCCAGACATCTTGTGTAAGGTGTAGAGACTTAGGTCAATAAACTATATTCCTGAAAATAGGCATGTCATTCCTTCTGCCAGAGGTTTGGTATGGGAATCTAGGTCAGTCTAGGCAGAGTTGAACTGGGTTTGATATTGTTGCTACAGGTACCCACAGGCTTCAATTTTCTCTAACCACACCTTTCATTTAGGGTCGGGATAGTTTGCCAGAGGGTTTTGCCAGTTGGCTCCACTTTCATCTTTAGTCTCTCCTTTGTGCTGTGTCTCCAGGAGGGCTTCTCTCCATATTGTTGTAATATTCCTATCCAAATTCCTCTATTACTGATAACCCAGTGCTTGTTAGTCTGTGGCACATAGAGAGAGGCATTTTCTGCTCCTGTGATTAACCCTAAATCTTAGGCAGGCACTGTGTCCTTGGGTCTCACAGATGCAGCCTTTCAGTGCTTCAGCCTCCCCACCTGTTTGTAGTTCTGGGCTTATCATATATTCCTGCCCCTGTCTCAGGAATAAAAGATTTTTTTTTCTATTCCCCCAACTGCAGTGAGTTTTCATCAGTGGGTCTGCTGTTCTCCCTGTATTTTGGGTGTCTGTTTTGTACGGATAATAGGAAGGAGAACCTGGATGGAGTTTTGTGCTTTTCCTACAGCAGCTGCTATTCCCTTCTTTAAATCGTTAGCTCAAGGAACACTTTCTCAGGAATCTTGCAAGATGTTTTTGTGAGTATCCAGTGAAATCTGTAAAGAAGAGCCTATAAGTGGGTGCACATTCTCATTATACTTACATCCTCTTGCTAGCCCACATTCGACCCCTACCAATTTGTTAATTAGCAATTAACAGAATTCTTACCGTTACCTAACTTTGCTGTATCTAGTCTCTCCTTGTAAACTGTCATTTTACTTCTGTCTCAGGTAACTTGGTTGCCCTGTTACTTTAGCTCTCTGACATTTCAAAAAAAGTTGTGGATTTATATTTTTTCAGGTTTTTCTTTTGTTGTTGTTATCATAAGGGTGGGAACCAGGTTCTTTCTAGCTTTTTATATCCCAAGTTAAACCAAACATCTACATATAGCTTTAGCATATATTTATTATCTAAATAACTTCAATAACCTAGAATAATAATCATGATTGTCTATAAATCAAAGGAGATGACATATATTTGTGTTAACTGAGTATAGCTTTTACTTTTTAGTAGCTCAAAATTGTAAGCTCAATTGTAAACCAACCATTAGTTTGGTTTCAAAAGAATGACAATATTGAGAGTTTTACTTCTGTAAGATTATAACATAGATTACACTTTTCTTTTGGATCTTTTCTACTTTCTAGTAATCAATTATACTAGTTTGTCTCCTAGTAGTTGTATATGAATAATTTCTTCATGCCACTTAAAGTGTTTTCTTGCTATTCTCTTTGTGACTGAAACCTCTCTTCTGAAGAACAGAACTTTCTCATTCCCAGATGTATATGTACATTTAACTGCAAACAGACACAATGCACTTTCTAAGAATACAGAGCCATTTTACTCATGTAACATTTGAAGCAACCCTACCAGCCATGACTTCTGAAGGTTTATTTCAAAGGTAGTGATAGTAAAGTTTTGTTATTTCTCACTATTGTTGAAATATGTTCCTTTATTATTCCTAAGTAGATCAAAGAATGAGGAAAACAAGTAAAATCAAAGTTACACCTAAAATAGGAAGATAAATAATGCAAAGATATTGTGTGGGATGATAGAGTCAGAAAAGAAAGGGAAATGACAACAAATAAATTGATAAACCAAAAAGGAAAGGGAATAAATCAGAAGGCACAGTGGAAAAACTAGTTTGAAAAATCTGTTTGTACAAATACAGCCTAGCATCTTAAAAACCTTCTTTCTGACTTTAAGATTAATGTCATTATAAATAGTTTGCCCTCCTGCCTTTCCTCTTAATTTGTTGTTTTTCATCACTTGCTGATGAAATCGTTTGGAACTTAAAAATCACTTTTCAGCTCTAAAAGCAAAGCAAAAAAAGAAATGATTGAAAATTAGGGTAGGTAAGCTAAAGCAAATGAGAGGGAAACATACTTTGAAAAACTGACCGTGTACATTTTTTTTTGATAAACTGAATAACAACGATTGCTGTCTCATAGAATACTTTTGTATTTTCAAGGATAGATTGAACTACAATGTGAAAAGTCCTATGGAAACATTTAATCCTTCAATTATATGTAGCTAAATTGTTTCCCTTTATTTTTAGGCTAATTCTCTACCTATTTATCAAACAGTAAAAAAAAGTGTATGTTGTAAACATACGGTTTAGTTCTATTTGTATTATAAAGGCAACTTCTATCTGATTCTGAATAGGTAGATAATATTATTATCATGTTTAGCCATTTCAATTAAGTTGACATTCAACTATCTGGAGATGACTTAACTAAATTAGGTAAATACCTCTGAATAGATTGCATATAAATATTTGATGCTCCTTTTTATAAATTGAGAAATAATAAAGCCATGCTATGAAATGAAAGAAAAACATTTACATTTAATTATTTTAACCAAAAAATTTTTGAACTGTTGCATGCATTTTGCAATACGATGTTCACAATTTTTCTACAAAAAATATATTTATGGTTTATTAAATTTTAGAGCTGGTTTATGAAATTTTAGGATATTCCTTTGAAAAAAGGTAAGACACATTCCTGTTAGAAGTGTATGCTGTGCTAGGGGCACTTGTACCCCAAAGTTTATAGCAGCACTTTCAACAACAGCCAAAATATGGAAAGAGCCTAAATGTCCATCAGTTGACAAATGGATAAAGAAGTTGTGGTTTATCTATACAATGGAATACTACTTGGCAATGAAAAAGAATGAAATATGGCCTTTTGTGACAACGTGGATGGAACTGGATAGTGTTATGCTAAGTGAAGTAAGTCATACAGAGAAAGACAGATACCATATATTTTCACTGTTATGTGGATCCCGAGAAACTTAACAGAAGACCATGAGGGAGGGGAAGGGGAAAAAAAAAGTTACAGAGAGGGAAGGAGACAAACCATAAGGGACTCTTAAAAACTGAGAATAAACTGAGGCTGATGGGGGGTGAGAAGGAGGGGAAAGTGGGTGATGGACATTGAGGAGGGCACCTGTTAGGATGAGCACTGGGTGTTGTATGGAAACCAATTTGACAATAAATTTCATATTTAAAAAAAAAGTGTGTGCTGTGTAATTTAGAACACCTATAGTATTTAGTATAGCATACAATAGAAAATAACCTATGTGAATCAGTTCCTATATTTTGAAGTGTTGAGATAATACTGTATGGGTCAGATCTTTGCAAAATTTTTTTCAAATATTATAAATCTCAACTCACACAAATATAGAGTTGGTCTTACAAGTATAAGATAACCCTTTACTCACTAAATTGATTATAGATTTTTAAACCAGAAACCAGTTTGAAATTAAGAAGTCAACATCATTTGAATAGATGATCTATCCTTTTAGTATTTAACAAAAACTGTACTGTTTACATTCAAATAAATTTTCAAGACTCCCAGTTCCCCAAGTTAATCATTCCGCAAGCATTTCTCTGAAAGTGAAAAGTATTAACTAAGACTATATTACTTTCAATTTAACTTTGATCAATTATTAGTAGCAAATACAGGCATATTGGAGTGGGCTGGATAATTAAAAGCCACATCATGCTTAGGGAGATGGAGATGTAAATTCTCTCATTATATATTCATAGCCTTTCTAATTACCTCATCATGTAAGCAATCCCTCTTTGTTGCTAGATTCTGTTTCGGGTTATCACCAAAGGAAATTGTGAAACTGGATATATTTCAAAATAAAGTGGCAGCTATAGAACAAAGAAGTCCTGGATACTAAATATAAAAAAAAAAAGAAAAAAAAAAGAATGAATGAAACTTTAGTTAATTGTAACCTAGAGAAAGTGTTAGTCACCACTTCTGACATAGTCACTAATGTAAAATACTAGAGTGAGTAGCCAACTGTAAGATATCCATATATCTTAAAATCTTAAAATTCACATTGATTTTAGGGAACAAGGCAGGAATAGAGATATTTAAAATCAATATTCTGAATTCATATGTAGAATAAAACATTCACTCTTTCAATATAATATCTTTGATAAGCACCACAATTACAAATACTTAAGTCTCCACTAATACATAACTCAGAGATCCTAAGACTTAACACGACCAAAAGGAAATGTGATAATTCATAATTATTCAAATTCATTAAGCTAACTATTTCCAAGTCCACATGTTTAGGAGGGTAATATCCATATTGGTTTATATATTGAGGCACAGAATACACTTCAACTTTAGATTCTCTTACTTAGACAAACCATGCATCATTTTGTTTTTCATTCTGTTTTTCATAGCGTTAACTGTTATTTAACCAGAACAAATTATTTGAAATCTCAAATATTTAATATTATTTTCCTATGCACTTTGATTCTGTGAAAGTGAGAAATAAGATTAATCCAAATTTTTTATTATACTTCCATATTCTTTATTTTCCTACTCATAATTATTTTCAGAACACTTATAATGAACTCACATTTCCAAAAGTTTCTAGTAACAATACCTCCTCTATTTCCCTAACAATAGATATTCTTCTATCTTCAATGCAATATCTAAATTCAATCTTCTATTCATTATAGCAAATCTTTCTGCCACAACCTTATTCATAATAATTCAGAAATTCAAAAGTCTTTCATGAAATGTGAGATAATAAAGTGCATATTTTGATTGTTGTTTGAGCAGCTTAATAATGATGCAAAGTGCTGCAATTTTTTAATTGATTCACAGATCCTCCTCAGTGAATGTGATCAAATTGTATGTTTCTTCTGCCGATAGGGAAGAAAAGCATTATAAACACAGTACTGTGGCTTTGAATCACCTTCAAAATCACATTAAGATGGACCTATTTGCTATTTATTGCTCCACATACTTAGAATCACGTGGTTTATTGCTGCAGCAGTCTATAAAAGGTGGTAAACAGCCATGATTTTCTGATGTGTGGAAAAAGAGGAAAGACATGAATGGAAATGGGCAATGAAAATAGCTCTTTCTCAAAGTCTGATGGCACTTTGGAGATTCTACATATTAAATTTACATATACATCTCTCACTGAAAAAAGTTCATGTTAAAGCAGACAAGCTGTCACAGAAATCTCCTGAGCTGAAGTGCAAATATCTGACTCTCTGCCAAGGTGCATATATTTATAATACAGCTGAGCAAGGTTGTAAAATCCGGGATTTCTATCTAAAAATTTATAGACTATTTTCAATTTTTCTAAATATGATGACTTGGAAATAAACTAAAGTGGTTAGAAAGTCAAGTTTTCTTTAAATTCACTAGAAACAGGATTTATTTCAATGGATTGCCATTTCAAGGAAAGAGGTCTCATTAGCTGTGTGGCAAAAACACAGCTGTGTATGATATAAGAGCTCTGGGAACAA
Source organism: Panthera tigris (assembly GCF_018350195.1). Taxonomy (NCBI): domain Eukaryota; kingdom Metazoa; phylum Chordata; class Mammalia; order Carnivora; family Felidae; genus Panthera; species Panthera tigris. Next base: position 128,969,368 of record NC_056663.1, read on the forward strand.
GTAGGTAAAAAGAAGTTAGGATTTAAGAAACCTTACTGATTCATTTGACACAGAAAGTACTATCACTGTTGCTATCACGGTTGCACTGAAAATAAACTTAAGAGCCTCTTCTCTATTTGCCGCAGACTTTGAGTCATTACTGAAGCTTCAACACACTTGGCCACATCGCAATGCAGTTTTCTTAAATGGGCTGGATAATGACAAACAGATAAGGAAGAGGCAAAGGGAACCAACCGTTTGCTACGAACACATTGTAGGTAATATACAACATTGGGGATTGCATATTGACCGTAGGGCACTTGGTCTCAGCATGCCATGCTACAGCACAGGAACACATAGCCATGGTTACAACACAGAGCTGAATTTAAGAGACTCACATAATTGCCTGCGAGAAGGTACAGGAGCACTTCCATAAGCTGTGCCCTGTAAATAAAACACATTTTTTTTTGGAGCAACTAATCATTGGTAACAATAGAAAATGGTGGAGGAATGAATAAAGAATATGAAAAGAAATACAAAATAAAGATGATTTAAAATATTTTTATTCAATAAGGCTTTTGAGTTACTGTATTTGGAGGTATATATATTAAGATAATACCTGGAGGAAATTAAGAAAAATATATGTAATGCACCAAAATAAGAAGATAAAATAAAAATTACAGCAAAAGATGGGAACATTTAAATTTGACAGAGAGTTTTGTGAAAAGTAGAACACACATGATATTTATGAAGTGGCCTCCTTAAAAAGTAGGTTCCCTTGCACCAATTCCTTAGCTGATGCAAACATTTTCTCAAAGTCTTAAACTAAGCAGTGTACTAGTATTTGCTCTTTTCTTTTTCTACCTCAAATACCGTACAAAATAAAACTAATGACCTCAATAAAATGGCCCTCATCTGTGTATCAATAAAAGTTAATCACTGAAAAACAGCATAATCAAATGGAAAGAGAAAGTTATGAAATAAAGGTATTAATGGTGTATGATGGACACCTACGTTAGGACAACCACATGCTGAATACTTGCTATATTCTTCCAGTTGCCAACGCTCTGCACAAACACAGATTGTAATTCAAATTAATTATTTTTATTTCTGACACTGATCTCTGTCACAAAATTACATTATAGTATACTCAAGGAGAAGTTTTTAAGTATTAGGTAAATATAGACCTCTGTGAAAGTCAATAGTTCATTCTAAATATAATAACTTAGAAAAGACTAGAACATTTGAAAAAGGTAAATTAATATTTATTGAACATTTATTCTCTGAAGCTCCCATGCTTAGCATGTGAAAAGCATTATCTCATTTGGTTTCCACAACAGTCCCTGATATAGTTACAATTTTTTAGTTTTGTTTAGTATTCCAGTTTTTGCTAATAACAAAACCCTCTTTAGAATGATTAAATAACTTTAGATTCAGTTTAGAATCCGTTTAAAGAGCTATTCACTTTTTAAAGGCTAGTTAAATAATTAAAATGAGAGATCCACAAAATAATCCCTGTTGTTGGCTTTAATGAATTTTCCTTCTAATTAGCATAGTAAACACTAGTATTATGGGCTTGGTTCCTATAAAGGTATACTTATGAGGAAATTTATCTTATAAGTTATTTCTTTACCCATTGCTCCCACACATGGATAGCCTCCCCCAATTATCAATACCCCCTCCCCCCAACCCAGAGCGGTACGTTTATTACAATTGATAAACCTACACTGACATATTACTATCACCTAAAATCCATAGTTTACCCAAGGATTTGCTCCATTTGTTTCATTGAATTCAGTGGGTTTCGACAAACGCATGACATGTATCTACCATTATAGTATTATACAGAGTAGTTTCACTGTCCTAAAAATCCTCCACCTATTCCCACCCCTCAACCTTCATCCTTAACAACCACTGGTTTTTATACTCATAATTTTGCCTTTCCAAGAATATTAAATAGTTAGAGGCATTCAGTATACAGCATTTTCAGATTGGCTTCTTTCATTAGGTAATATGCATTTAAGGTTTCTTTATGTCTTTTCAAGGCTTGATGGTTCATTTCCTTTTAGTACTGAAAAATATTCCATTGTCTGGATGTATCACAGTTTATTTATCCATTCACTTGTTAAAGATCATCTTGGTTACTTCTCAGTTTGGGAAATTATGAATAAAACTATTACAAACGTCTGTGTGCAGATTTATGTATGGACACAAGTTTGCAACTCAGTTGGGTTAATATCAACGAGGGCCATTACTGAATTGTATAGTAAGCGCATACTTAATTTTGTAAGAAACTTCCAAACTGCCTTCCAAAGTGGATGGACCTCTATAGCATCTTTTATAAGTAAAAATGCCATCAAATGTCAGCATAAAGAATAAATATTGCCAAAATGATAAATCTATGATAGTTTATTTCCAAAGTCTTCATTCTGTTGGACCTTGACTTTATAAACTAATATATATGTATCAGTTAAGAAAACAGGAGAGTAAATATTACTATTTTTTAAAGTAATATTTGGGTTGGAATAATGAATCATCAGAAAGCACCATTAGAAAACTATGCATTGTTAAAAACTTATTGGGCTTAAGAAGATTGCTTAGGATATATAATGTAGAACCAGGAAGATAAATATTTAGGGAAACATGATGACTTAAGCCTAGATTCTCCAGTTCATACACATAATTTTCTTTCTAACTCATTTTCTCTCTAAAGGATTGATTTAAAATTCCATCCCTAAGTTGAGACTATAAATTAAAGCAATAATTAACAATAATTAAAGGCAATAAAATGTCAAAATTGAAGTATTGAACTTATTCATCAAATGCTTGGTAAAGAACAAGCCAGCATTCACATTAAATGCAGGAGCTTATTAAATTCAGCAGAGAAATACTTCTCTTCTGTATTTTTTTTTTTTTTTTACTATACAGACAGGGTAGTTCATGGATATCATTACACTTACTTAATATTTTTACAGTAGTTTATAGCACATCATGTGCTTATTTTATATGTATTGCTGTATTAGAAGTGACAAAATTCACTGAAGCACATTATCTCTATATGATAAGATATTTTTTCTGCATTTCCAGTAGAGGCTATTCTCTGGATTATGTGAGTATGCTGGTTCTCATTATAAACCATCTTAGTTATAAATAAGAACTGAAATAAGCACAAGATTCTGCAACAAGGAAAAAATATGAAAACTAGAATCCCATGAAAAAAAGGCAATAAATAAATACCTTAAAGAGCACCAAAAAAAAAAGAAAGATAAACTTCCTTAATATCTTCCTACTCCTCTGGAAGCATTTAAGAAAAAACAGATTGTAGGTGTACTCCAGAACCCAGAGATAGAAAAGAGGAATGTACATTCTGTTTGGGGTAAGAGCTAACACCATTCTTACTTGTGAAAAATGTTAAAGTAATATCTCAGTTACAATTGAATAAGAATTTAGAACTTATTCACTAGCCCCAGGCACACACACCAAAAAGCAAAACAGTGACAGACATAGAATGGAAATATAAATATAAAAAATTCTTAAATAACCCTTTATCCAAAAGTGTTGGGCCAAGTGTTTTTCAGAATCCAGTATTATTTAGAATTTGCAAAGTAACACCTCTAGCTAACTCTAGGGCTAGAGTAATCAAAGACATTAATATTTCTGCAGCAAAAATATGATAATCCCACTGTGATTTAAAGAAATTATAAGTAGCTTCTTGTTAATTTAGATCAGGTCAGGTTTGGTTACCAAATAAGTCATAGAAAATCTTTGGGTTTTCAAGGAACTTTATTTGCTTGTTCTTGTTTTTTTTTTGTTTTGTTTTTTGTTTTTTTGTTTTGGCTCTCAGAATTGCAGATAAGAGATTAAAGAGCTATACAATTATTAAAGATAATGTAATTAGAAACCAAGTAAGTGAAATTTTTAGAAAATTAGAATTTCCATTGCCTTTTCTTAGGTCCTCATAAAATTAAAGTTCTATTGATAAAGAAATGGTTTAAGAAACAGTTATTCAAGAAAGTAGATTTAATATTTAGCATTTGAAGAAGAATGTTCAACTTCTAGAATAATTACAAATAAAAGAAAATTTGACCTTTGTCCCATCACAGTATGTATAAATGGAAATAGTAGGATTTAATTGATATAACCATTCTAAATGCTGAAATAATATGATTTTAAATGATGACAAGATATGTCTGATAAATATCAATATTTTTACATTCCTTCTATTTAAGCTAAATTAATTAGCTAATTAATTAATTTCTATTTTATTAATTTCTATTTAAACTTATAAGGGTAAACCTTTAAGTTTATATATACCACTCAGAACTGTCCTCAAGGACTAATTAACAGAGATGGGCCAATAGTTCATGAAATATGTAGGTTATAAAATACTTGGCAATTCCTTGAAATTGGAAACTATTCAGGTGTATGAATTTTAGACACCTAAATTATATAAGAAACAACCTTATTAGTTTTGGGCTTACTGAGATTCTTGCTTTGATATTTAAACCTTTATTAAAACACCCAAATTGAACATATTAAAGTATTATCTATTTTAAAATCTTCCTTGGATCATTGAGCTGCCCGAGGCATGCCCTTGATCTACCACACTGGATGACTCAAGTGATAGAGTTACTTTCTCATTAATCAAACCAGGCAGTGCACAGAACTTGCAAGATGAAAGTGCCTTTAAATAGATTGCACTTTTTGTACCCAGTTTGTTATCTTTACATGACCAAAAATAGTGATAATCAGGCTTAATATCTACTATTAGCATTTCAGACCTCATTTCAAGAATAATTCTGCCATGTTTTTAATTTGAAGGTAGTGCAGTAAAATTGAGACAAACAAGTAAGATTTGGGGTTAGATATTTAGCTTCCAGAAAGGGAAGAAAGAAAAGTGGTTTTTTTTATGAATAAAAGAAAAAAATTACAGCGATTTGTGAGATACTTTCCTTTATTTTCTCAACAACCTGGTAGAAACTCAGAAATGAACATCTGTATGGTAATAACGAATCACATTCTTACAGCCTCCAAATAATGCAACCGGATCTAAACATTTCTATTTCTATTCAGGAAATAATCACAGTGAAAATTCTTTGAGAAAATTAAATTTATGCCCTTCTTTTTTACCTACCTCTAACAGTATTTACCATAGTACTCACGTGTAATAAATTCACCATACATATTTAACAAACATTTGCAATATAAACTTTGCTATCATTAATTTTAAAACATGACTAGTTTGATGAGATCTAATTGAGGTATATGAAAACATATAAGTTTTCTTACATAAACTTTGCTTTAAATTATTTTTTTTTCTTTTCTTAAATTGACCCTCTTGAAAGTAATTTATCTGCAATTTTCAATAATATATCTCCTGCTAGTACTTCAGTAAGAAACATAAGAGGTAAGTATGAACTTTCAAAGTACACTGAGAATATGAAATATAGTATCACCCATAAGGAAAACACAAATTCCTCTGCATGCTTTATATCATTTTAACTTACAATAGTAATCACCAACTTACTGTATTTCTAGGGATTTCCCAAGGCACAGCCAAAGGCAATCAGTTCCTCCCAGCTAGTCATAAATGTCCTATGTTTCTTTCATTGCTTAAATATTGCCCTAAGCCCTTTCCTTTTATTATATGCCTTTGAAATGGAGTGAACCATGTCCCAAAAGACCCTTACCAAGAAGAAAGTTGACATTTGCAATAATAAGAAGCAGCATGCACTGTGTGTGAATATGAGGGCCTAAAAGACTTGACATAACGTCCCTCTAATTATTTTAGTCTTCTTCTCTGGCAGTGTGCTCATTTATTATCAATAGAAATTAAAACCTTTTAAATGTCAGTACTCTTCACGCTACAGATGTGGGGAAATAAGTTAATACTGAGGACAGGCTATTTATAAAATTGTTTTTTGTAGCGATAGAGATAAACATTCTCTTTAAACTTATTTTTTTTGTTATTTGACAGAGAGGTACTCACTATGATAAACTACATACTTTTTACAGAAAAAAGAGAAAAAGAGGACTAAAATACATAATGAAAAGCAAAGACATAAAAGATTAATTTAATCATTTGAAAGCATACACTTGACATATACAAATACTTATTAAAAAGCTTTGGTGCAGGGCATCTGGGTGGCTTAGTTGGTTAACCTCTGATTATTGGTTTCCGCTGAGGTCATAATCTCATGGTCCTGAGATGAGCTGAGCTCCGCATCTGGCCCTGCGTTAACAGCATGGAGCCTGCTTCAGATTCTCTCTCTCCCTTTCCCTGCCTCTCTCCCATTCATGCATTTTCTGTCTCTGTCTCTGTCTCTCTCTCTCAAAATAAATAAATAGACATTAAAAGGAAAAAAAAAACACCCTTTAATGCTTCCCCAATGGTGGCAGAATTCATAAACCTGTACTTAACCCTCAGGTTTGCTACAAGCTTATCACTTTTAAATCTATCACTTTCCCAAATAACACTCAGACTGGCCTTAAAAAAAAAAAAAAAGAAAAGAAAAGAAAAAAGAAAAAAAAAAAAACAGAAAATGGAAAAATAAGTAGGTTGTGGGACACAGGGAAGAGGAGATAATTCTGTAAAGTTTATGTCTTGATTGGCAAATCCGAACTATATCCAAGTGTGTATATTGAAGGTAGAGTAATATTCCAGTTATCTGGAATCAGACATGCAAAATATTCAGAAGCATGAGAGAAATGTGGACCTGAAAGTACAATGGTCTCTAAGTAGTAAGGACGATATTGTATCATAGCCTATTCCACAGGCTATGATTCCACAGCCTATTCCAATAGGCCGAGGAACATAATCTTCTTCAGGGTACAACATATAATAAAAGACAATAAAGCAATGCCCTTTCATTTGCAAAATAAGGACCAGTTGATCAGCTACCAGAGAAAATCTCTGAATCCAAGAATTCTACAAAAATGTATCTCCACACTAAACATTTTATTTTAACCTAAAACACACGGAAGTTCATTCATTTAACCATGTTTTGACATAGGACCAAGGTCTTTCCCTTGAGTGAGCGGGTCTTCTGCATGTTTCTCCTTCTTTCTTGCCTGATCACACAGTAGTGCATCCTCCGCAAATGACGCTTTAATTTAAAGTGGCTTTAGAGCTTAAAGTTCTTTGCAAAGCAATATTAATGTTGATTTTTTTCTATGGATTTACTCATTTCTTCCAAAATATTCAGGGTTTTCAAGACATTCTGAAACATTCAGCTTAGTTTTGTTCATTCTTTTCAAATGCCTATTGCTCTGTTTACCTAATAACCAACTCATTCACCTAATAACAATAATATTTAAGATAATAATAATGAAATTAAACAGGTTTAGGGGCAAAGAAGTCAAGGAAAAGTAGCAAGCCAGACAATGTGAAAAATGCCTATCACCATCAGCATCAAGGCTTTCCAGAGGGAATGGGCATTTGAATTAATTCAATGTGTAGGTTGTGGTGTCCTCTTATGATCCGAGTGATCAAATGGATGTTGAATTATGTTCATTGGCTATTTTTAAAGATTGGTAGAAAGTTTGACAGAAACATGTGCTATAAAAATTAATTTTTTGACATACATAAAATAATCTTCATGTATCTAGAAAATTTCCCTAATTCACTGTACTTCAGATCCTTCTGTTGGTATATTAATGTGTTTTTTTCCATGTTTTTATTTATTTTTGAGAGAGAGAGAGACAGAATGTGAGTGGGGAGGGAGGGGAAGCAGAGAGAGAGAGGGATACACAGAATCCGAAGCAGGCTCCAGGCTCTGAGCTGTCAGCACAGAGCCCATCGCGGGGCTCAAACCCAACAACCATGAGATCATGACCTGAGCTGAAGTTGGACACTTAATCCACTGAAACACCCAGGCGCCCCAGTGGGTTTTTGTATATAGCAATATACAATAGTTAATGATCATGTAAGTCATAGTTTATTCAATAGTCTAATTTTCAATTTAATTGTTTTCATAGTCAATAAAATAGTCACCAGATTATAATTTACTTTTACTGAAAAAGGTCTAAATTAATCCAAATTCCAAAGATAATTTAAAAACCAAAATTGGATTTTAGTATTTGACAGGTCAGGTTAGCCTCTCATTTTTCTCATGAGTGAAAAGTTGGAAGTCAGCGGCTGTTGAAAATTCTACTTAGATCTCTAAGGAAATGTTAATAAGTTACAGTTGATATTTCTTATGGTTTAGTAAGATTGAAATCAAGAAATATCAGTTCACACACTTAAAGTTAACTTTAAGTCTTTTTAGCCAAGCAACAGAAAGATTAAATGTAGATAAAGAATATTAGAATTACACTTATTAGCCATATATGCATTCAGATAAGTGTTATATTCCTTTTGTAATATTTTAGTATAATGTGTTTTGAATTGAGAATTCACCCCCCCCCCATTCATGAGAAGTTACTCTCAGCAGTCATTTCTATGAACAGTGATTAAACTAGTTAAAATTGTTTTCAGTATTCTCCAAATCTAACAATAGTAATATAAAATTTTAAAAGTCTACTATGTTTTATAAAATATAGATCTCACAATTGCAGTGTTGGAGTGTTTCATGGAGAAAATATTGAGGATTATGCTTTTTAAAACAAAAATAAAGGAAACTTTAATCATGAGAGAACAGTTGGATAATTCTTTCCAGAAAATGTTCCATTTATTAAAAGATAAGCTAGTTTAGAATGATTTTAGATAAATAGTAAGACAAAGCCACTTATTATTGAGAAATGTTTCTATACCTTTAAAATACTAGAAACTAGAAAGATTACAAACTACACAATGCTAACTATAATACAATTTATTTATTGTGCAAGTAACTTTTTCTGTTATGTTATTAAAATGATAAAACTGTAGGCAACATTTAAACTCTCAAAAAAAATACCCACAAAGAGAGCAGAGCTTTTTCCTTATAGTTCTTTGTTAATAAAAAATAATTTGTGCTCTCCTGAGGAAGACATTATAAAATGCAATATAAATGTGCTTTAGGAAAATTACCAGACACTCTCTTGCTCACCCATCATTAGTTTTTCATCCTGGTGGTTTGTTAAAAGTCAGCAGGAAGCATAATTATGGTTTTGGTATATGGTAGTATAATTATTTCCCTGTTTCCTTCATTTGTCCACACTTTTAAAGGTAAAAATATAGTCTATACTGGAATAACCATCTTCTTGTGAAATGGATCAAGTTGGAAGGGATCTCCAGTAGTCCTTACATTTTGACAAATAGTACAGACTTTTAAAAAAATCTATCATTATGTCCCTATTTTATATATATTAAGGTAGAGAAAAAAAAGTAGCTTTTATTTTTAGAAACTCCTAGAATGGAATCAGAAGGATTTTTCCAGTATTTATTTATTTTAAAAGGTGTTCTAATTTTAATGATCATTATCTTTGTTTTTCTATCAAACTTTGATTTTCAGACTATTCCAAGTTTTCTATTTCTTCCTATAGATACTAGTTTTTGAATCTTCTAATGTCTAATATTTAGCACCATTTTGACATATATCTAATGACATCTTGGCTTACAAAGTAGAAAAGTAGAATCAAAGTTAGATAGCTAAGGGACTCTGTCATATATGTGCACTAGGATATCAACTATAACAATGTGGGTCAGTTATTTTACAGAACTTAGCATCCTCTGAAATAGTTTGCAGTCTAGGTACTAATTTTGTAATATAATTTTCAGGTGATATATATTTAGGAAAATCAATACTTTTAGATCTTAGACAAAATGAATAAACTTGAATTTTAAAATTTGGCAATAGACAATAAAAATTTAAGTGCAGAATATCATAATTAAAATTAACCTCTTCTGAAGTATTCCAACTAGAGAATGCAAATACTTTATTCCCATACTAGTTATATTTCCAGAAAAATAAGCATTCTAAAATAGTCAGTGTTAGAATGCTCACTCAAATCATTGAGGCAAATCTCTGAACTTTAGGTATAGCTACTTGGATTGCCTTTTGTCTAGAGTATGCTTGAGCAAGCAGGAAATTTAATTCTATCTCTCTCTACCTGTCTCACAGACAAACACACACACACACACACACACACACACACACACACACACACATAGATACAGATACAGATGATAGATGATATACAGATGTAGATGATATAGATACATATATAGATATAGATATATGTGTCATACATGTATTTTATTGTATATTTCAGGATAGTTTCACATATGCCACTTCATTTGTTTCTATAAAAAATCTTCATGAGCTTGGTAACATTATTCCCATTTAACAGATGATGATGCTAAGGCCCAGAGTGCTTAAATGACCTGGAAAAGGTGTAAGTGTTAATAGTTGCTAGAAAAAAAAAATAGTTGCTAGAGAGGATGAGTTTGAAGGTCAAGGGATTCAGTCTGTACTAAGATCAGCTAAACAGAGAAATTAAGTAGTTCCATATGTTTTTTCAGGCAATGAGAGTCTCAAGTTTGAATCACGGGGATTGACATTTAAGATCATACTGTTACATAATGGTGAGTTAGATTAGAAATGTTTTGAAAGTTTTTCTTATAGTATTGTCCTAATAGGCACATTGAGAATACCATAAAAATGGCTAGAAAGTCATAAAAGATAAGGAAAGAGCTTTCTAATTTAAAATTTTTAAAATATAATTGGAATTTAGGTCATTTGGAGAGAATGAAATACAAATCTATTTTTAATACACTAATTAGAATTATGAATCTGTACTTACAACAAAGACAGTTATACAGTTATAATCTCTTTCTATACTATACATATACTTTCTATATATACATATACTTTCTATATATCTATATATATACATATATACATATACTTTCTATATATACATATATAGTATACATATATAAAAAAGTATACATATACTTTCTATATATCTATATATCTATACATATACTTTCTATATATCTCAACTATACCAAATTAATTAATTCATTCTTCAGCATATATTCATTGAGTATCTACAATGTGCAGGTACTATTCTATATGTCAGTAATGTGTTCGAGTAAATAAAAGCAAATTATGCCACTCTACCTTCAATGCCTACCAAGTGCCAGAAATTTTCATGTCTAATACAAAACATTATTTTAATAGTAATAGTTTACACAAGTTCAGACCTTATTTTGTAATAAGCATATTAAGAACATTAATTATTCAAAACTCATAGCAACCTTATTTATTATGTGGCATTTTTATTCCCATGTTCCAAAATGAAACTGAGACCCAGATATTACATAATTTTCCCAAGTTTTCAGAGTCAGCAAACTCTAAGCTAAGATTTGAGCCCAAGTTCTTACCCCACTATACCATATTTACCGTTTTTGACCACTTAGAAGTACTTTTTATACATCATTTATTTTGATCCTCTGTGATGTTCATAATCTTCACAATAATCCTCCAAGGCAAATATAATCTTCATTTTACAAATCATAAAATTGGAGTTTGTAGAAGAGATAAAATGACATACTTAAAAGTCATGCATGTCTGCCCTCCTCTCAAGTCTACCAAGCAGAGCCATCTTTAAGCATTTCAACATTACATTATTCGGGACTGGCTAAGCATATCTTTGGAACACCAGCAAAATAAAGGTACAAATAAATGAGCATATGCATGTAACAAATTGTACACTTGCTGTTTAATAATTTAAAAAATCAACATAGCCACCAGAGGAGAAAAAAAAAAACAAAACAAAACTAGAACTTAATCGGGTTCCTTTGTTCTTACTTGTCTGAGTTAGTGTTATTTTCATTTGAATTATTTATGTGGGGAGTGAAGTGGGCCGTGATAAGACACTACAATTTTCGGTGCTTAGAGCTTCTGATAGTTTTACTCCTACTCTATATAACTCATTTTATATTCATAAAAGTTACATGAGGTAGCATTATTTGTGGCAAAAGGGAAGTTGAGAAAATTCAATAACTTGTTCAAGTTTACGAGACTAATTAGTAGCAGATATGGAATGTAAGCTAAAGGTATTCTGACTCCAGAATCCAAGTTCTTTCCAAGATGTCATACTGATAACTAGTTTATCCTAGAGATAAATGAGAAGATTTGAAATCATTCCATAAGACAGCAGTTAAAAGAAAGAAAAAGGTTATCCTGTATAAAAGAAAATTCAGGGGACTATTAACAGATAAAAAGTTGTATTATCCCAGTGAGGCAGGACTAGCACCCAAGGATAAAAGAGTGAGTGACAGATTTTGAATTAACCTAAGAATTTTGTTGACAGTCAAAGCTGTCAACAGAAATGTTTGGATAGAGACTAGATAACTATGTTGATGTGATGTAAAGACTGCGTAAACACTAACGGTAAGGAGCAAGGTATCTAAAACACCAGATCTCCAGCCTCTCTATATTTTGAATCATCTGGAAAATTAAAAAAATAATATGTATGCCTGAGTACCATCTCCAGTGATTGTGATTTAACTGATAATGAGGTGTGGACACAGGAATGGGGAATTTTTAAACCTTCCCAGGTAATTGATTCTAACATTTAGTAAAATTGACAATGCCATAAAATGACTTAAATCATGAACCATGAAATGGGATCATGAACAAAAATAACAGTTTTGAACATTGGTTTTTAACAAGGGACCCATTTCCATAGTATAATAGTTTAGAGCACATGTTTGGAATCAAAAAGTGGAGTCTTATCTCCGCAAACTCATCACTCCAAGACTTAGTTGCTTCCTCTCACACAGTGAGATATTAGCAGTTATCCCCTTATGGAAAGGTTGAGAGGATTAATGTAAGATCTATCACAAAATCTACACAATTAGTAGTTACTACTTGTATGATTAATTCCAGTGAGGTAGGAAGAACTATATTTTTTTTTCTCCCAAGCTCACGTGTGAAGGTTTATGTGTATACTGGGGTGGTGGTGATTAATAGCAAGAATAGTGTGTTAGGCTGTGAGATAATTATTGCCCTCTTTTTCTCCTCTTTTTTTTTGTCTACTGCCTGTTTTTCACACTCTTCAAGCTTACTCAGTGTGCTGTTATTTTAAAGTGAAAGTGTAAGCTTGCTAAGGTGATTTAAATAGACCGTGTATAGGATCTGAGGTTGTAGGCACTCGACTATACATCCACAGCAACTCTAGAACTTAGTCCTTACTGTACACTGAATTAACTTTGAAGTTTGTGCCCTTGTGAATTTGGCAAATTATATACATGAAAGTATAAACATATCTGAAAGCTCAACTATCCTTGTTCTTTGTTTTTTTTTTTTGTTTTTTTTTTTCCTTGTTCTTTGTTTTTAATCGTGCAACTGCTTCCTTTCCCAAGCGCTTTTAAGTTGAACAAACCCTTTTGTAATGCCAAGGTCGTGATCATGTTTGTATGAGCTCATATTATTTCATGAATATCACAGCTTCTTTGAGGACTACAAGGAAAATAAATGTCAGAAAACTCACATAAATGCTTTGAGAACAAATATGCATCCCATTTCATTCCAGTACAAAAGATTTAATTAAAACAAAATCATGAAACTAATGTTTCTGTTTTTAAACAAAGGAATATGCCAATGAAATCACCAAGTCCCTTGAATATGTACCTTTAAGATAACATTAATATGTAGTATTTTACTTCCACAATGATGCTTTTGAGTATTGCTTTTATCTAGACCATTTTTAATCACACTGTTTTATTTTTTCAATTACCCTCATAGTTTAATTTTTAAAATTTCCTTTACAAAGTTTTTTCTTTACTTTTCCAAACCTGTTTCTCACTTACAATGTACACTTGTTTTGTAGCAAATTTAATTTAGATTTCCCGTGCATCCTGTTTTTAGTATTTAAAACCATTTTGAGTAATAGCACTCAGGTTCTGTTTTATAGACAATAAATACACTATTGTAATAAAGGAGACATGGATTCTTGCCCTGGCACTACCTTTCAATACACTGGTGATCCTAGACAACTTAACCTCTCGCTGTGTCATTTTCTCACCTATACATTGATTAAATGAACTCTGTTTGTAAAGCACTTAGGGTAATATCTGGTTTTACTAAGAACTATATAAATAAGCACCATGAAGTTGTTTATGCATATTAGCACAGGGCCTGACATATACTAAGTAGTCAAGGATAAAGTTGGAGGTCAATCACTTAGATGTACAACAAATTGTGTGATATGAAATAATCTCCTTGAGCCTCAACAGCCTCACCTTAAACACAAGCATTATAGTACCTATTTTGTGTCACAGGATTGCTATGACAATCAGTCAAACATTGCTATCTATGAAACTAGTGAGAGGTACGTGGGTAGCTCAAGTCAGTTAAGCATCAGACTCTTGATTTCAGCTCAGGTCATGATCTCACTGTAGTTGGATCAAGCCCATGTCAGGCTCCAGGCTGACAGTATGGAGCCTACTTGGGATTCTCTCTCTGCCTCTCTCTCTCTCTGTCCCTCCCATGCTCGTGTTCTTTCCCTCTCTATAATGTATTTTCATTTGCCAAGCAGAAGGGAGTTTGCTTAAACCAGGAAGCACAGCATTGGAAAAGAGTTGACATCCTCTCCCAAGGAGATGATGTCCTGTCTCAAGGTTAGAGCCAGGAAATTGCTGACAAAACAACTGTTTTAAATTATGATTTATGTCAGCTTACTGCACATAAAATATTAGCTATCTAAAAATTAAAAAGGATTATCTTAAGCAGTCTTTAGTGCATTACAATTTTGCGTATGGTATTCCTTTGTCTTTCACATTGTGAAAAATTATATTTTTATTCAGCTGACTCCAAATGATCACAAATTTTGAATTACTAACATTTATTACAGTAAAATTAATTTAAAAAAACCTGGAATTTGTCCAGTGTAAAATAGGGTGAAAATACACATTTATGTAGTTTAAAACATAGTAGACGTCATGTCTCACTTCCCACCGATAATCTTACCTATTTCTTTCCTCTTTTTCTTTTGGAAAACGATGCCTTACTAAAGCAAAACCATTAATTGTGAACAGCCATCAGTTAAATGCAGAAATATTAAAATAAATCTTTTCTTCCCAGAAATATTTCTCAGAGTGAAGTTATGGCTCAATAAGGAAGACATTTCCATCTTAAAGTTAGCACTAAATATTTTACTTGTGGTCTCTTGGCACATTTGCAGTCCATGTAGAAGAAATATTTGCATTTCCCACAGTGGGTACTTAATACTAAGGTGAACAATTCTATTCAGAACTTTCTCTCACTTTCTCAAAAATAAATAAGCATTAAAATTTTTTTTAAAGAATAAGATTCAAGTTGTGCAGGAATGTGTGTGTGTGTCTACATGTGTCTGTGCAGGCGTGAGTGCATTCAAACTTATTGAATCCACATAATTCAAACAGAGTAGGCAAGCTGAACCATAAATATTAAAAAGCACTTTTCACGTCAGGTTCAGTTCGATGTTAAAAAAGCTTAGGATTAATACCTGCATGAGTTGTTTTGTTTTGTTTTGATTTTTAATGAAACAAATATTTGGTTGTGTCTTCTGTTAATTCCACTGCACCACTGGACTATTTTGAGACATGTCAAAATTAATTAGAATAAAATAAAAGCTAATAAGAGATTGTTTTCTCTAACATAATATTCCTAAGCATATACCAATACTTCTTTTTTGTTGTATTTTTAAAATAAATGTTCATTTATTTATTTTGAGTGGGAGAGAGACCTTGTGTGAGCAGGGGAGCTGCAGAGAGAGAGGGAAAGAGAGAGAATCCCAAGCAGGATCCGCAAAGTCAGCACAGATCCCAATGTGGGGATTGAACTCACAAATCTGTGAGTGAGATCATGACCGGAGACATAGTCAAGAGTTAGACATTCAACTGACTGTGCCACCCAGGTGCCCTTTTGTTGTATGTTTTTAGCAATGATGTCTTTCATTGCATTATCCATAGTAAATGGTGTTGTATTTGGAGCTGCAGTAATTTTTTTTTTCCTGCATAAGAACTTAGAGCCAAATAAGATTTCCCTCTTAGGCTGAAATATTGAAAGGTCTCCATATAACGACAAAAAGTATTTCTAGGCTTTTAGGAGTACATCATGATTGACTGTACTAAGAATTTTGTGAGCAAGAAGGGACATTGTATAGCCAAGGAACATAGAATGGGGGTAGATATGAAATTCTCCCAGGGAAAAGATGTTTAGTTCTAAGAATACTGCCTGAAAGGCTCATTCTTTAGCATAATGCCACTTAACATCAAAATCAAACGACTGATTCCTTCCTTAATTCACATGCTCACTAAGCCATTTTGATCATAATTTGGCTTCCTTTGTGCCACCCACATGGAGACAAGGTTGGATAATTTATCTGCTTCTCTAGTATAGTTAACATTCTTACTGCATGTGGATAAATTAGAATTCTGAATCTATGTATCAATCTCATGAGCTCATTTTTTTTGTGAGTCTGTCTTCTTTATGAGTGATGAATCTGAAACTACTAAAAAGAGTTTATCATTCTGCTGACTAATGTTTAGACACTTGAACTTTGGAAAACTCATTTTCTTTATTTTATTTTACTTTATTTTATTAAATTTTTTTAATGTTTATTTATTTTTGAGACAGAGAGAGACAGAGCATGAACAGGGGAGGGTCAGAGAGAGAGGGAGACACAGAATCTGAAACAGGCTCCAGGCTCTGAGCCATCAGCACAGAGCCCAACGCGGGGCTTGAACTCACGAACCGCGAGATCATGACCTGAGCCGAAGTTGGACACTTAACCGACTGAGCCACCCAGGCACCCTGGAAAATTCATTTTCAACTGTGACATCCCCTCAATAATGATAATGTTAGCAGACACGTAGGTCTGTCATGTGAGTAAAGTCATGTGACATTACATTATTCTCATGTTGTAAGTTCTTTACATATGCAAACACATTATATGGTCATAAAAGATCTCTGAGTTCAGTATTTTTATTATATTTCTTTTTGTTCCATGTGAAGAAACTGAGGCAGAAAAGTAAATGGTAGAACATTTCTGGTTCCAGACTGTGCCAGAGTACTTCTAGAGTACTTATTAATGTAAACATTAACATTCTAGAAGCCTTGTTCATATCAACATTGATATTACTGCTTATTTTATATTTCTGCCTTGAAGTTTAAAAAAATTCCATAAAATTCAATAGGTAAGTATAAATTAAAATTTTATTCTTATTACTTACTAATGTATCTTGGTTTTAAAGATCTATGATATGCTACTTCCAATCAAATGTTCAAATTATTTGAAAATAGAAATACATTTAAAAATATTTTGGGAATGCTTGACCTACAACATTTTGAAGACAATACATTTTCTGGTATTTTTACAAGAGTTTTAAAAATATCCATCCACTCTTACATGCCTTTATGCAGGGTCATATAGGAAATTTGGACTTTATTAAACTCAAATCACAAGTCTATTTATTAATCACTGCCATGACATGAGAATAGCTCTATGTTAACTTGTTTTCTTTGTATTTAAGATTAATGGACAAAATGAACACTTAAAAATATAAATCAGTAAATCTTTAATACTGCATAATCTTAAAATAATCATTATAAATATTTGCTTGTGATAAATTCATTTAGAGAAAACATACTGAAATTCCCAGAGTGTGCCTGCTACATGTCATACTCTATGAGAGGCACAGAATAAATTATGAAAATCTCCTCTTTTAACCTAGTATAAAAAACATTAACAAAAAATAACAAAATGGCAAAAATAACATTAATACAGCTAAGATATATGAAGTGCTATCAGAAGGTAATAGAAAAGGATACTATTTGTGACTGGACATTGATGTACTCAACACACATTTTCTGTGCTACTCTATGCCAGGTACAGTTTGGGAGGATTGGGATTTCAGCATTAAACAGAAAAAAGTTTTTGTGCCCATGGATCTATTGTAGATTCTAGTAAGAGGAGAAAGGCAATAAATACTATCAAATATATAATGTGTAAGGAAGTGATAAGTGCTCTTCTATTAAGTAGGATAGTGAGGAAAGAGAAGAGAACTCAATGAAACGAGAAAATGATCCCTATAGGATTATTTAGAGAAAAGCTTATCTAACTGAAGAATTAACAGCAGATTAAGAATGGCTAATTACCGTCCTTCTTATAAAGCAAAGTTTCATTTTTGTGTTTTTGTGAAATGTAATTTAAGCAAATCTTGAAGGATGAGTAGGATTTGAGCAAAGAATGGTAAGAAAAAGAAATGACAAGGGGATAGTTTGGCATGAACTAAGCCAGGATAGTGAAAAATAAGGGGAATGTTTAGGAATTGAGGTATTATTTGGCTGAAGAGCAAAGTATGCATAAAAAGCAAGGGAAGGTGAGGCTGAGAGGGAAAGTGAAATGAGCTGCAGGTATAAGGACCTGAAATTTAAGAGTGGCAGAAGGAAAATGTATACATATGTAAAATTCAGAAGATAGAATTGATAAAATTCTGTGATTGGTTTGATTTGGTAGCAAAAAAAAGATGCAGTCAAAGATAATTGTGAAGTTGGACCTCGATGACTTGAAAATTATATTGTCATTAATAGGAAAGCAAATCAGAAAGAAGACCTAAATTGATAGCAACTACTGAGTTTGATAAATTACAATTGAAATTATGTCTATGTTTGAGTATTATGTTGTATGTGTGACCATATTATTCATTTATATAATATTCCATAATTTTAAGTAAATGAACAAATATGACTGAGATAAGATAAAAACAGAGAGGGAGGCAAACCATAAGAGGCTCTTAAATAAAGAGAACAAACTGAGAGTTGCTGGAGGGGAGGTGGGGGAGGGGTTAAGTGGGTGATGTGTATTAAGGGATCTTCTGGGATGAGAGAAAGTTAAGAGATAAGGGGATGTTAAGAGATGCATCACTGGGTTCTACTCCTGAAGCCAAGGCTACACTGTATGTTGTTAACTAATTGGAAAATTCTAAAAAATTACATTTCTCGACTAAGAAACTTATGTATGAACAGGCTGGAAGTAAATAATAGAACTTAATCACTAATTTCAAATAGTACTAAACATTTATGTGAGAACCCACAAATGTATAGGCACAGGACATAATAAGTAGATTATGTAATGATATACTAAACATTGGGTAATATTTATCTTAAAATTACAAAATTCATAACAGAGTTCTTTTTCTCTTGAAGCATAATGTCCAACCTTGGGTGAGACTTCCAAGATGGAATTTTGCCTTCATAATTTTAGCTACTTGACTTTGACAAACTCTCTTTACTTCAGTGTTCTCTCTCCTACTATGAAGATAATGGGTATGCCTACTTCATAGGTTTGTTGGGAAAATTTAAGGAGCAAATCTATCGATATTGTTCCATAGCTACTTTTCTATACATGTTACCATGGTTATTGCTATTGAGATATTATATATTTTTATTTGTTTTTTTCCATATTATAAATGTAATTTTGGAGAAATCTGCAGATACTTCACTTGATAATTCTTTTTTTTTCCCCTCCCTTTAACCACAATGACCTAGAATTGCTGGAGATTTGGGAGGAAAAGTAACTAAGAATTTTAATATCATTCACCCAATATAAGTTTGTATTGTCTTTTTTTTAACTTCTTCAAGCTCAATTGTATCACTTTAGAAGATATATTGAGGATTGAACAAGAAAAACAATATCATTTACATGTCTGGGATGTGAGCAATGTCTAGACTGCCATATCTGCCATATATGGGAAGTAACCTTTTGCAAAGCCAGACAACACAACATCAAGAATTGCTTTTAAATTTACATGTATCCCTAAAACATACTTCTCAATTTTAAAGAATTCAATATATAATTCAAATATAATATCTGTAAAATTAAATTGGAAATATTAAGAAAATAATAAATACATTTTTATTTTATTTCATGGCTTTGTTTAAACTCTGCTAAGCATATAGTAATAAACACATACACAGACACCTACACACACACATACATATTAGAAGTGCTCCAAACAGTCAAACATAGGGTGACATCTGTTGTAAACCACCTTTAAGAAATAGAAAATCCAGCCTACTAAAACTACTAAAAAAAAAAAAAAAAAAAGAAAATCCAGCCTACTTAATAAAAGGAGGGAAGGGTTTCCATTTTTTTCTCAAGCCACCTGAAAAAATGGTGGAAGAAATTCCAGATTAATTCTCAATATGTGAAAGGTTTGGGCAACCATTTTATTTTGCTATCATGTGAAGCAAATTCATCTCCTGGGCCTTCAGAAGCAGAAATGGGACACTATTGAAAATGAGTAGTTTAGGGAAAATCATAGTCTGAGAGAAAATTATGTGTCATGTAGTCATAAAAATGAGTAAATCCCTGAAAAAAGTTTCACTTTTGAAAATCTTGCATTCTGAGAGAACTGGTCTGCATTCAAAACCATATAAATATTTTTTTTTCCAGAACACATACTATATACCAAGAACTCTGCCAAGTCCTAAGAGTTCATATTAATAGGACATGTTTTCCAGCTTCAAGGAGCTGACAGTAGCTGCTAAGAAGCCATGAACCCAGCATACTGAGTATCTGATACCCAGGAGAAGCTCAATACATAATTTGCTTGACTTAATGAATGTTGATTATATGGAAACTACCAAGACAGCAGAAAAAATGTATAACCTTAGAACTCAGGAAAGACCTTCTGGCAAAAGATGAAAAGAAGAGACTTCCAGACTGAAGGAACAACTTAAGTAAAAGCCTGGAACAGAAAACCTAGAATATTCTGACCCATCTGCTCAGTATTATCACACTGTTAAATGTGAAATACAATTAAGTTGATACCTTTAGAGACAGAAAGTGAGACAATATTATAGGCCAAATGACCTAAAAAGCCAACCTTCAAGAAATGGTCACAGAAAGCGAGTCTTACATCTCGGGGGTTTTGCCAGCTTTTGTACTTTCAGGCTTTCTAAGATTAAAGTGGAATATATTTTCTTTTTTTAGCCACAAATTCTATAACCCCCCTCCGTGAGAAAAAGAGGAAAGGAAAAGACATTTTCTTTTCCTGGCTACGGTAATAGTACTGTCATAGTCTTCCAAAACATGTGACACCTAAATCATGGAAATGGCTTAAAATGTCAACCAACTCAAGTTTCGCAAATTTGGAAAAAATATAAGAGTACAACCATGAATTAAGATAAACATTTTGTTTTAGAATAGTTTTAGATTTATACAAAAGTTTTAAGGAGAGTTTCTACTTACTTTACATGTTTTAAACTATACTTAAATTCAATACAGCTTTTAAAATTCTACAGGGTTAAAAAAATAAAAAATAAAAAAATAAAATAATTCTACGGGGTAATCATAAGGGCAAAGGAGAACACTGAAATCATAAGTGGCTCTAATACAAAAAGCATCTATCCTAGAGTATATATATCCTAGAGTCCAGCAATATATAAGGAAATATTTCCATGTTCATTAAACATTATGATTTTTAAAGAAATTTTTATCTTAGGATTGTTTTAGCTTTACAAAAGAGCCATGAAGATAGTACAGAGCTCCCATATACCCCACACCCTATTACTAACATCTTACTTTAGTATAGTTTATTTATAACAATTAATAAGCTAGTACTGATACATTATTATGAACTAAAGTCCATACTTTATTCTTCTTTACTTTCTACCTAATATCTTTTTGCTGTTGTTGTTCTGTGATCTCATCCAGGATACCACATTTCATAGAGTCATCATGTCCGCTTAGTCTTCTCTTTGGCTGTGGCAGTTTCTCAGATATTCCTTGTTTTTTAATTACTTTGATAGTTTTGAGGAGTACTACTTAGGTATGCTGTGCATTGTATCTTAGTTGGGATTCAGGTAATGTTGTTTTCATGATTAGACTGAGATTATGGTTTTTCTGGAGAAAAACCAGAAGTGACGTGCCAATCTCACATCACAACCAAGTTTCCACACTATAAAATATAACTTATCACTGTGGATGCTGACCTGGATCTCCTGGCTGAAATACTGTTTTCCAGTTTCTCCACTGGAAAGTTAGTCTTTTCCAAACTGCACTCTTTGAAGTAAATATTACAGCCCACATTTAAACTTAAGGTGAGGGTATTATGTTCTACCTACTTCGAGGAGGATAGTTCCATAAAATATTTGGAATTCTTCTGCATGGAAATGTCACCCTAGTTGTTTGTTTATTTTTTTTTTATTTATGGATATTTATTGCTCCAGGACTGCCATGGCGAGTGCTTTCAGTTGGCTACTGTGCCCTTTTGACACACTTCCATTTATGTGTGTGACTGTCTTGTTGTTTTCTGAGCATGTCCTTTCTTCTGGTGCTACAATACAATTGTTCCAGGCTCCTCTTGTACAGTTCCTGCCTCAGTCCTAGAATCAGCTACTTCATTCAGGAATCCTGCTTCCTTTTACTGGAGAATGGTGTTAGAAACTAAGACCTGTGCTCTGGGGTTACTTGTGGAGTGTTGCCACTTCTAAGAGATCCTCTTCTTTGCTGACAAAACAAGTAAATACATGTGTATATAGTAACCTATCTATCTAGCGATGAAATCAGTCCCCAACTCTAACCCATTATAATATGGATCATTCTAGAACCCCCTTTTCTTACCTTAACCTCCTATTCCACTAGTGAGAATCCTGGCTTTCATCATTAACCATCCATTTACTTAATTATCTAATGCAAGCATACATATATAGTGTTTTTCAGAATTGTTAACTTCCATATCTTTTTCAGCAATATTTATTATCAAGTTTTGGAACTTAGCCATTCTAACAGGTACACAGAAGTTTGCCATTTTGTTTAATTTGCATCCCCCTAATATCAAATGATGTTGACTGCCTTTTCATATGCTTACTTGATATCAGTGTATCTTCTTTAACAAAGTGTCTTCAAATCTGGTGACCATTTTTCAGCTGGATTCTTTGTTCTCTTATTATTGAGTCTTAATTTTTGGTATACTTTGGATATAAATACTTTAGCAGACGAATATTTTACAAATACTTTCTCCCAGTCTACAAGTTGCATTTTTATCTTAATAATACCTTTTGCAGAGAATTTATTTATTTATTTATTTAGAGAGACAGAGAGTAGAATGGAGGAGAGGCAGAGAGAAGGAGAGAGAGAATCCCAAGCAGGCTTTGCACTGACAGACGAGAGACTTGAACACATGAACCTGAGATTATGACGTGAGCTGAAATCAAGAGTTGGAGGTATAACTGACTGAGCCATCCATGCTCCCCCTTTTGCAGAGAAGTTTTAAATTTTAATAAACAACATCATTGTTTTTCTTTCATGAATCATGCTTTTGATGTTGTATCTGCAACTCACCATCATACTGAAGGTCATCCAGGTTTTCCCATATGTTTACTACTATAAACTTTAAAGTTCTGCATGCTACATTGGAATATATGATCCATTTCAAATTAATTTTTGTGAAAAGTGTAAGGTCTATGTAGAACACTATACACTGAATTTAAAAGTAAACCCAGATGAAGATAATCATTGGAGAGAAGACCAACTTGAAGTTATTTTAGTATTTGTTCTTCAGCAATACTAAGAAGGAAATCTCTAAAACTTTAAATTACCATACAGGTACACCGAGTTCTCTATGAATGGGGCTTGTCTATCTCTCCAAATCAATTTCCTGGTATTCACTGACTTTCTCTCTACCACCCTTCAATCAGTCACATTGGACACCTTTCTAAATGTCAAGGGTTTCTCATCTCAGAATCTTGATACATTCCATTTCTTGTTTCAAACACATTTCTCTGCTTTTCAAATAACTGTTCTCATCTTACATTTTACCTCTGCCTAGAAATTTACTCTACTCACACACAATTTAGTCTAAAGTAGCTTCTCTCTATTAATATTTTATCAAATTGGTTATTTTCCATTGTATCACTTATTAAGAGATATAATTGTGTGTATGCAATATACAGAATATACACACTTCCTGTGTGTATATATGTAAACAAAAATCTACATACACACAGAGATTTCTTCTAGATTAAAATCTCCATGATGCATCAATAATTTACTTTTTATTAAAATATTTCCACTGCCTGGCACAATATCTAACACATTTTAGAGCTTCAGTAAACTTTTGTATAACATTTGAGCTAATTCCTACTCCATTTTAAAATGAAAGAGGAGCATAAATGTGCAAATAAAATTGAAAAAGCAAAATATGAAAACATATTATGGAGATTAAATTAAAACTAATAAGAGAACATGTATAGTTAAGATACTAGCTATACCAAAAATATAGACAAGATATTTTATTAGTAAAGGTTTAAGAGTACTACCATTCTAAAACAAGTGCATTACATTAGCTATTAGCCAAGACAGAGTACGTCTCAAATATTTTCTAATTCAGTGTAAGGGTCACATTGCTTTACTACAATCAAGTTGATATGTTATCATGAAGATAATATTAACAAAAATTATTTTCTGCGTGTGTCCTGACTCTCTTTACAAACTGATTTTTTATGCTCATTAATTTATAGTCAGTCAAGTGTTTTAGCATAGAAAGCCATGGTTGCAAGACAGATAATAATATCACATAATGATAGATTAGAACATTCTAAAATAGGAACCACAATGAATTGCATATGTATTAATATTAGATTTCACTTATGACAAAGATTCCCCAAATTGAAAATCTGTGAAACACTATTCCATCTGAATTTTTAACAATTTTTTTCTTGTTGGAAAGAATTTCTTTCTATGTGGAAATTTAGATGATGGCTATTCAGAAGTTAAGATCTTGTTATTTATTTATTAAAGTTTATTTATTTTGATGGGGGGGGCTGGCAGACAGAGGGAGACAGAGGATCCCAAGCAGGCTCTGCACTATCAGCACAGAGCCTGATGAGGGGCTCTATGTCCGGAACCCATGATATCATGACCCAGGCTGACATCATGAGTCACGCACTTAAAAAACTGAGCACCCTGGTACCCCAGTATTGTTTTTATTAATACTCATTTATAAACATACATTTTGAGAAGCAGTGATTTTTACTGGTACCTCTGAAGGTTTGTTGAGAGATGTCATTTTTAGTGTAGGTACTGCTTCTCAGAATTATTAATCAATGTGAGACTTATGAAATATTCCTTAAGTAATAAGAAAATGCTTTACAGGGTACCTTTGCAACTTATCAGAGGATGTAGAAGGCTTCTGACTTCACAGTATGACATATCTAAATGTGGCTAATACTTGGTCATGTAATAATCTCAAATACATCAGGAGAGGCATTATATACAATTAAATTCACACACCCTACAGTCCTACTTCCTGAATTTTCAAACCTTGGTTTTGCCACTTACTAGTATGTGACTTTGAGCATATTACTTAACTTCTCTGTCCCTCATCAATATAGTGGAGGTTAATTATAATGGTTGTGATGATTAAATAAGTCAATACATTAAAAGAATGCTTAAAACAGTATTTAACATGTAGTAAATATTCAATAAATGCTAACTGTTATTATTAATCATCTGGTATGCCTAACCAGATTTTGAAATGACACACCTAGAGGGGCCCATTAATGGGTGTTCAATATTGGATTATTACTGGGCAATCAATTGGATTCTCTCATTTAATGATTTTAAATTAAATAATAACACAGAGAAAGAGAAAGACACTGAAAGAAGGCAGCAAGAGTGCATATTAGATTTCTATTTCTGTGTAACTAGTTAGTATGATTTGAGCAACTTAAAAAAGTTATTATCTCACATTCTGTGCGTCAAGACTCTGGATCCTCTGCTCAGAGTCTCACAGGCTAAAATCAAGATGTCAGCTGGGTGCATCTGCATCTGTAGACTTCCAAGCTTCCTTAAAATCTTGGAAAAATTCATTTCCTTGCAGCCACAAGACTTATTATCTGTTCCCTAAGAACCACTCTCAGCTCCTAGAGGCCACTCTCAGGTCCCTGCTATGTGGCCCCCTCCATAGACCTCATGTTTGAATGTCTTCCTTTTTAATGAAGGGCCTTAGGGGTTCTTCTTATTGGGTCAAGGTCATCCAGAAAAATCTTCCTTTTGATTGCCTCACAGTAAACTCATTATTAACCCAATGAGAGAGAGACTGCTCTCTCATCACATTTACAGGTCCCACCCACAATCAAAAGGGTCATTGGGTAATCTTTGATTTCACCTTCGGACTCTATGCAAGAGAAACTCATTGTCCATTTTAATTGCTTCTATCCTCTAGAGACTGACTGGCAATAATACACATTTAAGAGATATTTTTGATTGTATGAAAATTAACTCAAATGTTAGTTGCTCCTTTTTTGATTGTGTGTGTTCCTGAATAAATCTACTCATGAATAAGCACTGATCAGAGTAGAATTTACTGAAGATTCTATGGGAAAGAAGAAGGAGACCCATTCATATTGCACACTTCACAGTGAACAACTTAAAATTCCTTTCTATCTTTGTCTTACCTCTGTCTCTCTCTCCCTCTTCTCTGTTTGCCTCCTTTTCCATCTCCTTTTCCATTCTGTCAATTTGTTTCATATGGATTAAGGGCAGTTCCTCTTCCTGACCCTCTAAAACAGGCCTTGGCATCACATTGTATAATTCCCTCTGAACCTCCAAATACCTTTATCAAATAAGTCAATTTTCTTTACATTAGTCCCTACCTTCCAAAGCCCAAATAAGAATAACAAGGAATGAGATAAGTGAAATAAGAAAGCAGATACCAGTTATAGACACTACATACTACATACATTTAAAAAGATGGAACAATTTTGACTGAGAAAGAAGTTGAAAATAAATCAGGTCTTTTTGTCTAATGTAGGAAATATAACTTGAGCAAATCTCTTACTGCTTACATGGTGGGTCTTTCCTTTGAATCTTAACACTTACTGATTCTTTCTAAGCTGTCTCTTTTACCGGGTGGGGTAAGTAGGGAATGGGAATAAAACCAAACTCATTTGTATGACAAGATATATTAGGGTAAAATTCTACCGTTAGTAATGCCTTCTCAAATTTGTTGGTTTTCAAAAATCAGTTGGAAGTAAATCACTAACAGTTTTTCTCACTAACTATAAAAGATGTCAAAATATCTTTTCTTAACCCTTCCAAAAAAGAATTTTAATATAATCATAATATACTTATATCACAATATAAATAAATAGGTTTTGCAGAAGAATTGACATGCCTATGCATAACCGGGAGGGAAGAGACACATGATACTGATTTGGTTATAATGAAAAAAAAAATAGTTTTATGCTAAATATGATGGACTTGTAACCTACAAAGAAAGTAAAAACTTTGAATTTAAAATAGATTCAATTATAACTTTATATGACTCGATAGTTAAAAATCCTTAACCCAGAATACAAAATCCTACAAAACTGGTCCCAGTGTGTCTGGTCTTGCTTATGCTAGTGACATTGGTACAAAGGTACAACTGATTATCTGTACTGCTCAATCCTCTATTTAAATAAAATCTGTATTTTCATTTAGCTTATACGTACTGTTTTCCCAAAAGTTTCCTATTTTCTGACAAGTTGGAAGCCTTGTATTACTCCTTGAACTTCTATATCAACTATTATCTATTTGTCTCAAGTAATAAGTATCATATATTGACTTTTAAGTTTAAATATTTGTATATATTTTCTCTACATATGCATCTCTTTATCATTTACAGAATAAACTTAAAAACTATTGACTGCATCCTACTACTTTATATATGTATTCATTAAACAAATAGGTGCTGAGGAGTCATCATTTGTTTGGTAGGAATACAATTTGAAATACACTATCCTATTTCCTTGGGCTCAAAACACCTATTCCCAAAGCATACAGTATACTACTTTGTAAACCCTCAGTAAATACTTTAATTCACTTATTAAATATCATAGATAAGCAACATGTAGATAAATTATCTTGGGTTAATTTCTGCAATGTTTTAATATAGGACTGCAGTAAATATGATTATTTCTACAAAACTCAAATAACTCAACCTAATATAAAACAATTTTAGTTCCCCTAGCTCATTTTATCATTTATTCCTGTTTGTAAAATTCTGTCTTAAGTGAAATATAACTGTTTCTGAGGACAAGGTTATTAAAAATTGGACACAAAAATACTTTTAGTATTGCCCATGCTGAAATTTTCTTAGAAAATGGGTCAATGTAAAGGCTGTGATGTTGTATCAGTTTAAAACTATATTTAGCTTTGACAATAGTTTGGCATTTTCTATATTTTCCCCTCTGGCTCCTTAATGTGCCACATTTGAAACATGACAAAATTAAATATCAGGAGATTTGGACTCAAACCCAGGTCTGATAATTGTGACACTATGGGCATATCACCTAGTTCCCTCCCTATAAAAGAAATGCTTTTAATTCAATGGTTTATAAGATTAGTCCCCTAATTGTAAAGCCGATTTAATGATATTAACACAGTTCCACACTAAAGACTAAATATGCACTATGTTCATAGCAGGAGAGAAAGTATTTGATTGACTTGGATTTTTTACTTGTTGAGACAAAAGTAATCAGGTAACTTGTTTAAACTTTGAAGTTCTGGCTTCATTTAAGCTATTCTTATCCATGAGTAAATGTCATTTTTTTTTCTCTTTTAATTTCACTAGCAAGACAGCCTTCAGTGGGATGTTGACAAATCTCAGACTTCAAGTTGTAATGTCACATATTGTGGATAAGATTAATTATCTGCAGAATTCCTTAGGGCAGCATTTCTTAGAACGTTGTCTTTGGTCCCCTCACTAGAACAACCAAATCTCAAACAAATTCCCTCATGAATCCAATGTGAAATGTGAGAAGCATGACTCTTGGAGAACGGGTTGCCTCTTAAACAATGGCATAAAGAATGATTCATATCATTAATCTCGTCAAAACCTTACCCAGATAAAAGAAAAAAATAATTATGTGTCCATATTCCAAAAAGAAAAAAAAAAAGGACTTCAATAACTGGCTGACTAGAAACTAGAAAAATACTGTTGACGGGGGGGGGGGGGGGTTCCCAGGTGGTTGACAGATGATTCTAGTTTATTTTCCATTGATATCCCTGCAGTGAACATGGAGTCATGAGGTTTTCAGAGTAGGACATACTAGCCTTTAAGTTCACCCAATTTTATCAAATTACTTCTGCTTGTGACTCAGTTATAGACTGAGTTTAGACTTTTCTATAGAGAACAGTATTACAGAGGTGAAAATCTTTACAAATTGGAAGATTTGTACTAGGACAATGAGACTCCATTAAGGCAATTTTCCAAGTGAGGCTTTGCTTTACCCCTGTAATTTTCATTTTTGAATAAATGCCCCTGTTTTAACTTGACATATATCTCAATATACTCAAGATCAACTTACCGTCTCCAAATATTTTAGAACTTCTTATATTGTCTCTTACCCTTGCCCTGCTAAGAATAAAAGCATCGTTATCAGAACTGTTCTTTTACGGTGCAAAATCTATAAGTTTTTCCTTTTACATATGTGTAGGGTCAAAAGTGTGCACACCTGGTCACTAGTCCTTAAAGTTGGCAGGAAGTACAAACAGCTTGTTAGACAAACTATTGGTTACCAGGCTTCCTTCTGTATTATAAATGCTGGCTTTATACTGACTACACGACTTTTGGGATACTGGATTTTATTTTATTTCATTTTTAGACACTTTATTTTAGGTCTCCATTTTGTTATGATATGCTAGTAATTGTCTTGCTTTTAACCCCAGATAAATACAACCTCATTTCCTTCTTGACTGAGGGCTTCTTATCTTCAGCTTACAAGACATTTCTTATTTCTCATTCTCACATGAAAACATCTTCAGACAATTTATATGCCTCAACAATTAATCCTATGAAAGCACTTTTTCTTTCAAGAAATTTATTACAAGCTGAATTACAAATATTTTAGGTGAACTCTTCGTTCACCATCAATGGTGATTCATGTCAGCCTCCTAAAAGGCACATTCTTGTATGTTTTATATTGCCCAGCTATTTGGGGACAGCTATATCATGCATAAGGTAGAAGAGATGTCCAGACTCCACCAGGGAATGCACCAAGATTGGGATTTCAGTAAACTCATCAGTTGGGGTATCCTCTTCAGATGCTTCATTTTTCTATTGTGTAACAATCCTACTAAGGGTGAAATACTTATATAATAATAATAAGTATGAAAATTTGCATCACCCCAAACTCCTTAGATCAGAAGTAGCTTGCTCAGCACTTTCTGTGTACAAAAAGACTGAGAGTCTATGAAATACATAGAGCAATTTCTAGAACCACAATGACCTCAGTGTTCCAACTTTCTGATTCAGCTCCTGAATAATCCTAATCAATAAAGATCCAAGAGTTTAAAGAATCAGAGAGACATTGCCCTCATGCCTAAAAGCCCTACTCTAGTATAGTCAGTCACTGCATTTCCTTCGTTGTTATTCTCTGTGACAGCCAGCTCTTTAAGCTAGAGCTAGATCAAATGCTTGTTTTTTTTAGACTACCTTTCCTTAGGTTCAAAGCTACCTGTATAACAGTAAACTAGAGATCTTGTTTAAAATACAGATTGCCAGATCCTCTCGAATTGCTAGAACCAAAGTCACTTAGGGAGTTTGCACTGTAACCTGTTCTTGGAGTGATTTTTATGCACACCATAATGTTTAAAATAATTCTAGAAGTCTAGTACTGAATGCCAGAGACTGACATTTCCATTTTAGATAATTATATCACTTTAGCTTCCTCACTGAAAACAACCCATATGCTTGTGCCATAGTCTACTTCATGATTCTGACAAAGAAAATGTATGCCTCTTGAGAAGATTTTATCTTCACATATGAAGTAAATTTCCTGAGGTAGAATTGATTAAACAAGGAATGATAAAACAGAAGAAGAAGAAAAGATAACAGTAAAAAAGTGATAATGATAAAAGAGAGAAAGAAAGAGAAATTACAGGAGAGACAGGCTAACTTTTACCCACAAAGTTACTAGGTAAGAGTCATTTTTGTATAGAGGATGAGGATATGATTGGTAACAGAAACCACTTAGGCAAACTGGAAATTAGATAAAATTTGCTAATTCTACATGTGGGATATTTGTAAGAGATTGTGTGTTACTTTGGGAGTAACTATATCAATTCTCCTCACCTGTACATATCATTTAAAGAAAACATGCAGCCCTCTTTAAAAGTTTTGATCCTTGGTTTAATATGCACTTAAAATGTGTCTAATACACTTAAAGAAGGCCATTATTGCCATGGCAACTGTTCATTTTCCAATAAATAGTAATTATGATCCATCCATTATAAAATGCAATTTTATTTTGATCTAGAACAACTGAAACAATCTCTCTTCCAATATTTCTGATCATCCTATACTTAGAAAATATATAGTTATAATTCCTTTCCTATAGTTAAACATTACCAAATCACAAATGAACCAACATTTATGCAGAGTTCAAAAGAATGCCTCATATTATTTGACCTGATTACTCCCAAATAACCTCAATACGGTTTCTACACCAGGCCTGTCTCCTATTAAGAAAAAACGAGGCTGCCCTACTTTGGAGAAGTACAGGACATGAACCTTTATTTTAAACTATAAATAGATACATTGATTTTTGTCCCAATTTAAATCCAATCTATCACAACACTAGAACAGTGGTAGACAAATAAGATCAAATCAAATAAAACTTAGTCTGTGCCATATTTTTCCTCAATTTCAAGGATGTGTAGTTATCAAACCTAGGCTGGAACAAAAATACCACAAAGACTCCAAGTGAGCGAAGATCCAAAGTTCTATTTGTTCTAAGTACATCAAGAATTACACAAAATCTCAGCTTATTGTTGAGAACTCTTGTATATATTTGAAGAAAAGGAGTCCTGGCTTACCAGTGATTCGTGTAAAAGAAAAAAAGTGCTAAGAATTTTAGCTTCTTTATTATATCCTAAGTCAATATGAATTTGAGTGTATATCTCCCTTCCAATACGGGGTAAACAACTGTGATTATTTTAGCTTGATTCTAGGGACAAAATATAAGACAAAAGATAAAAACAAGGGCTTATATAGTGCTGGTTATGTAACAGATACTGTTCTAAATACTTGATTCATGTCAACTCATTTGAGTTTTACATCACTCTATGAGAAATGCATTGTTTTTGTTTGTTTGTTTGTTTTCCATTTTGTCAATTAGGAAAACAGTTAGAGGGGTGCCTGGGTGACTCAGTTTGTTAAGTGTCCGACTTTGATTCAGGCCAGATCTCATGGTGCATAGGTTCAAGCCCCACGTTGAGCCCCGTGTCGGGCTCTGTGCTAACTCGGAGACTGGAGCCTGGTTTGCATTCTGTGTTTCCCTTTTTCTCTGCCTCTCCCTTGCTTACACTCTTTCTCTCGGTCACTGTCTCTCTCAAAAATAAATAAACATTTAAAAACAATTAAAAAAAAAGAAAAGAAAACAGAAAATGATGGAACCAGAATTTAAAACCTGTTAGTCTGACTTCAGAGTTTGTGCTCCTAGTCACTAGTCTATTTTACCTCTCAAAGGATTTTACCCCTCACTCCACAAAATTGTGAACTAATCATACCACAAATAATTGTTGAATTTCATTTGTCATAATTTCCCTGGAACACTGATTATTACATGATAATTTCTAAGATACATGATAAAAAGTCTAGAAACCATGCCAACTGGGTATTGGAGGAACTGAGAACACCCAGATTTTAAAAGGAAAAATACAAGGTAAAAATGTTTAAAGTTTTCACATGTTTGAAGGATGGCATGGCAGAAGAGAGATGATTAGATATACTCAAAATATAATATCACTAAAATAAATATTTTAATTTATTTCACATAAACTCAAAATTCCAACTGGACTGGTAAGTGGCAAATGAGCCTCTAAATGAGCTATCTGCTCAGACTCTAGAATTTGTTTTTAATTGAACCATCTATTAGAGCAATGGCAGAATAAGAAAAAAAAAAAAGCAAATTGATGAGTATCTTCAAAGAATTAAATTAGAATCAGAGTAAATGTTGAATGGTGAGATTGAATTTTAAAGGTTTACAATTCTTGTTTATCAAAGCTAATGGAAGAAGGATGAATTTGGAGTGAACAAAGAGACCTGACCGGAGAACTAATAGTAAGCTGAAACCCTCAAAGTATTTCAGATAGGTGGATTTTATGTAATTGAAAATTAAAGGTATTTTCCATTTCCTTTTGAATTTCCATTGTCTTATTGCCTCCTGACATAATGCCTCCAATGTTTATACTTTTTTTCTGCTGTTAGGAAATAGTTTTTAAGACTATAAAATGAGAAAACATAATATATTTGCACTTCTAGTAGATTCATTGAATGCCTGACAGAAGAAAATTATAAGCTCAAAATGTAGGTAATTATAGGATGTATTTCACTAAGTTATATGTTGTTTTTGAAAATGTAGTTTTTAAATTTATTTATAGAGGTCAAATGCTGCATTTAATAGAAGTTATAACAAACAAAAAAATCTTAAAATGTACATTAAATGATGCAATGCTGGTCACTAAAGTGAATTTATAGGTTAAATAGACAATCTGTTGAGACCAGAAGATATGTTTGCAGTTTCTCTAGTTTATAAGCTGGACTTTGATTCCAGTACTTGTGAAAAGCTGAGGTTCAAATTATCTACCTTTCTATTAGACAATATTGTCCAATGTTTCACATTAGTAAAGGGAAAGTTAGCAAGAGAAACCTTAATAGCATTTTATGGTGTATTCTAATAATGAGCTAATCAGCATTTTACACAAATGTTGTTTAAATTAGGCATTAGGTTTTGTGCTTGAGAGACTTGAAGAATGCATTGTATTGAATAACATGAATAAAATCCTTGCTCAGCAACTCTTTTTAAATTCCAACAAGATCTCCTTTAGTGTGGGGACTTTCTGAAAATTATTAGTTCATTATGTCTTACATTTCACCTTTCAAAGGTGTTATCTTTAAGACACATAGTTAATAAGATAAAATAGTGCTGTTTTCTTTAACAAAGACCGCCTGAGAGAGCTTGATCAACTAGTAGCACAAATCAGTCACATTCAAAAGTTTGGTCTCCTGGAGAAGGGGACTTTCTTATTGTTTCGAAGTAGAATAATTCACTGCCTGCCTTCCTCCCTTCCTTCCTCCCTTCCTTCTTTCTTTTGTAAAAGACATGACTCATATTTTGAAAATTCAAACACAACAGCATATACCATAACCAATAAATGTCTCTTTTTAATCCCCTCAACCCCTAAGCAGCAAAGAGTTCTACTCCCCAGAGCTTGCCACTGAATACTTTCTTGAGTACCCTTCTTGTAATTTTTATTCATATGCATCCATCATCTAATTTAGGCTCGGATAAGTTAGTACATATCCTTTATATCAAATTCAGTAGTTATAAAAATATATACCATGAAAAGTAGGTTTCCTTTCTACTCCTGTTTCCTACCTATACAGGCCGCAGAGCAACTGGTTATTACAAGCACATTTGTATTATTAGTATTTGCTTTCTGCCAAATGGTACCACATTTCACATGTCTCTGCACCATTTGCATTTAGCATATCTCAGGGATAGTTCCATATCAGTGATAAGATCCATCTGATTTGTTCTAAGAATGCAGGGCATTCTACTAAATGGATGTTAACATAATTTATTCAAACATTCCCCTGTCAATGGACACTGAGATTGTTTCCAAACTTTTCCTATTGCAGACAAACACCACACTAAACATTATTATATATACATTATTTCACAGGTATATAAATTCCTAGAAGTACAATTGCTGAGTTGAAGTATGGTGCTTTTTCTTTTTTTTTCTTTTTCTTTCTTTCTTTTTTTTTTTTTTTTTTTTTTGAGAGAGAGAGAGAGAGAGTACGCAAGCAGGGGAGAGGAGGAAATGGGGAGAGACAGAATCTTAAGCAGGTTCCATGCTCAGTGCCAAATCCAATGTGGGGCTTAATCCCACAACCCTGGGATCATGACCTGAGCTAAGAGCTAGATGCTTGGGGTGCCTGGGTGACTTAGTTAAGTGTCTGACTTTGGCTCAGGTCATGGTTTCACCGTTTCTAAGTTCGAGCCCTGCTTCGGGCTGAATGCTGACCGCTGGGAGCATGGAGCCTGCTTCAGATTCTGTGTCTCTCTCTCTGCCCTTCCTCCACTCGTTCTCTCCACCCCCCCAAAAGTAAACAAACATTAAAAAAAAAGTTAGATACTCAACTGACTGAGCCACCCAGGCACCTCAATTTAACTGTCATTTATTTTTAATTATAAGCAAGGTTGCCTAACTTTTGACATACTTAAGATCCATTTTTAAAGTCCCAAAAGTATTTGCTCTAAATTCAAGAGTATGTGATATTGTTATAAGAAGCCCTGACTTTTTATTTGTTCGAATTTACTTGTCACAACTTTGGCTCCTCAGATATTATTATGATTTGAATAATTACATGAAGATATACATATATAACTTTACATCATTTCATATATTGGATTACATCATACAAAATATCCTTGGGAGTAGTCTTTACAATTTAATCTTTTTTTTTCCTTTTAGATTGCATTTATTCTCTTTCCACAATAAATTTCATTCATCTACAACACCTTCTCCACCCCTCACCAGGTCACACAGGTGAACAGCTTATATTTATCCTATATTTTCTTTTCTTCTTTTTTTTAATGGAAATAATAAATATACTTTGTTCTAATTCAAGTTTTATTTCAATTCCAGTTAGTTAACACGGGGCATAATATTAGTTGAAGGAGTGGAATTTAGTGACTATTCATCACTTACATACAACACCCAGTACTCATCACAAGTGACCTCCTTAATACCCATTACCCATTTAACCCAGCCCCCAACTGACTTCTCCTCCAGCAACCCTCAGTTTTCTCTCTATGGTTAAAAGTCTGTTTCATGGTTTGCTCGTTCCTTTTTTCCTCCTATGTTCATCTATTTTCTCTCTTAAATTCCACATATGAAGGAAATCCTATGGTATTAATCCTCTGACTTATTTTGCTTATTGTAACACACTCTA
Source organism: Panthera tigris (assembly GCF_018350195.1). Classification (NCBI taxonomy): domain Eukaryota; kingdom Metazoa; phylum Chordata; class Mammalia; order Carnivora; family Felidae; genus Panthera; species Panthera tigris. The sequence continues at coordinate 129,005,276 of NC_056663.1, forward strand.
GTTTTATCCACGATGTTGCAAACAGCAAGATTTCATTCTTTTCATGGCTTAGTAATATTCCAGAGTGTGTGTATCACATCTTCTTATCCATTCATTAGTTGATGGACATTTGGGTGCTTTCCATAATTTGGTTATTATTGATAATGCTGCTATAAACAATGGGGTACATGTATCCCTTCAAATAAGTATTTTTGTATCATTTGTGTAAATACCTAGCAGTGCAATTGCTTGATCGTAGGGTAGTTCTATTTTTAAATTTTTGAGGAACCTCCATACTATTTTCCACTGTGACTGCACCAATTTGCATTCTCACCAAGAGTGTAAGAGGGTTCCCCTGTCTCCACATCCTCACTAACACCTTTGTTTCCTGTGTTATTGATTTTAGCCATTCTGACAGGTGTGAGGTGATATTTCATTGTAGTTTTGATTTGGTCCTGATGATGAGTGATGATGACTTTTCTTTTCATGTGTCTGTTAGCCATCTATATGTCTTCTTTGAAAAAATGTCTGTTCATGCCTTCTGCCCATTTCCTAACTGGATTATTTGTTTTTTGAGGTGTTGATTTTGATAAGCTCTTTATAGATTTTGGATATGAATCCTTTATCAGATATGTCATTTGCAAATATATCCTCCCATTCCAAAGATTGCCTCAGTTTTGTTGACTGTTTGCTTTGCTATGCAGAGCTTTTTATATTGATGAGGTCCTATTAGTTCATTTTTGCTTTTGTTTCCCTTGCATCTGGCAATGTGTCTACTAACAAGTTGCTATAGCCAAGGTCAAGAGGTTGCTGCCTGTGTTCTCTCTAGGATTTTGACGATTTCCTGTCTCACATTTAGATCTTTCATCCATTTTGAATTTATTTTTGTGTATGGTGTAAGAAAATATTCCAGTTTCCTTCTTTTACATGTTGTGTCCAGTTTTCCTGACACCATTTGTTTAAGAGATTATCTTTTTTCCACTGGATATTCTTTCCTGCTTTGTTGGAGATTATTTGACCATATAGTTGTGGGTTCATTTCTGGGTTTTTTATTATGTTGCATTGTTATATATGTCTGTTTTTGTGCCAGTACCGTACTGTCTTGATCACTACAGTTTTGCTACACAACCTGAAGTCTGGAATTGCGATGCCCCCAGCTTTGCTTTGTTTTTTCAAGATTGCTTTGACTGTCCGGGGTCTTTTGTGGTTCCATACAAATTTTAGGATTGTTTGTTCTAGCTCTGTGGAGAATGCTGGTGTTATTTTGATAAGGATTGCATTTAATCTGTGGATTGCTTAGGGTAATATAGACATTTTAACAATATTTGTTCTTCTAATCCCTGATCGTGGAATGTCTTTCCTTCTTTGTATCATCTTCGGTTTCTTTCACCAGTGTTTTATAATTTTCAGAATACAGGCCTTTCACCTATTTGGTTAGGTTTATTCCTAGGTTTTTTATGGTTTTTAGTGCAATTATAAATGGGATCAATTCCTTCATTTCTGTTTCTGCAACTCCATTATTGGTGTATAGAAGTGCAACAGATTTCTGTATATTGATTTTGTGTCCTGTGACTTTACTGAATTAATGTATTAGATCTAACAATATTTTGGTGGAGTCTTTCAGGTTTTCTACATAGAGTGTCATGTCATGTGCAAATAATGAAAGTTTGACTTCTTCCTTGCTGACTTCCCTGTCTTGTTCCCGACCATAGAGGAAAAGCTCTCTGTTTTTTCCCATTAAGGATTATATTAGCTGGGGGTCTTTTGTATATGGTCTGTATAATGTTGATATATGTTCACTCTATCCCTACTTTGTTGAGGATTTTTATAAAGTATTTTGTCAAATGCTTTTTCTGCATCTATTGAGAGGATCATATGGGTCTTATCCTTTCTCTTATTAATGTGGTGTATCATGTTGATTGATTTGAGAATATTGAACCACCCTGCAGCCAAGGAATAAATCCCACTTGATCATGATGAATGATTCTTTTAATGTACTGTTGGATTCAATTTGCTAGTATTTTCTTGAGAATTTTTGCATCCATGTTCATCAGATTTATTGGCCTGTATTTCTCTTTTTTAGTGAGATCTTTGGTTTTGGAATCGAAGTAATGCTGGCCTCATAGACTGAATTTGGAAGTTTTCCTTCCATTTCTATTTTTTTTAATAGTTGAAGAATAGGTACTAACTCTCCCTTAAATGTTTGCTAGAATCCCCTGGGAAGCCATCTGGCCCTAGCCTTTTGTTTGTTGGGAGATTTTTCATTTCTAATTCAATTTCTTTGCTGGTTATCAGTCTGTTCAAGTTTTCTGTTTCTTCCTGTTTCAGTTTTGATAGTTTGTATGTTTCTAGGAATTTATCCATTTCTTTGAAATTGCCCAATTTGTTGGCATAAAATTTTTCATAATATTCTCTTACAATTGTATTTCTGGGGTGTTGGTGGGGATCTCTCCTCACTCATTTGTGATTTTATTAATTTGGGTTTTCTCACTTTTTGATAAGCCTGGCTACAGGATTATCCATTTTATTAATTCTTTCAAAGAAACAGCTTCTGGTTTCATTGATCTGTCCTACTGTTGTTTTTTTATTGTTGTTTCTGTATCATTTGTTCCTGTTCTAATCTTCATTATTTCTTTTCTTCTGCTGGATTTAGGCCTCATATGTTGTTCTTTTTCTAGCACCTTTAGTTGTAAAGTTAGGTTGCATATTTGAGATTGTTTTTGCTTCTTCAGGTAGGCCCTGTATTGTTATATACTTCTCTCATATGATTGCCTTTGCTGCATCTGAAGGTTTTGAAATATCCTGTTTTAATTATCATTTGTTTCCATGTATTCTTTTATTTTTTCTTTAATTTTCTGGTTGACCTAGATTCTTTAGTAGGATGTTCTTTAACCTCTGTGTATCTATGGTCTTTCCAAATTTTTTTCTTGTGGTTGACTTACAGTTTCATAGCTCTGTGGTCTGAAAATATGTATGTTATTATCTTGATCTTTTTGTACTTGATGAGGCATGATTTGTGACCCAGTATGTGATCTCTTCTGGAGAATGTCCCATTGGCACTTGAAAAGAATGAGTATTCTGCTGCTTTAGGATGAAACATTCTGAATGTACCTCTTAAGTCCATCTGGTCCAGTGTGCCAATCAAAGCCATTGTTTCCTTGTTGATTTTCTACTTAGATGATCTGTCCATCACCATGCATGGATGTTCAAGTCCCCTACTATTATTGTATTATTATCAATGAGTTCCTTTATGTTTGTGATTAATTGTTTTATATATTTGGATGCGTCCAAGTTGGAGGAATAAATAATTACGATTGTTAGATCTTCCTGGTGGACAAACCCCTTTATTATGATATATACACTTCTTCATCTCTTGTTATAGTCTTTGGTTTAAAATCTAGTTTGTTTGATATAAGTATGGCTACCCTAGCTCTCTTTCAACATCCATTAGCATGATAAATCGTTCTCCATCCTTTCATTTTCATTCTGCAGTTATCTTTAGATCTAAATGAGTCTCTTGTAAGCAGCATATGGATGGGTCTTGTTTTTTAAATCCATTATGACACCCTATTTCTTTTGATTGGAGAATTTAGTCCATTTACATTCAGGGTGATTGATAGATATAAATTTAGTGCCATTGTATTACCTGTAAAGTCACTATTTCTGGAGACTTCCTCTGTTCCTTTCTAGTCTTTGTCACTTTTGGGTTTTTTTCCCCCCACTCAAAGAGTCTCTTTTAATATTTTTTGCAAGGCTGATATAATGGTTTGCATGGCTCCTTTAGTTTTTGTTTGTCTGGGAAACTCTTCATCTCTCTTTCTATTCCGAATGACAGCCTGGTTGAATAGAATATTCTTGGCTGCATATTTTTCCCATTCAGCACATTGAATATATTATACCACTCCCTTCTGGTCTGCCAAGTTTCTGTGGATAGATATGCTGCTAACCTTATTTGTCTTCCCTTTTAAGTTAGGTATTTCTTTTCTGTTTCTGCTTTTAGGATTTTTTTTATCTCTGTATTTTGCAAATTTAACTAAAAATATGTCTTAGTGTTAGCTTGCTTTTGTTGATTTTGATGGGAGTTCTCTGTGGCTCCTGGATTTGGATTCTGTTTCTTTCTCCAGATTAGGGAACTTTTCAGTTATAATTTCCTCAAATAAACCTTCTGTCCCTTTTCTCCTCCCTTTTTCTCCTGGAACTCTAATGCTACAAATGTTATTACACTTTATGAAGTTGCTAAGTTCTCAAAGTCTTAATCGTTATCCAATATTTTTCATTCCCTTTTATTTTCAGCTTCATTATCTTCGATAATTTTATCTTCTATATCATTTATTTTTTCCTCTGTTTCTTCCATTCTTGTGGTTAGAAACTAACCTCTAGTTAGTTTCACAACTTGGTTACAGCATTTTTTATTTTGGCCTGACTACTTTTTTAGGTCTTTTATCTCTAAGGTAAGGGACTCCCTGGTGTCTTCTATGCTTTTCTCAAGCCCAGCTAGTATCCTTATGATTCTTGCTTTAAATTATGGACTAAGCATATTATTTATATCTGTTTTGACTAGATGCCTGTCCATTACCTTTTCTTGCTCTTTCTTTTGGGAGGAATTCCTCCAGCTTGTCATCTGGTCTAGGTCTCTGTCTTCTTCTGTGTGTTAGGAAAGCCTGTTAGGTTTCCTGCTCCTGAGAGCAATGGCTTTATAAAGAAGAGGTCACATACTGTAGAGGGTCTGACACTTCAGGAAGTGTTTCTGGTGTGTGCTGTATGCACTCTGCTGTTCTGTTTTGGCTGCTCTTTCTCTCAGGTCAGTCCTCTACAGAGTTTCTCCTTGCCTGCAGTGGGAAGTGTTTGGAACTTGCCAGAGTGAGGTGAGCTTTAACCAAATGTGCCTTAGTCTGCTTATTAAAAGAGACTTAATGCTATTTCCCCTAGAGCTGAAACTCTGCTGCACTCTATGGTCAGTATACATGGTGCATGCAGGGGCGGGAGTGTTGTGTTGATCTTCTGGGGGAGGGGCCCACTGCTCTGGTTCTCAGGCACACTTGCCCTAGAAAAGCAGCAGTTTCCACAATGTTGTGCATTTTTCTCTGTCAGTCCTCAGATAGATTTCTTGAGTATTCAGAATGATTTTATTTTTATCTAGCTGTGTTCAAGTGGCAAGGCAAGCCTAGGGTCCTTCTACTACTGCACCACCTAGCCTCTCTGTATCTTATATTTTCTAAGATATTTTTCTGAGATATTTTTAAAGATATTCTAAGATATAGTCTAAGATATATTTTCTTTCCTGTCTCTCTACCCCCTCTTGCATATATACATGTGTGTATATATATATATATATATGAAATTAAAAATAATATATATTCCATTGTTTTACAATGTTTTCTTAAGAAGAAATTTTTTAATCAATAGGATGAGCAATTAGGATATTTTCAATCAGTGTCAGTATGTTTCCAATTATTCTACCTTGTTCTATATCCATTATCCATTTGGCTTTAATTGGACATATCATTTTTTCAGTGCTTACCTTGTAACTAACAATTTGTTTATTTTGACTATAAAAAAATGAGCTATCTCCCACTTATTTTATCATCTCTTCTCCAAAACCTTGTAAGCTGTATCATTTTCTCACTAAAGACTCTGTATATTTATGAGTATTCTGAAATCACATACTCATTGTAATTCTTGCTCTACACTTAAATGATTCAATCATTGCCCCATTTTTTTTGGTGTAGTTTCTTTCTCCATCACTCGGCTGAAATTTATTACATAGGACTTTCTTATCAGCTCATGGGAAATGTCTCTTTGCATTTCTGAATGTTCACAAACTTTTTTTTATTGCTTCAGTACCTGAATAAATGTTTGGCTGTGTGTAAAATAATCAGATCAAACTTTCAGAAAATTGTAATTAATCTTCAAAATTCTAAAACTAAATGCCATTAGGAAGAAGTTTGAGCATAACATAATTTTTGTCCCCTCAAACGACTAGAGAGTTTTCCCCAAATGCTCAAAAGAGTTCTCTATATTACTATTATTATTATTTTATTTTAGTTCTGGGACTAGATCTAAAAATAATCTAGATCTAAAACTAGATCTAAAATAATGTATTCATTACATTAGATCTAAAAATAATGTATTCATATTTCATTCCTTCAGTTCTCTTTTGTAGGATTTCGTTTTGTTTCTTTGAAAGAGGTTCTAAGGCCATTGTTGCATTGCCAACCGGCAATAATCCTTCCTAATTCATTCTGAAGTTTCAGGTAATACAGGGCTTTGTGTGTGAATGAATTCTTTCAGCCTTTACTTTTCCTCTGCCATCAGAGATTGGCAGCTGCATGTTGCTTACAGTGCAGAGGTTGTGTGTTTGCCACACCAAGGGTGATTCAATGTGATTTATCACTAGTCTATTCTGTTAGGCTTCTTGTTGTCAAATCAGTTACAGAAAATCCCCAAAGCTAGCCTGTTCAGTCAGCTTCCTGATGTTCCAGATAAAGGACTGTTATCTTTCCTGCTTAAGACTTATAACAAACCTTAAAGAACTGTGCTTTGCTAGTTTTAGCTGAAATCACCCTCCTAGGGCCAGCTTAAAGGTATCTTCATAGACCCTGTTTGAACCTCCAGACATTTCTCACCTATTCCTCATTTGTTTTGGTTCATTGATATAGATAGTCTTTGTTTTACACGTATTTGTATATATTTTTTTCTTGTTGCTAGTTTTTGACTGTGAAATGAAGGGGACACATTCCATCTTTATTCAATTTACAATAAAAAATAAAACAATGCAAAGGTTTTTTATAGTTAATAAAAATGTTGTTAGTCATGCTGTTAGTTAATAAATATATTAGAAAAGAAAAATGAAAATACCTTTTGTAACATAAATAGAAAAATGATTGTATTCTTTCTGTTGTTTAATGGGTTATATTTGATTTACAATGGGGATATAGTTCCAAAATAATTTATTTTTTAAAAAAGAAGTGTTTTTCTTTAAATATGATTTATTTTCAGATTGTTATGTTTATTTATATTTTTTTTAATGTTTATTTATTTTTCAGACAGAGAGAGACAGAGCATGAACAGGGGAGGGTCAGAGAGAGGGAGACACAGAATCCGAAACAGGCTCCAGGCTCTGAGCTGTCAGCACAGAGCCTGACGCCGGGCTCGAACTCATGGACCGTGAGATCATGACCTGAGCCGAAGTCGGCCGCTCAACCGACTGAGCCACCCAGGCGCCCCCAGATTGTTATGTTTAAATAATCAGCTTATATTATGCTTATGTAAATTTTAATATTGGTATACTTTATGTAAGAAGCTGAAATATTTAAATTTTTAGTGTATATATAAATATATGTGCGTATACACACACACACACACACAAACTTATATATACATATATATAATATGTGTGTTTCCTTTGTATACAGTCTTGCAAATCTGGTTTCCTAAACAAAGAAACAGGTACTTGCTTTTAAAAACTAGAAATATATTTCTTAAAAAAAAGTGTTTGTTAGTTTTCAAGAATACTGAATAATTATTTTATTTAAAATTATACCTTACTTGAAAAAAAAAAAAAAACAAATAGCAGGATTCCCCAACATAAGTTTACTCAAATTGTGACAATTTTCCAATCTTCTCAAAGTGTTTTCTATTCCTTTTCCTGTTTTGTATAGGGATTTGGGGATTCTTTAATTATGGGAGAAGGAGCTGGGAAGTTCCCTGGATATTGAGTGAATCTGGTTGTGGACAGGCATGGTATTTGTGTGTGTGTGTGTGTGTGTGTATTATGTATGTATGTGTGTGTGTATGTGTGTGTGTGTGTGTGTGTGTGTGTGTGTATATATATATATATATATATATATATATTAAGTGATGAGTTTACACTATTCTCTTGTTATTTTTTTCTCTTTGCTTATATACATAGCCTGTCTTATTCACACTGATCCTATTACAAAATACATACTTAACCAACTGAGCTAGAGAATTAGTATCAATTTGAGATTTATTCTCAAAATTTATACCTGGTATCTTTTAAAAAAGCAAATAAATTCATAGACACTATTTTGAGAGTCTGTATTATAATTAAATATTTTATGAACTGTCTTTCCATTGCAAAACAGAAATTTTGTCTTCATACATATACACAACAAAATACTATTAAAATCAAGACACACACTTACAAATAAAGGTTTTCCAGTGCTTCTCCTAGTTAATAACTAGACTTCAGTTAAAAGAAATCACTAAGTGTCATTTTTTTACTCAATTTTCTACTTGTTGATGCCTTATTTGCTAGTTTTCTTAATTTATTATTAAATACTGTCTGTTGTTTAATTGTAGCTCTTTTCAACTCTTTTATGGTATAAAAATTGTGAACTATACAAAACTAGCATTTAGGTTTTATATGTTTTAGATAAATAACTAAAAATAAATTGTAGAAAACAGCTCATCAATATGAAATGGCATTCATATTTACAAAGATAAAACAATGAGTAATTATACAATTTATAATCTATAAAATTATAGGGGGTAACTTTTGAGTATTCAGGCATACTAGACACGTTGCTAAAAGTTTTATATGGATTGCTTCATTTAATTCTCACATTTGTGTGCTAACTATATCTGTTATGATTATTATGGCCATTTTACAGATGGTGTAGTTGAGGCTGAGATATATTTGCTCAATGTCACATGACCAGTAACAGTTGAAGTGATATTCAAAATGAGATAATCTTGATCTAGAGTATGTAATGTTCCCAGCTGTTGGACCACACTATTTTATTTAAACAGTGAGCTCCAATGTGCAATCCATATATACCTAGAGCTATCTCTTCACACCAAGGAAAAGAAGAAGAAAAAATGTATTAAATTGTTTCAAGTCACAGAGTCAGTGTTAGTCATATTTGCACAGTATTACTTCAAAGTGCATCCATGTACTTAATCACTACACTACAAAATTATTTATCATTGATGATCCCAAAAAAGAGCATTCTGTTAATAGTCTGGCCCAGATAAATTCCCCCCCAAATACTAACTCATGTAGAAATCTGACCTATTGTATTTAATAGCATTATCTTTAAATTAAATTGCGGGGACATTTTTTAGTTTAGTTTCAGATTTTTTAAACCCTTAATTTTTCTCTTCTGCATATTCCAAAGGTTTACCATGGCTATGTCACACAAATAACTACACCAGAAATTCAAACGTAATAAATACTAACACATATTAATATACATAATTTATATAATATTAGTTTATATTAATATATGGGTTAATCCTTTCAAGTTAACTAATCCACCCCACCATACATTTTGTGACATCTGTTTCTGACACACCATTACTTCCTACCTTATATTTTGCCTTGACCAATTCTTTAATGTATCTCACTCCCATTGTCTTTTTTCATTTACTCCTTTACTTTCCTCATTCATTCATTTTAGGGATTTTGTTCTGCTCATATATTTTGTCTGTCAATTTACAAATTATTTTCATTTCTCTTATGCAGACTATATATTATTATCTCCCATTTGCTCTGTCCTTGCAGTGTCAGTGTCTGACCTCAGAAGGTTAGGTATTCAGACTCTGCCTCAAGAATGACTTATTAATGGCTCCTTCCAATCTCATTCCAAATTTTTCTCTGAGTATACAATGTAACTCAATTTACCCAATATCACACAGATTAAAAGTATCAAGATTAGCCTTTAAACCATATTCTGACTATAAGCCCTGCACTTGAATACACAAGAGATTCAAAGCGAATTCACATGAGGTTATAGCCACAAATACTCATACATGTCAGTAACAGAGAGAAAGAAGGTATAGACCTTATGCCTTCTATCATGGGTTCTTGCCAGTATTTGGTTAAAATGTTGTTATCTATTTTAGAGTATATTTTAAAAAATGAATATCTCATTTATCCTCTTGACATGCAGAAACAAAATAAACCTTTCTTTTTTATTTCTAAGTAAAAGAAAAATACATAGATGTGTATCCATTATGATAACACCTGAGTTTTAATTTATACTCTTGAATTTTTAAACTAATATGCAGTTGAGCCTTGAACAACACAGTAGTTATGGGTGCCAAACCCCTGGACAGTTGAAAATTCATGTTTAACTTTTGACACCCCAAAAACTTAACTACTAATAGCCTACTGTTGACTGAAAGCCTTAATGACAACATAAACAGTCAACTGACACAAATTTCATATATTATATGCATTACATACTGCATTCTTACAATAAAGCTAGAGAAACGTTATTTAATAGATGATAAGGAAGAGAAAATACATTTAGAGCACCATATGTACCATATTGAAAAATATCCATGTATAAGTGGACCCACACACTTCAAATCTGTGTTGTTCAAGGGTTAACTATGTGTGGGGGTGTTCATATCTCTTTCATCAGGATAAAATCCTGTCATGATAACATTTTATTTCAAGAATTCTAACTTACTGTGATATGAACCTCTAAAAACATTATTATTTTGACAAATAAAATTAAGACATTTTATAGGTGCTTAAGAACATTCTGTTTTGACATAAACCTTATTTTTAAGAGGGAAGCCATCTAGTGGTATCTAAATAGAATTCGATGGAAAACTGCAGATATTTGATATCGCCTGTTCCAAAAATTATCTAATACACATATTTTTTTAAATATTTGTTTATTTATTTTTGAGAGCAGAGGGAAAGGGCACACAGAGAGGGAGATAGAAAATTCCAAGAAGGCTCCATACGATCAGTGAAGAGCCTGACACAGGGCTCGAACTGAAAACCCATGAGATCATGACCTGAACCAAAACCAAGAGTCAGATATTTAACTGACTGAACCACCCAGGCACCCCTAATACACATATTTCTAATTCTTTTTTTTTTTTTTTTTGAGAGAGAGAGACAGAGCGTGGCATGCACACTCAAGCAGGGAAGGGGCAGAGGGAGAAGGAGAGAGAGGATCTTAAGCACTCCATGCCCAGCACAGAGCCCAACAGGGGGCTCAGTCTCACAACTGTGAGATTGTGATCTAAGCCAAAATCAAGAGTTTCACGTTTAACCTACTGAGCCACCCAGGTGCTCCACATATTTTACATTCTTAGTTGTGAGAGTCAACGTCAAGTCTATTGTTAAATTTGCTTTCTCATTATAGTCTCTCCTTACAGTTTGAAGGAATTAAACTTAAAAAAAAAAATTACAACCAGAAAAGGAGCTAGTGGTTTAGAAGGGAAATATTCTCTATATTTAATGCCCAAATTATTTCAGCACAGTTGGGACACAATTAAAGAGAAGGATACTAATGCATATAGGGAATATAATGCTGCTTATTTCAAGACTTACACTTGGCTTTTCTGATTTCCTAATTATTGATACTTTTTGCTTATGTGATATGAATTGGCTGTTTATAGAGATAAACTTACAAACCTAGACTATTTTAATTTAAATTAAAGTTAAATAAAATAAAAAATTCAGTCACAGGAGTCACATTTCAACGGTTCAATAGTCACAAGTGACTATTAGCTACTGATGGACAGTGCAGACAGAAAATATTTCAATTACCACACAAAGTTCAACTGGACAAGCTTAAAAAGAACATGCAAAAACCTTTTGATTTTTACTATTTAATTTAGTCAAAGACCGATTTTAGAATGAACATGAAAACACGGGCCTCACCTCTTTGCCTCCTAGAGTATACTTACAATTTTATTTTGCTCTTCTGTTTGGAATTCTGTATGCTTTTGGACAAAACTACCATTTCATTAAATGTATATAAGCATCATGGTAAATAAATGTAGATTGATGTGAGTGAATTTGAAGCAATGTTAACTCACGATGTTTTACATAATTTGCTTTCTAAGCCAGGTAATGTTTTTGTTTGTTTTTTCTCCCACATTTGGTACAAGAATTATTTTCAGTAAGAGCTCAGTCAAAGCATTATATTTGAACCCATCCGCCACCCCCAAAATAAAACCCAAAAAACAAAAAAACAACTTTGACCAAAATCTGAAGTGGTGACATTCAGGCTTCCTTCCAAGTATGAAAATTGTTTGGAGAGCATTTTTTAGTTATAAAAAAAGTAGCTTACTATTAATTTTTTATGCTCAATAAATATTTTATTTTTGAAAGAATCAAATTGTATTATTTATAAAATAGAGCATGTCTGACTAAGTTGAAGAGAAAATCCTTAAGAAACCCCAAGTAGAGATACTAGACATGTTTGCAAGTGTTAAATGGACAACCCTAAATACGTGGGTGAATTCTAACACTTTCTGGGACTTACATTGCCTTTGCATTGAAGTCTAATACCTCAGTGCTCCTCAGTCCAGTAAGTGTCTGGATTCTTCTTTGTCCAACTTTTCCACCGTTGTCTCCACACAGCCCGATAAATATACTCACTATGCATTTTTTATTATATTTCCTTTCAAATACACTCTTTTTTCACCTTGTCAATTATCTAGGTCCTACCTAAAGTTGTTTATGTTTTCCTAGTCCACCTGTGCCAGAGTGATATTTCCCTCTTTGTAATTATTATAGCACACAGTTGTTTTTAAAAATCATACCTTTCCTCCCATCACAAGCTATAATTATAGTTTGTTCCTAAGTTGTTTTTTATCCAACTCCTGAGATCAGAAATACTGTATAAAAATGCTTATGAGTTTACTAATGTGATGGTTTACTAACCACAATGTGCTTTTCAGACACGTTTTCAAAATTTATGTGATTCTCTAAACAAATATTATTTTCCTAGAAAACAGTAGGAACTCCTTATCAATTGGTTACTCTTTGATATGCTTTTGCTATTTCCTGCATTTTGTTTCTTTTTTTCCTCTAACTTTGTTTCATTTTCTTAATAAGACTAATATTATTTGAAGTAGGAAGCCTACTCTGCACTTCTTTTAATCTTTTGATATTTTTTGAATATAGGATAAACTGAATAAAAGAGAAATTATTTTCAAGATTCAATCTGTAACGTATCTGCTAAAATCTCATAAACCAGGAGCCATCCAAACACAAGAAAACAAGAGACAGTTGTGATTTCTGAGGGTAATGTAGCCTAAATTATATCTCCACTTTTCCTAGGTACACTTAAAGGTAGTACTATCTGCTATAAGCTGCTAGCCACATGTAGCTATTTGTTTTTATATTGATTAAAATTAAACAAAACTTAAAAATTAATTCCCCAATCACACTAGATAACCTTTCACATTCTCAATAATCACCAATGTCTACTGACTACCACAGCACAACATAGAATATTTCCATCATCATAGAAAATTCTATTGGATAGCATGCTCAAGGAATGTGTTTTGCAATTCAAAGTGGTTTCCTCAATAAGGTCAGCCTTCTTAGAAACTGAAAATTAGCAGTCTGGCTTTCAAGCTGAATTTAAAATGTACTCCCTACATTTGATAGCACTATAAATATTATGATAAGAGAGTTGTTTGAGGTTATTAAGCAAAAATATCTGCTAGATACTCTTGGACATCAAAAGGTGCAATAAAAGTATATAAGCTTCTAAAAAAGTATTGATTTTTATTCTTTACTTATTGAAAAAATTTTTACCTCAGTTAAAGCTCTTTTGACTATAAGTAATAGAAAATGAATTTAAGCAGTTTAAGTAAAAGGGAAACATTTTTTAAGGGGAGTATTTTAATAATTCTGGGAAGTTTTCAGAATTCAGGGATGGTAATTCATGGCTCTTGAACTCCAGAGGAACAAGATCCACATATTTGGACCAAAGTGTTACTATGCTCTCAGCCTTTGCTTCAGTCTGTAGTGACACCCTCTCCACTCTGTGCTCCTTCATGCAAGTGCTGCCTTATTTCTGGAACCTTGCAGGGCAGTATTCTGTGCTCCACCACTTACCAGATCTAAACAACCAGCCCACAGAAACTGCTATGTTGTCTCTCCCTCACATTTTATCTCACTTCATTTTTAATATGTGTGTGTGTAACTGAGATAATATAGAATTAATATATTTTGTCCTGCTTTTCTTCATAACAACTTTATTGTGTGTGTTTTCTTCATAGTACACACATTTGGATACATCATATTTAATGTATCCAGAAAGTTAAAGTATAATAATCTATTTGAAATTTATTTGACAATTCCCTGATTGGACAATGTTTTGTTAACAAACATATGTTTAGGGGAGCCTGGATGGCTCACTGTTAAGCTTCCAACTTCAGCTCATGATCTTGCAAGTCGTGGGTTCAAGCCCCGGGTCAGGCTCTGTGCCAACAGCTGAGAGTCTGGAACTTGCTTTGGATTCTGTGTCTCCCTCTCTCTCTGCCCCTCCCCTGCTCATGCTCTGTCTCTGTCTCTCAAAAATAAATAAACATTAAAAAAAGTATGTTTGTTCCAAATTTTCTGTTACAAATAATGTGTATCTCTGAGCATGTACTTACCACACTGGTCATCTCTATATATACAATGGTTGGTGGTGAACTTGAATATCTGACTATATGACTTGGACTAAGGACTAACTATATGACTATATGACTAAGGACTATATGACTTGGTCATCTCTATATATACAATGGTTGGTGGTGAACTTGAATATTTTTTTAAACTTAATTTTAAGTTTATGACTAAAATACCTGTTAAAAAGACATAATTACTTTAGAGACCAGTTTAAACTACATATATTTGACCTAATAGGACATTATGATAGTAAAGAAAAGATACAGTTATCATAACTTTCTTATCTGATAACTATATTATTGAGTTTATTTTGCAATTTATGCCTAGGGATTTTTCATTTTGCTGATACTACGCAAATATCAATTGTATTCAGAAAATGCATATATCCTTTCATTGGAGTTTTTGATATTATAAATATGTTTAGTAAACATGTGGTTTGATCAGTACTGTCTATTTGTTGTAGGAATAGAGATAGAGATTCCAAATTATAGACAATGATCAGCCAAACAATGGACTTGAACTTCAATACTTAGACCATTTTCAACAACAACAACAACAAATTCATAAACATTTACCTAAAGAAATGTTGCTAAAATAGCAGAAGCTTTCTTCTTATATATAATGACGATGCATTGACTTCATGTTATGATTACTGAGATGTTGGGAGAAATCAACTGTATTGTGATGGAAAATTTTTAAAATAGAAATAAGAACTGTTGTTAAAGTTATTACTAAAATATTGACATTGATTTGACAGATTACATAAGATGCCATGTAAAATAAAATGTCATGCCATATATTTATGTATTTATATATTTTTATCTCACAGAATTTTTTTTAACATTCTAAGTTATCATGGGAGTAGCTTAAATCCTTAGAGATGTGAATTTACTTACATAAATTCCTATATCTGCCTTGAATATGAGTCCATTTTCAGCCACATTCAATTTCCCCTGCACACTTTATATAAAAGATTGACCCAAGACTGAGGACCCGTTAAAGCAAGAGAAGTTCATCCATAGTGTAAATTCATCCCAATGTACTACCTCCTCAACAAATGGAATCAGATGACAAACACTTTCAGTGAATATAACTATCAAAATAAACCAAGAACAGCCTTTTGGTTCCCACTCTAGGATGATAAGTTTGAAGAATAATGCATGGTTAATATTTTTTTAAGTTTATTTATTTATTTTTAGAGAGAGAGAGAGAGTGCGCACACACTAGTAGGATTGGGGCGGGGGGGAGCGGAGAGGGAGAGAGAATTCCAAGCAGGCTTTGTGCACTGTCCGCTGAGCCCGATGCAGGGCTCGAACTCATGAACTCTGAGATCATGACCTGAGCTGAAGTTGAGTCAGAATCTTAACTGAGTCACCCAGGCACCTCTGCATGGTCAGTATTAATTTTACTATTCCTGTGTCTCTGTTTGTGTGGGTGTGGGTGTGTGCGTAGCATGCAGTTTGAAGGAGATAGTTTTGTGCCATGCTGAGATCTGAAAAATGGAGAGAATATTAGAAGCTGTTTCAGGGACAGAAGGGAGGAAAAAAAAAAAAGAATTCCAGAATTAGATGTTTGAAGACTTCGGAGATATAGCTATAGTATCTAGTGGGAAAATCCAACTAAGTTTTACTGTGTGAAGTGGAATATGGCCTTCTACATAGTTATCTACATTACATGCCAATGATTTTAGAGATTTATTATTTTCTGATATAATGATTCATAGTAAGAATAGAAGCCACCCAACAATCCCAATTACTTACACTTGAATGGATAAAACATATCTGGTCAAAGCTAAGGTTAGTAACATGGACACCATGTTTAACTCTCTCTCTCTCTCTCTCCATATATATATATGTATATATATATATATATATATATATATATATATATATATAAATAAATTTCTTTATTTTTTAATGTTTATTTTTATTTATTTTTCAGAGAGAGAGAGAGAGAGAATCCCAAGAAGGCTCCAAGCTGTCAGTATAGAGCCCAATGCCTGCCTTGAACCCATGAACTGTGAAATCATGACCTGAGATGAAATCAAGAGTTGGATGCTTAATGAAATGAGCCACCCAGGCACCCCTATATAATTTTTTTTTTAATTTCCATTTCCAGCTCCTGGTTCCATGAAGTCTATCTCATTTTCTGTCCCCAGTAGCCTCTTAGACATCCTAATAAATCTTTACCATAAGTCCTTCTTGTATGAGCTAGCTAGAGTGCTTTTGTGAATTTCGCAACTTAAGAGACTTGACAAAAACATCAGTTTTCAATTAGGGGAAGACGTGAGAAAAGAACCTACATTTTCATACTCCCAGCCTGGGTTCTCTCCACGTTAACAAGCTCCTGGCTACTTTTTGCCTCTATGACACAAAACAAAGGGTGTTGTGTGACTGATCCTTAGCTTTGAAATGTTTCAGAATCAGACCACATCATAAACTTTGTAAAAATACGTTCATGAAGACATTATCAACAAAAGCCACATATAAGTTTGATTCCAGATACAATTTCATTGCCTGAAATACGGAGAAGACAGAAAAAATTATCTCCCTCAAACCAACATGCTCTTGCTAGGCTACTAAAGAGCCAACTTTGTTCACATCTTTTCAGAGCACTGCACCAGAAGATAAAATGTGATTCTTATCTGAAAAGTATTTTATGTTGCTTTAATAATAAATATTGCTGATGGCTTCTTATTTTAAAACAGAGTGGTCCTTAAGAAGGAAACATATAATTAACACAAGAAAGGAAAAGAAGAGAGTGTTGACATGTAAGCACAGGTTATCATTGGTTACCTTTGGCTGTAGTGCTATGAACCATCTCCCCTGAACCATCTGCTCCCAGACACACATGAGTTAGGAACATAGGGTGTTTGAGCAACGAATATTTTACAAAAATATATACCATGTATTTCATCTGTACTTTAGGGAAAGGAACCTATTTTACATACACACACACACATACACACACACACACACACACACACACACACACAGAAACATTTTTTAAATTTCTTGAGAGAGAGAGACCATGAGTGGGGGTCAGGACTGTCATACAGAGCCTGATGTGGGGCTTGATCCTACAAACCATGAGATCATGACCTGAGCTGAAATCAAGAGTTGGATGCTTAACCGACTGAGCCACACAGGCTTCAATGTCTTTTTTTTTTCCAGAACTCTCTTTGGGGAGATGGCTTTGGGGGTTATGCAAAGTAGGCCATAAATAAAAACAAAAATAAACAGAAACTTGCTATGGCAGTTGTAGCATGTTTCTTATGCAACAATAAACTCCTTACTGATGGAAATTTTCATATGTCATTCCCACTAATTCACTTTACTTATTGTGGATATTTCTGAAATATTACTCTGTTTTGACACTTAAGACACCTCTTCCAAACCTCCATTGCATTCTTGCTCTGAGCAAACTGTATTTTCTAAGAAATTGTTCTGTTAATCCTAAGAATCAATCTTTTAATGTTCCATTAACCATGCGATCTCTCAGGCAAAATAAATTCCTTCTCATATCTATCAGGTCACTGCCACCTTTTCAGTGAGCAGACCAGCATGCAAGGAGCTAGCATACATTTCCACAGGCAACTGTTCTTAGAAAAACAAACAAAACAGAACAAAAATGTGTTCCTCAATTTATGACATTTAAAAAGACAATGTCCAACAAATGATGTGATGATGATAAAAATATACTACCTGGGTGCAATACTGGTGCATACTGGATGATAAAAATATACTACCTGGGTGCTGGTTACCTTTTCACTTTGACCCACATTTTTAAAATCCCAGGGGATTTCAAAGAGCTTCATTAAGCCCTATGCTCTTCCCCAAAGTGACATAGGAGTGAAGGGGTCTAAAAGGCCAAAGTGTACATCTACCACCCTCATATCAGTCAGAACTATCCCAGGCTTAGCTAAAATAGTAATTTATATGAATAAATTAATAATTTATATAGGACTTTTGGATAACTTTACATCTTAAGAAAGGTTCTTTTGGTTTAAAAATTAAACTGCTAACAAATGAAAACATTGGTCAAGCAAAAGTATGGGAATGGCTCAACATGTGAATTTCTACTCATATTGATTTCTTCCTATAAGACAGATATGAATGACAGATAATGCTGGCAAGCATTGGCTTGTGACTAAAATTAATGGATTCAGGTTGGTAAAAAATGTATATTCTCCACAATTTTTATAAACATATTGTACCATTTTAGAAGCAGCAGTCCTGATAAAAATAACATGCTACCAACATGGACCACTTGCCCTAAGCTGATGTGGCCAAGGAAAAATTCTTATGGATCATTCCTATTTTTCCCTTTCATCAAAAGTATAAATAACTAATACTATTTAAGTCAATGTGTAAACAATTTACCATTTACTTTTACTTTCCCAAAGAAAATTGGCCAGTGTAGAGATCATCTGTAAGGGAGAATGCATACTGGGTTTGATGACAATTATATTTGAAAATGGATTTTGAGTTGGGCTTTGAGCAATCATTGGAATACACTTAAGGAACTTTGTTAAGCTAATAAGATTGATTCATATAACTGAAAATTCCAGGAGTATTTAGACTTGATTGGATCCGAAGTTGGAAAGAGGTCATTTGGAATGTCTTTGCCCTTTGTGTTTGCTAAATTCTTAATCAGGTGTTCTTGTGGTGGCAAAATGGCTGTAGTAGTTTTAGGCTTACAAAGTATTTAGTGCTAACATCATATCATTCACTATGAAAAAGATTGTAATTGGGTCTGCTTGGGTACCTGTCAGAACTAGATCAATCACAGTTCTCAGGGGTATTCAACAATCTGATGAACCAGCCTTGGTCATTTACAATAATACAGATGAGGCAATATAATTCACAGTTTTATCTGGAGGGCAAGAGTGCAGTGTCCCAAAGGAAGAGAAAGGTTCTATCTTGAGAAACAGGGGGAAAGAATTCTAAATATATAAAAACAAGAGATATACCCAACAACTCAATGAAATTTCTTCAAAGCAAAACAGTAATAACATATCATTAAGTTTTTATAAAGATTTTTTAAATTAAGATTTTATAAAATTAGGTTTATCAGCTTAATCATACTTCTTCAATCCTGCCTGACTCTATTTCTTTTTCTCTTTTTCATAACAATATTGTTTGTGTTCCAAACAATAAAAGGAGAGCATAAAAGAGCTGAAAGCCAAGCATATTGAATGTATGCATTTGCCCCTTTCATTCATTCATTGGTGAGACAGAAAAAGAATAAACTGACACATTTATATTTAATGACAATGTGTGAAATGTACTATGAAAAAGCAACAGGGAAAATGATATAGGAAAGTATCCTGCCTTGTGTTTGGTGAACAGTACTAAGGGGAAATCTCTCTGGACATAAGGAGTGACAATAGGATGCCATATAGTCAAGACACCAGGTATAGATTTGTGTTTCCTTACTTCATCATATCATGTTCCTCATAGAAAATATATAACATCATGTGCACACTGAGATAAACTCAGAGGAGAGCCAACAGCCAGAGGCAGGCCTGGAGGCTGCAGACAAGGAAGGTTCCCTTGATCATCTGTAGGCCTGAAGAATCACACCAAATGAGAAGCTTAAGTGTGGATATCTCATTTGAAATGTTTGAGCAGAGAATCAGGGAATGACTTGGACTTGAGAAAGTTGCTAACTCAAGAAACTCTTTAGAAAAGAAGGGATGAAATCAAAATACAGACCACTTTTATAAGAATGAAAGAGAGGAACAGACAGAAAAAGTCATGTCTGAAGGCTTAGGGATGGAAGAATTAAGTAGTTTCCAGGTCCTCAGGAAGTTTCTACTATCTCAGGAATCTGTAGGGCAATATAACCACTACTGTTTATGATCTATCAGAAGACCTTAAAAACTGCACAGATTTCTATTGGGCACTGCAGAGCTAACATATTTAATAAATATAAAACATCTTTTTTAGAGTCTCATTTCCCTTATCACCACCAATGGGGTTCTTGAAGGGAAATACAAACACAAATGCTATTTGTCAGTTGTGATTATCTAGTTCAAAGTGGTCCTATATTTTAGTGTTTGAATAAGAGCAATTTTAGAAAATCAGTTATTTTTAACAAGACTCACCAAATACAAGGTACTAAGGCATATTTTATCATAATAAGTTGAATGTACTAACCAATTAAATATTCTAATTAAAGGACACTGAGTACCCTTCACCATTGATCAGAAATTTCAATAGTTCCACTAACCTCTAAAACTTTATTACATAAATTTCTACTTTCTGTAGATAAGAAAATATTTCAGGACCTTGTGATTTCTCAGTCTTTTCATTGTGAATTTAAATCACCAATATATTATATACATATGAAGTTTCACTTAACTGAATATCTTGGTTAATGAAATCACAAATAAAGGAGGATTTAATTGAAATATTTACTTTAAAATAATAAAATAATTTTTATTATATATATATTTTTTTTTTCTCTAATAAACCTTTATTATAGCAAGTGGTAGCTAAAGAAACTTTTTACTTTCTTTTGAAAACTTTCACATCTAGGGGTGGCTGGGTGGTTCAGTCAGTTGAGCGTCCAACTTCATCTCAGGTCATGATCTCGGTTTGTGGGTTTGAGCCCCACATCAGGCTCTGCGCTGATGGCTCAGAGCTTTGAGCCTGCTTGGGATTTTGTGTCTCCCTCTCTCTCTCTGCCCCCCCCCCACTCACGCTTTGTCTCTGTCTCTGAAAAAATGAATAAAACTTAAAATAATTTTAAATAAAAAAAATGAAAACAAACACATCTAAACCAGTCTCATTTCATCTAAAGGACACTGATTATTCATTTAAAATAGTGGGTATACCCTCACCCTTTTCTAGCCACTATTCTAACCACAGTTTTAACAAAAGGTAAGTAGCTTCTTCTATCGTGAAAATTGGCAAAGAAAGATGAACAATAAACAAATAAAGAAACAAGATAATTTCAGGAGGAATTAAGGGATATGAGGATATAAAACAGGCTAATATGCTAGTGAGTAATAGAGGTGGGAAGGAACCACTTAAACTGGCTGATGATATCCTTACAGAGGAAAGGAACTGACATTAACTGCATTCTCGGGTCTATCTCAGTGTGTTGGAATTTGGTTTTATTTTTTATTTAATCTCAAATGACAACAAAAATACAAAATGTACAGCCAACACACACACACACACACACACACACACACACACACACACACACACAAATGCATTATGACTTCATTAAATACACAAATAGGCACTTTTATCTCCATGGAACTGAAGATAACTATTCTTTAATGTATTGGTTAGGCGGATAGGATAATTTGAATAAAAAGAAGCTTACATGTGATTCCTGACTGACTCTTGTTACGTGCTTTTCTTTGATACTTCTGGTGTTCTTTTGTTGACAGGTGTGAAGCAAATGCTAAAAGAGTGAAATTCTTTCTCTTTCCTAACCCCAAAGACCCCCAGTGAACCCACATAAAAGATCTCACTGAGTATTGGAAAGGTCTTGTCTATAACTCAAACAGACAAACCTTCTCTGGCATCTTTGTGGAAACAGGAAGGCTACTATGTAAGACATGTCAATAAGTGCTGTACAAAACTGAGTTTCTCCATAGAAGAATCTGTAACAATGTGGTTGGTCTAGGGGGTGGAGATGGCATGATACACCATCCAGTAGCAACAAACAGAATTAGTGTAAACCCCAACATTAGGTTTAGAAAGTTGGGTTTCTGACTTCATTAAAGGACCATATGCTATCATTGCTGCAATGACTTTGGTATCAAATAAACTGAGTTTTGTGAACCCAAATTGTAAATCCAGCTTTCAAATTTCACACTGGTTGATTGTGCAGGTTGACTCCCAGATCAAATTTATTCACAGGGACCTTTCCTTTTCATAAAAGCCTTGTGGATATCTAGAAGCCTCCTTAGAATTCAGTGTTCATTTTATGGGGGGGGGGGGGGACTAACACACTTCATTTTTTTGTCATCCTGAACTCACAATGGCTAAATAATGTATAAAGCTTATATAGGTAGCAAGAATTTCACCCAGTTTTAACATGACTTTATGTAACGCTAATTGTTTTAATATCACAATAAAATAACTTGTTATTTTTGAAGCTGGAGATCTAATATGGTAATTTTTTTTTTTTTTTTTTTTTTTTTTTTTGCTGCATAGCAGACTCTAGGCTCTATGAGAGTGAGTCTATATCTAAATTATCCCCAGCACCCAAACAAATGCTTGGCACAAAGTAGGCATTCACAAATATTGAATAAATAAGTGTATAAGCATCTGTATGCAAAGTTGAAATATTGCAATTTTTAAAAAGAGTCAAAAAGATTTCAAAACTTTTTGTGGATTAATTTTTGAAGCTCACATAATTTCTATTTTTTTTCTTTTTACAGTTATAGTTGGTGCAAAATTAGATATCAGAAGTTAATAGACAGAACTGGAATGCTTCTTTCTATTTAATTCTGCATTTTCCCTCTTGCTTCAGTAAAACACACAACCCTTATGGTCCCAAATTCTCAGACACAGGTGGCATTCCTGCTGACATATCAGTAGTGGGAACAATGCATCCATCATCAGAAAATTATATCAGGCATACGCTAGAACCACTTAGCAGCTGAAGCACTGAAGGGATAGCATTAGAGAGAAAAGATAAAAGGAACTGGCAGAGAGAAAATGTGGATGCATCCCCACATTCCAAACCACCAAGGATCTCAAAAGCAGCTAGGCAAGAGCTTAATGGGGCACAGTTCAATTTTACAATTAAGAACAACTGTTTTCAAACGAGCCTTAGCATAATGATTAGGCATAGTAAATAGAGAATATAAAATAGAATTGGGAAGGAATGTATTGCAAGAAGTATGTTCTGTTCTAAGCAACAAGAACATTTACCTGCCTAGAGTGAATGTTATATCAAATGCTTGTATCTAAATTATTAGAAACACTGGTATAATCGAAGGCAATTTTTTCTGGACCAACATAGTATTAAAATTAATGTTTTATCCTTTGAATATAAGAAATTATGCACATCCATGAGAAATGCACATAATTTAAAAGATTTGAAAACATGAGTAACAATTGTCATACATTTCAAAGATAATCCTTGAAAGCAATTGTTATGTTTCCTCCACTTTTTTTCCACATATTTTTAAACCTAACATCTTCTTCAAACGAAAGAGAGAATCATCTATTCAGTCTTTGGAGATATCACCCAATGCTACTTCTGCCACGACTACTATTACTAATAGTAACAGCAAATATATTTAGCTCAATCCTAACCACTTTACACCATCAATGAATCCTTATACAACCCTCTAAAGTGGTATTATCCCTCATTTTACATATGAGAATGCTGAGTTTCTAGAGTTTAAGAAACTTGCCCAAAATTATAATTGGCTGAGCTACAACCTAAAACCATTTCTGTCTAATACCATAGTACTTAACTCCAATCACTATGCCACATGTCTTCCCACATTCTTGTTGATGGAATTTAAACAGCAATTTCTTTGTTGAGGCTTTTGTAAATGGTATAGCTTTATAACTTATGACTAGTTTATCTCTTAATGACTTGAATTAGTTTGAGAATATTGCTGCAGTATTATCACACCTTAAGACATGGGAACAGTAGTACAAGAAGAGGACAATGAATCCATGAATGGCAATGAATGCTTTGGGATCTAAGAACTTTTATGTAACCTTGAAGTCATCCTATACCTTTTGTCTGTCCTACATACTCCACATTCAGCAAATTTGTAGATCATCATTCTAAAAGATAACTCAAATCCACTTGATGCTCACCAGCTTCACCACTGTTTCCCTAATTCAAGCTGCCACCATCTTCCTCTAACTTACTAAAATGGCATCTCAACTTGCCTCTCTTTTTCTCATGCTTGCCCCCTTCCATCTTCAACCCAAACACCTTATCCACACAGCAGCCATAATGTTTTGTTTCAAACATGACTCTTGTTATCCTTAATATATTCACTATTTTATCCATCCCCATCTTTGAAACAAATCTGCCTTCATATCTGCTATACCCTCCACACCACTTTGGGCTCTAACATCCCACACTTGACTATTGCTACATATGGAAACTCCCTTCATCCTTTTGGGATTTTCACCACGTATCAATTCCTGAATACCACACCACCCATGTGGATATACTGGTTGCATGGTAATATCCCAAGTTATTACATATTCCTATGGGGATATTCTGTTGTTTAAGCTTTTAGACCTGACTGATCCACCTTGGCCTACCCTCCAAGTGTGTATGCTTACCTTATTCTGCCCCCTATAATGGCTCTAGGCC
Source organism: Panthera tigris (assembly GCF_018350195.1). Taxonomy (NCBI): domain Eukaryota; kingdom Metazoa; phylum Chordata; class Mammalia; order Carnivora; family Felidae; genus Panthera; species Panthera tigris. Next base: position 129,029,979 of record NC_056663.1, read on the forward strand.
TGAAATGTTTGGGAAAGGAAGAAGAGGAAGAGGGAGAGCTTTAGATAGCAACTTGAATAAAGGACAACACTTTTTCTTGGACCTACAAGGTCCTCCTTACACCAGAAAGTATCTAACTTCTAATATCATCTCTTACCTTTTCCTCTTACTCTGGCCTTGAAGCACTTGTTTCATGAACACACCAAGCACAAATCTGCCTAAAATCTTTGCAGTTGTTATTTTCTCTACCTGGAACATACATCCCCCAAGATTCCTTTAGGCCCACCCTCACCTCTCACCAGACCCAGCCATTCTCATCTGCCTGCCTTGACTTATTTGAATTGTTGTACTTTTTACTCCATTATATCATGTTATTTTATATTATGTTATAGTCTACTTCCTTGAAGTTGAATGTCACAGAGATTGTGTATGTTTTATTCAGTGCTGTATTCTCATTACCTAGAAGAGGTTTGATGCAAAATGTATAGTTTCTCAATATGTTGTTTAGGTAAATAGGAGATATTTGGGACTTCAGACCCTGACTCTGCCTGCCAAAGAATTTTCATCTTTGAACTGTTGTCTTGTGCCTTTGTTTATCCATCTCACTGAGTATTAATTTACAGCTGCTAGTTCTTCCATGTTCTGCCATTATGTCTGTGTCTGCTCAGGCCTGTTTGGTACACTGGGGTTACTGGACTTCATACTAGATTCTGGTAGGACCTGTGTAGTCTATTCTTGGATAGCCCAATCTCATTTATTTTTATCCCCACAGAGATAATAAATTCATCCACCTAAGCTGGCCTAGAACACTTATTGCCAAATCATTGCCATGAAAGTTTTCTTTCATTATCTTTCCAATAGTCCATTCACTGATTTCAAAATTTTTGTTTAGAAATTTTCCTTTTTCTCATTTATGCATCCATTAAAGCATTTGCCAGAAACGTACTTACATAAGGAAAATCTTAGATTAAGCGTGTCTTCATTCTCCTCTGTGTCACTTTGGACACAGATTAATGCCAAAATGATGAGTTAGCATTACTAAAACCTTATTAACTGTGAAAAGGAAATGCTTCCTTCCTACTTGTGATGCCTTTCCTTGCACAGGGGCATCCACTAGTGCAGCTCCAGGCCTCCGTCCACCCTTTGCTCTTTCTTTCCAAGAGGAAGTGGCTGATTACATGAGTGGTGAATTTGGGGAAGGTAAACCAGTCATAGCTCAGAACTATGCTTCTTCTTTTTGGGATCTCTTAATCTGCCCGCTCCCCACCCCACCCCACCCCCACCATGGAAGGAAAGTTCTCCCAAATTCAGGTTTGCCACCTCTTAGGTAGGTAAGTTTGCCTAATTCTAAGAATCGGTGTTAGGCAGACTAGTCCTACTAATTGATAAAAGAAACTGATATTTTGTCCCTTTTACGTAGTTCCTTGATATATCTCATTTCACTTATTGTATTATTTTTTATTATTATTTCTTTTTAGACAGAAAGCACAAGTAGGGGAGAGGAGCAAAGAGAGGGAGAGAGAGAATCTTAAGCAGGCTCCATGCTCAGTGCAGAGCCCAACATGGGGTTCAATCCCCTGACCCTAGGATCAAGACCTGAGTGGAACTCAAGTCGGTGCTCAACCAACTGAGCTATCCAGGTTCCCTATCTCATATCATTTAGATCCCAGAGCTGGGATTCCAGCATTGATAAACTTTTAAAAACTTTTCTTGTTCTAGTAGTATTTTCCCTCATTTTTATTTTTAATCAACAAGTGCAAGTTAGGTGATATGTTCAGAGTATAAATTGGCTTAAGCTTGGAAAGACTCCTATTTCCAAAATAAGGAAACTTAGTCATTTCTTGGTGTATGCATTTGCAACCATGGTGTTTTGGCAAGATAATGTATTTATATGTTAGTTCATATTTTGATCTCCATATTACATGGGAATTGAAGGAATGAAAACTATTTTTCCTTCCACAACAGCACAAAGTTGACTGGGCTTTGTTTTAATGAGTATGGAAGCCCTTGCTTCAAAGAGTTATTAATGACTTTTTTTTTTCTTTTAGGATCAAAGACAAAAATTACTAGGCACTTGTTACTGAGGGACAAGAAGCTGACACTGTAAGAGGAGAAGGTATAAATGGCCAGTCTTAGAAGAGAGAAAGATTTGCTGCTGCCAGGAAGAGGATGAGGATGTAGAAATTTTATCAAATGGCATATATCTTATCCCCTTTTGAAATAGGACCATGAAATAGTACCATGGTTGCAGGGTGTCTTTAAAAATTAATCACCACAATCACATCTGGCCTGGCATTTATGAATCCACTCGGTCCACCCAACAGAGCCCCAAAGAAGATAGAGGACCAGACTTCACAGCAATATAGTGGCCGCATTATATACATTATACTATAACCATTGAGCTATTGGAACTGGGGCTCTCTCTCATTCTATGAGTATCTTAGAATTCCTTGAATAGTGAAATAATATTCAGGAATGGGAGGAGCGTCACAAAAAGAACTAAGATGGAATTTCTTGTTATGCTGATTTTAAAAGGTATCTGTAAAGAAACTACTATCTTAGAACATTAGATAATAGAACATTATTATCCCAGTAAGTTTTCTCATGCTTTCTTCCCTTGTACCCACCCCCAGAGACCACTACTGTTTTAATTTTTTTTTTGTTACAATAAACCAGTTTTACTTGTTCTACAATTTAATATAAATGGAATAATATAGCACGTAAGCTTTTCTGTAAAGCTTCTTTCATTCAGAATATTGTTTTGCAATTCATTAATGTTGCTACCTGTATCAATGTTTTTAATATTTTTTTATTGCTGAGTAGTATTTCATATGAATATGCCATAGTTTATTTCTACTCTCCTATTGATGGACACCTAGGTGAATTCTAGTTTTGGACTATTACAAATAAAACTACTGTAAACATTCTGGTACATATTTATTTGGATACATAAGGGTTTTTTTGTTTTGTTTGTTTTTTGTTTTGTATTTTTTTTAAATTTTTTTTTTAACGTTTATTTATTTTTGAGACAGAGAGAGACAGAGCATGAACGGGGGAGGGTCAGAGAGAGGGAGACACAGAATCTGAAGCAGGCTCCAGGCTCTGAGTCTCTGAGCTGTCAGCACAGAGCCCAACGTGGGGCTTGAACCCACGGACCACAAGATCGAGACCTGAGCCAAAGTCGGACGCTTAACTGACTGAGCCACCCAGGCGCCCCTGTTTTGTATTTTTTAGGGGTAAATATCTACAATCAGCTTTTTAGTTTTGCTTAGTCATCTGCAAAGTGTATGTTTTGTGTTATACAAAACTATTACAACATTTTTCCAAAGAGGTTGTGCCATTTTACACTCCCACCAATAGTCTAATGAGAGTTCTGGTTCTGCTTGGTCCACACTTTGATCCTAATATTGATTTGTCAGTCTTTTAAATTTTAGTCATTGTGGTGAACATTTAAAATATTTTTAAATATTATTTAATATTAAATAATAAAAACTAGTCAGTTTATGTAAAGGAAGGAAAAATATCTATTTTAAACACTAGTGTTTAAGGAATTGACTAACATAGTTAATGCAACATTAAGATTTGTTGAGTAAAGCAATTTTGTAAAAAATACCTGAAATGTTTTTATGTCTTTTTCTTTGCACTGAATTTGCTGACATAAATTGAGTGACATAGTTCTTTTATTTCTAGCCTCTAAATATTTATCTGATTCATTTTTACCACCAAATAACATTGTGTTACTTTATATTTATGTCATTCATTTCCCAGAGTATTACTCATTTTTACTTATCAAATTTGCATTTTTCAGTCATGCTTGAAATTCTCAATACTACCTTCTCCCTTTATGAATAGAGTCAATAGAGTCTTACCTCCTTTCACCCAAATATGTATCTATATGTATTCCTAATACTCAGTATGTCTCCATGCTTTCCATATGTTGTTTCCTTTAGGTAGACTGCCCTTTCTCTGGTCCATCTTATATGCATTACTCTAAGTATCCATGCACATACCTAATTTTCCATTCAAAGTAGACACAACTGAAGGAAGGAAAAATCAACCTGCAAGTCAGTTGTTTGGAACTTAAAGATGAATACTAAAATGTCTAAGAAAAGAGGCAAATGATGTCTAGATAGAAGATTCCAGAGACTCATGTTTAAAAGGTACATGAAATCAAGAATGCCTCAATAATCTTCTAAAGTATATACAGAGAAAACTAGAAGTCTTTCTGATATCCATTACCAAACATGGCAGCCTGAGTACCTGCTATAGCCATTGCCACCAGTGTTTTCTTGCCATGTTGCGTGTTGCTGTTGACTGCTGGTTTTCTACTCTGAGCAGATATACACGTCTCTATAGGTGACCTCTTCCTTAAACAGGAACTGAAGTCTTTTAGAATGCCTCTCATTTAATATGTTGAAGTCAAACTTCTTACTTTCCGATCCTCTGGCCCCTTATACTGTTTTTCCATTAGAGTTTCAGTTCCAAAGAAACAAGGCCTTGTCTGTATTGTCATGGTTGTATTCAAGCAATATTTCTCTAAAATAAACAAATAGTTTTATATTGGTTGAAGTCCTTGGATGGAGTTTTAGTCTCAATGGAAGTTTTGTTTTACTCTACAAGAATCCATCTCTGAAGAACACCCTTTTTTTTTTTCCTTTTAGCACCTTTCAGGTATAGGAGGTTAGTTTCACCTTTCAAACACAAAGGCCTATTTACTCACTAGAGGTAGGGTGTTTTTAAATATGCGGGAATGATTACTGACACAATTGGGTGGATGTGGTTAAATTCATGAGTCTTTTCTTCTCTTGATAGAAAAAACCCACAAATATAGGGGCGCCTGGGCAGCTCAGTCAGTTGGGCATCCAACTTCGACTTTGGCTCAGGTCATGATCTCATGGTTCATGGGTTTGAGCCCCATGTCAGGCTCTGTGCTGACAGCCCAGAGCCTGGAGTCTGCTTCAGGTTCTGTGTCTCCCTCTCTCTCTGCCCCTCCCCCATTCACACTCTGTTCTTCTCTCTCTCAAAAATAAATAAACAAACATTTTTTAAAAACTTACAAATATATAAAATTAACCTTCATTCTATTACAAAGGCAGAGCAAATTTCTTCAATGTTTTAAATGGACAAATTTCTCTTTCTTCCATGCTATTCATATATATTTTTCTTTTCCCCCAGAACATACCCAATGTATCTATCTATTCCTTTAGATTTCAGTTTAAACATAATTTCTGCAAGGTGCCTTATTTGTATGCTTAAAATTTTGTTGACTATCTTTGCTCTATTTTCTCTTTGCTGTCTGCATTTGTCACATCATAAAATGTTACTTTACTTTTACTTTTTAAAGATTGTCTTTCTTGCTAGAGCTCATGTTGATCTTAGTATCTGTTCTATTCCTAGTACTTTTCCCAGTGTCTGTCAGGAAGCAGTCCTCCATGTTTGTTGAATGAATGCATGATTGAATGCCTAATAATCCTTTAAAATATTATTATACCTCCAGAGCCCAGCAATGACAAAATAGAATAAAGAGAATCTAAGAGTAATTGGTTGAAAGAAAGAGAGAGAAAGATAGGAAGAAAAAGGAGGGAAGGAGAGAGAGAGAGGAAGGAAGGAAAGAAGGAAGAAAGGGAGGAAGGAAGGAAGGAAGGAAGGAAGGAAGGAAGGGATTTTGATATAAGAAAATATCAGTGAAAATTTAGGAGTAAAACTACATTACTAGCTGCTTTCAATATCACTAACATAAAATGTACTTATTTTTATTGACCACTGGTAAAAGAAGCATGGGATGTCTGTAATTAAATACAATGTTTCTAAGTGTTCCTAGCAATGCCTGAAATATATCAAATAAAGAAAGCAATATTAGTAATAATTGAGATCATGCATTTCCTCCTGAAACAATGTGTGTGTGCATTCTATTCACAGTAAGTTGCTTTTTAATGAGCAAAACTCTCAGCTACAGGTTTTAATTTTAATTTTAATTTAATATTGAAGGAAAAATTCAATTACCAAATCATCTCGAGTATATTCAGAATATCTCAATAATTTAAGAGTGCCTTCAAATTTCATTATTGGTAAATATTTGACTACACATTAAATTTCAAAGTAAATGGCCTTGTAAATCACAGGTAACTTAAAAATATTTTTATATACAATAATGAACACTGTTGTGACTTATCTGTGTGGAAAATTTAACGGATTGAGAATGCTATATTAAAGGATATAAAGAATAAAACATTATGTCCTTATGTAAGTTTTTTAATACTGTCTTTCATTTTAATTTAAAGATCATGAAAAATGTTTTATTTTAATTGCAAACATAAGTTATTTTCAAATCAATATTAATAATGGCATAACTTCAATATTTTTCTTTAGTTATGATTTATGTCAAAAATAACACTCTATATGAACTTTTTTATTAAAGAATATATTTTCAGCAATAATCACGTACATTATTGGAGAATGCATATTGTTCATGATGTTCATATGCCTAAAGATGTATGCTATAGAGGGGTGCCTGGGTGGCCCAGTTGGTTAAGTGTCAGACTTCTACCCAGGTCTTGATCCTGCACCTCATGGGTTCGAGCCCCGCATCGGGCTCTGTGCTGACATCTCAGAGCCTGGAGCCTGTTTCATTCTGTGTCTTCCTCTCTCTCTGCCCCTCCCCTGCTTTCACTCTGTCTGTCTTCCAAAAAATAAACATTAAAAAATGTTTTTGAAAAGATGTATATTATAGAAAACATAATGCCTTAATTTTATGGGAGTGTGTTAATAATTAAAATAGCAGTATTTTCTTTAGTTAACATACTTGTATACAATCTTTGTATAAAGGATTCACATATTGCCAGAGGTTTTAAGAGATTGAGATGCAATTAGAGTAGACTTTTTATACAATGGTTGGTTTTTAATATTCTGTTTTCATATAAAAAGACAGAGCTATTATATATATATATATATATGTGTGTGTGTGTGTGTGTGTGTGTATAAATATATATATATTTGTGTGTGTGTGTGTATATATATATATTGTTTTCATACAAAAATACAGTTAAAAAGGATATAAAATATATACACATGTAGGTATGTCTGTGTGCGTATATATATATATATATTTTTTTTTTTTTTCTAAAGTAATACATCTAAATGAGACCCTGAGGACTTTTATCACAGGGCAGTTCAAGGCTTTATAGTCCTCTATGGTATAAATCAATCTCATTCACAACTTAATGCAAGATTGTTGATAAGTTCAAAAATCAGTTCAATGGTCTCTGATTGCTTCCCCCAGGTAGAATTCTCTTCTCCAGTTTGTGTCTACATCTTGCCCTGCACAATTCCTTACTGTATTTATTTATTTTTAAGTACTCCCTTGAGGACAGAGATGATCCCTAGGCTTTTACATTTATAAAGGACAAATGACTCACATTATAAACTGTGGTAATAAAAAACTTGGCTTTAACAATCACATTACCTCAGGTTCAAAACTTTAGTTATTTAACCACAGTTATAAAAAATCATATCTCAGGCAATAATCTGACATCTAGAGGTACTAAATGTATATTAATTTATTATAAAATTTTCATAAGACTTTCTGCCTAATTAAGATTTATCAAATTCTATTACTCAAAAATATCATTTTCTATAATTAGAAAGTAATCTTTTACCACTAATCACTATTAAAGCCTTACATCCAGTGCACTTTAGATTCAACAGACAGTAATTAGCATGGTCACAAAGTTGTAGACTTTAAAGAAATAACCAAGTACCAATCTTTGATCAAAATCTGATCAAATCTCCTACTTGGTTTTCATCAGGTCTTTTTTCAGATATCACTTTGTCACAAAGGTCTTTATTTTCCTATGTATGTATTTGGTTTTCCACACCCTTTTTTTATATATAGCATAGAATATATACACGTTTTAATATAGCATACATGTGGGTATATATTTATACATATATAGGAATGCATATACAGATATATTTTTATCAATGTATATGTTTTATATACATGTAGATGTATTTATACGTATGAATGTATGTGTATGTGTATCTAACTCCACTAACACATTTCATTTTTGCTATAGCTCCAACACCTGGAACAGAAGTATAGTACTAGGCAATCGCTATGCATTTACTGAAGAATAAATATTATATATAATAAAATTTAAATTATTATTCAAATGGGCTTTGTTTCAGAAACATGTAGAAAAAATATTTTTTATTTGATAAAATTATATCCTTATTAGATAAAAGCTAGTCATCTGTAGTTACAGCAAAGTATAACAAACATAAAGATAAGCATAAACATTGATAGTGGTTAAGGTATACATTTTTGCTAGTTATTGCCAGAATCAAAAGATAAAACTAATTTATCTTGAAACTAATTGATGTATGTGGTAGATATTTACTAATATTGAAATGGTTAATCTGAAATAAGTCTATTTTAAAGCTCAATTCTCAAATAACCACATCTTTAAAAATTTTTTTTAATGTTTATTCATTATTGAGAGAGAGAGAGATACAGAGTGTGAGCAGGGGAGTGGCAGAGAGAGAGACACACACACAGAATTGGCAGTAGGTGCCAGGCTCCGAGCTGTCAGCACAGAGCCCAACACAGATCTCGAACCCACTAACTGCGAGATCATGACCTGAGCCAAAGTTGGATGCCCAACCGACAGAGCCACCCAGGCACCCCCCACATGCCTTTTTTAAAAAGTCTATTTATTTATTTTGAGGGAGAGAGTGCACATGCACAAATGGGGGAGGGGCACAGAGAGAGAGAGAGAGAGAGAGAGAGAGAGAGAGAGAGAATCCCAAGCAGGCTCCACACTCAACATGGAGCCTGACATGGAGCTCAGTCCCAGGACCATGAGAACACAACCAGAGCCAAAATCAAGTGTGGGATGCTTAACCAACTCAGCCAGCCAGGCCCCCAACAGTCTTTTTTTGACTAACTCATCACATCTAACAGAATACTATTCTTAAAGTATAATTTTCTGAAAATACATGTTGAAATCATTCTAGGACATAGTAACCAGATAAATTACATCGAACTAAAAAATGTGGGTTTTTTCCATATGTTAATGGCAAATTCACAGTGCTGTATGATTTAGTTGAGGATTTCTCAACAAGGGAACTATTGACATTTCAAACTGGATAATTCTCTGTTGTCTAAGGAGGCTTTCATGGGCACTGTAGCATCCTTGATTTTCTATCCATCAGATGCCCATAGCACCCCTCTCTGAATTGTTACAAACAAAAAAGGCTCCGGATATTGCAAAATGTCCCTGGGGTAGCAAAATTGTCTTGCTTTGAGAACCACTGATTACTAAACATAATTTATTACACAATGTCTGAATCAAGGATCTTTGAGCCCCAACTAATTCAAGATTACTCAGAATGGTCTGTGAATTTGCATCACATCCTTATGTATTTTAGAGTTATAATTGAAAATATTGCTATACTATTACTCAGTGCCCTGATACCAGGGACCAAATCATTACATTTGAGCCACATTCTTTCCAGGAAATATTTATCTTCCTAGATATATGAAAACTGTGGAGTACAACACACACACACACACACACACACACACACGCACAGAGAGAGAGAGAAAGAGAAAAACCTTGCATTTTCTCCTTGTTTTCTTTGACTCTCATTTTAGTGTTTATTGTTTATGTCTTGTAGATCCCTAATACCTTAGGTACCTTAGAGCTTGCATAGGGAAGAGGGGGAAAACTAAGGAAATATATTTTAAACACAGTCTCGTTTTTTTTTAATTACTGGATCCATGGACAGTGATTATAATTTTTGAAGTTCAACATCAAATTTCAAGATCCATTGCCCTTTGTAGAAATTATACCTTTGAAGTCCTCTTTAACAAAAAGAGAAATTGTTATCCTGCCTCTGTAGATACCAGAAAAATGTCCTTAACATTGGTAAAAGTTACTAGTTGTTTCCTATCATCCATAATCTCAATCTCTGAGTTTGGGAATCTGCAGTTTTTCACAGAGGCTTGTAACCACACAGAGTAAAGGCAATATTTCCTGGCTTCCATTGCAGCAAGGTGTGATCATGATTCTAAGATTTGAATAAAAGGAGGAAAGTGAAAATGTGTGTTCAACTTTTGTGTGAGTGTGATACAGGGTGATCTTGAACCATGCAAAGGAAGGCAATTCCTAAACCCCACAGAGCAAGATAAAAGAAACATGAAGCCTGATAACTATGTATGCAGACTTTGCCATTTGGGTCTTTTTTTTTTTTTTTGAAAATTATTATGGATTCCTGTCACAACAGCCAAACTAATATCCTAGCTAATACCATAATACCAACAAGGCACCAATAGAGATCAATATTTACATTACACACGTTTCTATTGATTACATTTAGAGCACACAGAAAGTGCTAAAAATAAGATTAGTATATAATCAGAACTCTGCCCTGAAGAACCAAAAGAAGTAAAATGGGCAGTCTGAAACCTGAGTTCAGAAAAGCAACATTATTAACTTTAGCAGGGTGTTATGCATCATTAATAATTGTGAAGATAAATAAGTACTATGGATATAATGTACAAGGTGACATATACTGCCATATGATATATATGAAAGTTGTTAAGAGAATAAATCCTAAAAGCTCTCATCACAAGAAAAAAAATTGTGAATTCATGAGAATGCTGAAGAGTCCAAAGGTGTGATCCTTCTTCAAGTCTGCTTTCATTTTTTCCTGCCACCTAGATTTGGGACAACTTACAAGATGGACATGGTTTTGGATGGAAAGAGAAATGCTCCTGGACTGTGCTCTACTTGAAACATCCCAAAAACACACTTTTTTTTTCCTTGTCCCATACCTGTCACTGAATAGTATATTTTCTAAAAAGCATGGTAGTAGTTGAATGATTTTCTTCATCATTTATAAATGACTCCCCTCAGCTGCAATGTTTATGGTTTTGCTGTCTATGGCTTTGTTCTATTTTTACTCCATGTAGACATTTCTGAAGCATATTTTCTTAGCTTCACAAAAATACATTGTACATATTATCTTTCAAAAGATATCTTGTAAAAATACTTAGTGATACATAACTTTCTTAAATACAAAATAATTTAAAAATTTTTCTTTTGCACATTTAAGATTAACAAACAAGACATAGCATATAAAGAATGACAGTGGAAGTTAAAAAAAAAAACAAGAATATTAATCATACATATTGTCCAAACATTTTGAGAACATATCATTGAGGAGGAAAAATGTGTATGGACCTAATAAATTGAGTAACTCTGCCTTTAGGAGTATTGCTTGCTGTTCACTGGAACATAAGATCCTCATTTACTAGTAGTGAATCATTTTAGAATGACTTAGTGCAAAATAGTTTTTTTTATATATTTATCAATTAATACTAAGAAGACAATTCAATGGTTCAGAATATTTTTATTTCATCAGGAAATAAATACCCTTTTCCTTAAACTCCATTAAATTTCTTTTAAACTAAAAGTGTTAAGTGATACACTATTTTAAGTACATTAATTTTAAATTTGGTTCTAATTACTTTCTTTTAAAGTTTATTTATTTTGAGAGAGAGAGAGTGAGAGAGCATGAGGGGAGAGGGGTAGAGAAAGAAGAAGAAAGAGAATCCAAAGTGGGCTCCGTGCTGTTAGCACAGAGCCCAACATAGAGCTTGAACCCACGAAGTATGAGATCATGACTTGAGCTGAAATCAAAAGTCAGATGCTCAACCAACTGAGCCACCCAGGTGTCCCGGTCCTAATTTTTTTCTTCCCTTGTCTTCTCTTCTCTTCCCTTCCCTTCCCCCCCTTTTTTTTAATGTTTATTCATTTTTGAGAAAGAGAGAGCACAAGTAGGGGAGGGGCAGAGAGAGGGGGGCAGAGGATCTGAAGCAGGCTCTGTGCTAACACCAGAGAGCCCAATAGCAGTCTCAAACTCATGAATCATGAGATCCATGAGATCATGACCTGAGCTGAAGTCAGAGGCCCAACCGAGTTAGCAGGGAGCCCTGGTTCTAATTATTTTCTTATGAAAACTTCCTACATTTGCATTCTTTTCACTCTACCCCTTTCAATATTTTTTTTAATTGATACTCCTTTTAGTCCCATATTTTTCCCATGACTTCTGGTACTCCCGCCTTTATGTTTCATCTCTGTGGCTCACGCATATTTACACATGTGATGGCATAGATATTAATCCCTCTATCAATATTCTCCCAACGTTGTAAGAAATAGCCTCTTCCTCCATTTTCGTTAAAGCATGAGAATTCTGAAATATTATTTTCAAGGGGATTCCTCATAAAAAAAACCTTAATATTTAGAGTTAATCTTTTTTTTCTCTTTATGCTTTGCAACACTGTTGAAATAATTATTTTATCTCTCATTTGTACTAAAACTAGCACTATAAATTTCCTCTCATATTGAAACAGCAAAATGCTCTTTTAAACTCTGTGAGACACTCTCTAGGTGGCACTGGGTTGTGTCACATTGTTGCTTCTATATGGAAATCTATTTTTAAAATTACAATCCTGATGTGGCATCTCTAATGAAAAATCATAGAAAGCTATTTTTCTTTTCTCTATCTTTTCTTTAAAATGGAAACTAATAGAAAGTAATGTAATGTGTAAAGAACAGGTATATTCAATTATCAATTATTTGGAATTTAAGTGACTATGAAATATAACAGATAATCTCAACAACTTATTTAAAGTAATGGCTTGTATTGATTAAAAAATAATAAAATCTTAACATAAGGTTTACCCTGAGCTTCATGGATTCCTAGCTCTTAACATTCTTTCTTTCTTAGAGTTATTCACCTATTCATTTGGTAAATTTAATTGTCTATGTTTTGTGGGTGTTGTGCTAGGGAAAATAATGGTGACCAAAAAGATGTAGTATGCCCACTTCTCAATTTTACAAGCTAGGAAGTAAGATACATACAGTAGCAATTATTATGAGAAACAAGCAAACAAACATAGGGATGTCAAGATTAGGAATATATAGGAACTCCATGGGAACATAGTGAGATTTAGTCCATCTAGGGGGTAAGAGTAGCACTATCCAATGGAACTGTAATGTAAGGCACATATATAATTTAAAATTTTCTAGCAGCCACATTTAAAAAGTAAAATACAAATGCACACTAGGATTAAGCAGCATTATCTTATATAATACAGCAGCCAAAGTGAAACACAGTCTTCCTCAAACAATAAAGTCATGTTGAACAGAAAAATATTCTGTACTACTTCCATTTTAAAACTTAAATGAAAAAAAAAATAAATTTAAGTAAAGTAAGAAATTCAGTTCCTCAGGCACACTAGCCACATTTTAAGTGCTCCATAAGCACATGCTGTCAGGCAACACTATAGAGAGCAAGTTTAGGATAGTTTTTTACTTGACTCTATCAGCCCCCCTTTCAAAATGCCTTCCTGTAAAACAGAGGCTGGAAAGCTTAAAACTCTATTTCCGAGTCTCTCCAGAAGCTAGGATGGGTCCTGCTGATCAAAAATGTATTCACATAAGGCTTAGGTTCAGAAATGAATTATGTGGGGAGAAAGCAAGGGCAAATGGCAGATGTTTTGCTGACACGGATCATGGTAGGGGTTGTATGTTTCTGGGGCCAGAAGCTTCGGTGGCAGCTTCCTGATAATGAAGCTTCTTGATCTTGACAGAGGACAAAGATCCTTTAGTAGTACAGTTCTTTGGTTTGGCATCAAGTGTTGTTCTTAAAAAACCAGCCTAGAGTCTGCTATTTCAGCCAATTTCACATTTTCAAGAGTTAGTGTTACTCTAATAAATCCATTTGTGTGTAAAATTGTTAGAGTAGATTTCTCTTCTGAACAAGGATCCTTGATCAACAGGGGGACTAAGAAAGACCTCCCAGAGAACAGACTTCTAAGCCTGTTTTCTGAAGAGTAACAGAGTTCATTCGGCATAAAAGTAAAAGGAAGTGTGTTTTGGACAAGAGGAAATATTTAGAAATGTTACTAAATAAGAGAATGTAAGTAGAGGAGTCCAGAAGAGTCGAGTATCATTAGAACAATAAAGGGAAATGTGAGACTGTCTTAAAACAGATGGCTCAATGCACTGAAAGCCACTTCACAAAATGGGCAATTCAGTGAAAGCAACAATCCACCAAATGATCAATTCATCACATTTATATATTTACCAATATCTTGTTTATTATAGTAATTTATAAAGCTTACAGTAATGCCTAGATGAATTAGCAGAGTGTGGACGGGCGGGTTGTCATGACCCTTCAGACTTTTCTCTTGTGCCTGTCTTTCCTCTGTATCTTTCCAATCTCCCACTCTTAGCCACTCAGACTCTCATTCTGGCACGAGCAACCAAGGATGTGCTATTTCTTTACAATGGCAGGTGTCCCCTCTCTACTTGCCTCTCAACAGCAGGGATCTGAGCCCAACCCAATCTAAATTATTCTTTAAATGCTAAGATTTGGGAAAAAAAATAAATGCTAAGATTTGAGATCTATTCATTAATAAAAAATATTTCTGATCATATTCAAGAAGACTTTTAAACAAAGAATATATTCATTAAAATAATAGTTTTTAAAGAAATCTAATCTTTGACCCTTAGCTTTTACAATTGAACACCTTCTGTTTTTTTTAATTTTTCCATGTTGAATACAGCACTGACTATAATCAGGAAGATATTTCTAAGCTTTGGGTAAAGTAACAGATTTAGTCAATGTAGAACATTGGTAAACTCATCCTGCAGCTGCACTTGCTGGGCTGGAAACAAAGGAGAAGAGAAATGCCAAGTCTTTGGAGGTCTATTTAAAGAATGGGGGCTCCATCTTAAAAGCCAGCAGTCACTGCAGAGTTGCAAGAGAATTGGTGTGAATCACTGCAGAGTGGGGGAAAAAAATGGAGTCTGGAGACTGAGGGTGGCTATGCTCTCAATAATCTGAGATAATAATCTGAGATCTGAGAGATAGGAGAAAGAGACATGTCTGAATATGTTTTTCTTATATCAAGTATGAAAATTAAAGCACTATAATTTTTATACTAATGGGGAATAATGAGAATAACTAAAATGGATGCATTACAAAAATCTTGAGCCGCAGAGCACATAGCTAAGTCACAGTAGGGATAGGAAACTTTGGCACCTTCTGCTTTCAGAATATTGCTTCCCATGAAATGAATGTCTCCCATCTGTTACACGTGGATTATATTAATATTCTCAAGTAGACCACAAAGAAGATTCTGTAATGTCACTTGTAACACCTTCCCCTAAAATTTCCCATGAAGTTAGTAAAGATTGGCTACTTCTCTACTCTTATCAGATCCCAAAATTAGCATTGTGCCTGCTAAAATACCAGTACCTTATGCATTTGACTTGGGCACCAACCAAAGTAGGAAACTGGTCAGGGGACACTAGAGCAGTTAAAAACATTTTAATATCTGCCATACTGGCTTTACAGAGCACATCCAATGAAACTCACCTCCCCACACCTTGTTTGTTTGTTTGTTTGTTTGTTTTTAATAACATTTGTATCAGAGTCCAATGTTAATAGTTTCCTTAGCACAGACAATCTACATCTATTAGGGAAAATAATTATAACTACTGACCATTTACTGACACTCAAAACCGCAAACTTCAACACCTAACAATTTATTTAAAAATCTTTTAAGTTTTACAGTTAGGAAAATAAAGAAATAAATATAGCAGCTTCAGTATCACTTTCTTCTTTTATTTAATGATATTTGAGTGTAAGTTTTCAGATAACCATTTATTGTAGATAGAGCATGTGAGTTATTTTTTTTTAATGTTTATTTATTTTTGAGGAAGAGAAAAAGCATGAGCAGGGGAGGGGCAGAGAAAGAGGGAGACACAGAATCTGAAGTAGGGTCCAGGCTCCGAGCTCTCAGCGCAGAGCCCGACGCAGGGCCTGAACCCATAAACCATGAGATCATGACCTGAGCCAGAGTCGGACACTCAACCAAATGAGCCACCCAGGTGTCCCATGTGAGTTATTTTTAAGGCAACAGAAACATTCTAGAGATTTTCCTGTGGTAAAGACCCCAATGAATTCCATGAATAAGAGAAAGCCATGGTCTTTACAGAGCGTGTGGATTTCCCATTTGACCTTATTCTAGCAAATACAATGAAACTTCCTAAGATGCATCATAAATCACTTCAGTGAAATTCCATTCCACTTGTAGACACCTATCATGTGTGGGTGTGTATTCTGCACTATATACATGTGTTACAATGAAACAAAGGAAACTGAGAATGCTGATAAAAACTATTCCTCTCACATTTACATGATGTGATTTGCTGTGCTAAGATTGCTTATGAAGATCAATAAAATTTTTCTCAATTTTTGAGACCTATCCTAAATGTCACCTCTCTTATACAAGGACTTTTATGACTGTTCTTATTGCCTCAGATTTGGTCTCCTTCTGTTCTGAATCCTAACAGCATTTTATTTTTATTTTGTATAGGCATTTACTAAATTTTTCTTTGTACTGTGGTTATATTTTGCTCTGATGTATCCCTCATTTTCAAACAGAGCTGTCATCTACACTACATTACCAGCACCTTTCACAATGTTCATTTTAATATATATTGGCTAAGTTTATTTAGAATCAACATTCATTTAAAATTATAATAGGAAACATATAGTTGGGTCTTCTTATTGAGTCAAAAGTTAAGATTGCCTTAAACTAAAACACAGTTGTAAAACCCTTATTACCAAATTCATAACAATCATAAGAGGCATGAGGTCAGAAGCCTCTCAAAAAAATAAAACCAAGATGATTCTAAAGTAGAAGTGAAAATATAAAATTAGAGGGGTTTTGTTCCCACCTAGGGGTCAGGATATCTCAGAGGTGGCATTGAGTTCAAAATAGGGACTTAGGTAAGAGCACACCAACAAGTTTTACTGACCATGGCAACTATTCATCTGATTTTTTTTTAGTCTTCACAGTGCTATTGCTTACAGTAAATCTGCTACATTTGCCCCTCCTATTGTGAATAAATTTAAGCTTGGGATATTAAATGATTCATTTGAGGTTAACAGTGAGAGCAAAGCTAGAACTGGTCCAGGGTTCTTTCCAATGAACAAGAGGAACATTTTTTTCTGATGGTTTTCTTTTATCAGTCTTTATGATATTAACAATATTAAGAGCAGAAATGAAGTTGATTTTAACTTCCTATGAATAAGTGATAGAGAACATGGTTCCTACATCCATTATTTTCAGGAAAATTTAGTTATCATGGAACTGGATCATTGTGGGAGATGTTTGCCATGGATTAAGTTTTAAATTTTTTTTTTAATTTTTAAAAATTTTTAAATATTTAAATATTTTTTTCAAAGACAAGGCACACAGGGAAAAGAAATATATGCTTATCTGAACAGAAATTTACTTATATTCAAATAAACAAATGACACTGAAGTAAAAGACTATGTCCAGTTGTTATAGGAAAGATGAGATACAACATAACTAAGAAAACATGTAATATTGATAATAAATTCTATGAGAATATAAGGAAATAAAATATGAATTCTATATGTATAATATTAAGACATCTCCTAGAAAAAGTACGAAGTCAGTAAGCTTTTAAAGATGTGTAAGCCTCTGGAAGGTTGATATGAGGAAAATGACATTTCAGTCAGAAAAAAAATCTTAATCAAACAATATGGGCTAGAACATCCATTTTTAAGAGAATACATTTTATGAGTACACCAGGGACACTGACCATATCAGACATTTAGAAAGATTAAGGTTAGGGGCGTCTGGGTGGCTCAGTTGGTTAAGCATCCTACCTTGGTTCAGGTCACAATCTCACGGCTTGTGAGTTTGAGCCCCGTGACTGGCTCTGTGCTGACAGCTCAGAGCCTGGAGCCTGCTTTGGATTCTGTGTCTCCCTCTCCCTCTGCCCCTCCCCTGCTCGTGCACTGTTTCTCTCTCACTCTCTCTCTCTCAAAAATAAACATTATTTTTTTTTTAAAAAAAGATTAAGTTTAAAAATTGAAAAATAAATAATTGGGGCGCCTGGGTGGCGCAGTCGGTTAAGCGTCCGACTTCAGCCAGGTCACGATCTCGCGGTCCGTGAGTTCGAGCCCCGCTTCTCGCGGTCCGTGAGTTCGAGCCCCGTGAGTTCGAGCCCCGCTTCAGGCTCTGGGCTGATGGCTCGGAGCCTGGAGCCTGCTTCCGATTCTGTGTCTCCCTCTCTCTCTGCCCCTCCCCCGTTCATGCTCTGTCTCTCTCTGTCCCAAAAATAAATTAAAAACGTTGAAAAAAAAATTAAAAAAAAAAAAAAAGAAAAATAATTTAGTTGTTATTTTATAAAACCTAGATTTTTTTTTTTTTGAATAGGAAAGAAACATCATCACAGCTGTATTTTAAGAAGACAATCCTGCCAAAAACGTGAGAATAGATTCAAGAAAGAATCGAAAACAATGGGAGGCAATTAATACATGAGAGACAAACCAAGGTTCTGCTAGGGGGATGGGCAAAAACTAAGTGATATAAGACATTTCAGGGTTAGAAACAAATTTTCTTGCTAATGAGAAGTAGGGACAAAGGAAAAGGGAAAAGGAGCATTTGACAACTCCCAGTAACTGAGAACATGCCATTAACTATAAAATAGAGAATCTCCAGGTGGAGCCGGTTTGGTGGGAAGGACAGATTTGGAACATACTGATTCTGAGGTATATGCAGGGTAGAAAGTTATTCACAAACATTTTGAAATCTGGGTATGATATTGGGCATGTTATTCAATAAATTTTAAACTAAAAAAAATATGGCTTGTGATTTAAAGTTGGAGATATCAAAGAGAAATTGTGGTTATGAAGGAAGAAAAAAATCACCAGGAAAAATGTAGGAATGTGGTAAGAAAATAACCACATCAGGGACCACGACCACAATTAAGATGCAAATCTATGGAAAGAAGATAAGGTATAATGCTGGAAGGCAAAAGAAAAGGGTAGACAGAAAATCAGGAGAGGAAGATAATGTTTCATGGGAAGAGAATATCAATGTTATTCTGTGGTACAATAAGTCTTGGCGATATTAGGAGCGCAGCATTTTTATTTGGCAATAGTTGGGTTACTTTGCCATACAAGGGACCAGCCTCCATGGAGATGAAACCCAGTTGGCAATGAGTTAAAAGCAGAACAAAGAGGAAGGAGTTGAAGCAGCAAAAATAGGCTACTCTTTTATTTCAGTCAGGGTTCTTGGTTGCAAGCAATAGAAACCTACTCTGGCTGAGTGAAACAAAAGGAATTGATTTAAAGGATATTAGGTAGTTATCAGAATTGAAAGGACTGGATAAGCAAGTTCAAAGCCATGTGCACTACAGTCAGGATCCAACAAGGACACACACTGCCATCACATCTCAGTTCCAGATAGTAAAATTTGGACTTTCAAACCAAAGGATCTCCAGACAAAGGATGGTATCATTACCACCACATATCTACTGCCCTATGCCCTCTATCTCCCTGCAACTGTAAAAAACAGCCTTGATTGTGACTAGTACTGACTGGGTCTTTGGAATACAAACATCAGATTAATGGAGCCCGGGTCCTGCATCCCCACTCTAGTAGTAAAGGAAGGTAGGGAAATATCTGGCATTTCCAGCTTCTCTTATGAGAGATGCTTTCTTGCTAAGATTCGTAAAGTAAGGAAATTCTACAAAATTAGTAAGTAGTTTCAAATGCTGGGCAGTCACAAGAATACACATGTTCAATATGTATCAAAGAAGTTTGACACTAAAGAGAAGAAAGTTTGAGGTAGAAATTAGCAATTTTTTTAGGACAGAGGGGATTTAAATATGAGAAAAGTCAATGGAAAGAGAGAAACTGAATATCCAATAGTAACAGATATTTAATGACAACAGGCCTATTTAGGAGGCAGAAAATCATGTGATACAGAGTGGAGGTAATAAAGTTGGCTTTGAAGACAAAGAGGACAGCTGGATAAAGGTAATTAACTTCTGTAGGGAGTTTTCCAAACATAGTGCTTGGAATTTACCTATATTTTTACCTTTAATCATCAAGCAACAATTCAGTACTAGATATTAAATACTATCCTGATAGTAATATTAACAGTATATGTTATAAAGCATCAATTATGTTGCAGACATTATTCTAATTAACTCATTTAATTCTTTCAACAACCAAGTAAGCATTGTTACTGACATCTTACAGATGAGGAAACTGAGGTCTAAGTAATCACTGAGTTAGTATTTAAACTAAGTGTTATCTGATTCCAAGACTTGTTTTAAACATAAAATAGTAAGAAAAGTAAGGGGATAATATTTTGAATATTGAAAGAGGATAATATTTTGAAAACATGAAACAAACGTACTTTTTAATTTCTGTAAATCATATTGGCCTACACCTCCCCACTCTGTAACTGATGA
This sequence comes from Panthera tigris, assembly GCF_018350195.1. Lineage (NCBI taxonomy): Eukaryota > Metazoa > Chordata > Mammalia > Carnivora > Felidae > Panthera > Panthera tigris. The sequence continues at coordinate 129,050,339 of NC_056663.1, forward strand.
TGTTCAATTCCATAGGGAGTGTATGTGTATACAGTCTCAATCAGAGAGGTCATTGCTTAGCTCTGAGTTTCTCTTTAGATTCTTTTTTCAAGCCCTTAAAAGACATAGTCTTGAAAGTCAGCCTTTGTGGGGGATAAAAAGAATTCTTAAGTTGAAACGCTTCCTTTACATATCAAGAGCAAGGCTTAGATGTCTTTATTAATAGTTTTGCTGTAAGACACAGTATAGAAAGGATAGAAGATATAAAATATAAGAAGATAATTTTTTGCCGCATGGAAAAAGTAAAAGCCACTTTGGTGTTCAAAGGAGCTTGCAGACATTTGGAAGGGATTGGAGTAGGGATAAGATGATGTTAGAGTCCCTGAGGTTACTAAAACTCCAAAGAAACTTGACAATTGGAGGTAAAACCCAATATATATCTATCACTGTATAAGACTCCAGTTCACCCTAGCCATCTAAGAAAACTTGGTGAAGGAAACAGATGTCCTACCTGAACTAATGGGCATGCATGGACTTGGCTTAGCATAAGGGAACCGTGGAGTGCAAGCACCTTAGTAAACAAACGTGATGACAGAGGTCATAGGTTTCAACAGTAGATGACAAGGGGATGTCCACAAGACTAGACATGTACCACAGCATCCAACAGATATCTTTATGGTCTACTGAGTGACCTGCTCACAGGACAGAATAGGACAATATTTGCATGAAGTTCTTCTGCTGCTATGAGGAACACTCCCATCAGAATCCTAACATAAACAAATTGGAGTAGAGAAAAGGAGCTTCAATGAGTGAGTGAGTAATAATAGAAAATGTGAGGTGGTAGGAGCAAAAATTGAGATAACTTATGTCTCCTACCCTTAGCTTTAGCTGGTAAAGTTAATAGTTGGTATTGAAGAAGATGGCGATTGATCTGAAAGGCTGAAAACAGAGATTTCTCTGTTCTAAGAAGATGGTAGGTGAATTAGCTGGTTTTTTTTAACCCTGAATGGATAAAAAGAAACTGCTTATAAAAGGTATGTAAAGCCTAGAAAAGGGTTTATCAATTAAATATTAAATGAATTCAATCCTTGTGGTAAATTTGAACACATAAATAGTTAAATAAAGTTTTTAAAATGACATCTTCTTGCTCTCAGAAACAAACCATCTGGAGCATAAAATTTTTACATTTATCACTTTCAGCTGAATTTTTATATTTCTAGGTATTTTATATCTAGAATATAATTGCATGTAAAATCTAGATTGTTTAGTTATATTGGCTCTGATATTTCTAAGTATTTATAATACATATACTAATGAAAATAATTTAAATAAAAATAAATAAAACCATTCGTTTAAATTCAACTGTTAATAGATTATTAATCAAAACCTAAATATTCAAATGGCAAATACTCAATTTATGTTTTACATGATTTTATCCATAGATCTATAAATCATAAGCTTGCATAAGTGTCTATACAATCTTCTGGGAAGGAGCAACTTATAAATTGAATTTTACAGAAATAAGTTGTAAAACTACAACCAAATTTTATTTCTCTATGGTCCCCAGATATATCATTTGGATTCACAGAAATATTGGGCCAAGGACACCAGGATATTCAGATAATTTCCAGATAAATTTAAAGAGACTTGCTACATCAATGACTAAAATTCAAATGAGGTCATATAGAACACCTTTCTCAACTACTCTCAAATTCAGGTTAGACAATAACTCTAGGCCACTGGAGACCAGATGCTGGAGGAGGAGAATTATTAACTTTATCACTAAATAAATTTTCAGCATCCCCTGTCCTAATTAAGAATGAACACAGCAGCATCAAAATAAGTAGATCTATGTTCTCTAAACCTGATTTTAAATCCAGGTCACAATATATCTTGAAATACTTGGATTCTACCTATGTCAAATGAAGAATAGGAAACAGTTATAATCATAAATCATTGTTGTTGATAAAGGCAATATTGTAATGACCTGACTGTCAAGCTAAGGTTATGGCAAGTTTTAGGAGCTATCTTTTATCTGCTTAGTACAACAATGTCTATTAAAAAACAAACAATCTATATTTAAGTTACTGTAGAGATCCCACATACAGACCTAAAATCACCATGTACACAATTTGGGGGTTGAAGATACCTTCTAGAAAACTAAAATTCTAACAGATTTGCATCCCTGGATACAGAAATATAAACTTTTACTATGGTAATTAATCACTCTGGTAATTCCTAAAGGTTTTTTGTTGTTGTTGCTGTCTTTGCTTTTGTTTTTCACAGTAAGAGTGACAGATCTCCCTCTGGAGCATGTATAAATAGTCATGCTAGATCTAACATTAACAATGTAAATAACTATAGGTATATTAAGACTATTCTGACAAGCGAACAATCCAGTTAATTCTTTGTTGGGGCTAGAGGTGTCGGGGTGGCTCAGTCAGTTAATAGTCTGACTTGGCTTAGCTCATGATCTTGTGGTTTGTGGGTTCGAGCCCTGCGTTGGGCTCTGTGCTGACGGCTCACAGCCTAGAGCTTGCTTCAGATTCTGTGTCTCCCTTTCTCTCTGTTCCTCCCCCACTCATACTCTGTTTCTCTCTTTCTCTCTCAAAAATAAACATTAAAAAATTAGAAAAAGTATTTTGTTGGGGACATAGTTTCCCAATATAACACTTGCATCACAAACACATGAAGCATACAGATATTTATATTATTAATTCATTCAAGTGATATTTATTGAACATTTACAGATACCTACTCAATGTCAGGTAATATTTTAGGATAAACCAGCAAACAAAACAAAACAACAACAACAACAACAACAAAAAACTGTCTCTGCTGCTGTTCTAAGCCTAAGTGACAATAAAACATATTTAAAAGATTTAGCAGCAATTTTAAAAGGCATCATAATAGCAATTTACTAAACATGAGCTATTCCCGTAAATATATGATGTTTGGAATAAGCGAACCTTATCGCATTTGCTCTCAAGATCGCTAAACAAGATCTTCTTCAGCTTTCAGAATATTTGGCAAAATAAAATAATCAAAGTAGTGGGGAGCGTTGTACAATATAGCTTAAAATGCAATTAGTATACAACTATCCAAGAAAACTAAAACACTTTAACATCAATACTAAGAAATGACCACTGCTAATAAACCTGATATAATATTGTTTTAGACAATGTTTTCTGAACTGAGAAGAAACATCAACGTTGGTAAGTACTGCAATTGTAATATTAAAACAATAATTACCTCATTACAAGGCATTGTGATCAGAGGAAAGTATTTTTTTTTTCTGGCAGTCATAAAGGTGTTTTTTTTTGGGGGGGTATACTTATATCTGTCTTCTAAAATGGCTGTTTCAATAAACATTTATAACATGGAGTTATATTTTATGGGCTGTGTTTTGATCTGATCCACATAAGAAGCAAATATTTTAAAGTGAGACTGTAATGCTAGATGTTCCCCAAGCTCTCAGGCTGAGTGGAAATAGCACTACATCTCCATCCAAGAAGTCTAAGAGCCATACAATACGAAGTACTAAAGGCATTAAATTCCTTGAGACTCTGTTTTTCATTCTGAAGAGGGGGCTGTGTGAGAAACAAACAAAACAATCTGAATGCGAAAGTACTTTGCAAACTGTTCAGTGCTGTACAAAATTGGCCACTCTGGTTCTTTCTACCAGTTCTGAGGGTGTGTGGTCTCTGATATATATAGCCTATCGGTACTTTTTTTGCCTCAAAGTCACTCCCCACTGGTCTCTAGAGATGTTGTGTCATTGCCTAGTTCCAACAGTCTGGAATTTAAAAAATAACGACAACTTCCTCTTCTAAGCACATCACATGTGTTACTGGACTTCACAACTGTATGAGAAAGAGGCTTTGGAGAGGTAATATAGCAATAAGCGAAAGAACCTGGATTAAACCTAGACAGGCCTTCTGCAAGCTTCTTATACCATTCCACATTACCGGCTGGTCATGTGAATCTACTGAGACCAGGGATGGTGTCTTATTCATTTTATACTCACAAAGTCTAATGCTCTGTTTTGCAGTAGGTACTCCATATGTTGGTTAAGTGAGTAACTCATCCATATGTCCGATTTACATTCTTCTTGCAATCAAAGCCCATTTCCTCAGGCTTTGATATTAAAAGACATAAAATACTTGGTTGGTTAACATTTTTGTATCAGCCCTTGTGATGTTTGTATAGTACTACATCTGCTTTTGTTATACTTTTTGACAGCTTTTTCCTTGAATTTTAAAAAATAGGGTATCATCATATGCCTTTACCTTGTACATTTCACTTGTAAATGTTGTTAATGGGAAGAAATATTAGAACCATAAAAACTTTCTAGAATTTCTTCCTCATTCCCAGAAAGAAAAAAAACAATAAAGGAAAAAAAAAAGACTACTTTATTTATTCACATTCCTCCTTGCCTAAAATGAAATTAAGGCGGATTCCAAAGCAAAATATAGCATATAGAAATAAATCAATTTTTTAAATGAAGCAATGTAAAAAGTAGTGACAGCAAAGTAAGATGGTACCAAGAATTAAATTAACATACAATATGTACCCCCTGAAGTTTCTATGCCTGGCTTAAAGTAGGATCACAGAGCATTCTGGAAGAGGGAAAAGGGTTTAATTGCAGGGTTCAGGAGGTACAACAAACAAACTGCATAAGTCTAATTATTCCTGGTATTGATACCAGGGAGACATTTTTCTGTGGGTCCTCACAGAAAGTTACTGTTTGATATAATAAACAACCCTTGTAGTAAACAATGTGATGGATTTTGTAAGGTTGTTTCTTATAATGCACCTCAATAAATGTTGATGGCTTCTTAGAAGAATATGATGCAATAAAAGGAATTTCACCAGTAGAATTCAGACCAGTGCCAGCTATGTGATCTGCCCTAATCCCAGAGGATTTTAGAGTTTCTAGGGAAGGAGTTTAAGCATCAGAAAAATCTGTGAACTTCCTGATAATTGATGTCGGGAGCGGGGGCAACACTGTGCACACCATAGGTATGCTTTTCTCTAATGAGGTGATAATATCATGAACATTCACCAGATTCTTGAGAGGTCAAGAAATGAAAAAAATTAAGCATGTTCCCTCAGGAAGCTCTATAAAAGTTTTTGAGCAACAATGAGTTCAGGGTAATGGTTACAGAGAGGAAGAGGTTCTATTAGCCAGTTCACTGCAGAGTAAGAGTAGAATGAATTTCCTTTTCTGAAAACTACGGTTTATAAGGACTTCCACTTAGAGGTCCATTTAGCAGGACCAAATTCTCTTCTTTTTTTTTTTTAATTTAAAAAATGTTTTAAGTTTATTTATTTATTTTGAGAAAGAGAGAGAGTGTGCACACGTGAGGTAGGGGCAGAGAGAGGGAGAAAAAATTCTAAACAGGCTCTGCGCTGTCAGCACAGAGTCCCATGTGGGGCTCAAACTCACAAACCCTGAGATCACCACCTGAGTTGAGATCAAGAGTCAGATGTTTAACTGGCTTAGCCACCCAGGTGCCAAATTCTCTTCAAAAAGAAGTTATCAGTTCTAACTAACACAGAGACAAAATGGGCAATAACAGAAATTATATATAATGTTTCTAATATCAACTAAAAAGATATGATAAAGAAATGGCAATTTAAAAATGAGAAAGCAAGAAGCTCCTGAGTGGCTCAGTCTGTTGAGGGTTAGATTTTTGATTTCAGCTCAGATCATGATCCCAGGCTCATGGGATCAAGCCTGCATATGGCCCAAATCTGTGCTGAGCATGGAGCCTGCTTAAGATTCTCTCTTACCCTCTGCCCTTTTCCCTGCTTGGGGTCTGTCTCTCTCTTAAAATTCAATTTTTTTAAAAAGTGATAAAGCAAAATTTAAAGGCAAATATTTGATAACTTTGCCCCTAATCCTTACTTATTATTTGGAACTGAAACTAACCCTGATTTTATTTCCAGAACTGTGTAGACACTTATATTTTTCTAATATTTTTTTTTTCTGATGGAGAGAGAAAGAAGATGAGCAGGTGTGTATGGAGAGAGAGAGAGAGAGAGAGAGAGAGAGAGAGAGAGAGAATCCTAAGCAGCCTCCATGCTCAGTGTGGAGCTTGACGGGGACTTGATCTCACAACTGTGAGATCATGACCTGAGCTGAAATCAAGAGTTGGACACTTAACCAACTGAGCTATCCAGGGGCCCTACATTATTTTTTTTTAATGTATAACTTCATTTGTTAGTTTTTTTAATTTTATTCAATTTATTTAAACTAAAAAATAAATAAGTTCACTTAAGTGATGAGTTTTGTGAAAAGCCAAGACTAATCAACAACTAGAGATGAAGAATTGATGGATGTTCTTTATATTTATGCATTTTTATAAGTATAATTTATAATTGTTTCTTTCCTGAGTTTGGGTAAAATATATTTTAAAAATCTTTTATTCTCTTTGGGAGTCTGGGTGGTTCAGTTGGTTAAGAGTCCAACTTTGGCTCAGTCATGATCTCATGGTTCGTGAGTTAGAGCCTGACATCTGGCTCTTTGCTGTCAGCACAGAGCCTCTTTAAGATCCTCTGTCCCCCTCTCTCTCTGCCCCTCCCCTGCTCATTCAATTTTTCTCTCTTTCTCTCAAAAATAAATAAACTTTAAAAAAAAATCTTTTACTCTCTGGAGCCATTGTAATCATATTAAGATAATTCAATTGGGAAATTATAAGGATAACCACTACAGCAACCTTAAACAAATTCCCGGGAAAAACCTGTTTTCATGATTAAAAACCATCTTTTATGTAAATTTTTCCTTTCCTTGCCTATGCTAATGAATTTTAGTTTGATTTAATATAAATAGCTAAGTTTCTTTTCTTTGTTTTTTTTTTTTTTTTTTTAAGAGAGAGAATGAGTTGGGGGGAAGGACAGAGGGGGAGAGAGGGGCACGCAGAGCCTGACACAGACTCGATCCCAGGACCCTGGGGTCATGACCTGAGTTGAAATCAAGAGACAGATTGCTCAGTGAACTGAGCCATCCAGGTGCCCCAAGAAATAGCTACATTTCCTAATATCTATGTTCATAATTTACTCTTATTTCAGAGTTTGTTTATCAAACCTCTGGGGAAACTGCTGAAGTTCTCTAGGACTTTGTTCTTAGTTTGTTACTTTTTTAATACTGAAAATGAGAAGTTAGATTTAAATGATAATTTTGAAAATCCCCTCCATATTTAAAACTTGGTGATTAATATTGCACAGGTAAAAATAATCTGATAGACATGTACTAGATGTGAAAACTAATATGAGGCTTATCCCACAGCAGGTGCTCAAAAGATCTTTAATATGAGTGAATATTTAAGGAATCATAACATAAATTAATTTGAATGATCTGATTTTATCAAAAGCATGAGATTATTTAAACATTAGACAAAAGATAATTTTAAAACATTCATATTTAGTAGCTCAAATTATGAAAATAATAAAGTGTAAAATTTTTGTTTTTTTTAAAACTCTGTCCTTTTTGGGGGGTGAGAATGGTTTACAATTATTTTATTCCATTAAAAGAAATGTAGGTCACAAATGAATAATGTCATCCTGAGATATTAAAAATGTATAATGATGATAATATAAAATGAATATCCTAAGATATGAAAAGCATATCTTTATTTAAGTTTTATTTTACTTAAACTATGTTTAAAAAAAACAGAAAGTGAAGGGAAAAGTATGCTATTTAAGGAGTCAGTTGATTTAACTGTTTAAACAACTCTTAAAAGTCAAATGGCTTAAATGCTAAGAATTCTCATTAGTATTTACCTGTTTCAGTTTCTAACCATCAAAGTCTTCCAGTTAACTATGGATATGTTTGTCATAAGAGGTGTTTTTTTGCTTATTTTTATTTTCTAATTTATTTTCAATAAGTATCTATTATTATGAAAATAAATTCTGTTCAAATATGTAAATAAAAACTGCAATCTTACGGCTATGGAACAAGTAACAAAGTAAAATATACATTTACCTTACTTTTTTCTCTAATTTATCCTGATCCATTTACATTTGGTTGGAGAAATGGTAATACAGAGTAAGTTTATTGAGAAGCTGCACATTAAATTATAGTTGTCCTTTAAATTACATTAAATCCCACTTGTTCGTTCTTTCTTTCTTTCTTTCTTTCTTTCTTTCTTTCTTTCTTTCTCCTTTTGGAATGAAGAAGCAAAATAGGAAATGAAAGTAGAAAAAATAACCCCTCCCTTGTAGTCAGGAACAGAGGTATAAGTAGCTCAATTACATGCTTCCTGGAGAGAGCAGTGACATGTACACTGGATGGCGTCATTTCCCAAAATATAGATAGGACTCTGAGTGCCTCTGAGAATCTGCTATCACTTTTATGTATTTATTTATGAGACTTACCTTGACTAATTTCCATTTCCTACGAGACTAGAGAGATCTGGGTAAACACTTACTCAATTGCTTTAAAGTCACAAAATATATGTATCAAAATTTTCATTTCAGCATCATCTCTAATTACTTAACAGGCCTATTTAAACATAGTTATTAGTCAATAAGTAAATGTTGATTCCATGAACATTTCTTTTTGAAAATCAACAAGGCCAAAAGGAAAATGTGGATCACATACCCTTTTTTATTCAATCATTTTTTCAATAACCTAAATTTATTACTAAAATAGGCAAAATGTTAAGTAAAATATACTATTAAAATGTGCAAAATGCATTTTGTAGCCAGAATTATATAAATGTCATTTTTAAGTGTATTTATATATTTTGAGAAAGAGAGAGAGAGAGACAGTGTGGAACCCCATGAGGGGTTCAAACTCACAAACTGTGAGATCATGATCTGAGCTGAAATCAAGAGTCGAATGCTTAACCAACTGAGCCACCCATGCGTCCCTTTTTTAAAACTTTGTATTATTTATATTTTTTGGATATTAATATGTTTAATATGTTTTTATCCATTTGTATGGATAAACTAAATTTGTCTTTAAAAATGTGTATATCCCTAATATTCTAGATTATTTTGGCTCCTTAGTTCACTAAATAGAGAAATCAGATAACAGAAGCTAGAATTCCTATTTCTAAACTTAAATCAATTAATAATATGTCATATGACATTGTGAAGGTCATGGATTTTCTTATATTGCTACTACGTATGATATTTTAAAAATAATGAATTTATATCACTGGATCGTTATAAACGTTAGGTAAAAAAATAAATGTAAGGTGATTTGCCTTGTAAAAATATATCAGCACCCAGGAATTTCTATTTTGTTGAATGTAAAGAAGGTAAGAATATCTTTAGGGGAAAAAAAACAGGTATCAAGTAGCAAAGATTAACCCTGAATTTTTCAGAAAGGAGAACATCATAAAAACTTAAATGGATTAACATAATAAAAATAATATTAAAATGTCTTAAACCTGTCTTATCCAAAATTATTATTTTTCATGGTGACAGTTTCATGACTCATAGATTAAGATAATAATTACATATATTAGATTATCAATTACATCCAATTGTCAGGTGAATATCACATTCAAATTTTGCTGAGATATTCTGATCTTTTATATGAGATGTACAATTTAGGTAAAAAATCATATAGAGAAGTGTCATATTCCTTATAATGAAAAATTGAGCTCAGAAGAATCAAAATTTTTGAGGCCTGGGGTACTATCATAGTTTAGACAAAACTCTAAAAACTGAAATTTCAGGATACTCTATATGTTTGTAAGTTGAGTAAGTGGAAAATAAGCTGATGATTTGTTAAAAGTCTATTTCAGAAATTTTTCTGTGACGTTTAGTATTTCTGTGGCTCTTGACTACAATCAATGTTTATTTTGTTTATTTTGTGACTCAGCCAAGTTTCAGCATTAATTTATGAAGCTAGACTAGTCAAGAGAAACCTCTCTAAAATTAAGCAAACAGATGTCTGCTGATATTGTCTGCTGAGTAATTATTTACATCAAACAATTAGTTGTATTTGTATAAACAATAACTTAGACTCTTAGATCTCTAGGAATAATTTTGTAGCTTAAATATCCAGCAATATTTTCCTATCAGACGAAAGGACAAATATTTAGGGATGAAATTTATTTAATACAATATATGTACACATTCAGAGTTACTTCCTCGTTGTAATCATCAGTCATGTTTTGAATGTAATAATAAGCTATTATACAGATTACTTTGCAAAGAGGTTTCTATTCTGCCCTTTTTGGAAAAAGTTTGTCCTGGGATTAGATAGATGTAAGTCTACACGTACATGTTTTGTATGGCAACACTCAGAAATCATTTCTGAGTCACGAGGGGCCATGTGGTCAGCAACTCAGGCAGATCATCCAAGTGTTCTGAGATGGGGTTGTGCCTCTGAACATAGTTAAAAATCATATAATGTTATCATACCTGATAAACTCTACAGCACTGGCTACTGCCTTAGAAAATGGTTCCATTTCTCTGACCTGAATATGGTGGACTGCTTAGGGGTTAATAAATTCCAGGCTTGTGTTATTTTCTGCAACTCACCAATAAAGATCAATTATGGGAAATAGTGCGGTGTGCAACCTTTACAGTGCCGAGATACTAAAAATTTATTAGGAAAATGGTTTGGAATTTCTTCTATCTCTAAAAAGAAAGCATGAAAAATAAACTTCAAAATATCAATTTAGATGTAATGTTGAAAGTGGCTAACCCCAGAGCTGCCTTAAATCACGTCTTATTATACCCAGCAAAATTTCCCACCCAAAGTATGAGCTATTTGAGTTACCTCCCTCTTTCTATTTTTGGGTTACCTGTCATTCTTCCCATTTTAGTAATAAGTATCACAGTCAAAAGTTTCCAGGCAGAGGTACACATTCTTTCACATGTTTTTCTCTGTACTTTTTTGATCACTTTTCTTGCCCCTTTTTATTGGACTTAAATACAATGCATAATCCACCATGAACATGTATATGTGAACTACATTAAAGGACTGGCTTTGTCTTGATGAAACAAAATACCCAAATAATAGGGTATTACAGATAATGGAGAGTATGTTTTTCTCTAATATAACCTTATGACAGGACACAGGCATTGACATCTAATGCAATGACTTAAGATGTCAGGGTACAGGTCTTTTAATCCTCTTAGATTTTTCAAGTTTAAAAATGGATTCTGCAGCTGCAACCTTCATGTCTTCATTTCATGCAAAAAGTAGATGGATATGTGAAAGTTGAAAAGGGCACAGACCAGTTGAATCTGCCTAATTTAAAGATGTTTCATAAGAGACTCTTAAAAATTGAGAACAAATTGAGGGTTGATGGGGGGTGGTAGGGAGGGGGGTGGGTGATGGGTATTGAGGAGGGCACCTTTTGGGATGAGCACTGGGTGTTGTATGGAAACCAATTTGACAATAAACTTCATATGTTGAAAAAAAATAAAACTTTTGATCTTAAAAAAAAAAAGATGTTTCAATTTATATTTAACCCACATAGTTCATAATTGTGGGACATGCACAACACTGCTTGCAAGAGAAACTGAGATATGGTATTTCCAATGGAACATATTGACATTCTCAATCAAATTGTGAATTTAGGCAAATTATGTGTATTCCCTAAGCCTCAGTTTCCTCAGTTCTAATTTACCCCTTCCTATCTACAAACATTAAATGAATAGTAATTGAAAATGCAATTGAACTATCCACAAAATGCACATGTAATCACAATTTAATTTAAATATTTACATAAAGTGAGTTTTATGTTATAGACTGCTTTGTGTCTGATAAATACAAATGCAACATGACTGCCATATTTTCCAAATAAATTAAAATGTATGAAATACTACAATTAATTTTAAGCACTCTATTTAATTCCTGTCAGGAATTTAATTTTTATACTTATTCAAATCTGAGAAATAATAATCAGACTATCAGTAAATAATATGTAATAGTAAAATACATTCATATATGGAATAATTTATATTTTACAGATATTCATACTTGCACTTTAGGAGGTAAAAACTAGATTAACATACCATATTGGTATTTTTAACACTTTTGATTTCATTGTCTGTCATTTTTTAAATGCACCATTTAACATATATAATTTCCTCTACTTTAATATTTTAGCTTGTCTTTGTAAAGTTTTACAGAAAATTAGCGAAAACTAGCAAGTTGAAAATCAATGTATATTGTGGTATTTGTCATAAGGAAATGTTTTTCAGTTTTTTAAAAATTATTTCCATCTGGCCCAGTAAGTGAAAAAGTGACACCAACACAAATGAAAAATTAGAACAAAGAAATGAAAGCATTAGTTTACATTTCCTTATTAAATTTCCAGTAAATCAAATTTCTCTTTACATAAAACTGGTTTTATGTGGAACAAAAAAATTAAACGAAAGAGACTCTTACATACAGAGAACAAACAGAGGGTTTCTGGAGGGGAGGAGGGTGAAGGGATGGGCTAAATGGGTGACAGGCATTAAGAAGGGCACTTGGAATGAGCACTGGGTGTCCTATGTGACTGATGAATCACTAGGTTCTACTCCTGAAACAAATACCACACTGTATGTTAACTAACTTGAATTTAAATAAATAAATTTTTAAAAATGAATTAAACAAACTGTATTTTCACTGAAAATATTTTCTCATCCAGCTTTAAATACCTCTAGTGACATGCCACAAAATGGGGAGAAAAAAACGTTAAAAATAACTTGTCACTCTGACAGTTCTGTATACAAAAACTGACTTATAAATTAGAATGATAATTAAGTATGTGTGATACACTGTTTTATAAACTTTATCTTAACATCATTTTTTAGACTTAGGTGCTAATAAAATGTCACAATTAATTATTTACTCATGGCAGATTGAAAGCTAATTAGACTTTCTCTCTGGGCAATATTCCTCATTAGAGTAACTAGCAACAGTTTGAAACAACTTTTGATAATGTCAGAGTGCATGTCTATCTTGATCACTTTTATCACCAATATGTAGCATAGTTTTTACCTGGCATGTAGTCAGTGCTCAACAAATACTTGCTGAATTAATGCATGAGTTAGTAAATGAATGAAATAAAGGACATATTTATAGAGTAAGATTCAATTTTTAAAATGGTATGTTAATTTTTGTGTAAAACAGTGTGTCCCTTGTCAAAATCATTTACCACTTAGATGCAGGCAAGTTTCATTATTATGTTTAATTACTGAAGATTGCCTTACTTCTTTACTTGACCTCAGTAAAAATAATGTAGCTTTAAAAAAAAAAAACTTAAAATTTTAGAATGAGTGTCTGAAAATCCTGATTATATAATACAAATTTATAATATTTACAATCTTTCAGAATTTGATTAAGTATCCTCAAAAATTTCTGTTGCATTTAAAACTGTATTTTTCTCCATACAGAACAAAAGATTTCTGATATATGTGTAGTGTTTAATTTTTAAAAATAATTCTCTCCTGAGGCATCTGGGTGACTCAGTCAGTTAAGCATCTGACATCAGCTCAGGTCATGATCTCACAGTTTGTGAGTTGTAGCCCCGTGTCGGGCTCTGTGCTAACAGCTTAGAGCCTAGAGCCTGCTTCTGATTCTATGTCTCCCTCTCTCTCTGCCCCTCCCCTGCTTGCACACTGTCTTTCTCAAAAGTAAATAAACATTAAAAAAATTAAAAAATAAATAAAAAATAATTCTCTCCTGCACAGGCTTTCTGAGGAACTATTAAATAACGGGAGGAGTGTATTTGCTCCCAATTAGAAAAGAATATTCATGAGGAAATCCTCCTTACTCTTGGAGGACAAATAGTACTTCTCAGGATCTTAGTAACTCATATTTCAAGTTTTCAAATTTATTTTAAAATAGTGTATGTACTACTAGCATGCATAATATCATTTAGTCTTTAATCTGCATTTATCTAATTTTGGAAGTTACTTTCTCGCAGAGTATGTAATGAAAGTATACAGGAAAACAACACAAGTGTCAGTGTGGAACACAGAACGAGTTTACACGGTTTTCCATTTCAGTGGGGTCAAGAGCTTTTGGCATGTCTCTGATTTAATATAAGCATTAAAGAATGGTTGAGATTTTGACAGGCAGAGTTATAAAAGGGCACTTTCTAATCAGAGTAAATAGTATTACCCACAGTGGGAAAGTGCAGGTTGCTGAATCTCAGGAACGTAAGAGAGGAAAGACAAATTTAAAGCTAGTCCCAGGCCTATTAGTAAGGTCTTGAATGCTAAAAAATTCAGATAAATCCTTAATTTAACAGGCAGTGGGAAATCACTAAGAGTCTTGAGAAGTGGGGAAATATGATCCGAGCTGTATTGTAGGAAGAAACTGCATGAAAACATATGGTGAGAGGAGGAGGAGGCAATGATAAAAGTTAAAAGCTCCCCAAGAAGTTTAAATGGAGAATTTTTTTGAGGTAGTAAACCAATGTTTTGTTCCCACTAATTCCTAGGTCCTAATAGTCTTGTGACTCTCCCGTTAATTGTTTCAATGGTACTTACTACGTTGTGGGAAATCACTGCATGGAACCAAGAATAAGGGAGACTTTATTCAACTTTGAGGTACATAAGGGTCTTACTGAGACACAGCAAAAGTGTCTTTTTAAAGTCTTAAAAAGCCGTGTGTGTGTGTGTCTGTGTGTGTGTGTGTGTGTGTGAGAGAGAGAGAGAGAAAGAGAGAGAGAGGGAGAGAGACAGAGAGAGAGAGAGAAAGGGACAGAAGGACAGAGAGTTTCTAAATTCTCAAATTTTCCCATTACATATCACAGGAAAATTTCAGTAAACTGAACACCAAATTTTACCATGTGCCAATCGGTAGAGAGGATATGGGATACAATATTATGATGATATAGCAGAAGTTTCTCTAAAGATAAAGGGGGGGGGGTGTTAACAAAGTAGGAAGAGAGTGAAAAAATGTGAAAATGTGAAGACTGAAATTCGGGAAGAAAGATGATTGGTGATTTTTCTGAAAAGGGACCCACAAATACCATCTGAGCTACAAAAAGATACTGCCTTGCAGGGTGTTCCGTACCAACAAGTGTAACCCTCACAGAGTAATAATAAGGAAGGGCGTAAGATGGTACTCCGTGTTTTTTAAACTTCAAACAGTACATTTAATATTAGCTGATAGATAGTCACAAGATTTCTAAGTACAAAATATTGCTCCTTTGCTGCTTTGCGTGAGAAGCATTCAGTACTGGTACTTCCTAATCTAACACTGAAATATCATCTGATCTAATACAAATCTGTCTTTTCTTTCGCCAACACAATAAGCTCAGCAGATGTACATATCAGATTCAATAGTTCATCTTACCAAATCAAACTTTCCTATAAGTGGAATACATTACCTTCAGCTCTGTTCTATAACTTAGCACAAATTCAGTGTAAGTAAAGAATAAAATCCTTCTTTTGTGTGAAAAAAAAAAAGGTTTCATCTAATAACTTTTGGAGATCGCTCCTCTGCCTTATTCTTTACTAAACATAAGAGGACTTTGAAAAAAGGATATGGATGGTCAAAAAGATGTTTGACTGCTTATTATGCTACCTGTAAAGAAGAATATGCATATGCCAGAGAGACAGGGTTCTCAGATTGGGTGCCATATTTAGGCCATCAGGTTTGACATTTCATTTGCAATAAAAGTTACAAATGCTAGAAAGACAAGACCCCTCCAAGTGGGAGTAGGTTCTCAAAGTGCTGTCCCTGACATTACCATATAGATGGAGATATAAATATAAATGAAGCACGCCATTACCTGTTGTATCAAATTGTATTTGATGTTCAGACAGTTTAAGACTTCTGCATATTGAATGTCAAAAACAACAAAAAAAGAAAGTATCTGCTATCATTATAGATCAAGTAACACTTTTAAATCCGAACAGAAAATCAAAGAAAATCACTATTGTAAAGATAACCCTAATAAATACAACACACTAATATATAATTAGACAAAAATAAATGCCTTATGATATAAAGTTCTGTGAAAAGAGGGAAATCAAAAGCATTTTATTGCTTGTTGACTTCAACCTATAGCATTAAGCATTTTCTTTTTCAATATTTTCTTAAAATGACTATTAGTACTGAAGTTCTGCAAAATAAGCCTGGTTCTGAACAATAACAATACAATTTTGACTGCTCAAGGATATTAACAAGGAAAAATATAAGACTACTCTGTCTAAAGTGGTTTATTTATCCATAAAGCAAAGATACACAAGAATTAGAGGGAGTTTGAATATGAGCAAGGTCTGAGCTGTTTGGTAGATTAATTGGGTAACACCCCACAGCAGAGATTGAACTCTTCATGTGAAAGGAAAGAGTGAACACAATTAGAAGAAAAAAGATGCTAGACTGGAGGCTGACAGACTTGATCTGTAAAGAATCAGAGAGTAAATATTTTAGCCTTTGTGAACCATAGTGCTTGCCACAACTACTCTGTCATTGGAGTAGGAAAGTAGTGACAGGCAATTTGTAAATGTCTGTATTGGGCAGGCCTATGTTTTAATACATTTTATTTAAGAATGCTAACATTTGAATTTTATATAATTTTATGTGTTTTAAAATATTTTTCTTTATTTTTTTAGCCATCTAAAAATAGAAAAAAATATTCTTATCTTGCAGACCATACAGAAACAGAAAATAAACAGCAAGCTACATTTTGCTGGTTACATTTTGCTGACCTCTGTTTTAGATCTATGATGATTCCTGATTTCCTAAATAAAGTGCCTACTACTGCCATCCTCTATAGAGACACTATGATAACCAGCAGTATCTCAACCCAGGGATAATAAAGGAATGTATTGGGAAATTTTCTAGTAAATAAAATCACAGGAGGTAGAAGGAAACGACATGGGAATGAGAAAGCTAAGTATTAAACAAAATTAATCAAGAGGTAAAGACTGCTGAGTGAGAATAGATAGTAGTTAATACATTGGATTAAAAATAGGGAATAAAATACCAGAAACCTCAACAAGGTAAAAGGAAATATGAAAAAGTGTTAAATGAATTAAATACCAAGAGTATATGAAATAATAAAGATGACAAAAATAATAGCAAACACCATCATCATCATCCTACTACAAGAGGCAGTTTATATAGCAGGTAAGAGATTTTAGATTTAACTATATCACTTCAACTTTGCCATACCACTTACTTTAGGCAGGTTACATAAACGATGTGTCCCAGTTTCCTGATCTATAAATAGGGATTACACCTACCTCAAAGGGTTGTATGAGGATTAAATAAATTAATATATGTAACACATTTGGAATAGTATTTAGCGTAGCAAGCCCTGTATTGGTGTTTGCTAGTATTCATATAATTTTTTTATCCGTGTAATTTTTATCTATGTATGGAGATATTTTACTTAGATAATGTTTTTAAGATTAGGGAATTAGATATATGGTGTATTTTTTACCCTTATATACAACTATTAATCCAGTAAAAGTAATTTTTAAAAACTAAATTGAAATTTGTAAAGTTAACCTAACAATTTAGTGGCAAAAATTATACTCGGATATTATTCTTACATGTAAAGCTCTATAGGGGAACATTATCTTAACAATAAGGATGTCAAAAGTGGTTTGCATTTCTTCTTGAAGATTCAATACTCCCTAGGTGCTGAAACAGACAGTTTTTAAAACAAAAATTATTTTAAAGTTTAGTGTAATTTCATTTTCTTATAAGGGTAACTTTACACAATGGAAATACTGAATAAATGCAAAAGAAAGGAAACTTTTGATAATTATAACTTATTTGGTTGTTATAAACAGTGAGTGGCAATTGCAAGCTCCCTGGAAAGGAAATCAAAGGAAAAATAAACACTAATGCTGCAAATTAATTTTTTTTTGTTAATTTGGATTTTATGCTAAGTAAAAAGGGAAGTTAGTGAAGGGTTTTCAGCAGGTGAGTGAAACATTTAATTTGTATTTTAAAAGATCTCTGCCTGTTCTTCCAAGGATGGTAGTCAATAAAAGGCTGTCACAATAGGCAAAGTGAAAGATGATGGCAGTTCGAATTAAGGGGCAGTGAAAATGACAAGTAGTTGGATATTAGATACATTTAAGATACACATTTTTATATGTGACCTGAACGTGGTGACTGATTGGATATGAAGATGACAATGTAATCTACTGATTTGGGAGACACTCTAATAAAAGGACCAGGCTTGAGGGCAAAGGCCAAGATTTCAGAGACAAGTTAATTCTGAGATAAACAAGAGCTACCAAATGGGTGTTCCAAAAGATGGATTTAGCCTGTAGATAAACACTTGCAAGTGGGTGGCCTACAAATGTAGGGCTGCCTAGAGGAGAAAGGAGAGATGGCCGGACAAGTAATATAGGCCCTAACACTCTTCCTTGAAAGAGTCCACTATAATCAAAGATTGACACTGAAGACAGAGCAAAGTGATTAAAGAGTAAATTGAAGATCGATATGGAAGAAAATACAGAGGAGAGGAGAGAATTTTTTTTTAATATTAGAGATACATACCCTGATGAGAAGTCAATGGAAGAAATAAGATGCAGAAAGACGGAGGAGTAAATCAAAAGGTGGCCCAGACAAGGTGTCAGCAAATGAAAGTTAGGGCATAAGTGAAGAAACTGTCTTGACAAGAGGAGAAACAGGCTTTGCATTTCACAGAAGGGAAGACAGAAAATGTGTGCAAATGCAGGTAGGTTTACAGATTTCACTTTGGAACGATGAAGAAGTTCCTGTTTTATAGCTTTTATTTATCATTAGTCTCCTCAGTTGGACCCTTACCATTGTTCAATATTTCAGAAGATTGTAAAACTTTTCTTAAATTAAAATGTATTCTTTTGATGTCTCTAAAAATGCCTGGAAAAATTGAAATAAATATGTGAAATTATAGGGAGATCAAAGTATAATACAGAAAAAAATTACAAAAATCCAACAAGTAAGTAATTTTTCATTATTAGAGAAAGTGAAGCATAGAAAAACGGTGTAACAGCTATTTTGAGGAACATAATAAGCATCTAATGGGTGATCAGACTGGATAACATCTAAGGATAGCATTTATTCACTTTTAAGTGTCGGCATTTGTATTATAATCTGTTTTTAATTCTTACAATGGAAAACTCCAAATATATGCTATCATAGAATAGTACAATGAACTCATATTTGGCTATTGCCCAGTTTGAACAATTAACAATCCATGAGCATTACTTACCTACATCTCCAACTACCTACTCTTTATATTATTTTGAAGTTATCCCAAATATTATTTCTAAAAGATAAGGATGTTAAAAAGAAGTAGTTTTATTTGCATAAGTTAAAATACTTATAATTTAATAATATTAAAATATTTTTTTAATTTATATTATTCTTGATATTATTATTATATATTAAACTTTCCAATTTTTTAAAGCAATGTCTGCTTCTTTTTTAAAATATTTATTTATTTTTGAGAGAGAGAGAGAGAGAGAGAGAGAGAGAGAGAGAGAGAGAGAAAGTGAGAGCGCACACACGCAAGAGCAGGGTTGGGGCAGGGAGAGAGGGAGACACAAAATCTGAAGCAGGCTCCAGGCTCTGACCTGTCAGCACAGAGACCAACATGGGGTTTGAACCCACAAAGTTGAGATCATGACCTGAGCTGAAGTCAGACACTCAACTGACTGAGCCACGTAGGCGCCCTTAAAATTTTCAATTTTTAAGGATGTTTTCAATCACAAGTTTCTATGTTTCTAACCAAATATGGTCGTGCTTACAAATTTCCTTTATTGGCAGTTGTCACTCATTCCAAACTCTATATATTGGTGCTTCTTTAATTTTGATAGGTTCTCTTTCCCCTTCAATGTTCTGTTTCACTTTGTATCTTAGTTTTTTTATAGTTTCAGCAAGAGACTAGTGGAATAGAGGGAGATATAACTGATTATGTTCAAATATATGAAGACAGCAAGAAGAAGAAAAAGGTAGTTTGTTCGATATCAATCTGTAAGGCAAAACCAGGACCACTGGATGCAAGTCACAGGACAGCTGACCTTCTCTACATGTGCATGACTCTCAAATTTTATATTCATCTGTGCTATCTCAACAGAACTGCAGGCTCATATTTGCAACATTCTTTGCATCTCCAAAGGAATACCTGATAGGTATCTCAAATTTACCATGAACGACCCTTAGAATTATGGCATATGATTATAAGTCTCTAGATTTTAGGATTTCTCTCTCTTTTTTTAAGTGCTACAAAGACTAATGGAAGCATATATTTCTTGAATAATAAACATGAGTTCTGGAACAAAACTGCTTGAAGTTAAATCCCAGCTTTTCTGCTTAACAGCTATGTGATATTAAGCAAGTTATATACCTGTTTTTGTCTCTATTTCCTCATCTTTAAATTGGGAATTATGATAACTTAGTCCCTAGCACAGTTGAAAAGATTAAATCTTGTTAAAATTGTACCTGACATAGAGCAATACTAAAGAAAAATTAGGCATCTATATGCTTACATCACCCAATTTCAATTGTCTATAAAGCCCTTGTCATTATTTGGTAATTGTCTTATATGTGTATGTGTTTACTTACTTATCTTTTTAAACTGACATTTAAAAGACTTTACAGAAAATATGGATCAAAAGAAAACAATTAAAAAAAAAAACAAAACATGCTTCCACCAAAGTCAAGCTCCTGAAGTGAAGAAGTCCAGTCTGTGGGATTCATTGATAAGATTTTAGCCTCCAGAAAAGTATCTAGAATCTCTCAAAAGATTGATAAGCCTTTGCTGAATGAATAAGTAAGTTTCAAATGAAGAGAGAACACAAAAAACACAAAAGAACATAAAACAAAACAAAACAAAACAAAGCAAAAACAACAGGTCCAAAATGGAGTCACTGTACTAAGCCCACAAACCAAGACAATACCTAAGCTAATTGCAGTTTCAGCCTCTCCCAGGAATGTGACCTTTAATCAGTCAACCTGGAATTCACTGGTCAGCTCTAGTAAAATAATCCCCAATAAGATTCTTTCCATCCTCCTTAGGTAGTTTACTTAAACTTGAAACAATGAATTCTTTGCTAATAAACTTCCTTTTTCACCTCCTCTCAGCCTTTACAAACTTTTTTTTATGTAGCTCTTTGGAGTGCCTTTCTATTTGCTACATGGGATGATGCCCAATTCGTGGATCATTGAATGAAACCAATTTGATATTTAAATTGATTCAGTTGAATTTTTGTTATTTAACAGACTTGGTGGCAGTGATGGCATCCGAAGCAAACTTCTAATGGAATTTGGAACAACATGAAGAACAGGCATGGTACACCACAAATCCTTTGAGCTTACTCTCTTTCTTACCATTGCCAAGGGCACTCGATAAATTCCTCTTTGTTTTGAGCTCTGCTTTCTTTGTGTTGGGCTCCCATTCTAATTCCAGGTCCATTCAGGGTTTAGCAGGTCAGCTTGAGGCAGCAGATAGTTTCATCTGGAACCTGAGTGCCTAGCCTGGGTTCGGTCCACAATTCCCATTTTGATTGGAAATCCCAACCCTTGATTCTGTCCCAGGATCCACATGGGAACTATTTGCAGTGACAGTTTGTAGTTCTCTATTTATGTGGAGCCTCCAGTCCACAGTCTCCATTTGTTGAGGTCTGGTTCAATCCTATCCCTAGTCCCAGATTCCACAGGAATTGTTAGTGGTGTATTCAGGACCTTCTCTTGACCAGTCCACTGTAGTTGGCTACTGCTGGCGTGTCAAGGTGCACATGTTTACATGTCTTGTTTTGTGTAGATTAAAGCTATTAGCTAATGAAAATCGCAGAAGTCAAAAAGCCACAAAAATTAGTGGGCATGGGTTGAGCATGTAATCACTGCTAGACACTCAACACCTAGCCCAAAGACTCCCTTAGTAGGATAAGTTAGTCATGGACCAGGTTAGATTGGCACTGGGTCACCTACCAACCTCAAAAAAATGTCCGTGCAATGATATATACTGTTAAAAAAAAAAAATTTTTTTTTTTCACATAATTGCCAACCCAGAAGCACATCCTTTTTAGGTATTAGTTTGGCTCTGAGAGATGAAAAGAAAAGAAAATGGGAAACAAAATTAATAAAATAATAAAGTAAAATAAAGCAAGGGAATAATAAAAATGGGACCCTTAAAAAATCTGAAGAGTTAAGAGTGCTACCTTTTGGCATTTCTGCTTATTTTATGTCTAAGAACTATGGTTTCAGTAACTGTAAATAGTTTTTAAAAGGGCGGGCGGGCAAGATCTCACTAAGCTTATTTTGTGTCCTGAGAACTTGGCTAGGTAACCATCAGGCCGAGGACACCAAAATATGTCCAGCCAGAGATGGGGGTTATGCCTCATTTGTGGCTAAACATGGCTGAACACAAAACATGGGTTAAATTCTATTTGTGGCTAGGGTCCTACCAAACTGTTTCCAGCCCTCAGGAGAATTACAACCTAGAATTACATGGTTATTATAAGGAACTTTCCAATTATGTAAGATCACTTAGGAAGAGCATTTAAAGCAAGGCTTCTAAACAAACAGGACAGAAATCTATTTTAATAGGCATGCAGAAGCCTTCAAAAGACTTCAAAATTCTAAAATAATTTCATTGAAAGATTTAATAATGAAAAATTAAAGACTTTAGGTGTACCAAAACAAAAGACTATTAAGACAGACACAATTCCTACCACTCCCCTTTACTCTCCTTTATTTGAGTACTCATTCTAGTAATCCTCTGTCTTAATTGCCTTTACACTGTAAACCAGTCTGCCAGGTTAGTGGCTTTATACTCCACCTTCCCTCAAAGGGGACAATGGGCCCCTCCCATAACTGATAGGACTCTGAGTTGTTTTCTGGTAAACTGCTACATTGTTCCCTTAAACAGTAAGAAGGAAACTAAAATTTAAAATAATGAAAAATGTTGCCAAATTCTGGTAAATACCCCAGCCACGGATGGGATCCTAGAAAAACTGGCAGAAATTAGCTAAGGGTGATAATTCTTCCCAGAGTCAGTTCGCCTGGATCTACCTATAGTACCCAGTAGAAAAGGGAAAATAAAATATCTTTTGCACCCTCTTTGAGATACCTCATAAGTCCAAGGGGTTGTCTAATACTACCAGAGATAGTACTGTCTGTCCTGGCTAAAAATTACAAAATAGCTCTGTGGTCAGAAATTGGTCAAATTGTAGAGCCTCATAGATAATTGTTTAAGGCCTTCTTCCCTAAGGTAACATAAAACTACATACCCAGAAGGAAAGAAAAAACTTCTAGAGGTCTTACAAAAGAATTTATGGGTAGATTAACCTACGATGTCACTTAAATTGCTATTCTATTCTTTGAGGAATTAGGAGTGACTGTCTTCTTCTTTTCAACAGATCTTTGCAAAACTAGAAATGCAGCTGTATAGGCAATTCAAAGTTCACCTATTCCTTTTTACCAATCCCCAAACCTCCCCTATTTATCTTAAAAGGCTTTAGTTTGTATTCCTCCTATGCCTTTGAGATATAAAATTTAAAGCACAAACTTCAGGAGGTAATTCTTATCAAAAGAAAAAAATGTTGGGGGGATGCCACTTGGACTTTGGGCTAATAGGACATTGTAAGTGTAAGAAACTATAAGGTTACTGTTTATATCCATCTGTATGTTTATATATGTCTATATATGTATGTGTTGTAAATAATTGGTATTTTCTACCACCTGATGGTATTGCCAAAATTATTTTTTAAATTAATTCAATTAGCGTAAAACAAATCAAGTGCTTATATGAATAAGTATTTATAAAAATTCTCAAAATATAATAGAAACTAATCCAACTACTTTTTGGGTCCACTTGATTTGGGATAATCCTTGGCAAATAAAAGCTAGTTTAAGTTTGGTTTAATTAAAATAGGTAGGTCTTAAGAGTTATGAGAATTAAATGTAATGAAGACCTATACTTCTATTCTACCTGGATTCACTGGTCAAATAAGTTCGTGTTATCTCTCACAAAATTGGTCAGCAAGAAAAATAGCCTGGAATGATGGCTCACTTTATCTAATGTCTCATAATTTTTTGTAGGTGGTTGAAACATAATTTTTAACAAGTAAGGTAAATAGATATAAATAGAATAAGAAGTTTGTGGGTGAACTTTTTAAATAGTTTTCCCAAATAGTTTTCGGTAACCTGAAATCTGAAAGTTTTGCTAAGTTGAAAGATAAGTTAATGACTTATATGACTTAATGACCTGAATATCCAGGTCATTTCCAAATAAGATAAAATACTGAATATTAATTATTTAACATGGGCTTAGCCACTTTTGGCCTCCTTTTACAGAGGAACTAAAGATATTTGGGTGATTAGTAAATGTGTTTTGTGCCATACTGACACATTTACTATGAGAAAGCATATATTTCTAAAACTATTTTTACATTTTTCAAGCTAAAGAATGCTAATATAAAGACAGTTCATAATATTTTGCTTCTTTGTGGTCAACAAAAATTAAAGTTTTTAGCTTTAAAAATTCTAATATATAATTAAAAATACTAGAAATAATAAGAGAAACATCTCTGTATTCAAGGGGAATAAGATGTGTGCTTTCAGTGAAAGAAGGCATGAGGAATGGAGATGCATTTTTGTGGAAGAAAAATAAAGTTGTAGAAGGTTTGTGGAAAAGGGATCATTGAAAAAGGATTTTATGCATGGTCAGTGCTGCCTAAGATTAGAATGAATTTAATTAAGTAAATGAATTTTAATATCAAAAGTAAGCTGGCACAAAATTGAAGTCTGATTTTGTCTCTGTTTAAAGAAAAAAAAAGATTTCTCAAACTATTGATCTGCTCTTGATAAAAAATTGTAAAAGATTTTTCCTTACCTTTTTAAGTAATCTACCTAGAAAGCAAAGATTTTGTGTTTTATCAAAATGATTTTTTGTGCTTTATTTTATCTTTATCAGGTCTTTGATTACTTAAGAAAGTTGAGTTTTCTCTATTAAAAGAGGTTAAGGCCTTTTGACACTGATTTAACTTTCTGTATTTGCCTGCAATGTCTTTAATTATCACTATGGTTAAATGGATAACTAAGCACTGTTTCTCTGTGAACTATGACCCTTTTTAAGCAAGTATTTTAAAACTTTTTTGATATTTTTGACAAACTTTTCAAAATCAAATTCTAAATGAAGTATTTCTGACCTCAGACTAACTTTGGAATATTCAAGAGGGTCTCTGGAACATCTTAAAAGATCTGTTCTCTCTCCTTACAAAAAGAGAGATGTTACATTAATTAGACCTATTTCACATGTTAAATTACAGGGTTAACATTGTCAAACAAGTATAAAACTGATTATCTCTTGGCAATTTATCTTAAAACGTTGTTTGTCAGAGAAAGAACCAAATTTCTTTGTCAGCTGTATTGTAATAAACTCTTATCAGAATTTTTTAACCATGGCCATTTTTACGTCTTTATTATTCACAAAAAGTCACTGTTTTACTCTGATGCATTTGCAAAAATGTTTCTGCAAAGTGATTCATATTCAAGGAAACTCATGGAAAGGAGTTTCTAGACAGGTACCCTAGAGTACATGTCTTTTATCACAAAACTGAAGTGGGTAAGAATTTCCAGACCTAACGGAAAAACTGAATTCGAGCAGATCAATTATTAATTACACAGAACTACATGAACTGAAGAGACTGATTATAATTTGTTAAGACTTCTTATTTGAAACATTGCTTTTTCCTTAATGTTTTGTTTTTCCGTATTTAAGTAAACTTTTTCTCTTAAGCTATGTACAACATACAATAATTGGGTAAAAGCTTACCTTTATAAATAAAGATGACAGATTTACTTTTCCTTCTTCCCTGATCCCCCTAGAATTCAGAAACTCTTGAATATTCTTTTCATGGCAAAAGAGTTATTTACATAAGTTCAATAAGAATCTTTCTCCCTATAATAGGACACAATCAGAAACATTGGTTATATTACCAAGGTTTGGGCTGGAATGTCATATTTGAGAGAGATGTGCACAGACTCAGATATGACCAGATAAGCTTTAGAAAATAAGGTTGACTTTCCAGAGCTAATAAAGCCCCTTGGAAGAATTAACCTGGTATCTTGCTTAGAAGGTTCCAGCAAAGCAGTCTTTAAAAGAGCCTATATGGTCAATCACTGGTCTTGTGCACTTATATAAATAATCATACCAAGTTTAACTTTTTTAATGTTTGTTTTATTTATTTTGAGAGAGAGACAGAGCACGGACAGGGCAGGGGGCAGATAGAAGGAGAGAGAGAATCTCAAGCAGACACTGCCCAAAATTGCAAACTGTGAGATCATGACCTGAACAGAAATCAAGAGTCAGACACTTAACTGACTGAGCCACTCAGGCACCCCAATAATTAGGCCAAGTTTAATGCAAACAAATTTGCTCTACTCTGGTGGTAACTGTAGAGAGAAACAATTAGTTTGTGCATTTGTAGATACTAGATTCTAGTCCTATTAATTGTCTTTGAGATTTTCTTGTATACCTGTAAATTGAAGTGGATCCTTAATTCAAGTCTCTGTCACCCTTCCAATCTGGAATAACTAAGAATAAGGACTGCCCTTGAATCTCCTTGAAAGGGACTATACCAGCTTTTCCACACTGCCCAGATGACTGCCAGACATTGGGAGCTTGAACTGTGAGTACAGTAGCTGAAGAAGGCTCCACCTGACATCTGGTCCTGTACAAACACTAGAGACCCTGAATCAAATTGATTAGGAAGAGAAGTAGACTGCTTCCTGCCAAGATGCCAGATGAAGACTTCTTCCTTTAACTGAACTTGAAACCCTTCTTCCCTTAACTCTGGCACTGGCCTGGAAAGATAACACCATCATTTGTACCTCCCAGGCCATTGGTAAGCGGGGTAATATCTGATATTTAGAACAATTTTTATGTCAGGCTGGAAAAAATCTGACTGACCCCTGTTTTTTTTTTTTTTTTTTAAATATGAAATTTATTGTCGAATTTGTTTCCATACAACACCCAGTGCTCATCCCAACAGGTGCCCTCCTTAATACCCACCCCCCACCCTCCCCTCCCTCCCACCCCCCATCAACCCTCAGATTGTTCTCAGTTTTTAAGAGTGTTTTATGGTTTGGCTCCCTCCCTCTCTAACTTTTTTTTTTTTTTTCCTTCCCCTCCCCATGGGTTTCTGTTAAGTTTCTCAGGATCTACATAAGAGTGAAAACATATGGTATCTGTCTTTCTCTGTATGACTTATTTCACTTAGCATCACACTCTCCAGTTCTGACCCCTGTTTTGAATGCACAAATGCAAGCATCCCTGCACATGAATCCATTAACAGTGCCTTCTCAGTGGAACTCGCGTGTGCCCAACAGGGCTTATCTTTGTGGTGGTTATTGTTCTCCTTGGGCCAATGAATGCTTAGATGGCTGGTGTGTAGCCAGGCAATGACTCTTAAGTTATCTAGTTGTTTCCCTGTTATACCTCATTGGTCAACTCCCCTGAATTTGTTGCTGAGTTAGAAAGGATCTACAAGGAGGCAGTGTTTCAAAATTAGCTTCTTTTGGTAGATCACTGCTCCTATGTCTAGGAGTAAGTGTCAATGAGGCTATAATCAGGAATCTCTCCTTGACTCGTGAAAGTATTGTAGAATCTACTGCTAAGACAATAGCTGCCCAACAAAAGTCCTTAGACTCTCTGGCCAAAGTTTTCCTTGTTAATAGGAGAGACTTTATTTTTTTTAGCAGAACAAGAAATTGCCTGTGCTGTATCCAATACCACCTGCTACATCTTGACTAACATTTCTGTGAAAGTCAAAACTCAGTTACATAAGACCACCTAGAAAGCCACTTGAATTAAAAAGGTGGCTCCTTCAATGGGGTCTTTGATTGATTTGATTTTGTTTGGTTTGGGTCTTGAGAACAATGACTCCAAAGTGCACTCCAAATATTGGAAATTATACTGCTTCTAATAATCAAGAGTAATCTCCCTGGTGTGTTGTAATCTCTCAAGGGCTTTAAATTCATGTTCACAGCTGCTAACCACCAAGCAAATGATCTCCCTAAAACTGGACAGTTAGAAAAGGAACAAAGAGAATGACTGGCTTAAAAACTGTGAACCTAAAGCCATGGCCTGTTAATATCACAAAGATTAAGCAAAAATGTCCCAACCTGTGAATACTACACAAAAAGTTTTGAAAAGCTTCAAGAAGAAGAATTACAGAATGGTAGCTGAGAATGATTAATACCTTAAAATACATCTCTCACTTAACTTCAAAGTCTGATCAAAAGGGAGGAATTATTAAAAAGAAACAACTGGAACAAAAATCGAGTCACTTGTGCTAAGCCCCACATCAGCAAACCAAAACTTAATACCTAACCAGGAATGTATTAATACCAGGAATGTATTCTTTAACCAGTCGACCTGGAATTACCTGCTCATCCCTAGTGAGGTATTCCCCAAAAATAAAACATTTTCTATCCCCTATAGGTAAGTTACCTAAACCTGAAAGAATCAACTGTTTGCTAAAAAAACTTCCTTTTTCTGCCTCATTTCTGCCTTTAAAGACCTTCCCTTTTCTGCAGCTGTTGAGAGCTCCTTTCTATTTGCTAGATAGAATGCTGCCCAGTTCATGAACTGATGAATAAAGCCAACTTGATCTTTAAATTTACTCAGTTGAATTGTTGTGCTTAAAAAGAGCACTTAAAGGTATATAAAAATGGATTAGACTGCCTGAAAAGATGTAGATTGCTCTATTGTTGATGTAAGAATTGTCTCTAAGGGTTACTATGGTAAAGACTTTTGTACTATATATATGGTACTATCATAAATTTACTTAAATTATGAAAATCATTATTATAGCCTTTTCAATTCTGCATTCTGCAATAATACTAGTGTTACCCTAAGAGTAAAGCATGCAATTAAAACAACCCTGAATTCTAGGTAGATATACTTTTGCTTGCATCCCCAAATAAACTCTATCTCTACTAAAGAAAATATATGACACATATTAGAAAATTTTACGTTTTAAGGACTGAAATAGTTGTTTGTGAAAGTATCCTGCCTAGGAATTTACTGTAGCTGTTAAACCTTAAAATATCCCCTCAATTAACATCTTTAGTATTTTATGTGTAGCATTTTGTCTTGCCTAGCAGATGTCACACTTTGCCATGAATATATTTAACTATTTTATGATACATTTTCTAATTTTCATTTGTATCTTTTGTGATGGATTAAAATAGGACTTAATTAGATAGCTTCCTCAATAACAAGCTACATTAGAACATCATGTAGAAATGGAGTGTAGTCATCAAAGGCAATTAATGTAAAAATGTGGTCTGCAAGCCCTAACTTTTATTGCCATAAATGTTGTCACTCCAAATGAATAATTTTCACTTCAAGGAAGGTGAGGATTGTATGGAATGTTCAAAATTCTCTCCTTAATCAACATGTAGATTAATACTTATTTTAATTTCAAAAGGTAAATACTTTATTTTTTAGATTGACTCAAAGGTAATGTAAATTAAATATATACTGATACCAAAAATACAGTGTAATTCACAAGGCATAGCTTTTAAAACTTGTCATCCTAAACCAGAAAAATTAAATAAAGGCTTAGAAAATAATTTTATTATTGGAGTTCTAAAAGAGCATTATTAGGGGCAATTGGGTGGCTCAGTCAGTTAAGCATCTGATTCTTGATCTTGGCTCAGGTCATGATCTCAAAGTTTGTGAGATCGAGCCCTGCATCGGGCTTTGTGCTGATAGTATGGAACCTGCTTGGAATTCTCGCTCTCCTTCTCTCCCTCTGCCCCTTCCCTGCTCTCTCTCTCTCTGTCTCCTTCTCTCAAAATAAATAAACATTAAAAATATAATAATAAAAAAATAAAAGAACATTTAAGTAATACCACTAAGTTAATAGTTTAAATCAAATATATTTGATATTTTGGATATTGTTTATACAGCTCTAACACTCTAAAATAAACTATTATTTATTTTCCTGCTTCTCTATTATCTTTTCTCCATTATTATACTATATTTTCAAATATCAAATGATGTGGTATAAGGAGTGTGATATTGTGATTTATAAGAAATACATATACTTAGTCATTCAGATAACAAAAATAGATTTCTCATATACTTTTGGCCTTCATTAATAGTTCCTGGCTCACAGCTCTCAGAACCCTTGGAGCTTCCTGAGTGATAAGAGCTATGGGAGCATGTTTTGTTATAATATTTGGTCTTTTCCCTAAGTTCCTGAAAAAATGCTTCAGAGTTATAGAGGTGAAATGGATATCTTATTATTCATAACAAGCCTTTTATACCCCAACTGGGTTTATGTTAATGAAGTGACTTGCAAAGCACCTAAGGATAGAGGGGCTGGTTGCCAAGGGAACCAAAATGAATAAAGGGTTGGAACTTTCAGTCCCATACCCTGATTTCTGGGGAAAAGAGAGGAGAGGGGAAGTTGAATCAATCACTAATGGCCAGCAAGTTAATCAGTTTTGCCTACATAATAAAGACTCCATAAAATCTCCAAAGAAGAGGGTTTGAGGAGCCTCCACATTGGGAACCAGAATGTTTCCATGTGTCACCATGCTGGGTCCCAAGCTCAATGAAGACAGAAACTCCTTTGTTTGGGACCCTCATCTTATATATCGCTTCATCTAGCTATTGACTCATATCCTTTCATACCCTTTGTAATAAATTGGTAATCTAGAGAGTAAACAGGTTTTCTGGACTTCTGTAAGCTGTTTTAGCAAATTAATCAAACCTGAAGAGGGAGTTATAGGAACCTCTGATTTATAGCCATTCAGCCAGATGTACAGGTAACAAGCTGAAATTCCAGTTGGCTTCTTGAGTTGGAAGGGGGTGTTAGAACCTCCTATTTGTAGCCAGTTGGCCAGAAGCACAGGTAACAACCTGAGCTTGTAACCGTTGTCTAAAGTGGAGGGTGGTCTTGTGGGTCTGAGCCCTTTACCTGCAGGATCTGATTCTCTCTCCAGATAGATAATGTCAGAACTGAGTTGACTCTCATATACCCTGCTTATGTTTGAGGAT
This sequence comes from Panthera tigris, assembly GCF_018350195.1. NCBI lineage: Eukaryota > Metazoa > Chordata > Mammalia > Carnivora > Felidae > Panthera > Panthera tigris. The sequence goes on from NC_056663.1 coordinate 129,081,262, forward strand.
TGCTTGGTATTGTGTGTGAAACTCCAACTCCCCTATACTGAAATTGGGTCTCAGAATATGAAAAGGAGCAGAAAAATAATTGGTCTAATATGAAAAAAGCTGAATGTCTACATTAAAATATAATAATTCCATATACACACATACACTACCTAACCATTTATTTATTAGAAATAAAGCACACTTTTCACTATTTCTGTGTATCTATGGAGGGACTGCTTAATAAGAGTCATTTCATTTTGCAAACTTTAATAAGACATATTTTACTTATTCCCAGGGCATATGTAATTTTCCCTCAGCTAACTTTTTTCAGAACTTTCTCCTTTTTCAAAACAAGAAGCTATAAAGAAAACTAGTCTCAGTAGACCAGCTGAAAAAGAGTAGCTGGCAAATTTATACAAAAGAAGTTTCAGGGAATCAATTATGATACCCTTAGTTTTAATCACTGTTCTTCTTGCCTACCACAAATCTATATTAGACATTAGGTAAGTATCTAGTTTAACATCACTTCCTAAATTTAATTTTCTAGGTTGCACTTATCAACTCTGCTCTTAAACGTTACCTCAAATGTTTGTGATATTTTTGTGAATTTTGATGGATGTGTTGAAATACAGCTTTTATTAATCAGAAGACTTCAGGGCTCCAACTTTACACTTTTACTAAGATCCTCACTAAACATTATACATTTATACCATTCTCTGGATTTTGCTTCCTCTTGCCCTTTTTTCTCTTTGTGTTCAATATATACCAAAAATTTTTAAAAAGGCAAATCGCAGACAGAACACTTAGAAATGACTAAACTCCCTTCTTCCACAAATTGAGAGAAATAAATCCTTCTCAAATGGTTGTTCTGAGGAAAGCATGTATCACAATGCATAGCACAAGTAGACTATAAATAGTGCTTGGATCATTTTCCCTATGCGTTTGTATTTAATCCCAAAGTCTAGCAATTTTACTTGTACTTCTGGCCATGCCCCCCTAGGTATTCTCCACATAACAGGTAGATTTACATGAGGCTTACACAGACACATTTTTACCAGTATTTTTTTACCTATCATTACCTCACGTAATCACTTTCTTTTCCTAAACTATCGCTTCATAAAATATTACTTTATTTTTTTAATGTAAAGTAAGAAAGCAATATCACTTGGGATTTAACATACAAATTTGGCATCAATGAAATTTTATATTTGCACCGAAACAGGTGCCTCAATCTTACAATTAATCAGAATAAGCTTACAGTAAAATATATTTGAATAGATTCACAATACAAGGTAGAAATACCTACCAGGGCACCATGACAATTCTTACTTGAATCTAACTCATTTAGTAAGATAGTGAAACATTTTTTCTTGAAGCAGATCCTTGCAAATTGGTTAAGAAAATGGAAGAGACACTTAATCAGATATCTGCTACTAAGTCTCAGACATGGTGAGCTTGCTTGTGGACCACATCTATGAATTTGCAATTTAACGTGGAAAAGCTTAATGAACACATAGGATCCAAATGAGCATGGTGCTGAAATTCTGGAGGCCTCTCTGAAATTTGGCCTGGTGACTACTATGGGGATTATCGAATATTTGGGATTTGTGATTCTCAATGTTATGCTTTCCTAATCTTATTCATTCATAACGAAGTAATGACTGCTGTACACAACCAAAACTGATTACATTCTACAATAAGTTTATAGCCATCAATGTAATGAGACAATTTTGTAAGAAAGATGAATCATATTTTATCAGTCATATATTGAAATCTCAGAAAATAAGATGTAAAGAATATAAATAATATGTAGGAAATGATTCAGAACTAAAACTCAATCTCAATTTCCTCGAATCTCAGGACAGTAATCATATTAGAACACACACAAATACAAACACATGTACTCACACATGTTTAAGGAAGAAAGTAAGAATTAGCAATGAAAAAAGCTCTGTATTTTATTTGATGTTTTTAAATGCATCTCAACTAGTTCTGTGCATGTGAAACAGAAGATAGAATGGCATGAAAGACCTAAAATAGTAGCAGTAAAATTTTAGGAATCAAAAAGGAAGACCAGAGGAAACATTAAAGGGAGGTAAGATGGGAAGGTAAAGTTCCTCTCATCTTCCTTTATTCTTCCTAAAATTTTACTAATTTTACTAATTCAATATTTAGAACACAATAAACCTCCATGAAGATGCTAAGATATTTATATTTGGTTAGTAATGAGAGGGAATCAATATATTAAAAAGAGCTACGGGAGAAAATGTTATGTTTTAATGGACTTTAAACCAAAAATAGTGTGGATTGGAGAGTGTAAAAATAATCACCCATAATACAGACTAGGATAAAAAACAAAACAAAACAAAACAAAACAAAACAAAACAAAACAATTCAGCAGTTGAAAATGTTGAGTATGACTGTTACAAATCTCCAGCAGAACTAGAACGCTCAACAATGTTGCCTAGCAATGAAACACTCCTAATCCTCTAAGAACATGGGTATGAACTGAAAATCTTTTTAAATCCATTACCATGAGAATTATAATGTCACATCAAATATCTAAAACGAAAGTTAATTATCACCTTTACAAGAGGGAAAATAATATGCATGATGAAGAATTTTTATCAGCATTTGCGTCATAACCATCTTAAGTGAATTTTGGAATGTTCTGTTTAGTCTGAGTTTTTAGTTTTGGGTAAAACTACAAAATTCCCATTTTCTAGTTATAAAAAATCAAAGTATTTCAGTACAAATTTATGGATGATAGCCAGTAAAAATGGGAAAGGAAACCTCACTTTTTACCACATTGTATAATTTCACACAGACAGTGACAACAAATAAAAATCAAAATTCACACACAATTTTGTAAAAGCAAAACAATAGCAATTTTGTAAACAACACACAATTTTGTAAAAGCAAAACAATTTTGTAAAAGCAAAAAAAATATTTAAAATATTAAAATGTGTAGTTTAGTCTCAATACATGCTCAATGAAGACATGGTTTTTAGATAAATAAAATCTTCATTTATTAATTATCTTTGGTATCTCATCTGGGAGCATGCTTGAATAGACACATACTTTTCATTTTTTTCTAGATGTAACCTTGTGTAATACTACCTCGTGGTTTAAATATAAAACCTTCGCTATGTTCAGAAAATACAGACAAAAGAAAATTCTTCCAATGGCAAAGAGATTACTGTTTACATATACATATAAATTAAATAATGTACCAAAAGAAACATATTTAGAGTGTCTATTCTAGGTTGCAAGGATAGCTAGGAGAGATGAAGTTTGAATATAGAAGCCGAGATAAAAAACTTTAGAGAAGCTCGCAGACTGCTAATAGCTCAGCCAAGTAAACTCATTTAAAACAGAGGACCATGAATGCTATCACAGAGGTAACCACAGGTTGGGCACATAGGGGAAAGAAACAACACAAGGGCGGAGAATAAAGAGATGCCTCCTGAAGGAAGTAATGCTTGAACTAAGCCTTGAAAGTAGAGTAGGAATTCACAAGGTGAAGACAGGATGAGGATGTGTGGGGAGAGGATGAGGAAGTTGTACATAAAAGAAAAACTATTGACACGGTGTGAGGTGTGAGGGATGTCTTACTCAGTGGAATCCCAGATGTTCACAGCAGTTGCAGCAAGAAGTTTATGTGGGATTAAGGTGGATAACGGGGTGAAAAGTTCAAAAGCATCAGGTTTTGAGGAAATCATACATGATAAAATGTTTAAATTTTATACTCAAGAAAATATGGACTGAAGAACTGAAAAAAATCACTATGATCAATATCATATCACATATTTTTGAACACGAATAGAGCAGATAGAGTATCACATAAAGAGCAGATAGAGTTTCACATCACCTCTAAAAATTTTAGTGGAAATTTCCTACAAGGATACTCTCTACATAACCTAGTACAACCACCCAAACAGCAAATTAACATGGAAAACAATATCACCAACTAGATTACCATTTAATATATATATCTCACTCAAGTTTTGACAACTTTCCCAATAATTTCCTCCTTAGAATTTTTTTTTTTCTTTCTGACCTACACTATACTCCAAGAATATATGTTTCACTTTTAAGGTCATATATCCTTTGTCTCCTTCAATCTGGAACTGTTCCTAAATCTTAGCTTTATGCTTTAAGAGTATAGCCAGTTAGTTTATTTCATATTTCTTTATGATCATTTTCAGATTCTGCACTTTGTTAGGTATATTACAAAAATAATTTTGACTTGTCCCATTACTAATAATCATTTGGTGAAGATGATGCCTTCAGCCATCCCTGCAAAGTTACACTTTTCCCTTTATAATTGATAAGTATTTGGGGGCCTACTTTAAGACTGAAAATATTCTATTTTCAACAAACTTTCTAGTTAGCATCTGTTGACAATATTAGTCTAAATCGATTACTCTTATAACGGTTGTCAAAGGGCGATTTTCTAATGCATCATTCTTTCTACATTTAATTGTCATTGTTCCATAAGGGAGAGTTTTCACTTCCTTCCATTTATTTAATATTTATTCAATTATATCGGTAGGGATCCAAGGGTTTCTATTTTATTTAATAGGTAATAATCCGCCATTATTACTATTTATTTTAGAGCTCAAAATTGTCCTAGATTTGCTCAGTGAAAACCCTTCAAGTTGGTTTCTACTTTTTTGTTTTGTTTTGTTTTGACAACAACCCAAATTTTTTACAAACTGCCTTGTAAATCAGGATAGTCCTGGTTCATCTTGGACTTTCACAGCCACATCCCCATAACCAGTCATTACTCTAAGAGCCCTGGTGCCTTTGAGTAGAAAATGGTATTTAAGATCTACATATTTGGTGAAATAATTTCTCCCGGGTGTCATTGCTTCTTAGCCCTTTCAAAAGACAAATCTAGGAAATATATATGTATATAAGCACATAAACATATAGATATCTCTCTATATATTTCTTTCTATATGTTAAAAATCCAAAGTTCACACCAATGCCTCCAAGTTCAATCCAATACTACAGATATCAATTGGCCTCCACTATATAATGAGAAATTGATGCCCATTATCATTAATGCATTTACTTGTTTACTCATTTCTTGTGTAACCAGTTTCTGACTCCATTAGTTGCTTCTTTACCCCCAAAACTCTTCAGGCCCACTGATGATCATGGCATCTCTTAGCCCTAATACTCTTGGTTCCTGCTCATCAGACCTTACTTTAAAAGCAAGGGAAGGAAAGGGAAGGGAGGGGAAGGGAGGAGAGTGGGGGGTGGGAATGCAAGTGAAGGGAAGAGAAGGGAAAGGAAGGGAAAGGAAGGGAAGGGAAGGGAAGAAAAGAATAGAAAAAGAAACCAATTAATATTTTTAAAAAAGAAAAGTAAGAAGAATAGAAGACAAGGACAAGGTAGAATAAAAACAAAAACTTTACCTTGGATAACAGCACCCAGGACTCTTCAGCTTTTGAATATTAAAATGTGTAGTTTAGTCTCAATACAGTAGTGAATTTTTTCCAAATACAAAGCCCCAGCCAAATCAGGCAGCAAGAATTCTGCCCCACAAAAATACAAATCTAAAGTTTATTAGGAAGAAAAAAATATTTCACTGTATATTTTCTTACTATTTATTGACCTAGAACTTATAAAAAAACACAAAAACAAAAACAAAAAAAAAAAGTGAAGAAATCTCAAGTCTCTTACAAGTCATATATTTTCAGATCAGGAATAGTTTTATTTTTCCCCTTTCATATTTGAAATGATATAAACTAAAAGTTCTATCTCAACTTAAATATTATTATTTCCACAAAACTGTCCCAATACCCCAAGAAGTGGTTAGATGCTTCTTCAAAATGAGCACCTAATCCAGTAGTTACTCCAAGGGAAGGCCTATTCTCATTACCTATCTATGTCTGCTCCACTTGACTGTAAGGTCTTTGAAGGCAAGAATGGTTATCTCATTTGTTTTTGTATTACAACACTAACAGAGGGCTTGGAAGGATTAAAAAAAAAAAAAAAGTGCTGCATACATATCTCCCCAGAGAATAAATAAATCAATTCCTTAGATCTCATTCTAGTTTGAGGGCAACTGTGAAGTCAATCTAAAGTTAGAAGTTCTCTAGTGCTATAATATTAGCACTTACTCTCCTAACATTGGTTTCCTGATTTAAATTCAACACTGCATTATTCACGTGTTTACATTAATGCCCTCTATGACCTTTTGTGTACTATAAAAATCCTTATCCATCTTATATTTGTGTGGGTTTGTTTTTTATTGATTTCCTAAGTTAATTAACTCTGTGCTACTCACCCTTGAACTTCATTTTATTTACAGTCACCAAGGTCATTTGAACTATGCAAAAGTCATTTCTCTAATAGAACAACAAACAAATTTAAACTTCTGTCATTTTACAAAATGATGAATATACACCTTATTCATTTCCTAGCTCTTTCAGTAAGTTATTAGAGTCCATTGGACTCCAGTCCAAAACGAATCTGGGTTGTCTTGGTATTCAATATCTAGCTATCATGTGTGTGTGTATAAAGTTCTGGTATTGGTTATCTTTTTTAATCTTTAAAAAAACATATAAACTCAGTATTTTCATATCCATTTTAAAGTTGGGATTTATGAGCTGAGATACTTTCAATGATTTACCCAAAATCACACAAGTAGCTGAATGGCTATCTACTTTAGTATATAAACTCCAAATCACATCCCTTTCACTATCTCACCCCAATTGTTTCCCTAGCTTTTTATTTTGAAATGTTTCAAACTTACTGGAAAGTTGAAAGGCTAGTTCAGTCCTCATTGTTATACGCTTCACCAAGACTCGCCAATTATCCTGCTTGCTTTGCCTCTTGCTCTGTATCTAATTCTCTTTTTCTCACATTTTCTCTAGATATATAGAGATACAGATATATACATATATGCACATAGAATTTTTTTTCTTTGATGAACCATCTGAACATAGTTGCATATACCAGAATATTTCACACTTAAATAATTTAGCTTGTATCTCCTAAGCACAAGGAAATTATATTCTGATAGTATTCATAGTATTCTTGCCACAAATATTTAACCTGAATCAAACAAGGAAGAAACTATTAGACAAAGCCAGAGTAAGAAGTGTCCTAGAGAATAATAAAGTTGGAATCTTTAAAAATATTAACACACAAAAAAAGGATGGGAGGACTATTCTAGATGAAGGGAGAATAAAGTACCATGGAAACTAAACACAAAACAGGAGTTTTAATTGGATCCTCTACAAAAAAATGAAAATAAAAAAAAAAAAACAGCTATGAATGACATTTTGAGGACAGTCGGAAAAATATGAATATAGGTGGCATGTTAGGTAATATTCCATTATTCATACCAGTGTTTTTCAGAACCAAAATAATAAGTGTGTCTATAACACTGTATTTTTTCTAAAACTGCCTGTGTACATATTGAGATTCACAAGAACTGTGGTTTTATGTTTTCTCTAATATACATGCACATATATATACAGACCAAAAAGGATTATGTGTTTTTATTCTTTTTATAAATACAGAATGTGAATGTCTATAAGTCGTTTTATGATACATCAAAGTTTTAGATAGAGCTATGGAGGTAAAAAAAGCAATTTAAATTCGACACTTTGTTTTATGTTCAGATAAGATTAAGTCAGGTTAAATATGTTCAGATATTTAACTAGTTATTATTAACACTAGCAATTTACAGAAGACACATGATTATTTTCTTCCCAATAGTGGGACAATAGACACGGCTCTTAACAATAAACATGGCTTTTTTGACCAGCTATTCAGTCATATACACAGCAAGTCTTTCAAAAGACCAGAGACATATGGATTGGGATTATTAAATATATAAAGTTTATTTTATTCATACCATTACATATATAAAAAATTTAATTGCACAAAATATTTTAGAATGTAAAGATGAAAGGCTATACAAGAGAGAAAGAGAAATGACCATGACGACCAAGAAGGGGAGAAACTATAAAGAACAGAAGGAGAAAAAAAAGGCAAATCAACATAATAAATCTTAAAAAATTGATAAAGATCTGTTCAAGTATATACGAATTTTCTTCCTAATCTAGTCACAATGTGGAATATAATGAAATTTAGGTGTAGGTTGGAGCATTATAAGTTCAAATTAGACAATTACATGAATGTTCATTAATTATACTCATAAAGGCTTAACTGAAATAGTGATTCTTTGTTGCTGATTATTAATACATGTATTTAAAACAATAAATAGAAATAAACCATTTGGAGTTTGTTCTTTATAAAAAAAAATTTCTCCAATACTGCTGACATAGGGTCTGATCATTTTTTTAATCAATTGAAACTGAATTTGAATATCACAGACATAATTACATTATTTTTGTACTGCTAGCTATTAGCTTTTTGGTAAATAATAAGTATTCAAAAGTATATTTTAAAACTATATACCTAAGAAGAGTCAGAGCTCTGTTTATATGATCAGTAGCCTTAATTAAAATAATCATTCATAAAATATTCCTTGAATTGAATTTAAAGAGGTATTAAAAAAAGACAATATAGGGGCGCCTGGGTGGCTCAGTCGGTTAAGCGTCCGACTTCAGCTCAGGTCACGATCTCACAGTCTGTGAGTTCGAGCCCTGCGTCGGGCTCTGGGCTGATGGCTCAGAGCCTGGAGCCTGCTTCCGGTTCTGTGTCTCCCTCTCTCTCTGCCCCTCCCCCATTCATGCTCTGTCTCTCTCTGTCTCAAAAATAAATAAAAAAAAGTTACAAAAATTTAATAAAAAAAAAGACAATATATAAATAAAGAGTAAATTAACTTCTACAGGAAAATTTCATGTCCAGAACTTAGAAGTTCTTAATCAGTACAGTCTATGGCTATATTTTTCTACATAAATAGAAAAGAATAGACTCATTATTTATTTTGTCAAGGTAAAGCACATTACCATGTGAAGAGCAACCATTTTACCCTATTCTACTCTTGTTGTCTTTATCAGCTCAGCTGTTAATGCTAAATTTCCATTTCAACCCTAGAATTGTCTTTTGTCTTTCCCTTGCTCTTTATACAGAAGGAACCGTTAGTGACATCTGTGTTGTTGTTGTTGTTGTCGTTGTTGTTGTTGTTTGAAATTCTTTAACCAACCTCTCTGCTCCTTTTTATATTGGTTCCATGCCTTAGTTTAAATTTCCGTTATTTCTTACATTGTTATTGCACTAAACTCCTGTGATTTCTTTGCTTCTTGTCTTTACACCTTCTAACCTATCCCAGACTCTACTTCCATAATTGATGTCAAAAATGCAGAATTTCATCTTCTTATTTCTTTGCCATACTCAGCTATCTATCCTTTCTCCAATTCCTTCCTTGCTAATACAATCCTGATTTTGATCCTATATGGAGTAAATCCCATTTTGGGGAAACTGGGAATTATATTTCACATAGGAATTGGTAATTCCATTCCCATAATCAGTGATCATTTTCTAAATAGGCTTATGGAAGGATTTTGGATATTGACACAGAAGGAATCTACTGGCTAAAATTTCTAGGCAAAGTCCTTGTCAAAAAAAAACCATGAAAAATAAATAATAACTTTAGCCCTTACTTTTGGACACCATTAACTTGTGAATGTGATGCTTGAAATTAATTCACACAAAAGTAATGGAGGAGAAAGAATTGCAAAGAAGTAGACTGAACAATTGAATTTACTATCCCTAGATCCACTCTGTCTCTAAGCCTTCCTGTTATGTGAGTTAATAAATATCCTAATTCTTCTTTCAGTCAAGCTTTTTTCTATTACTTGAAGCATAAATAAATGATTCTATTCAGAATTCCTGATGATCTTCCTAATTACCCACCTGAGAAAATTCACAATATTTGGTATAGAATTCAAAGCATCTTAGTCATCACAATCTGGATCTATATAACTGTCTTCACATGACTGTTTTCCCCTTCACTCATCTGCTTTCAGATGAGGGAACATTCAGAAATTTGTTCCCAGGGAACATTCAGAAATTTGGGGCTATATGTGTTTTACTTCTCTGTGTCCTTTGTACTGTAACCTGAATGAACCACGCTAACCACTCCACTTTCCCCTCTTAACCTTAAACCTGACTCATTCTTCCATCTTCAACTTCAATGCTATCTCCAGTGCCAAATCTTAGTTGACTCTTAGGATTAGAACTAAACATTTCCTCCTTTGTGTTTTTAATCTCCAAAACAAGTTACTTACATTTTACTTTAAGAATCACATCATGCAAGCATCTAGTAACGCCCATCACCTGCCCTGTATACCACTACATTCTTTTTGTTTAGTGGGAGGGGCTTCATTAAACCTGAAGAAAATTCAGGCAGTGACGAATGAAGTACCGAAGTTTACATCTATTTATCTTTGTAAAATGTACAGATTATTGTTTTTATCTGGAAGGAGAGAATAGAATTTAATATAATAGCCTCATGAAGGGGGTGCCTGGGTGGCTCAGTTGGTTAAACGTCTGACTCTTGATCTCCCAATTCCTGAGGTGGAGCCCTGTTATTGGGCTCTGCCATAACCGTGTTAAGCCTGCTTGGGGCTCGCTCTCTCTCTCTCTCCCTCTCTTTCTGCCCTTCCTGTCTCTCTCTCTCTCTCTCTCTCTCTCTCTCCTTTTCACAAAATAAATAAGCAAACATTTAAAAATAAATTAATTAAAAAGTAAAATAAAATAGCCTTACAAAATAAAGAAACTACTAAGGATAATAAAAAGATGAAATACATTTGGTTGGTTTGTGTTTGCTTCTCTTTTTGTTGACTCTGCAGGGGGAAAGTCTAGAGAGGCAGAAACTGAAGGAAGTGATTCAGAAGGAAACATGTGAGACGGGGTCAAAGCTGATTTAAGTGAAAGTTGACATTGAACACACTCTTGCAGCACAGCCCAGATCACAGACAGGACAGAGACCCACGGCTTCAAGTAGGAGGACAGTAACAGGAATAGCAGGATTGGACTCATGGTTGGATACTTTAGCCTCTCTGGGCTTGCGAGAAATATTTCATTGGGGCATTTTTCAGAAGGGCTAAGGGTCTGGGAGTGGTGTAATTCCTGTTGGAAATTTGAGCATTTATGTTAATGTGACCATAGGTGCCCCAAAGCAATAAGACTGCTGACATCTGAGGCACCTCCATATTCTATTGCATCTATAACAATACCTTATACCTAGTAGGTATGCAATAACTATTTGCTTGAATGAACCAAATACATTTGTCTAATTCTTTGATTAACCATGACCAGTCAGTACATCCTTGGTCATCACTCATGAGGCAGAACTTGAGTTGGGAAATATTTTATAAACCTCAAAAAATTTTACAAAATAAATATAACTATAATGTGTAATAAAAAAGAATTGAGCAAAGTTGTTTTTTTTTTTTTGTCTATTTGTTTGTTTTTAGGAGCAAGAAGCATAAAAGGTAGGAAAAGAAGTAGCAAGGGCACTCAAAATCTCCAATTTGTAGAATTTTTTAAATTACCACATGGCAAATGCAAATCTGTGCCTGCAACACTTTGCTGTCAGAAGAAATTGATCTCTGTGTGAATGATAATACTTAAGCTCATGGCCTTTCTGAGGAAATTCACCTGCAGCAGAATGACAAACGAGGGGAGGCCGATTATTTGGCACATGGTCAGGATGGTTACAGGAACCTGTTTTGAAAAAGAAGCATAGTCTCCTGAATAGAAATGACTGAATTCATATTTTTCAGGATTTCCCAATTCTATCTCATGTATTGCCTGGACTTGTTTTATCCATACGGTGCCCTTGATAATTTCAGAGTGAAATCATAGGGATTTGTGGATTATTTGCAGATTCTGATTTGAAACCACTGTAGCTTTTTGGCCAACCACATCCCTCTGATTGTACTTTATATGAGGTGACACATGGCTCAACTTGTTGCTCTCCAGGAGATGATGGCAGAGCAAGGACTGAGTCAATTACAAAGAGCTGTTTCCAAACTGAGGATAAATGGTCTTTGTCACAAGGCATCTTCCTAGACATTCCTGCTTTCCTGACTCTGTTTTACTCCTGAGTGACAACAAAAATATATCCTGAAAAACCTATCATGTCCACTTCAAGTTTTTGTATGCAGGCACTATATCTTCAATCTTAGGTTTATTTTTTTTTTTTTTACTTTACAAGCATCCATATTGGTGTCACGCACTTTGTTGTGAAGTATTCGGTGTTACATAGTTTGTAAATTGGTAAAGCATATCTGATAACCCCAAACTTGTGACAGAACAGTTGATCTAATCTCAATTGTTTCAGCCGTTCTTCAATAAAACTCATCTAAAAATTTCCATTCTCATCTTATTTAGTCTATAACTCATTATATGATATAACTAAGGGTACTGGGGCGCCTGGGTGGCTCAGTCGGTTAAGCGTCCGACTTCAGCTCAGGTCACGATCTCGCGGTCTGTGAGTTCGAGCCCCACGTCAGGCTCTGGGCTGATGGCCCAGAGCCTGGAGCCTGCTTCCGGTTCTGTGTCTCCCTCTCTCTCTGCCCCTCCCCCGTTCATGCTCTGTCTCTCTCTGTCTCAAAAATAAATAAACGTTAAAAAAAAAAATAAAAAAAAAAATAACTAAGGGTACTATTTCATTCTAAATTATGACTATCTCCTAATAAATACAATGGCATATATTCCATCTTATCTTAGAGCCATATGATCTCATGCTTTCAAACTTTTCCTATTTTTCGTCTATGATTATCTCAGGTATTTTATGGTAATAGCTACTGGAGTATTTTTGCTAATTTAATGTGGAAACTGAAAAGTGCTTAGAAATTCTTATCATTGTAAAATATAAAAATACAATATTGGGGGCTATTATTACAAACGTAAACTATTTGAGAAATAGGAAAATAATGTAAAAGAAAAAACACTGAAACATGGACAATAATTAAATCGTTCGTGTGGTGTTAGGGGTTTGGTATATTTCGTCTTCTAAATTTTCTTGTGTAAGTAAAAAAGGGAAAACAGAAAGCAAAGCAGCCTCCTACTTGTTTAGGAGGGTTAACAGAGGCTTTTCAGATGTTGAAGTTTACAGGAATATTTGCTGTATTCATTTTGCTTATTCGTATTTCCTAACACGACAATACACTTGCATGGTTTTTCTTATTAGAAAAATGGAGTTTTAAAACATTATATATGGAAGTTATATTTTTAGATAGAAAAACAGGCATAGATCTAACTCTAATTTATCCATATTTTTTCTTCCTGTGATCAAAATAAATAGGTAGATATCAAGGGCCTGATATTGGAATATACCTTCACAGTCTATCCACCATCTAAAATTTACATGAAACCAAATTGTTTTGAAAGGAGAAGATACACTTGATATTTTCCAGGCTTCAATTAAGACTTTCTTGTGATTTATCGGAACTCTGAAATTAAAATATGTTTTAAAAAGAGCTAATTATCATGTCTGATTAAGTAGACTTTTTAAAAAAATCAACACATGTAGCTTAATTTTACAGTTATGTACAGAAGTTTTCATTTCTTTAGGTTATGACTGAAAATACATTCTATTCTTCTAATTTGTATTTATTTGTAAGCTATAAAATAATTTCATTCTGGATGAATCCCCTTGGCTATGTATAATGATATATCTGTATGATATAATAGATGAATTTCTGAAATTTTTGTGTAAGACATTTTTCTTAAATTTAAGTAAAGGCACTATGGAAGTGAGTTAGGCATGAAATAGATTCTAACACAAAAAATCCTCTCATTAGCCAGGTACTTCTAAATTTGCTGTACAAACATGAATGTTCATATACTATATATTTTCAATGCAGGGGTGTGTATGGACCTGCAATGCTGCATACATAACACTTTTTACTATAAGAACTCCTGATATGTAATATTTATAACACTAATAACAATAAAATTGCCAAGATATTTTTTTTTTTAGCAGGAATAATGTTGGATTTTATTGCAAAGCAAGCTTCCATATATAAACTAGTTTTAATGAGGTTTTTTCCCCCCCCAGGTATATATTATTACACATGATGTTTCATGCAAATTATATAGAAATTAAAATATAGTATATATTACTTATATAAAATAAGTATTAATTATTTAATAATTCTTGATGCAATGCATTTTTTAAAACTTGTACTAATTTAAGTGTATAATAAATTTGTACATTTCAAAAACATAGGTACTAATTCAATATATTAATTGAGCTAGAAGTAAAGTTTAATCCTTTGTAATAGTTTTAAAATATAAAATAAATAAAATTTAAGTCTATTTGAGCCAGAATTTAGCTCAAATTGCATATTTCTATTTGTATTTTCAATTCACATAGGACTTACTTTCCATGAAGTTTTAAAAACATATTAACTTTGCTTTCCCTTTAAAACAAGTAGCATGTAGAGAAAAGTAGCTCAAAGGAAGATAACAGAATTAGGTTAAATCATAAAAGAAGGCCGTGTTCTTTTTCAAGTTAAGTGAGCGAAAAGGTTTAAAGTGGATCAAATTTTGATGTCATAAAAGTTAAATCCATCTAGGAGAGACTTTGACTCTCAGCTCACGATGCTAAAGTTCATGCGATATTTCCCAAATGTGGCTACTGAGACTTGATGAACCAATCACGAAAATCTTTGCTGATTCATTTGTTCATCCTTTCACACACATTAAAAGAGAGTCCACTACTAAGGCAAAGATTGTTGTAAGTGCTAAGGTATAAAAATGAATGAGACGCGGGTCCTGCACTGAAAGAGTTTGTCAAATTACGAAAATATAATTCGCTAAATCAGGTATTTTTATATAGTGTAGTACATGATTGAGACAAGAGTATAATGGATTGGGAGCACAGATGAGCAGCAGCGAGGTCAATCTGAAATGGGAAGAGGTAGATGGTGATGCTTGCGTCAACCTTAAAGTATTCCTCAGAGTCAGCCCGGTGGGAAATGCTGATGAGGTGGAGAGGACAGATGGACTGCATTTTGGGCAGAATAATAGCTGACTGTGTAAAAACGTGTAGGTATGAGAAATGATGTATTCAATTCAGTAGGATGAGTCTTATAGGAAAAATATGCATCATTTTTTAAACAACGTAGGGTTTCGTATAGTTATATTTGTATTGTATTTTCAGTTGCGTAGATGCATCTCCCTTCTGAAGAGGATTGATGACAATATCTGAACTTTTTGAAGACAGTCATACTCTATTACAGTTTAATAACATTTAGAAAGGAAAATGCATTAACAATTAGTATATAATGTATGCATCAGAAAAAAGATGTCTTAACTTTAGAGTACTATCGATATTGTATTTTAGTATAATATTCCAGGAATGAAAATCATAGGAGTCATGGAACAGATGGACACCATCAGACAAAGCAGTTCTATTATTGCACTTAATCTGCCAGTGTGTTCTGCCCGCAGTGAATATGAACTCTTTAGAATGGTATATAATTAGATAAACAAAAGCCAGCACACTAGTTCTGGGTTTAATTAAATTAGGTTGGCACTATATCAATGTTAGCTCCAAAACACTGACTTTAATTTCATAAACACATAAATCTGTCTCAGTTACATACAGCAGAGTCGAAGGTATTTTCCTTTTGTAAACTGTGTAGTGACAAAATTAAACACCTGAATATTAACTCCCTTCAACTAACACAAAAGCAACTGCAAAGGAATAGAATTAAGGATACTGTATGGTTATTCTCAAAGAAAGAATGTCACACAAATACATTTAGTGATAAGAAAGATGAGTCACTGAGAGATTAAGCAAGTTGCCCAGAGTCAAAGTCAAGATTATGAAGAAATATTTAGTGGTTGCCTAGTCTTATGCCAGACTTTGTGTCAGACTCTAGGCTTCCTGCCTTTATGCTATAACATGAGACACTTTAAATGTCTTCATCTCTGCAATACAAAGATGAATCTCTCATTTTATATTAAATAACTTCCTCTATTTATTAGTAAAATTACTACACTCATTTCTGCAAAGTTCTAATTCCTAGAGAGCATTTAGATTACAATAAAGAATTAAGATATTTTGGTAAATATTTTACAATTCTTTTGTATTTTTTCTCATGAGTAATTCTTTGGATAAAAAAATATTTTTAAGTAGCAGTGCTGTAATGAATCTAATCAAACTGCAAAGTAAGTAATGAGACAAAATGAAATATTTAATGAAAACTATGCTATTTGAAAGAAAATCAATTTGTCCATAAAATCCATGGATATATTCATTGGCATAGATACAGTTAAATAGCTGAAATAAAATATACTTGCTTTTACTAAAAAGATAGCATTGAACAAGCATAATTATGTCATAATAAAGGCCCAACTATAATTTGATCCTATTCTCTTTCCAATATTTATTCAGTGGAGAAGTTGCCTGCCTTGTATGAGAGTTTAGCCAGGTCTCATGAATTTTTGCTCACGTTTGGATAAGGTCTTAAAATAACAAACTTTACTTAAAAATTAAGATTGTCCCTTGTAAGATGGCAATCAATACTAAAATCCTACTGTATTCCTTTAAGTTAAAATTTTCTCACGTGTCCAGATCAGGCCTGTATTTGGTGGCTGTGTGCCTTCAGGACAGAAAAATAATGTGGTCGGGTCTTCATTGTTGCTCTTTTTCATAACATATATGCTAAGTCAGACACGTAGAAAATAATATTATTTACCTTTGACCTTCCTGGTAATGAGTTAAATGTATGGTTATCTCTTTGGAATAAAAAAGCAAAAAACTCTCCCAAAAGATTTTGACTCCTATTTACACGGTGATGGGTTGTAGTTTTCACTTGCTTCAGATTATATTTGATAGGGTTTCTCCTTCTAGTTTTGGCTGTATCATTTTAAAAATAGGATTCTTCTGAGAATCATATTAAAATGAGAGAAAACATGCTTGATGTATGCATATTGTTTTTCAAATTATACATTATTGAAGCAGCAAACTATATGGAAGAGTCTAAAAAATAAAATTACTGAAATATATTATACACTAATAATGAATTACATACCTTCAATTACATACCTGCTAAGCTCAACAAATGAGTGTCAATAGTAAACTATCTTAAATTTGGTCAATAATTTTCTATAACTACAAGTCTGCAAAGTTGATAGAAATCAAGTTAAGACTCGGTGTTAGTTTCCAGGGACCTGTTAGTATTTACTTCTGACTTTTGAATTCACATCTTAGCCAATCAGGATAATGTGTTATAATAAGGTTTAAAGACATACATATATTCCTGAATCAGGAATAGTACGTCAGATCCAAATTCCATTCCAAATACCAAAATGGGATATGTCTTTAAAATGTCACAAAATAACTTCAAATTTTCAATATTTTTAATATATCACATAGGAATATATTATATAGAATATAGTTAATATATGTTTAATATATGGGAATAAATTACATAGAAAATAATAGGAATTATTTTAGGTGGGGTAGTCTTAATTATTTTCCAAAATAAGTCTCTCCAGTCGTTTTGAGAAGATAGGATTCTCCATTTTTACATGAGTGACCAAAAAAATAAAAACAAAAACAAGAATACATGAAATTATAAAAAGCTAAGAATAAAAAAAGTAAAGAGTGCTTTTTATTATAGCACTAAATAAATATCGGGCAGAAACAATTATACATTTATTTTAGTTTTAGCTAAAAGTAAGGTTGGAAACATGTCAAATTTCAAATATACCTGCTTCTACCAGATACAATATAAACATAATGTCTATCCTAAAAGAGTCCAAGAGAAAATAAAACACTTGTGGATTCTGTTACAAAGTACAAAATGGGGAAAAAAGTTTGATTATTCATTCAGTTACTTTGATCTCCTCTAGATGTTAGTTTTGTGACCTAAAAATGAACTGCCCAGTTTCTTGAGAGAACTTATTGTGCCCAGAAAGTTAAAACAAAATTTTTTAAATATCTCACTCAAGTGATAGCTTTGGGGGAGAAGCTATGAAAAAGTAAATAGATACTATAAAATTTTCTCAATAATTCAAAGTAATTATATTACTAGCATAACTTAACCACTTAAAAATGCTTTCCTTTTTGGGGCGCCTGGGTGGCTCAGTCGGTTGAGCGTCCGACTTCAGCTCAGGTCACGATCTCACAGACCGTGAGTTCGAGCCCCACGTCAGGCTCTGGGCTGATGGCTCAGAGCCTGGAGCCTGCTTCCAGTTCAGTGTCTCCCTCTCTCTCTGCCCCTCCCCCGTTCATGCTCTGTCTCTCTCTGTCTCAAAAATAAACGTTAAAAAATTAAAAAAAAAAAAATGCTTTCCTTTTTAAAGTAAAGATTATTTTTAACATTGTGTAAATTCATCTAAAAGTTAAATAAATAAGTAATTATACTTTAGCTCAAAATCCATTATTTATGATTGCATACTAAGATTAAATAATGGATATTCTGAAAACCAGGGAAAGAACTTTTCATTCAGTTAATGGAGATTTAGCACATAACCCAAGTGAAATATCACAGTTTATTCATATTCTGTGTCACCTGTCATTAAATAATAAAACGAATTAATAGCCATACCCTTCTGCTGTAAAAAGGAGAAAATATGGAACACTTTTCTCTTAGCTAACAACTTTGTCAGCTGACAAAGCAGATAGATTCTTAATGGGAGACTCCTTTGAAAGTGTCAGGATATTGAAAAATCTTTTGATCTATATTAGTAATGTTACTAATATTCAGGAATGTGGACTAGAAACAAAAATAATTCATTTTTCATTATTATTTTGCCATCGTGAAACCAAGCATCAAATTGGTAATAGCAGGAAAGTTTACAGGTAATAATTTGCATTACAGAGCTAGAGGATAATATAAATCTCCAGTGGGAGGCGGGGTGGGGAAGGATGTTTAAAGTCTTCACAGGAGGACAAAAGATGTTAGCAAACACCTTATATTCTAATATGTAGAATTTAATTAAGAACTCCAAATATTCAAATTACAACATCAACCCTTTTATTAAACATCCATTTTTGAATGGCTCTTTTCCAAGTCAGAATTTATAGGGAGGAAGGGAGGAAAGAGGGACAGGGAGGGAAGGAGAGAGAGATTTACCTATCTAGAATACACAAAAACAAACATATTTTTAAGGTACTCATTCTCTCCTCTTCAAACTCTTCCACTGATTGCTACACCATCCTGGTTTTATTTTGTTTCTGGCTATTATTTTTCTATCTCTACCTCAGGTTTCTCTCCCTAATCATCCCAGAGGTGTCAATATAGTCGGAGCTCTATCCCTAGTGATTATTATTTTTCTCTACACTTTAAAGATCTAAATTTCCTTTCTGGATTCAATTATCCCCAGACTGAAGATGACTTCTAACATTGTCCCCCAAATTATTCTATCTCTTTACAGATAGGAATCTCTTGAACTAAGCAGTGAGTATTTTCACAAGTGCTCACTTTATCTTTAATAAAAAGAAGTTTAGGGGTGCCTGGATGACTCCATAGGTTCATCAGCTCAGGTCATGATCTTGCAGTTCATGGATTCCAGCTGCTGACAGCTCAGAGCCTGGAGCCTGCTTCAGATTCTGTCTCCCTCTCTCTCTACCCCTCCTCCACTCACACTCTGTCTGTCTCTAAAAAATGAATAAACTGAAAAAAAAAAAGTTTTTTGAAGTATAAAACTAAACTACCCTCCCATAGTTTAGCTTTCCTCTGAGCTTCCTTACATTTGTCACACAGTCGGTTCGCCTTGTTAGACCTAAAACCATGAAATCACCTTTGTTTCTTCCTTTCAAATAACCTGGAATTAGACAGCGAGGGCAGGGTTACTAGGAAGGATGACTTGACACACCATCATCATATGTTGATGTAAGAATAAGTAGATAATTACATAGTGGAACTCTGTCTCCTCAGAAGGGTGTGCCTCAGGCTCTTACCTCATAAATTAAAGCCAAATTTTGCTTCTACTGTACTTCATGTGGGCAAGTATCCTGCTCAAAAATGTATTTAACTCAAATACAGTTCTTTGATTATAGCAAGAATTTAGTAAATACTGAATTAATGGATGAAAACTGGCATTTCCATTGAACCTGGAATATCATACGCAAATCATTATGATACAAATTGTTAGTAAGTAATGTAAAAATTTCCTCCATTTCAATATATTTATTATAATTAATATCCCTTATATTAAAGCCAAATTTAAACTACCTTAGGCATCATGTCAGTTCAGTTGTACAAGTCAGCTTTATTATCTTTAAAATTATGGAAGTGAAAACAATTTAAAATAAGACTAAGTTTGGAAATTCTCTATTTTTCTGAACTTTCCCAGTCCCTAGTATATCCTCTTAATTAATTTTTATCTTATGCAAATTCAAAATTATTTTTTAAAAACATGCTATACACACATTTATAAATATAAATTACACAATATACCTCATATATAAACACATTTATTCATCTTCCTACCTACCCACCATATACCAACTAACTCATTAATCCATTTATCTGTATAAATTTTGAAGATAGTCCTATTAATCTATGGTTTCATAGTTAATATTCATAAATTTGTCATTTTTTTTTTCTATTTATATGTATTCAGTTCAAATGACTTATTAGTCAACCATCTAGTTACCTCCAGTTTGAAAAACTGACTTAACAAATCATTTTTTATTACACAAATTGTATTTTGCATCTGTTCATTAACTATTATTTTATTCTCTTTTTAACATCTCAAAAAATATAGTTAGAGGCTATGCAAATTGTATAAATATGAGTGAAAAATGAATGTTCTGAGTGATTTGATACTGGCCATTATATTAAGTATATATAAATTATGATTGCCTGAAAATACATTTAAAATAATCGTTCATTTTAAGCTTACTAGCATGAATCAGAGATAGTTTGTAGGAGGGGAGAGGCTAAGAAAAGGTGGAAAGCATAACACTACATTTTGAATGGCTAATTTTCTTCTCTACTTTGTTCTCCAATGGAGTTTAATCAGTGTTTCCCTGAAACTTTCAGCCAAGGCTTGGCAGTAAGCATATTCATCTCTGAATACAGGGTAAGTGTATTATGGGAATGATTTAGCAGAAAAGAACATCTGCCCCCTTTTATACATGAATATCAAAACTGCAGATTGCAAGTTCAATAATTCACTTCTTTCCATCTCTTTTGAAGAAGGAAATTTAAGTTATCTTTTAAACACTGACTGGCACATTCACTGGGAATCCTAAAGCATATTTTCCTTACCTAGACTGCCCATGGAGGAAATGAGGCTATACTATCAAAGTTTCTAAATTTGAACAATTTACCTGAATTTCACTACAGAAAACATCTACAAAAAAATCTATTGGGAAGAGTTGATCATAACACTCATCTTCGAAATGACATAATCTGACACATATATCAATGAGAAAGCTGCAAGTTGGATATTATGCAAAACAGAGCACTGGAATATAATTATAAATGAAGCCTTTGTCGTAGAAACAGAAGGCATTCTTTGGAGATGTATAAAAAGGTATTTATCCATAAAAGTTTATTTTCCATTCAGTGCTTCAGTTTCCTATGAAGTTATCCAGTTTAAAAGAAACTGTAAGATCATTCGCTATAACTGCAATTGTCATTTCTGCCATAGACAGATTACTACAAATGAGAAGGAAAACAGATATATTGTTAATTAACATTTTCTAAATTTGCACTTTTAAATATATACATACCCATACATACAGTTACATGCATCTTTCCTTAGCATGGTATTAATGATTAGAAGAAAATATTGAACACTGGATATAACAACAAGAAAACCAAATATTATTGGGCATACATAATGCTAGTGTTATGCTAATCTAATACCTAATTAAATTTAGAACTATGTAACTATTAAAATAATTTCTAACAGATTTTGGGCCGAAATGGTGAAATACCATAGATGGCAAGACTTAATAATGTAGTTAATAGGGAAGGGGCCATTGAATTTTGCTGGAAACTAAACAAGGAATGATACAAATCACAAATAATATTTTTTCTGTTCTTTCTATTGAACTAAAATTAGACATCAAGTTTTATAGAGTAGATAGCAATTTTGAAATGCTAACTGGAAAAATAGTAATGTATTAGAAATCTACCTATACCTGTTCAAAACCTATATCCTTATGTTTGATTAAAAAAAGGATTTTTTGGGGCGCCTGGGTGGCGCAGTCGGTTAAGCGTCCGACTTCAGCCAGGTCGCGATCTCGCGGTCCGTGAGTTCGAGCCCCGCGTCGGGCTCTGGGCTGATGGCTCAGAGCCTGGAACCTGCTTCTGATTCTGTGTCTCCCTCTCTCTCTGACCCTCCCCCGTTCATGCTCTGTCTCTCTCTGTCCCAAAAATAAATAAAAAAAAAAAAAAGTTGAAAAAAAAAAAGGATTTTTTGAATGATTGTTTTATAAGCTTATTAGAGAAGCAAAGTCACTGACTTTTAACTTGAAGCGTCTTACAAAGTGTCTAGCCAAAATGTTAACTTAATTTTTCAATAAGGATTTAATTTATTTAATATATATTTAATTTATTGAATTATATTTAAAAATTATATTTAATTATTTAATATAATCATAACTATATATAATTTATTAATTATATTTAATTTATGGAATATATGTTTAATTTATTGAATATATAAAGGATGAGGTACACTATTCATCACTTGGAGGCCATAGGCTCAATCATCAAAAAAGAAACTATGTGGCTGCCACTGTGAGAAAACCATGGGTTTTAAAAGCAGACAGTTGTAAATTTTAATCCCATCTCTACCTAATACTAGCTGTATACTCTATTAATCATTCTAAGCGTCTGTCTTCAAGGTAGACTTGTGATGAAAACACCTATTTCGAAAAATTGTTAGAAAGGCACTGCCACATAGTAGGTGCTCAGTAAATGTTATCTCTCCTTGCCTCAGATGCTGCTATTGGAAATGTGCTAGTGACATCTAGTGGTAATTCTTGCAAAATTCAGTAAGGTCACCCCTGTAACTCAGAGCCTACCAACACATCATGCATTCGTTCCATCAGCAAATGTTATTAAATATCTCCTGTGTTCTAGGTTCTCAAGTCAAGTTCTGAGGATTGAAATATGTAAAACACACAACACCTACTGATAGAACCTCTGGCTTTAGCATATCAGGCACGTGTTAGCCAATTACTATAACAATGTAATTATTTCTACAGTAGCAATAAGAAAAAATACAAATATACTACAGAATGGGTAACTCAGTTCGCTAAAGGAGACTCCATTTGTATTGGGTCTTAAAGAATGAATAAAATTCCCTCATATTTGAAGTGAAGAAGAAATTGTGGGAATTTGGAGAAGAGTTAAGGCTAAGGTCTTGGTTGATGTGCTAAAGAGGTTAGCCCTTATCATTGTGTGACAGAAAGATAGTAACATTCTTTAGTGAGTAAATCTCATAATTATATTCAGGCAACAGTGTGGAGCATAAATTGGATATGGGAGAACACAGAAGCTGGAGAACCAGTTAAGAGGTTATTAAACTATTTCCCCTGAGAGGTGATGAAGATCCAAATTCTTTTAGTGAAAATGAGGTAGATATGAGAAAATATAACAGAGAGAGATATTTGAAGTAGAGTGGAGACTGAATAATGACCTTGAGAATGTGGGACACTAGGGAGAAAGAAGAAATGAGGTTGGTTCTATGTTTTCTGGGATGGGTGATTGTTAATAATGTCATTAAATGACACAGAAAACAGAGCAGAAGCAATTAGTTTATGAAGGAGGGAAGAACAAAGATAATGACAATTATGAATTCACTGCCCCTGTACATATCTATAAAACGCAAAGAATATTTAGGTAGAAATGTCCAATAAGTGAACTGACACACAGGTCTGGAGAAAGACCTGGGCTGGAGAGACATAGGAGCCATCTGCAAATAGCCCATGTTACAGGCACTAGAGTCAATATGGTCACTCAGGAAAAATGTGTCAAGAGGAAGGACTAAGAGACAGGATCAGGACTTTAGGGAATATCATAATTTAGTAAGTAAGCCCCAAATACGAACTGGACTCACTCTTAATTTTTTCATAACAATTCTTTAGTAAGTTATAGACACGTGCTTAGACCCCTCAATTGGATTTGGAAGTAGGTTGGTGATAGGAGTTATTTCAGCTATCCCAGAACACAACCTTCAAAATACATTTAAGCTCAATTTAAGGTTTAAAAGCACAGCTATAAAGTTCTTTTCCCACAGTTCCATGAAATAAGTTGTATTTGAATTTTCCTCTCATAACTGAAAACTCTGGTTTATGCTTTGAGTGTAGTCCTTCCTAGGTTGAAGGGGAAATTTTATTTGACTGCATATAAAATGTACAGCTTTTCTACTTATTCCCATTAAATTTGGTCATCTACTTTTCTTTCCTTTTTTTTTTTTTTTTGCTTTATTGTCATCTTTTTCCCCTCTTTTTTCCTCTATCCTGATACATGTATTTCTTGCTTCACTGATTTTCTGGGAAAAGAGTCCAGTAGATATAATGTTTTTCTATTACAGACTACCTCACAAATTTAGGGTATTAATCTACACTCACTGTGCTGTCAGGCTGAAAAGAAGACTTATCCGTGCTATTTTGTCAGTTAATACCTACTAATTTATGGCTTCCTGAAATATATATAAACTCTATTTTATTTTTAAAATGCACATTCTTCTCTTACTTTTTAATCTCTTATCATGTTAGTTAAACTTATTTTAAAAATGCCTATTCTGTCAATTAATTTTATTGCCCCAAGACTAATATTTTCTCTATGTTTATCTCAGCCTCTTGGTCTTCATATTCATATATCACTTCATGTGGTATTTTAAAGAGCATCCTTTCTTAATTATTACAGATTAGTTTAAATACCACTTAACTACATCATTTCAAAATCTACGCACTGAATTAACATGTGTTGTTCAACTTTTGGCAATCAGTTAATCTTCTCTGCACCTGAATCAGCCTTATTTGTACAAAAGGGAATTGCAGTTTAGAGGGTGGTCATATTAGATGAATATCATGAGTGCCTGAAGACCTTGCATAATGGAATCCTGATAAAGGATAATGGATAATTTAACCACCTGAATTATACAAGAGCATAAACATACTTTAATTTTTTTAATGTTTATTTATTTTTGAGAGAGAGACAGAGCACCAGTGGGAGAGGGGCAGAGAGACAGGGAGACATGGAATCTGAAGCAGCTTCCAGGCTCTGAGCTGCCAGCACAGAGTTGGACACAGGGCTCAAACCCATGAACCGTGAGATCATGACCTGAGCCAAACTCAGACGCTTAGCCGACGGAGCCACCCAGGCGCTCTGAGCATAAATATACGTTAAACCTCACTTGAATCAACAGCTTTGAAATTATGAAACTTAACAAGTTAAAAATATATAAATTATATTAAAATTTTCCCCACAATTGAGGCTACATAAATATTTATTTTTCTCACAATTTCATATTTTTATACCTCAGATTCACTTAAATTATGATCAACCATTATCAGCATTTATTTCTTTAGGTAGGAAATAATGGAATAAATAAAATTAAATATACTTACTAAGTTTAATATTTATTAATGAAACCAAAATATATAAATTAAATACATGAAAGGCGAAAGGAATAAATGAGTGATCAATATAAAAAGGAACTGGCATAGATGTTTTAAACCCAACTCTCAGTGATTCCAAAAAGGAACAATATTCAGCTCAACAAATATTTATTTGCTGCTTTACTATATCCCAGGAATGATACAAGGTTTTGTGAGTGCAAGGTGAATAATAACCTGTTTGAGAGGAACTCTGTCTACCTGAAAGCCTGGTGGGGAGACAAATAAAGAGTCAGGATGTAGTAAGATAAACATAAGATAACCAGGTATAGAATTATGTATCGAGTATAATTTTTGCAAGTAGGAATCCCTGAAAAGTTCTTCCTTGAAAAACATTCCATCTGAGATGTGGTGCTGAGTTAAGAGGCTTTATTCTCAGAGAGTGGAATGTCTACTATCTTTATTAATCCAAAGTAACAGTAATAATAACAAATAATAACAGTATTAAAAACTTCCATATTGGATATTTTTATAGACATTGAGACCTTGAGACCATTATTTTTCAATATGCAATATCAATCTCAATCTATTTATAACAATTCCATGGGGTAAGGTACAACCACAAATTTTAATTTTAAAATGAAGAAACTGAGGTACAGAAAGGTTATGCAACTTGCTCAACATCATATTGCTCAGCAAAGGACATAACTGGAATTGGAAGCTGTAACATATGTGTTCTCTAAAAAGCCTACTAAGACACCTGGGTAGCTCAGTTAAAAGCCCAACTCTTGATTTCAGCTCTGGTCATCATCTCTTGGTCCATGAGTTCAAGCTTCACATTAAGCCCCTGCTTGTGATTCTCTGTCTCCCTCTCCTGCTTTCTCTCTCTCTCTCTCTCTCTCTCTCAAAATAATAAATAAACTCTAAAAAGCCTACTATCCTATGCTGCCTCTTATTACACAGTCATTTCTTGATTAGGGAAAATTTAATGAATTTGTGTGCCACAGATGTCTTTTGTCTACAAAACATATATAAAATTCATACAAATTGTATTATGATCCTATTGAAGCTCCATTAACACCTAAATCATTTGCAGTTTTCTTTGACCTCGCTTTGTCTATGTTCTACACAAAAGCATCTATAAAGTACTCTATTCTTCAGAAATGAATATTGAAGTTGCTATGTTCTCCAGGTATCACCTCTTTGTTCTTGTCAATTCTCTTCACTTTCCAGATTCTTCCATATGGTTTTCACATTCATTTTCTTGTTGCCAAGTCTTGAACTATTTTCAACATGGCTATCACTCACTTTATTTCATCAAAAGTTGTTTGCTAAGATTAGTAATATCTTTTGCAAGGCAAATTGGAAGACTGTTTGCTCTCCCTGAAACTTTCGAACTCTGTCCACTTTTGGCATTTTTGTACTAGGTACTACTTATTCTCAGTATTCTTTGTGACCTTTACTTCCAGAAAGTAAACTAGAGCAAATACATTATTAAATATAACTTGATAGAGGAGAAAGCAACAACATCTTTAATAGGTTGCAATTGGAAGCAAGAAAGACAAAATAAACCATTTTTTCCATTTTTGGTAAAAGGTAGCCAAATGGTTATACACAGTATGCACAGAATGTTAAAGCTGATTACATGTGCTTCAACAAATGTGTCTAATTTCTAAAATTAAGACTGCTATAATATTAAATAAATCTAATTTCAAGTAATTTTTACATGGTCAAGCACAGGACAATACTCATGATTTGGTTTAAAATTTCTAAATATTATTAATTTACTCATTTTGAATCTAACATTTTTGAGTACTTACAAATAAGAATACAAATTCCCATGAGACTTTATTTTCTCGCAACTGTTTTAGAGGATATTCCTCTAGGTCCTATTTGTAAATGTCTATGGCCATGCAGAAATGAACGAGCAAGTGTACTGTGAATTCTCTCTTACAAAAGAGAAGTATAGGTCATCCTAATGTTCAACATTCACGTATCAGCAATAATTTGGTTTAAGAAATACAATGAATCAGATACACATTGGATTGATAGCATCTGGATAGAAAACTGCTTCAATGTACTTACATTTCAACTATATATCTCCCTTTATAGGACATATTGTTTTTAATCAGTGAAAGATAATATCCCCCCCCCACAAATGCACCCCACTCCAGATATAATAGAGTCAGAGAGAGGGACAATTGAAAAGTTAATTTCACAATGATTATCTGGACGTAATTAAGAGGACAACCCCAGTCAAGCAGAAAGTGACACAGGCTGCCTGTTTCAGATACATTTGTATTTTCCTAACCCAACTCTTATTGATGTGAAAATAATAAAAGAAACAGAAAACAGTGCCTCACGCTCCATCCCAAAAGAGCCACTTAGAGTATATCTTCCCTTATCAGAACGGTCTTAAAGAGAACATCCAGATCATGAGTTTATCATCAGTGATAAACTAACAGGACGAGTGAAATGGTGTTTTATCATTTGAACATCATAAAAGAAAAAAAAGAAATAAAGAGAAAGAAAAAAAAACATCATGTTTTCTTACCCTAGCTCCTGTTGCTAAGTGCATTTATTTGACTGAAGCATATGAATGAGTTGGGGGAAATCACACCACATTGTCTATAATTAGAAGTAATTGTCCAGCTGTAAAGTAGATAGCTGAGACCATCATTTGAAGGTAGTCAATGGTGGGAGGGGGGGTACAAAGTATATGTTAAAAGAGTAAAGAAGCTACCTAGTTTACAAAGACAGAAAAATGACAGAATTAGAGAATAAAGAAATAGAGAAAAAGAACTGATTGTTCATTTTCCAAACAGTCCAGAATATTCTCTGCAAAGATGCACCTGCCACTATTAAATTAACATAAATTTTAAGTAGATTTCTATTCTTTGTGGTTAGTCCCTAACCAGGACAAAATTGTAGCTGTGGTCACAGTCTTGGATGAGATGATTTTGATATGCAATCAAAAGATGGGCAAGAAGATAGAGGGGGAAAGAGGAAATGAGAGAGAGAAAACATGAATGTTTACAGAGTAAAAATTAGATAATTTTCCTGAGGAATCCCAGGAGTCAAAATATCCAGTTGTGGTAAATCTTTCATTTTACTCGTCCTGAGTCATGGTGCTATGTTGAAGTTTTACTCTGAAGTTGTATTTTCTAGGTTTGAACCCCAGTTTCACCACTTAGTAATTATAAGACTCTGGCAAGTTATTTAAATTTTTGTTTATTTTTCTTCTTCTTTGAAATGAGAATAATAGTGTGGTTATTTCAAAAGTTTGTTGTGAGGATTAAATGAGTGAATATGTATAAAGTGCTTACAACGATGGTAAGTACTTAGTAAACACAGGACAAGCACTTACTGAGTGTTAATTCAAATGTTTTTTATGGTGAAGACACAGGACTCTATTTTTCTAGTGGTTTAGAGTAAAATGTATACTACAACAGAACTACAGTTCCTTATTCAAAATTCTTAGGGTCATATGTATCTGGTAATTCAGAATTGCCCCAATTTTAAAATCGTAATACAGAGCATATACCATATGTTTTGAATATCTTAAGTAGAGTTTGTAGCAGCAGCCTGTACAAATGTACAGATGTTTTTGTAGCCAAACATATAAATGTCCAAACTAAGTTGGAAAAAAAAGTACTATAAATAGGTTCATATTAGTTCAGGTCAGTTTGGGTCACCGAATGAGGTTGAACTTCCCTTTGGGAAATACCTGTTTTCAAAGCATTTGGGATTAATGTTAGAATTGCAGATAAGGAATTGTTCACATGTATTATTTTATTTTATTTTATTTTTTTTACTGTTGATGGATGGAGTTTGAATGTAATCAAATTTCAAGGTTACTGAAGAGAAAAGATGCTTCTGAATAAATAAGTGAAAGGCAGAAAGGAAACTTCTCTTTTGAGGGAAATGGGTTGGTGCCATTCTATTACTTTTAGTGTGTGTTATCAGCTGAATTGTGTCTCCCCAAAATTCATATGATGAAACCTTAGCTCCACGTACCCTAGAATGTGAAGATAGGGCCATTAAAGAGGTAATTAAGGTAAAATGAAGTCATTAGGGTTGACCCAAACCAATATGATTAGTGTCTTTATAAGAGGAAATTTGAACACACAAAAAACAGTGGGGGATGTGAATGCCCAGAGGACAAACCATATAAGGAAAGACCACGCCCTTTGCAAGCCAAGGAGAGAAGTCTCAGAAGAAGCCAAACCTGTCAACACCCTGACCTTGGACTTCTGACTCTAGATGGGTGAGAAATTTTCTATTGTTAAAGCTACCCGGTCTGTGCTACTTCGCTAGGGTGGCCTCTGATATACTACATCATCACAATTGAATTTCAAGCTATTATTCTGACCACAACTGTTATTTTCATGAGTCTGAAGTTCTCTAATCTTTATATTTTAATCTAATTAAAACAATTGTTTATATAATATTTTAATAATACAATGTTTCTTAGAAGCTAAAGAATCCTAAATATATTATTTTATTATAAGGTAACTGTACTTAAAGGTTTTAGATCACATTCTAGGTAACAATGTGATGATCACTGATTAGGGACTGAGGAAAGTCCTGTGATATAATTAAAGGACAACAACGGAACTGAACAGGATTGTTCCATTCCAGTAACTGAGTATCCATGTCCAGAGAAATGTCTTAAAGGGACAGATTTTAGCACAGGATATAAACAGAAATTAGACATAATGTCAAATAACTGTCCTCAACTGAAGGAATGACCAAAAGATAGTCAGAGATTTGGGGATCTATTTCCAAGTAGAGAAAAGGAAGGCAGTGAAGTTCTTTAGGAAGGAGAAGCAACATGTTCTTGTAGGCTTACAGAATTTTAATACAATTGAACATTTCTATGGGGATTATTTGTTCTACATGAAAATCTAAAACAAAACAGAAAAGATATTCTCTTACTAAGTTATGATTAAGCATAATTTTTTTAAATGTTCATTTTCTTCTGTATATTTTTGAGTTGGCAATTGGCTTCTATTTGTAATTAAGAAAGGAATCATAAGAGATCTCCTAATTTATATATGAATAAATACATCTCTGATAAAAGCCAGCTGACTTAATTAGACCATCTGGAGTAGAAATTTTCTTTTGTATCAATTGACACAGATAAAGGTCAAGAAATAACTGTATATTCACAAAAAGCAGCAACAATGCAAAAAGAAATCTCTGATTTTAAGAATGTACTTTCAAAGAAACATATAAGACAGTGAAATAAAACCATAATTTGTTTTTATCTTTTTAACTGAAGGCATCCCCAGAGTTAACTGATTCTAAAAACAATATATCTTCCTTATAAAAACATATCTAAATTTATATTGATTTGAAAGTCAAAATCCTTCTACTGTAATCCTTCTTAGTCTTTATCTCTTTGTAAAATCCACTTTAAATTAAAAATCCTTACAAATATCCAAATATTTTTGAAAACAGACTGATAAGCAAAGAAAATATGATGCATTTAAGAACTCTGAAGTCAAAATCTTCATTTATTTTATGCACATCAATACAAAGCTATCATGTCATAAATCCTGCCTAGTCTCTATTACCTGCTTTACAAGACTTGCTGTTAAATATTTTTTTTTACATTTTATTTATTTTTGAGAGAGAGAGAGAGAGAGAGAGAGAGCACAAGTGTGGGAGGGGCAGAGACAGAGGGAGACACAGAATCTGAAGCAGGCTCCAGGCTCTGAGCTGTCAGCACAAGAGCCCAATGTAGGGCTCGAATCCACAAACCATGAGATCGTGACCTGAGCTAAAGTCAGTTGTTTAACTGACTGAGCCACCCAGGCACCCCACAAGACTTGCCTTTAAATCATCCTGCATGGACTTTACCACTGTCTAACTATCCTCCACATTTCCCATTCTCTGTATCCTCCTAACTTTCCTATTTACAGACCTACTAAAACTTCGTCAATGCAGTGCTCTTTTTAATTTCAGCAGATCTAATAAACTTAGTTTTGCTTGATCAAAAGGTTTATTTCCTTGTGGTGCTTTGTTAGGTCAACAGCCAAAAATTACAGAGATACACAAGAGGTCTCATTGAAATCCCTGTGCAACCTGACTTAAGCTCCTGTACTTGAAACATGATCCTCTGAGGCCATTGAAGTCTCTCTTTCAGAGGGCTCTCTGAGAGCAACAGTGAGGTAACCCCTGCATTGGTCTAATCTTTAAGTTCTTTTTGTCAATCTCCCAAACACAGGGTTTCTGCCTCCTAGAAATGAGAATATTTTTTAGTAATCATTTGGTTATCTAACTAAAATTGAAAGCTCTTGTCCTATATGAAGATACCTGTGGTCTCTTTTCGTGAGTTTCCATTCTGAGTCAATAAGAAGAGGTCCAACTACAAGCACTCATGAGTTTAGAAGGTTTTGACATACCAATTTCCTCTAGATAAACTTTACCTCTTGGGTACCCTTTCCAAATTTTATAAGGACTTTCCTCAGTTTAATTTTGTTGGTTCCACTTAGTTTCATTTTGCTTAGAGTTAAGAGAGTTTATCAGGTTCTCTACCAGGGCTTAGGCCAGGTTCTTAAGACGGGAAGTTGCCCCGGTAAAATATTCATGTGGTCTTCCTAATCTATTTGGCCCTCTAGGTCAAATTCCCCATTACTTTATATTTAAACTCATGTGCATGTGTCTCTAACTGGCATAATTCCATCCAGTACAATCTGAAATTACAGAGTCAATTTTGGGAAACTTTGACAAGAACATGATTATTGGATTTCTGCTTGACGGAATTCTCTGTGCTTCAAATTATTGTTCAAACATGTTGTAAATATTATTTAGTGTGGGTCTCTGTGTTTATATGTAGTAGGTTGCCTATATGTAAGTCCTCCTTCATCCTTCTGCAGGGATGTCATGTCTGCTGAGGCTGGCTTCCTTTCACTGTTCTCCTCTCCTCCCACTTTTTTTTACTGCTTCTCTTGGGAAATATTGTTTTGTCACTATGTGCATAGTCAAGGAATATCTAATCTAGATAATGAAATATTTCCAAAAGGAGGAGGATAAAAATTAAATGGTGTGCACCTCTTTTGGATTTTTTTCCTCATCTGAGATACTACTAAGAATGTGTTCTTTCTTACTGAAGTGGATGTAATAAGCTTAGTTATGCTTAATCAACGAGTTTCTTTTGGACAGTCTCTTGGAATGTCAGTGGTCTATAAGCATGGAAGAGATCTTCCAATTTAAAGATCACCCAGAAAATAGGGAGGATGTGAAAAATAGCTTAGAAAACTTATAGACCTTATCCATTGCTCCCTGCAAACAATGCTAAGTGGAAAAGTTAAATACATTTTTCTGTTATCTATGATATAAAAAGGAAATTAAGAATTTCTCAAATTCAAAAAAAAAAAAAGAATTTCTGAGGTTCAATGATGGATTCCAGGTACATTTTGTTGTCCTATTTGAAATTTGCCATCTCAGAACCAATTCAGAATATAAAATCCTTTAAGTGTCATGTTAGGCCTTGAATCTCTTTGATTTTCACGGTATAGGCTAGTTCATGTAGAGAGTAAAATCTTCCAAAAACAAGACACTCTGTGTCTGACAGAAGAAAAGATGAAGATCAGAGAATATGAAAAATTAATAGTAATTGTTGCCATTTATTGGGTACTTCCTATGTGGAAGGCACAGCTCAAAGAGCTTAGCAATATTAACTCATTTTGTCTTCTCAACCACCGTTAAAACAGTAATAATTATTAGGGTCTTGTGTAATTCTTTAAATTAAATTCTTATCAATTTATAAGCACAAAGATATCTCACCTCCCTTATTGCCTGTCAATTCTGAGAAGGGGAAAAAAGTGAATATTTTATTTTTTACTGAGTCCTTATAGGTCTCTTCATCTCAAAATCAAACTGTAAACCAGTTATATCTCATCAGCAAACTGAACCACTGCATAGTTCTAGCTATAAAAGGAAGAGTTATCATCAGCTTTTATATCTCAAAAAAGAACACAATATTAGCCAATATATAATTCCCTTCCAACATTGTATCACTGAGGGTATCAAAGAATTTCTTGTTGTACAAAACTCTACAGCAACCAAGAATGGGATAGGTAAAGTTGAACAAAAGTAGAAACATTCAGTCTCTTCTGCATATTGAACAATAAAGAAAACATGGAAATGGAAGAAAGTTTTGCAGAAAAATTTATTAAAGAAAACTGGTAATCAAGATCTGTTTCTTGGTAAAGATCTGTTATTTGAAGCAGAGAGCCACAAAAGAAGTATAGTTATCTTTTATAATTTCAAAATGACATAAGATATTAGATTTTAAGAAAACAATGGCACTTCAACAGTTTTTGCTATTCTTATTTCCAAGAACAATACACTTTCTTCAAGTTTAGTTCTATTCTTAGAGATAACATATTTACCTTTATTATTATTATTATTATTATTATTATTATTATTCCATTAAAAAACATTCTCTCCAGTGACCTGCTGGACCTGGAGGAAGTAATACTGAGTTTTCCTAACTTAAGCAATAACCTAGACCTAAGGTGATCTGCTTAATAATTCTAATTAAGTTATATATAGAAAGAAAAATCAAAGGTGACTTTTATTTTGTTCCACTTGATATAATGCTTGTGCTAATATTCCAGGTAGAGAAATTATTTTGAACTATGGAGTAACATTTATCTTATTCTTTGAATTTTCTCCCTTTTAAGTCTCAAATTTAAAATTGACTTTCAGCTTCAAGTAGAAATTTGTAATTTTTCAAGGGATAAACAATACAGTCTATCCAACCATATTAGCAAAGGCATAAAATTCACTATTTATAAAATAAAATAATTATTTTTTAGAAAGATCATATGCTTAAGTGCATCTTATATAAATAGAAAAATCTTAAATTATTATTTTAAATGATTAATGTATTTAAATATAAAGTAGGGTTGTGTAAATAGCATTTAACTAAACATTTAATTTTCAATCTACATTTTCCAAGTTCTCTAATTATGTTTCCTTAAGTATTAGAAGCTCACGTCATCTGTAATTCCCTATTTATGGTTTTGGCAACAACAAACACAAAACAAAACAAAACAAAACAAGATAGAGAATTGGGAATATCATAGTTCAATAGCCAAAGTGAAACATTTTGGACTATAAAACAGGTAGTTTGCAAGACATGCTCATGATTTTTTTGAGAATGACACTTTCATAAATCAGCTATTTTAATAATTTCAAATATCTACTTTTTCCTAACAATGTGTCTATCAGAATCTGTCTGCTTGTTATTGCAGTCCCCTAGCTGGGATTTTTTATATCATGGCCAAATATAATCCACTGAAATATTTTCACACCACAACAGGGAATTTTTCTAGAAAATGGATACATAGGTCTGTAGTGTATTTTGGTCATATTCCTAAGGAATGATAGAAATTATCTAAAGTGTTATTTTTTTTCAGATGTTTGAGAAGCGTGTTCATAATCTGTTTTATAAGAGTATAAAACTATTCAAAATCTTCAGGTACATCAATATTAATCTTGTCTTCAGAATTCCAGATAAAGAATGGCAACATAATCTCTGTTTATTCTGTTCATAACTTTGGGAGATCTGAGTTCTGAAAATTATATATATCAAATTATATATACCAAGTGATCCTTGATCATCACATACTTGTGTTTTATCTCCATCACCTCTATGGTTCTGGAATCTCTGTCAACTTCGAACAACACAGTCACAATCCAAAAGTTCTATTGTCTCTCATATTAGCTTACCACACTCAGCAAAATGTCTGAAATTAAATGTTTAACCCTGATTTAGATATACAACCATAATAATTAGTTATCTTCATCCATGATATCAAGTCACATGTTATGTGTCTTTAGACTTGTGATATAAGATATCCAGAATATGGATGACTGAGTATTTTTGAGGTAGGATGGAAGTAGAGACAATTTGCCACTAAAAATTAGTGTGTATACACACACATGCACATAGACAAATCCTTAATAAGTTAACAAACAAAAATTGTACCTTGGAACACATAATATCACTTGAAGTAACAAAGTTATATAGTCTTTTAAGAAAACCGATGATAATAACTTGATTTTATCTACATTTAACAGCAAAAGCACTGTATGGTAGAACAGAAATTCCTTGAGAAAAGAGACACTTTGATTTATCTGTGTGTCACAGCCAGTGACTTTTTACCAAGGTTTTTCTATGAGTTACAAGATCTTACCGGTGGCAGGAAGTTCATTTACAATCAGGTAGAAATAGCAGTTAAATAATCACATTTTGTACAACATTCCACTAATCTCCCTTTTTAAATATCTATTATGATTAGCCCTCTCAGGTTACACACATTATGCATGTATAAATGTGCAAAATATGAATGTAACTTTTAAAAATACAGTTGATCTCTATTTTCAAATATTTCACAGTAATACAAGTGATTTAGGTGCTACCTGTCTCCATTCCCTCAGGAAAAGTAATTTATATCTTAATCACTTCGCAATTTATATTTTTATACAGCACGTAGTGTTTAAATCTGGCCTTCCTATCTAGTAATTAGCTTTTTAATAGTATTTACCACTTAGCTAAATAGGATATTACTGCCTGCTTCAATCTTCCATGCATGCTCTAACCATTGTCATTATCTCAAATAAGTAAATAGAGCATTTTAAACAACGCTTTTTAAACCTTCTTATAAATATTTGGTAACAGGCCCTTAGTATTATATCCATCAACACCTAGTGGGAGTATCTGTCATTTAAACTAAGATGAATTAATTCATTTTAAGAAGTAATCATTGCTATTAAATCTTCATCAATCACAATAGCATTAGGATAAAGAATTCTAAAAGAATGCTTTGAGTAAGAATTTTCTAAACCCACACATTTCAATTTAACATAATCAGAAGCATACTATACATCTTTGTAAGGCACATATAATAGCACAGTAAATAGGAATCAGAAAGACATATCACATTGCATAAACAAGACAGATCAGGAGACTTTTAACCTAGCCATTGGACTCTGTTTATAGATCACCTACCACTAAGACTTCACAGAACAGTTTCACAGCATATTTCATCTAATTGTCTGATAACTCTTCTAAATAAAGTTTCTTACCACAGAATACATCGGGCTCTATAAACACGGGGAAGACTAAGGTGACTGTTAGGTTAATTAGAAGTATGCTCAAGTAATCCAGTGCTGCACAGAGATAAAGCGAAGTGGTTGTTTTGAATTTTAATAGTCAGCATTTAGTTTATATTATGGATTGGTGGCGTCGGGTGCCAGAGAGAATACTGGGCTATCATCAATTTGATAAACTTACCTTCTTCACAACTACTCCACTAACCTCAAGGGCAAGACCCAAATCATGTCGTCCCCTCTATACAGATGTATGTATTAAATTGTAGGTCATTACAATTTTGACTTTCATGCAAATCATAACATAGTTTTAAGAAAAAAAAAATTAAACACATTATCAACATGTTCTTTTACCCATGAGTTCATTTCTAATAAAAATAAAATCAGAGAAAATGAAAAAAAGCAATAAAATTTAATAGTAACTCTTTTCAATAAAAATCAGTCATAAGGCTTTTAAAAATAACATGAGAAATCACCAAAGCTTGATAAGGAAATGCAAAATTTTGCTACCATTTAGCAATGCCATTATTTGTGTATATGGATTTAAGTTTCCTTCTTTGGACACATAGTTATTATTGGACTAGGAGCCAACAGGGAGAAGCTGGGTGACTCCAAATCAGATTTCCTTAAAGGCACTGGATCAGCAGAGATAAAGTGTGGCAGCACTGGTTGGGTGCAAACTTTCACTTACGAGGTGATGAGTTAAGTTCTTTCTCTAAGTACATCCATTTTGGTCATGTCTGAATGACAGCAGTTACCCTCCTGAAACTATATGGCTCTGAGGTCTTCCTCCCATGGTACACACTTTTTTTCCCCCACAGTCTGTCTTACAAATGACCATATACTTATTACTTTGCTTTCCTACAACATGAAAAATACCTAAAGATGTATCTATATGTCACTTTCTCCAGCTCTCCTGCCAGTGCAAGCCAGTTATGTGCCGCTCAAAAGAAATAGATTATTCTGGATGGAAAATAGCAAATAAATAGGAAAGAGTCCCTAAATAACAAGTTTACTAGGATCTAAAATGCCAAATACTAAGAACACATAACTGGAATTTAAAACAGCAAAGAAAGAAGGGAAAATACTCTGTAGCTTAATACAGAAGAAACCTCTTTTTACAGAAAGAGAAGCTACAGATGGGGAGGGAGTAATATTTACTATTATTTTTTGTAAGACAAAGAACTTCACTTTTCCCAAAAAATATTATATAAATATCATTAAAAAATAAACTTACCTTTTGGGCAAAAAGAAAATATTAAATGTTAATATTCCACCCTTCCTCCATCCCCACCAACCCAAATCACAAAGTACAGCATTCACATATTTAGCATGGAAAGAAATTTAATCAAGGTTAAGTCTGCAAGATTAAGGCAAATCATAATATATATATAAAGTGTGAGATATGGTATTTTGTTTGATACTATTAAAAGTTCCCCTCTTTATAAAGCATCTGGGGTAAACAATAATTAAAGAAAGTTTTAAAGTTGTTGTTCTTCCCAAAGCAACTTTCCACTATCTAATAATGCATGCCAGGCTGATAGTGTATGCCAGTGGCCTTGGATAGGAGAGTAAAAAAATCCCAGATGTCATACAACATTTGCGTTGTAAGAATTTTGCTAATTTCTCAGTGAGGGATTTTAAATATTGCACTGTAATGTTTGGTTAAAAGGCTTTTCTTCCCCATCTAGAGGGTCTTGCTGCTATAAAAATCCATTTTAACAGGAACAATGCTTAGCTAATCAGAGAATCAGTACTCTCTTAGGCTTCAGAGGAACAAGCACAAAGATACATTTAGAAAAATGTGTAAAATATGACCAGAGTGAATGGGATATATGTACACAAAATTCCTCTCAACACATCCCCATCGCCATCACCATCATCATCAGTCACCATTACCAACCACATCATTGCAACACTGTAACCACTTTTTCTTCTTCCCTCTCCCTCTCTCTAGACTTTCTTACCTCTCTCCCTCCTTGTACTGCCTCCAGTCTTTTCAGGTTCAAACCCTGAAAGAGAGAGAAAAAAAAAAAATATATATATATATATAATTGTTGGCAACGAAGTCACGAATAATAATTGGTAGTAGTGCAAACATTCTGAAGTAAAATAATTCACTTAACAAAGACAATCTGAATATAGATGAAAATCTCATGCATATGCCAATATTGGTATCTGAGTAAGTCCTCAAATGTGGTACCAATGCATTTCTTGCTAAAGACTAAGATCGTAAGTTAAAATAAAATGTAAAGCATTTGTTTTAGTAGCACTTGCCTCTCCCTTGGTGAAACCACAATCTAAAAGGCTCTGTTCCAAATTGAAGGAGTACATACAGGATTTTCTCTGAGCAGAAGGTGACATTGGCTCATTCAGTCTGGGAATGGGCATTCACATAGCAGCCCAAGGAGGTCACATCTAACAGTCTGTGAGGATTAAGAGGAGAACAGCATGCAATCCTCTAAAAACCAGTCTACTTAAAGTGTGCTGTCTGATATATCATTTCACCTGGGAGCTCATTAGAAATGCAGACTATCCAGCACGCCTGGGTGGCTCAGTCGGTTAAGTGTCCAATATCAGCTGGGGTCATGATCTCACAGTTCGTGGGTTTGAGTCCCACGTCAGGCTCTGTGCTGACAGCTCAGAGCCTGGAGCCTGCTTCAGATTCTGTGTCTCCCTCTCTCTCTGTTCCTCCCCCACTCACACTCTGTCTCTCTCTCAAAAATAAATAAAGGCTAAATTTTTTTTTTTTTAAATGCAGACTATCCATGGGCATGTAATGTACAGCATGGTGACTATAGTTAATAATACCGTACTGCATATTTAATGTTGCTAAGAAAGCAAATCTTAAAAGTCCTCATCACAGGAAAAAAAAAATCGGAACTATATGGTGTTGGATGTCAACTAGACTTACTGTGATCATTCTGCAGTATATACAAATACTGAATCATCATATTGTGGATTTGAAATTAACATAATGGTATATATCAATTATACCTTAATAAAAAATGGCTGTTATTATTTTACAAAATGCAAACTTTCAGACTCCACCCAGGGCATGCTGAGCAAGAATATACATTTTAACACACTTTCCAGGTGATTCATATGCATGTAATAATTCGAGAAGTACCTCTCTGAGCTGTCTAGAATCGGTGGGTGAATTAACTGGTATACATTGTGAAGTGGGGTCCAAGGAGTGGTGGGGAAATAAAGCTAAGATACTGGCCAAATTGTGAATTGTTTAAAAAGTAGGAGTGTGGACTTATTTTTTAAGTCAATGTTTACTTTGATAGAGTTTCTGAAGATTGAGGGTAAATTTTTAAAATACCAAATGAGGACTCACATAATCTCATAATTTAGTCTATATCTCCATTTCATTTTTTCTTTCCTTTTAGAAACACTACCAGGGGGAAATTGAAAAAATATTAAAAAAATTAAAAACTCCAATAAATATCTTTATTATAAATATTTTTACATGGCTCTAAATTATTTGACAGAGCTTTAGAACTCACAGTTTTCACAATTTTATAATTATCATTAAGAATTTTGACTAAGTCAAACTTTTGCTCAATTTCTGATGAAAAATGAATAGGACATAACCCCAACTATATATTCTACATTATTGCCAACACATTTGGTAAGAAAATTCGCCTACAAGAAATATGTGCTAGACTTAAATATTGCATTTCTAGTCTTATATTTTGGAATTTAAGAAAGATTGCTACTGTTTTGAGGTTTTGTTAAACGGCATTTTGGAAGTGTGATAACTTACTTATTAAATATTCAGTTATAAGGAAATTCATGGCATACTTTTTTTTCATTTGGTGACAGCATTTATGTTTAAAAAGTTGATAAAAAGTTTTTAAAATTTTATCTTTCCACATATGAAACTCATTTCTTGAATTGTTTAGACAGATAAACAACAGAATATAAAATACACTAACTTATTTGTAAAAACAGATGATTACACTACAGACTCTAGAAAAGGCCCTAGAATCAATCTGGCAAATCAGTTATTCTTGTAAATAAATGACAGCCTGAATTCTGCGTGTAGAAAATTACCTACATTTACAGAATACATTTTGAAAGGCCTAAAACTCATATAGGAAAAGATATAAAACAAAATATCAACATGGTTCTTAAACCTGGCAGTGTAGGCTAAAAATACATTCTAAGGAGGCATTCATGCTCATACTTTTAGAATATGGGAAATGGTATAATGATATGCTTTTGAATTTGGACTGATAGAGGTTTAAATCTCTGGCTTGCCACCTTTTTCTATGTGCTGACAAATTATATAATATCTCTGAACCTCATTTTTTACTTGAAAAAATAATAACAGAGCAGCTATACCATGTGGTTTGTGTGAAGGTTGAATGAGGAATATGTTTATAGCATATAACTAACAAAGGACCAGGGAAGGTATATTCCAAAATATTTTTCTTCTTTCTCTTCTTTTCCTTCTTCCTCCTCTTATTCTAATTTGTATTATCATTATCATGTACATAACATGTCTAAATATGAGACCAACTTGAGCAAAATGCCTCTGTTTCATGCCTTTTATTTGAAGAATCTAAAATATCTGGAAAATATTTATAAACAACAAACAATGAGAATGTTTAAATTGACTAAGCACAAGTAAAAAATGTTCTCTATGCACACTTTCTCATTTGGCACTCATGACCACCTTTTGAGGTAGCTAGGACTTTCTTAAAATTGTGAGGAAAAATTTGCCACTAGTTCTTCAACCAATTTTGCTGTTTCCCACTTCCACTGCCATCTAATTCTGGTACTCAAAATATTAAATGGCTTGTTATTGTCTTACAAGCTGCTGACAGTTGACGTTTTTTTATTTTTTTAAGTTTATTTATTTATCTATTTGGAGAAAGAGAGTGAGCACATGAGTGGGATAGAAGCAGAGAGAGGAGTGAAAGAGAATCCCAAGCAGGCTCTGCACTGTGCAGAGACCGATGTGGGGCTCAAACTCACAGACCGTGAGATCATGACCTGAGTTGAAATCAAGAGTTGGACGCTTAACTGACTGAGCCACCCAGGTGCCCTGACACTTTGTTTAAAAGTTTCTCCCTTCTCTTGAGAATCTGATGGCCTCATTTTGTATATTTTCTATTACTACATCTTCAAGTTCACTGATATTTTCTTCTGTCTAATCTATTTATCTCATTCAGTGAAATTTTTACTTCAGCTATCTTGGTTTTAATCTCTAGAAATTCAATTTGAATATACTTTTCTGTCATCATATTCATATTTTAAATCCTTTATTTATTTATTTATTTATTTATTTATTTATTTATTGAGAGAGAGAGAGAGAGAGAGAGCGAGAGAGAGAGAGAGAGAACATGAGCAGAAAAGGGGCAGAAGGAGAGGGAGAATCTCCACACTGGGCATGGAGCCCATAGCGGGGCTTGATCTCATGATCCGGGCCAAAATCGAGTTGGTGGCTTAACTGACTGAGCCACTCAGGCACCCTGAAATATATATATTTTTAATAGTGTTTTGAATTTCTCTTCTTTAATTCTATCATCTATCACTTCCAGGTGGATTTCTATTGACTGAATTTTCTCCTAAATATGAGTCATATTTTCCTATTTCTTCTCATGTCCAGTAAATTTTTATTGGTTGCCGGAAATTGTGATTTTTATTTTGTTTAATGCTAGATTTTATTACCTTAGAAGGAGTTAGAATTGATTCTGGCAAATGGTTAAGTTACTTGTGGGTCATACTGATCCTCCTGAGGCTTGTTAAAAAAAAAAAAATTAGAATGGGTCTGAAGAAGTGGTTAGAGTTACTTATTCTTATTACTGGAGCTTGACCATTTGTGCTCTCCACTGAATATCCATTAAGATTCCCAGAACTGTGAAATCTCTGGGAATTTATTTACTTAAACTTCTCTGTCAATTATTCCTTTTCAGCAGTTGTTCTTTGCCTGGCCTTGTAAAATTTCCCTCTGCATTTGTAAAGATCACTATTCAAACAAAATTCTCAGGGGTACACCAATATAGATTTCCAGAGTTTTATCTCTATGTTTTTCCCTCCTTTCTGGTAATCTGTCCCACAAATTCTAGCTGTCTTATTCTCTCCAAACTCAGATATTTGTCTCCTCAGCTACAAAATGTAAGGATCCTGAAATTCTCTCCAGGCTGTTCCTCCAGGAACCATGGTCCAAACATTGCCTCCAGGCTGAAATCTAAGTATTGTAAGCACTCTTGATTTGTTTCCCTTCTCTCAGGCATTACAGTGCTTCTCTATTTTTTAATGTGTGAGAATTTTATTATATGTTTTGTTCATATGTCTAACTATTATAGCAAGTCACATAGTCATTACGCTCTCACGAATAGAAGAAGTCAAGGTGTGTATTTTAAACTTATTTTTTCAAAGGAGAATATCTAAAGTTTCAAAATTTGAATTATATGATCTGAATATAGAGCTAGTATGTACAAAAGCAAAACTTAATTCAATATTTTAAGAGCCCAGATATCTAGCTCATCCATTCATCCTCAGTCAAGTTTCTTTAAATTCATAGCACTCAAAATGTTTAATATGTTGTATGCTCAAGAACTCAAATTTATTATAACATGCAGCTCATACAGGAGTCATGATGATTCTTCAAGGCAATGCAGTGATTGAGAGGAGTTGGGTGTCAGGATGTTAAGAAAAAGCACACCTGTTTGAATGGAATAGGGGCTGGAGGGTAAGCTCCAGCATAGATATAGTATATCGTGTAAACTATGTAAAAAGATTGGTCATAACTTAGGCACTGACTTATTGAAAGAACTTCAGTCTTAAGATCAAAGAAGTGAGTCAGAGAATCTGATGCCAAGAATTTGGGAGCCACATGGGCAAGGAAAAATGATCTAAAAGGACTCTCTATGTATTTACAGGGCCTCAGGTAATATTGTGTCTCAATAAAGGACTCAAATGATCTAGAGTATAATGAGATTCACTAAAAATTCTCTAAGTATGATCTGGGAGATATGATTCCCTAAGTGATGACAGAAATTGGTCTGAGTACCAAAGTAAGTCTAAGCCTTTAAGTCAGGTCAGTGTGGAGCTTGATGCAGGACTCCATCTCATGATCCTGAGATCATGACCTGAGCTGAAACCAAGAGTCAATCAACCGACTAGTCCACTCAGGTGCTCCCAGATATTGCCTTTTTTGATATTAGCCAAATTAAAGACTATTAGTAGAGTTATAAAAAAATAATTATTATTTTGGGGGTGTTCTCTTTGTGCCAAGCACTGCTCCAACTGTTTGACCTGGGTGATTCAATTTTTACTATAATCTTATTATATATTACAACCAAATCATTTTTCCCACTTTGAGCTAAAATGATCTTTGAGTGGTTCTACTCTGTTTTGGGACTGATTTCCTGAGACAAAATATGTGCCACTGTAGTTCTTGTTATTGTTGACTTCGTTTTGCAGCTATGGTTTACAGCCCCAAAGAATGACAAGAGTGTGAGTAAAATAATTCTGGCTTCTCTGCTTCTTATCACGATATTTCTTCATCTTAAACAGGAACACATTTTAAGGAAAAAATAACACTTTGGAAGATGGGGAAAATGTTAACTCTAGATTTCGGTTTAACCTACCAAGAAAATTATGTGGGATGGGAAGAAATGGGAGTTGTACAGGGTGATCTCTGCTGAACTTTAAAATCTACTATCTGCACTGTTTTATTTTTAAGACAGGCAGATTGATTCTCTTACAGATTCTTGCTATGTATCCTTTGATCTTGTATGACTTCTCAGTGAGACTGATGAAACTACTCAAGAAGTAAAGAAATTCAGGTGAATTTGAACACAACTTGATACATCTATTGTCAATTGTATCTGGTTCCTAAATTCTGGTTTTCTTAATTTGGGTATCTGCTTTTTCATCTATCAGCTTGCTGCAGGGACTTGAAATTCAGTGTCAAGTTTCAATTACATTGCTGATAAAAAAAAAATCTTAAGTTGTATGTATGGATTTCTAACCTTAGCCT
Source organism: Panthera tigris (assembly GCF_018350195.1). Taxonomy (NCBI): domain Eukaryota; kingdom Metazoa; phylum Chordata; class Mammalia; order Carnivora; family Felidae; genus Panthera; species Panthera tigris. Next base: position 129,125,862 of record NC_056663.1, read on the forward strand.
TACTTAGGATTCATTTTGTAAGTGATAGTATTGAGATTTGTGACTCATCATAGGTTTACAGAATAGACTTAGATATTCAGACACTTTCCCAAGGCTGCTGAACCTACTTAAAACCTGCAAGAATTCACTCATGCATATAATGTCCACTTTTCCTTTAAAGTTAATGAACATAGTTTTAAAATACTTTGTAATTCTTTTATACCTCTCTTAGCCCTTATATTATTTTTTTAATGTTTAGTTATTTTTGAGAGAGAGACAGAGACAGAGGGACAGAGACAGAGCATGAGTGGGGGAGTGAAAGAGAGAGAGGGAAACACAGAATCTGAAGCAGACTCTGGGCTCTGAGCTGTCAGCCCAGAGCCTGCCGTGGGGCCTGAAATCACGAACCACAAGATTACGACCTGAGCTGAAGTCAGACCCTCAACCGACTGAGCCACCCAGGCACCCCTCTCTTTGCCCTTATATTATAAATTTTTTAAAACTACATTGAAATTGTAACTCAGAGATTCGTAGTGCACCTGTTTGAAATTTTACAGAAGTACCAGGATATGGGCTGAAATCTATCCAAGGACCAAAAACAACCAAGTGTCAAAATGTGTTAAACTTTGTTTTCCTTTTTTTTTTTTTTTCTTTTCAAAGTGAGTCATTCTAATCATCTTTGAAATGCTATGCCTTGATATTTGTAATCAGTTCACTGGAAGCTTTGAGTTGCTCTTCATCTCCCTTTTGAAAAACTGAGATATGTCATTAGTTTCAGAGACTTCACTATTCTTCTTTGCTCAAGTTCTGACATTTTAAAAATGGAAAACCATCCTAGATTTCCTAAGTAATAATGTAACTACACAATAGGATATTTTTTAATGAACACATACGCATATAAACAACAATAGTATGCATTTATTGAATTCTTACTAGAAGACAGGCATTACACTAAGTACTTTACAGTACTATTTTTTATTACTCACCATAATTTATTCCTCACCATTATACTATGTTTCAAGTGCCATTATTAATTCCCATTTTTGTCACACAATAATTGAGGAAGAGAGGTTAGTTAACTTGTCTAAGAATACACAGCTAGGAGGAGGTGTAGTATTGAACCCAGAGTATATGACTATGGAGTTTCTTTTGCAGCCACTACACATACTACCTCTAGGAGAAACTATCACTTTATGTTTTATGTGTATTGAGATGAATATCTAAAATGAATTAAATAAATATATGTGTAATAAGTGAAAAGTTGAGTAACACCTTGGATGAGTAAGGCTGATTCTGGAATTATATTAAAGTTCACTTAAAGCATGTCAATTTTATATATTGAAGAAATAAATCCAAGATAATTTCTTGGTTTTGAATTCATTTAGGTTTGGCAATAACTGTGAAAAAAAAAAGTTAAAGTAAATGAGACTGGATTCCAGAGTTCCTGATTTCTTGGAAAGAAATGTAAAATTCAATTGAAATATTTCCTGGGGCAGACAAAGATTAAAAGAAAATTAATGTAACTATGTGAGCACAAATAACATTTCATAGAGTTTGTCTGTGATTATCATTGCTCCAGGCTAACTAAAATATTAAACAAGTATAGCACTTTCATGCCTCCAGTTTTCTAGCAGTGCTCATCTTGGTATAGCACATAAGTTAAATTTCCCCTGCTCCAGGGAATATAAGGATATTTTATGAGTAGATACAATGAAGTTGGGCCTAAAAATGGAGTGTTTCCATTGTTTCTGATGTTCGTAACTTCGTGGTCATTTGTGATAAACATGTCCTTCCATTTCAGATATGAGAGGAATCAAGAACATATAACCTCTGTTAAGACTTTATGTAATGTTATTTCTGACAACTTATATTTGTTAATCTAATTATTTTTCGAAGTTTATTTATTTCGAGAGAGAGAGAGAATGAGTGAGAGAGGGGCAGAGAGAGAAGGAGAGAGAGAATCCCAAGCAGGCTTCACACTGTCAGTGCAGACCCTGACAAGTGTCTCTAACTCTTGAACTGAGAGATCATGACCTGAGCCAAAATCAAGAGTCAGACTCTTGACCAAGTGAGCCACCCAGGCACCCCTGTTAATCTAATTTTTAAATAGGAAATTAAAGATGTGTGTTTCAGAAAACAAGTAACCCTAAATATTGTCAGTGAAAGGTGAATGCTTTAGAATTCTCTCATGGTGGTAGCATCAGTCCAACTGTGAATTTAAACAGCTATGGACAGGATTAGTACTTGATTTGTAGAATACAGAATCGTGAAAAATTTGAAAAATCATTCCTTGATTATACTAAGCTATTTGCATCATTAACCTGTCTACTAGGCTGCCTTTAAAAAAAAAGAATGTAGTGAGGTACTTCAAAAGAGGATTAATAGCTAAGATATGGTTATCTATCTATCTATCTATCTATCTATCTATCTATCATCATCTATCATTTCTGATCCCATCTTTTCCGAATCCCCATTCCTATCACTCCATTATAGAAAATGGCTCTAATGTAGTCCTTGAACAATGTCAGATGGTCTTCTACATTAGATGCTCATCCCAGCTGGGATGCCCCTCGTCTAGGGATCTGCATGATCAACTCCCACAGCTTCTTGTCTTTGTTTACATTTTACCTGATCAGTGAGGTCTACTTTTATAATCCTATTTAATATTATAGTTTACTCTCTAGTTCACCTCCAGGGATGCTTAAGATCTATTAACACACTGTATACATTTACTATTAATGTGTATTATCTATCTTTCCACATTAGAATTTAAGTGACACAAAAACAGGGATTTCTGTTACTATGTTTTCTAACTTATCCCAATTGCCCAAACAGTGCCTGGAGCACGGCAAGTGCTAAAAGTTTGTTGAAAACATAGAATATTTCCTTTTCTATTCGTTCATGTCTCTAAAGAGTTCCACTCAATCTGTACCATATTACTTTCTATTTGTAAATTTTATAAGTGGTACTTGCCTTAATGATCTATCAGATAAAATAAATTCATTTATTCCTGTTCAAGCTAAATCAACATCAACTTAAATTTTTATTTATAATATTAAGATTTTTAGCATTTTCTTATCACACTATCTTTTGACAATACCAAAGTGTGCCATCATGTTTTTTCTTTTATTTTTTTTAATATTTAAAAAATTTTTTTTAATGTTTATTTATTTGTGGGAGAGAGACAGACAGACAGTGTGAGCGGGGGAGGGGCAGAGAGAGAGGGAGACACAGAATCTGAAGCAGGCTCCAGGCTCTGAGCTGTCAGCACAGAGCCCAACGTGGGGCTTGAACTCACAAACCGAACCGTGAGATCATGCCCTGAGCCAAAGTCTGACTCTTATCCGACTGAGCCACCCAGGCGCCCCTTCTTTTATTTTTTTTTTTAACAATTTATTCGTTTTTTGAGAAAAAGAGACAGCGTGAGCTGGGGAAGGACAGAGAGAGAGGGAGACACAGAATCTGAAGCAGGCTCCAGGCTCTGAGCTGTCAGCACAGAACCAGAGGTGGGGCTAGAACTCAAGAACTGTAAGATGACCTGAGCCAAAGTCCCACGCTTAACTGACTGAGCCACCCACAGGCCCCTTTTCTTTCAAATGCGTAGGCAATAATCAGCGACAAAGATCTTATAAGAAAAAAAAAATGTTGATTTCAAAATATATCTTCGAGCACAATTCTCAGCTAGACAGTGTCCCTTTTCTACCAAGATGACAATGATTATTTCAGGATGAAAATTAAACTAGCATATTCAAATTTAGAAATAGAAACTGAATTCAATTAAAATAAATATCATAGATTACAGGAATCTATCACAAGACCTAGAGTAATTATTCAGTTTTATCATAATTTAAAAAAAACTTAAGAAGGTTTAGTCAGAAAGATTGAATCTATATTATGAATTGAGAATATCAGTTTACAAAATGGCCAAGTTCCATATGATTATATGTAATAAATTCTAAATGACATTCAAAGGGCTTCCGATCCTATCACCACTGACACTGGATTCCTTCTTGAATATGATATCTTGATAAAAATCCAAGAGAAGCTGAAAAATGCTTTCATATTAACTTGTTCTTCCAACTTCTTGACCTCTCCACATTCTGTTCATCCTCCTTCCTGTGTCACCAACACTTCTCTACTCTGCCAGTCGGCATTAAGATGTATTTTCATTTGTCAGTGTCACTATTATTTACAGAAATCAAATCAGCATCTCAGTTCTTCAAAGTAATGAGTCTTTATGAATTCTATTTGCAAAGGGGCTCTGTGTTTCTCAGTCTACTTGTTAGGTGGACCCCTCATTCCTGCCCTCTTTTTGCTCTGTCTGCATGTTCTGTGCCCAATAGTCTCTGTATAGTGCTTCTGTGTTCTCTTCCTTACTGATGTAATAGGAAAACATTATGTAATTTTCTTTTAAATGTTTATTTATTTTGGTAAAGAGACAGAGCGCATGCACACATGAACAGGGGAGGGGCAGAGAGAGAGAGAGAGAGAAATCCCAAGCAGGCTCCTTTCTGTCTGTGCAGAGCTTGATGCACAGTGTAATCCCATGAACCATGAGATCATGCCCTGAGCTGAAATCAAGAGGTGGCTGCTTAAGTGACTGAACCACCTACGCTCTATAACAGTTATTTTTTCTTCACTTTTTCTTTAATTAATTAATTAATTAATTTTAGTTTTATTTATTTTTGAGAGAGAGAGAGAGAACACAAGTAGGAGAGGGGCAGAGAAAGAAGGAGACAGAGAATCCCAAGCAGGTTCCACACTGTCAGCACAGAGTCTGATGAGGGGATTGAACTCATGAACCACAAGACATGACCTGAGCTGAAATCAAGAGTCGACCATTTAACCGACTGAGCCACCCAGGAATGCCTATTTATTTATTTTATTTAAATACAAGTTATTTGCCCCAATAGGTTTTTTAAAAATTTTTATTCATTTTTGAGAAAGAGACAGAACATTAGTTGGGGAGGGGCAGAGAGAGAGGGAGACACAGAATCCGAAGCAGGCTCCAGGCTCTGAGCTGGCAGCACAGACCCTGACATGGGGATGAAACTCACGGTCTTTGAGATTATGACCTGAGCTGAAGTCGAATGCTTAACCGACTGAGCCACCCAGGTGCCCCCCATAATAGGTATTTTCAAATGTTAAGTGTACATGATGAAATATTTAGATAAAAATGTATATTTATTTTTATGTTTACCTTATATTTATATTATATGCTGTTTGCTTCTGGGAAAAGAAGTTTACCCTTTACAAAAAGAAACCACCATTGTACCAAAACACAGCATGTATTAGATCTGATGTTTACTACTAATAAACATCATTAAGGGTTGCTACAGCTTAAGGGCTTTAATTCTTTATGCATTTTATAATGACAGTGTGGGTTACATGTGTGTGAGCATCAGCCATATGCCAGACTCTCTTCTAGGCTCTGGGGAAATAGGCATGAACAAAACAGACAAGAATTCTTATCCTTGTAAAGTTTAAAGTCTAGTGATTTTATTACTTTGTGTTAATGTATTTACATGTGAGTGTGTGCGCATAGACATAATATCATTTTCTGCTATTTCACTAAAAAAATAGTGCATTGGGTTCCAGCTTCCATTTATATGACAAGATAATATATTTAAAGAATTTTTCCTCTATCATCAGATTTGGAGTGCAGAGAGCAATGACAGGGTTCAACTGATTTCTACCAGAGCAAGATCTGTAAGGAGATATTTTTAACTGCTTCTTCTGATCTTGTGTTACCAACTTTTTACATGGGCATATTTTTAGGCACTTAAAAAAATGCAAGCAGACAATTAGTAATAGGATATCCACATGCATTTATTTGGTTTGAAAAAACAACAAAATGTGTAAAGTGTTTCTCCTATTAATTACTTGCCTTTCAGATATTGTATTGAATACTGTGGCTTGCACACATTTTAAATGAAACAGGTTATGTCTTTTATTATTTATTTGTTTGTTTTAGCTAAGCAAACAAATGTTCTAGAAAGCACACCCTAAGACCTCTAATTCCCAAGGCTTATAGGTACAGCGACATTTGTGTGCACATTCTGATCATATGGGGCTGAAAATTATTTTAGCTATTAAAATAATTTCAAACCAAATAATTCATCATGATTTTATTCTCCTGTTATCAGATAAAAACGATTTCTTTACCACTGATATAATTCATAAAAAGCAGCTTTCTTCAACTCAGTCTTTTAGGAGATTGGAGATTTCAGGTACAATGATGTTTGTATACTACATAGTCTGAAGTTGCTATCTTGTTAACAGATGGCTTTTCTCATTCTTCTCTGTCTTTTACTCTCTTTACCTAGGTCATTTCTAGAAGGAACCTTCTAGAAGGACAGGCCCATCTCCCTCCCTGAAACCTGGGGCTAATACATTTGTTCACTCATACTTGTAAACAGAGATTTGGGTAACTTCAGATACTTTAGCTAGCGAAGTTTCAGGGACTCTTGAATACATTAGATTTGAAGGATTGAAAGGACCATCATTCTTACAATGAGAGCCATTAGTCCATGTAGTTAAAGAATCTGCCCAAAGATACAGAAGTAAATACTTTGAATACAGGTTTTCCACTTTAAGTGCCACCTTTCCACAAGAAGGGCCTAAAGCATATTCCTCATTTATCTTTTCTAAAGCATTCTTTGAATTTATACTGCTAATAATTCCTTGCAGACGACGTTTAGAGTTGCTATTTTTAACAACTAAAAAATGGTCAAATGCTTTTGGGGACATCCTCACTACTAATCTAAATTTTCCATCCAAAAATTCTCCAAACTCATGGAGATCTTCAATCACTTGCGACTACCACTTTCTCATTCAATTTCCCTCTAATGTCCTTCTTCTTCAGTTTAGAGGCCAAGGCCCATGATTATCACCAGACTTGACACAAAACCTTTCAACATTTTGGATCCTTTGTTCTGCTGTTGTTCTTCCCTAGCAAAGACTAAACTCTGGGTATCATCTACATAAAATATAACTGTATCTTCTATATATGTTGGAGAAAAACATATTTTTTTACATTTAAATTATGATCACAAATTTGCTCTCAACGTTTTCTCAACATCTGAATCTCTCCTGCTTTAGAGATTTTATACCAACTGTTCTCTTCCTGTAATGATCTCGCCCCACAATCTTCACAGGGTTATCTACTTGCCATTTAAATCTCAGCTTAAATTTACTGTGTCAGAGGCCTCTCCTGAACACTGAATCTAAACTAGATATCAAGTTGATCGTTGTCATGTCACTCAATTTTAAATTTTTGCTTGAAACTTACCACTAAAGAATACTTTTATTAGTTGGTAGACTGGCCATTTCCTTTCACCAGACGGTAAGGTTCATGACAGTAAGCAACACATCTATCTTATAAATCCTGACATCTCCAGTACTTAGCATAAGATCTGGCACTTAGTAGGTGCTGAACAAATATTTATTGAGTGAATAGAATGAATTAGAATGAATAAACCTCTACAACTCTTAAAAATTGATATTTATTAGCTCTTTTTCATAAACATAGTATTAACATATAGCTTCTAATATTTGCAATTTAAATTCATTCCAAAGAAAAATGAATTGAATAAATTGGTTCCTTTCTTTTACTGACCTTGGGAAAATTATCTAAGCCTCTGAGATCACATTCCTTTTTCAGAAAATTAGAAAGTTAGGCTAGTCTCTTTAAGCTCTAAAATATGGAGCTTTTCTTTTCTTTTAGAAAATTAAGGTTTAAACCTCTCCATTTTAACATTTGAGCTCTGTTACCTAATCAATTGCGATTCAACAACTGTATCAATAATTGTGGCCTTTGCCTATACTAATGTCTTCCTGCTTTTTTTTAAATCTCCCTTAACCATTCTAAGGGTACTCCAAAATATTATACAAGTAACCAGTGCCAGTGTGAGTGCATTATTCAAATTTTGCTGTAGATACTTTATATTTTTAATAATTATTACATTGTAAATTGGCATAGCTTTCAGCACAGCCATTTAAAGTTTCCACTTTTAAATATAGTTTTCATTATGTACAACTCTGTATCATCCGAACAACTCTATTGAACACTCAATATTAAACAAATAAATCAGACTATGTCAAAATCTACTCCTGGAGATCTTACTTTATTAAATTGTTTATTTCTGTCATTATTAATTTCTAGGAACAGCAAAACAGAACGGAAAAATAATGTGTAGTCTTAGACTGTAAGTCAGAAATTGCACCATGGTTTATATTTTCATCTGACAGATCAATGTTACATAATTTTGATAGATCAAAGCTCCATAATGTAATTTAATGTCCTCTCAAACCCAAAGACCTACCTAACTGTACCTGGGTACAATTTCCAGTACCCAATACTCTAATTTAACTGAATTTGTATCATGAGTTTCTGGAAATTGGATGCTCTTGGAAATCTATGAACATTAAGAAGAGAATGTTACAACTAGTTGGGCATATTTTTATCCTCCCAGTCTGATAATAACATCTTCCAAAAGTCAGATGATGTTTTAAATACATCATTTGTAATCATCAGGTTTCCATTCAAACTAGTCCAGTGATTTGCTAGAGTAAGAAAGAAATAATTAAAGAAATTCTATGGCTACATTTGGCAAGGGTTAGCTAGGCTATAACAGCTGGGAAGATATATTTTGAAATTAGATACAGTGTATTAACTCCAATGATAGTGTTCTCTGATTTACTCAACTTGAAAGTGTAGCCATGGAAATGTTAGGCAATATGACCACAGCTTGAAGGTCTAGGGTTATCTGTAGGACAGCAAAGCTGTCAGAAATGGTATTCTTTCCTCTTAAGGACTTTAAACTACTTTGTACCATTTCCAACCAGCGGCAGGCATTCAAAGCTGGGAGAGACTTTGAAATTCCCTAGGACTCCCTTCTACCAACCCTGTCCCACCATCACCAAGAGTGCCACCGTCACCTCCCTTAAAGAGGAAGGGAAAGACAGTCAAAATGCAGCAACGTTCGTGTCAGCAAATGCTTTCCTTCTGCTAATAGTTATTTAACCAACCCAATGACTCCTCCCTTTTGTTCAAATGGTTCATTCATTCATTCATTCATTCATTCATTCATACATCCAATAAATATTGTTCTGAGTGCCTACTATGTGCCAGGCCCTACCCTATGTGCTGGGTCAATGCAGACAAATTATATTTCTTATGGTGCTAACATTAAAATATTTCATAAACGTGTAGTTTTACATAAAGATTGACAGTGTTAGCATTAAAAACACAGCTTAAGAAGTCATTTGGCTCATTTTTTTTATTTTATTTGTAAGGAAGCTGAGTCCTAGAGATAGGGAACATGACTCTTGAAGATTACAGTTAGTGAAGGCCCATGGAATACATGACACCAGTATTTGTTCTACTTCTCCACATATCCATTAAGGACAATTACCTCTTGGGGCGCCTGGGTGGCTCAGTCGGTTAAGCTGCCGACTTCGGCTCAGGTCATGATCTCGCAGTCCGTGAGTTCGAGCCCCGCCTCGGGCTCTGTGCTGACAGCTCAGAGCCTGGAGCCTGTTTCAGATTCTGTGTCTCCCTCTCTCTGACCCTCCCCCGCTCATGCTCTGTCTCTCTCTGTCTCAAAAATAAATAAACGTTAAAAAAAAAATTAAAAAAAAAAGGACAATTACCTCTTCACCTCTGCCTTTTAAAATTACTATTTTAAATTTAAATTCTTAATTAAAGTTAAATAATTATTTTAAAATAATTAAGTAAATTAAAGTTAACTAAAATAATGAACTTATTTAAATTTAAATGATCTCCTCTTATTCTTTCACTATGTTCTGGTTATTCTTTTACTGTGATGTGGATGACCTGGTTGAGAGAGTTACGCTTTTTAGTTTGCCCTTTTCTGAGTCACCTTCAATTTCAGATTCTTTAATTGTTGTCTGACACCATAGGAACAATCTTGGCTGCAAAGGAGGCCAGGTGAATCCCCAAGGTTTACTGCTTTGAGCTTCATTTCTCTTCCGTTGCTAACTGTGAGACCATTTGGCAACAGTTGACTCAGAGCCTTAAGATAATTAGTTCTTCCTCAGAATGGCATGGATTTTAAAGAGGAAAATATGCAGCATTTGTTTCAAAACCCAAATCTATCATTTGTAGAATGTGACCCATTTTGCTTGTTCAATGATGTTTTTGAAAATAGTTTATATAAATAATGTCCTCAATAAAGTGGTCTCCCCATACCTTCATTCTGCGTTATTTCTAATACTGTCCCAAGCACATCTCGTCTCAAATGAAAAGAAACAAAAAAACTCGATAGGAAAACATAAAATACTACAAATAACATATAAAATCAAAAAATAATTTTAATTAAAATGGATTAAGAGGGGTGCCTGGGTGGCTCAGTCGGTTAAGCGTCCCACTCGGCTCAGGTCATGATCTCGCGGTCTGTGAGTTCGAGCCCCGCGTCGGGCTCTGCGCTGACAGCTCAGAGCCTGGAGCCTGTTTCAGATTCTGTGTCTCCCTCTCTCTGACCCTCCCCCGTTCATGCTCTGTCTCTCTCTGTCTCAAAAATAAATAAAATAAACGTTAAAAAAATTTAAAAAATAAAATAAAATAAAATGGATTAAGAATGTTTAATACATTAATAAGACACTTTAATTTCATTTTTATGCATATACTTAGCACCTAGCATTTAGAATAAATTACTACATATTGAACCGCTTAGTATCTTCCTAACATTTTAACTCAATCATACAATACAGGAAGCCATATTCAAATACGAGTTTTAAAAAGATTAATATAAAATTCTCAGTATGATTGAGTGCAATTTTTTATAACTTCTACATATATGTGTATTTCAGATTTATAATCTAAGTCCAACAAAATTGAAATATTTATTAATAAATGCAATACAATTCGTCAAGAAATTTGTTTAAACATAGCAGATCAACAATCAGATCAGGTCTTACTAAATTGTATCATTCTTTATTATATAGGTAATGATAAAAATAAAATCCTTATGGAACAAAATACATATTGGTTTTCAGCAGACAAAGTTGCTGGCACACAGCTCCTTAAACCATTAGAATCTCCTAAGTGATAAACATGAACATAAGAATTATCATTATTTTCCAATATTATGGGAAATAAGTTGCTGCTTCACAGCCAATGGGAGGGCTCTCCTTTTTTGATAAAAAAAAATGAGTAAATCACTCCCTTTCGTATGGAATTCAAAACATGTGCAATCTTGGATCAGTCCACACTTATGACCTCATTTATAATTAATATTATAAGCAATATTAGTAGTATAATATGAATATAATAACTTTATTATTATTATATAATGATGTATATTATTGTGTCACACTGTGGTATATCAAAGTACTCAATATTTTCTCAATCTCTTGTACATTCACAGCTCCCTGTGTTTGTTCCCTATAATAAGAATGTCATTGTATTATCTTTGCCATAGAAATTTTTAAGGAAATCAAAGCTCAAATGTCACTGTCTCCTGGAACTTTTGTAAATCTTCTTAAAGAAAATCCTATTTACTTTCCTTACACTTCTTAATCCTTTGAACACTTCTTACAACATTTTCCATGGTCTATTCCATATATCAAATATCCATTTATATCCCTCTCAACCACTATGCCCTTAAATTTATAAAAGCACTGTACTTTTTTTTGTTTGTTTTTTAGTGTGATGCACAGAACAGGCAAATAGACCTAATACAATACAGACCTTGATCTTTATTGTCTTCACAATGTAGGTGAAATTCTGAAGAAAAATTTGAAAACTTGGGCTTAGACTATTAGAATTCTATGACAGCAGAAAATTACTGGCATTATTTCATGTTCTTTCTCATATTATAATTACACAGTTTGATTCAAAATTCTGCTGTGCCCTACTGACCCCCACATACTGGCCCTGTAAAGTGTACAGAGAAAGTTAACATAGTGGGTCTAAATATTACTCTTGAGAAGGAACCTCTTTCAGGGCTGGTAGAACTTGGCTTTTGAAGTCCCCTATATTGTTAAGGCTGCTTTGTTTGCTTGGGGCACTAAATTCACTGTATCAGTCTGATTTATGGTGAACATCTGCTTTCCTTGTGGGAATCTGGAATTTCTATAATTGTGGCTGATCACATAGGCATAGAGAGCCTGTATAACCAGTTTCCGCCAAAGATGTCGGGCTGAGGCTATAGCAGGCTTTTCTGGACAGAAACATATGTGTTCCTGCATTTAACTACTGGAGGAAGGAGCACATTCTATGTGGCACCCTCTGAGGGAGGACTTTCTAAAGCTTGTGCATGGATTCCTCCAGACTCAGCCCAATGTGTCTTCCCTTGCTAATCCTTTTACCATAACATAATAGCCCTAAGTACAACTGTGCCTGAGTAATGTGAGATCATTTTAGTGAATTTCCAAACATGTAGATCTTCTTGGGACTCACGACACATAAAGGAACTACTTATGTACTATCTTGTTACTTCTCCTGATAAACTGCTTCCAATCGCTGAGATACTCATTATAGCAGACAAATAACCAAGTGTTACATAGAAAATCTAATTGTCCCCTCTCTTCTATTAGCAATTTTTATTTCCTCACAAAATGGCATAGTTTAAGCATGGTGTTGCCTAGTTAAGAGATGGGAGAGTGAAAAAAAAAAGATAGGTAAAATTATTTTTAAGATATTAAGTTGTGCTTTGAAAGATAATGGGGAGATAATGTAGTAGAAAGAAAACATTAATGGGTTTTATGATCAAGTTAACATCAGGCCATTTCCCACACATGAAACCTTAGGGAAATCATTTAACCTCATTGGAAACTAATTCTGACTATGTAAAATGGGATAATAAAACTTTCCTGCCATTGTTGTATGGATGTTGAGAAGATAAGTTAAATTGTGTATAATACAGTTCAACATTACTATATTTAATTAGGATTTCTTTCCTCTCTAATTCTAGGCTTTAGGCTTAAATCTGGAAAGAGAATCATGAGGATGTTAGAGTTCCATTCAATTCTGATCTCTCCAGGAAATTTTAGAATTATACTGGCCTGTAACTTACTTTGGGGAAACCATGGAAGGATCAGAGAAATGAATAGGAGTAGAGATAAATAGCAGGTACTGATGAGTAAAAAAATAAATATAATGATTTTTTTAAGAGAGAGAACATGAGGAGAGGAGGGGGCAGAGGGAGAGAGAGAAATTAAGCAGGCTCCACGCTGAGCATGGAGCCTGACATGGGGTTCAATCCCACGACCCTGGAATCATGCATGCCCTGAGTTGAAATCAAGAGTCTGACACAACCACCTGAGACACCCAGGTGCCCTTAATGATTATTTTTTAATGTATCAGCAAGCATGCAAAAATCATCTAGTTCAAGTAAAAATTGTTTGATAACATAAGGATGTACAGGATGTACATGTAAGGATGTGTTTATTTTCATCTCCAAATACATGTGTTATTAGAGCACTATAATAGTAATAGTAATAACCTTTATTAAGTATTTATTGTTAGCCAGGTATTAAACTGGTTAGTGAATTGCATGCCTTATTTAATCCTGTGTTCCACTTTAAAGAGTAGGTATTACTTTTACCCCAATATGCTAATGCAGAAATTGAGACTTTTAGATGTGATATGTCCAAATGACTAGTGAGAATTCAGCAGCAGAGTGATATACTACAATTCCTCTTGAATAACAGCACTTTCTTATTCCTCAGCTTTTGTTTGGAACACAAAACATCATAATTTCCTATTTTCTTTGAATGTAACTACTCATGTCATAGCTACACACTAGTTTTTTATTACAAAAATAACATATTTTCACAATATAAAAGTGAATACTGGGGCACCTGGGCAGCTCAGTGGTTAAGCGTCTGACTTTGGCTCAGGTCATGATTTCATGGCTCGAGTGTTCGAGGCCCCCATCGGGCTCTGTGCTGACAGCTCAGAGCCTGGAGTCTGCTTCAGATTCTGTTTCCTTCTCTCTCTGCCTCTCTCCCACTTGTGCTCTGTCTCTTTCTCTCTCCGCCTCTCTCCCAAATATAAATAACCATTAATTTTTTTTAATTATAAATGTGTATATTATTTGACATCTCTGTACAGTCTAATACAACACTAAACCAGGCCTGATGAAATCACTGTTTTTTCCTGAGATTTTGCTTTTCAAGATGCTCTTGCCATCTTTTCAAGATGCGTTTGGCCTCTCAAAAACAAAATGAGAGGCCCTTAACACTGTGGAAAAGTCTACTACAGATTATATTTGTAATTTTCTTTCTCTTCTTCATGAAAAACATGCCAAAAAAATCATCCTGAAACTATTGAAGATGGAATGTGTCCAGTGAGTCCAACTTGCTCTTCCATGAACAAATTTAGGAGAAAGAGCTATACATAGATTCTCCATGTATTGAGGACTAAAATTATAATAAGAATTAGCTCGATTTTAGATATGGGTCAGCTCAAGACACCCAAAGCACTTCTGATGTGGCATACTCACATGCATTCCGGATCAGCACCAGGGACCACCTGGTGCCAGAGAGATGGCCATGTAGCCACTAACATAGGTTAGCAGCAAGAGTTGCAATGTTAGAAGACAAAGTCTGAGAAACCTTTGTCAGAGACAAGCCCTGAAGGTGTGTATCATCATCTTGGAGGCACAAAGTGAGGCTGTACAATGAGCCAAATCAGCAAGGCGTCCTCATGGATCTCTTACACTGTATGTACCTGGGCATCAAAAATTGGCACCACAAAACAGCCAGAATCAATTGCAGGGATGCAAGGAAGCATTCTAATGTGTCTTCTGCTTGGGTAAGGAAATCAAATTTGATGCCTTTTAGGGCTATAAACCCTGGAGCAGCCTGAATACTTAAAAGGAAGACAAAGTTTAATCAAGAGTTACTGAACTTCTGCTAACTGCGATTAATTTGAAAACCAGATGTGAGATGATTTTTGTGACCGTGTTTTGTTAATGAGTGAATATGGTATATTTATATTTGTTATGCTGACAGTAAAAGACTAAAGAGGAAAAGTATAGAAATATACTAGGATTCTTGCATGACAACAATTAGCTTAAATATTTCCCGCAGTAAATTTTGCCCCCAGGAAAAGTCGATAGCCTCCATTCCCCACTCCACCTAAATAAACTACTAGTTCCCATGCAGAAGTAATTAGAAGAATTTCCATCAACTTTTATTAGCTTAATATCAAATATTTATCAAGTATCTACTACGTTCAAGGGACTTGGTTATGCTGAGAAACCAGAAGTTACAGCTTCTGGGGAATTTGTATTTAATCGTAGCCACAGAAAGAGATAGTCTCTCTCCTGGCTGGACATTTATTCAGATAAAACTGAGACCAGTGCTTCCTTTAGTTATTTAATTCCCAGGCCAATGAACACACAAAAATAAATTATGCAAGAAAGTGCCAGGAAAGTGGATCTAGACCTGGAGCCATTGGATTAAGATGGCCTTGAAAACTTGCCTTCTCTTTCATGTGAATAATACATTTCTTTATTATTGATGCAAGTTGGAATTAGGTTTTTTGTTCTTTGCAGTTGAAAGTATCTGAACTGAAACAGCCTTGCACAGGTCTTTCAACCTCATGATATTTTTTTTTCCATTTACTATGAGCCCTAAGGATAGTAGAGGTTTATTATGAATACCTAATGAGAGGATGTTTTGTCACTGTGCATTGCAATCCATAAAGTAAAATACATTTTAAAGTCATCATTTAGGAGTATTCACACACACACAAAAGGAAACAGATTTAAGTTCATTCTCACTAAGCATCATGTCTATGCAAACTAAAATGCATGGGTACTGTTTTTCACATAGAAGAATTCAGGAAAGAACCATTTTTTATAGCAACTACCCACAATATAACTGGAAATTTTATGGAAATTAAGTATTTCAAAACATTTTCACATTTATTTTACAAAAGGAAGACAAAGTCCCTGGTGGACAATATGTGAAAACAAATATCGTGAAAAATCATGGTCAGTAAATAAAGGTGAACATTTTCTTGCAAGTGCACCAGCTGCTAGCAGATACAAACACTAACACCATCACCAATTCCATTTAATTTCTTTAATTAGGAAGCACATTAGGTATCTGGAGGAGAACACAGGCTACAGAATTGAGGCTGTGGGGAGAAAACCAGACTCCAGAGAACAGAGCAGCCAACCGGGCCTGATGAAGAAGTGCAAGCTGGGATGTGATTTGAGAGGCAAGAAGAAATCAAGTAGAACTACTTGGTAGTGGAAGAAGCCAGGAGGTTAAGAACTTACTCAATGACATTTTACAAGAACTTGCTTCAGGGAATTTCCCAGTAGAAACATAAATTCTAATGTCAGGTTTGCATTTTATCTATGTAGCTTTGAAAATGCATTCTTCTACATGTAAGGAGCATCCGATTTATATTGCTTACTAAATCATCGTTGGCCATGAGTAAAGAATTTAAAAAAGTGCGTTTTAGAAAATAACTAGCCAATTGGTTTTTGTTTATTAGGAATAACAATTCTTAATATTTCCCAGTAAATACGGCTTGTCTTTTACCTATCTACACTTAAAAATGCCCAATGCTCCTCAACCGAACTGCAGGAAATGATATTGGTTTTAACAGAATAATGGCTGACTGAATAGTTTCTATTAATATTATCATAGTTTATGAAGAATTTTAAAGATATTGAATAAAAGGAGACAAGTTGCAGAACTACCAAAATGTTAGTAAATTCTCCTGAACAAAATACTGAGTCTAGCCAGGGGATAGAAAAGGAGTTTGTTAAAGAACCGCAACCAGAAGACTAATTGAATGATTGTTCAACAGCCTGAACTATGGCACGAAAATTGATCTTAGAGAAAAAAAGCAATTACTATTTTTGTTGGTATTTCAGCAATGATAGAGAGGTCTGTGTGAGCCTGTCGCTCTTCAGACTACTGAGGAGGTTTTTAGAGATCTGTAATACAAGATTTTTCAAAAAGCATGATTGTCCTAAAGCTCACAAACATGTTTTAATTTAGTACTGGCCATACTGTCTATAAATGTCTTAAAGAAAAACTTGCCAAATATACACTCATACTAGGTAGAATTAGTTTTATAAACACTGAAAAACAGACTCGTAAAATGAAACAATTACTGACGGACCTCTAATTAAACTATAAATTCATGGGACACCTCAGTGGCTCAATCAGTTAAGTGTCTGTCTGACTCTTGGTTTCGACTCAGGCCATCATCTCACAGTTTGTGAATTCGAGCCCCGCATCGTGCTCCATGCTGACAGAGTAGAGCTTACTTGGAATTCTCTCTCTCCTCTCTCTGCCCCTCCCTGCTCACTCTGTCTCTCTCTCAAAAAATAAATTAAAAACAAAAAACAAACAAAAAAACCCTATAAATTCATAATTTCTTATTTAGTTTTTTTGGTGTTCTTTGTTTGTTTTAGTTATTGACTAGGAGCTCACTCCATATCAATCTAATACAATTTCTGTTAAGTTGCTTTCATTTTAAAAACAAGGAACATACTTACATCCTATCAATCATAGTTTTTGCTCAGACCTTTTTATTCAAACTACTAAGATCATTATTAAATCATTACTATAATGGAAAGATATTTCATATTCAAAGTTAGAATTGGTACTTTGGAGATATATACACATGACCTTAATAAATGTAAAGACAACAAATCTTTCATTACACACACACACACACACACACACACACACACACACACACATTCTATCACAAGTTACTTGGTTCCCTAAGGAAATTATTTTTTTGCATTATGTACAAGCCAATTCAAGAACTGGTGAGGTTTAGGGAATTTCTAGGAATACTATATAGATAATATAAACCAAATTAGGACATGACACAAAATAAAAGTGTTCCCAAAGTTGATTCTTTGACAATATTAAAACATTACCAAAGTAATATATATATTTCAAATTTTATAGTATTTTCCTTTCAAAAACCACATATCGCTTTCTATCACTAGTAAATATTCCTTATTTTTAGTTGGGGAATAGATTTGGTATCCTGTATTTGGAAGAAAAATGATTGTGAGAATTATTATAAAGCAAGATACAGATTATGATAAATGAACCTTATCAATTCTTCATTGGGGGAAGGCAATATTGTATACTGATTAAATATAGACATAGTGCAATTCCCAGATCCTCTACTTAGAAGATACATAACCCTGAGCAAGTGATTTACGCTTTATAAGCTTCAGTCTTCTTCCCTATAAGATGGGAAAAGTCATACTTACCTTATATTGTTTCATAAACTAAGATGTTAAGCTTAGGCCTTCTAAGATTTGGAGCAAACGAGACTTCTTGGAAGGATGGGGAGAAATGAGCTTTCTATAGTTAGCCAGTTGGGAAGCAGAATATGACACAGAGAATGAGACTCTGGAGAAGAGTGTCACAGCAGTGTTTGTGAGAGTCAGAGTGAGGTTGCAGGGTTGGAAGGCTGGCCTACAGCAAGCATCATTGTGTATTGAAAAACATTAAAGATTCACCTGGAAATGAGAGATATTTGTTTCAGCACCAGACCATGATAGCTGTGTAAGGGAACATAGTGCAAGACAGAATAGCCTAAGCTTGGAAGAGTAAGAGAATTTTAAGAAGCTTGTATTTTACATGACACAGAAAGGACATGAGGATGTTATAATCCAGCAGACCTGGCATGAACACTACCTCAGACATTTATTTAATGGGTGGCGATGGGAAACTTACACAGAATGTATGACACTCCATCTACCTGCTAAATTATCTGCATAGGGTTGTTTTGAAGAGCCAGACAAAAGGGGGGAATACATAAATTTACACACATAAAGGGTGATGATCTTGTAATATTGATTGAATAAAATGGCAGTCATTTTATAATCACTCTCGTACTAATAGTCTCTCAACTTCAGTCTGTCACCTCTTAAAATTCATGTAGTTCTGTGAGATCACAATCCAGACAGTAGGGAAATTTGTTCTTTGAACAAGACTAAAGAATTAACTTACACAAACATACAGGCGAGTAGAAAGAACAGTCTTTAGCTTTTCTAACTACATTTGCCTTTTCAACAAAGCCCAGAAATAACTATTGCTGCAAATGTTTGCTGTTGTTATAACTTTGTAACTTCCCAATTATTTTCCAATTATTTATTAGCCTGCTTTCCATTTTCCTGATGTTACTAGCAGTAAAAACCCTCAAAAACTCCCAATTTAAACAGAAGAAGTTAAGAATACTGTATCCTCTGGAGATCTGTTAATGCAAGATTGCATCTTGAAAAGTGTCTGGTGGAAGCCATGAATAGAAAGGCACATGGAGGGGCACCTGGGTGGCTCAGTCCGTTAAGCGTCTGACTTCGGCTCAGGTCATGATCTCACAATTTGTGAGTTTGAGCCCCTTGTTGGGCTATGTGCTGACAGCTCAGAGCCTGGAGCCTGCTTCAGATTCTATGTCTCCCTCTCTCTCTTCCCCTCCCCTGCTTGCACTCTGTCTCTGTCTCAAAAGTAAATAAACATTAAAAAAATTAAAAAAAAAAAAAAGAAGAAAGGCAAATGGAATGACTCTCTGGGACCTAGAGAAGGAAAGAGAAAAACCAACATGAAGTCAGCCTAAGATCAGCCTGGAATCCTTACGTTTGGGGAATATCTGTATGTGTGATGCCATTCCTTGTCATAATTTACCAAAACTATGTGATCACTGCTCAGAATTCTCAGTTCAAAGTGGGAGACCAAGGTTTAGGAAGGTCCCTTTTATAATTGCTTTCTCTCCTCTTCCATATGTCTAAATCCAACAGAGCTGAATTGGAGAGAGCTGCCCTGTTGCTGGCAGTGACATCAGGTGTGTGGAGAAATTTTGTTCATCGTAACATGGGACTTCACAATTCTTACTCATATGCACATTTGAGGACAACAACAACAACAAAAACTTTCCAAAAGATTATGGTTTCTTCAAGGGCATTTTTTTTTTTGTTTTTCTAGTTTTATTCTCAAACTACTTTAAAAACTATCTTGTTAAATAGTCATTCCTATTCCACTTGTGCTTGGGTTATTTTCCATTATTTTAATGATTTATATATGCTAAACAACCTTGCCAGAGGAGAACACCTACAGAGCTCAACCACTGATTTAATATACTTTAAATACTTTAAGCTTTATATGTAAACAAGCTTTCCCCATCTTATTAAGTTTCATAGATTTTAAAAATCAGGCCCTATTATAGTGAAGATGTAATCTCAGGCATTTAAAGGAATATTGAAGGTTGACAATCAAAATTATATTTTCCAATACTGTCTTGAATAGAGTATATTAAATCAATATTCTTTATCATTTACTTGTATGGATAAAAGAAAATATTAATAGCTACACTTGCAATATCATATTAGCTATAATTCTAGCTCTATTTTTTTCTATAGCTACTCGGAGAAAAAAGAAAGATGGGCAGAGAGAGATAGAGATAAAGATTTATGTGAAATGACACAAAAGTTCCTTTACTTTATGTGTTATCTCTAAAGAAACTGATGATTACCAGAGGGGAGGCGCATGGGGATATGGATTAAATAGGTGATAAGGATTAATGAGTGCACTTGTGTGATGAGCACTGGATGTGGTATGGAGTGTTGAGTCACTATGATGTATACCTGAAACTAATATAACACTGTATGTTAACTAACTGGAATTTAAACAAAAACTTAAAAATAAATAAAGTTGAGAACAGGAAAAAAAATGTTATCTCTATAAAGTTTTTTACACCCATGCTACCCAGGCGTCTAGGAAAATGATTTCTGGTCTGCAAGTGGTTAACAGCAGGAAACAAAGTATGCAGTGGAAGTTACCTTGTTGCAACTTCATAAACAAGGATCAAATAAAGATTTATAGAAATTACCATTGAAGAGTAAGTATAGGGGCGCCTGAGTGACTCAGTCGGTTAAGCATCCGACTTTGGCTCAGGTTATGATCTCATCAGGGTCTGTGCTGACAGCTCAGAGCCTGGAGGCTGCTTCAGATTCTGTGTCTCCCTCTCTCTCTGCCCCTCCTCCGCTCATGCTCTGTCTCTCTCTCTCAAAACTAAATAAATATTTTGGAACTGGAGAGTGTGATGCTAAGTGAAATAAGCCATACAGAGAAAGACAGATACCATATGGTTTCACTCTTATGTGGATCCTGAGAAACGTAACAGAAACCCATGGGGGAGGGGAAGAAAAAAAAAAAAAAAGAGGTTAGAGTGGGAGAGAGCCAAAGCATAAGAGACTGTTAAAAACCGAGAACAGGGGCGCCTGGGTGGCTCAGTTGATTAAGCGGCTGACTTCAGCTCAGGTCATGATCTCGCCGTCCGTGAGTTCGAGCCCTGCGTTGGGCTCTGTGCTGACAGCTCAGAGCCTGAATCCTGCTTCGGATTCTGTGTCTCCCTCTCTCTCTGCCCCTCCCTCACTTGTGCTCTGTCTCTGTCTCTCTCTCTCTCTCTCTCTCAAAAATGAATAAACATTTCCAAAACAAACAAACAAACAAAAAAAAACGAGAACAAACTGAGGGTTGATGGGGGGTGGGAGGGAGGGGAGGGTGGGTGATGGGTATTGAGGAAGGGCACCTTTTGGGATGAGCACTGGGTGTTGTATGGAAACCAATTTGACAGTAAATTTCATATATTAAAAAATAAATAAATAAAAACTAAATAAATATTTAAAAAAAAATTTTAAAACTAAGTACAGATTACCTAGTAATTATCATGAACCTAAGTTGTCAAGGTTTATCCAATGAGAAAACGAGGTTCAAAGTTGAACCTTGAATTACCCTAATGAAGAAATGGTTTTTGTGCCTGTCCATCACGGTTACAATACATAACTACTTGCCCAAGTCAATACAACATATGTGTGTGAGAATGTAAGTAAAGATCTTAACTTTGATTCATTTGCTCTCCAGCTCATTTAAAAGTCCAGCTGAGAGAAACTATATAAAGGAAAATATCCAAAGGCCATACTTTACACCTATTCCTTTAGCTATTATAATTTCTCTATTTGAGTCAAGTGTTATGTAGATACAGCTCAGTAGCTCATACCCTTACAGAAATAGTTTCATCAAGTTTAAGTTTACTGTAGAGTCCTATTTTTTTTTTTTTCAATTGCAGGTTTATGTAAGAATTCCTACATAAAATAAAGTTCTGAAGGTTGTTTACATGGTGGTGGGAGACTGTCAATTACTTTCAGAGACTGGCGCAATGCCAGGCACATAAGGAATGTGTGGCTGCATTTATCCATTGCTTTTATCTATATCATCTAAATCATTATACGATTTAAAATTCAATCACTTGAAAACATTTATTTCTTTTGAATAGCAAGCATGTTTGTGCTGGACACCAAAGACTAGTGTGTTAATTATGCTTGCTACTCTTTCTAGATTTCTAGCAAGCTTTAACATATATCACTACAAATATATTTGTGCTATTTTAAATGTCTTTTGAAAAAAGAAAAGTACATATTATAAATGAAATTTTAATATTTAAGTGAGGATGCTTAATGAAAAAATCTAAGTACTTATAGAATATATATATATATATATACACACACACACACACACACACACACACACATATATATATATATATATATATATATATATATATATATATATACAGCATTTTAAAATTTGCTTTGGGAGCATGAAAAAGCATGCTTTATGATAATTTCCAAAAAATTTAGAATTAACAAGGGTCAGAATTGTGTGTGAAATCTTAACTGCAGAATTAAATATGCATGTATATTATACTCTTTGAGTGTTAAAATAAATTTTTAAAAAAAGTTTTATTCTTTGGATTTTAACTTATATATCCTTCTTATAGCATTCTTTAGGCATTTTTACATTATAATGCCTCAATATGACCAAAATGAAGGTTTTTCGACGGAAAATGTGAGTAACTAAAACTCTCATTTTATCACTATATGATTTCTGTCTTGAAATCCCTGGTACCTAGTCTTTAAAAATAATCCAATTACATAGGTGGAGAATGGTAAAAATTATATTATTTTAGTCAATTCTGCCATGTTAATCTTTCTAGATGTTTATTTCATTACAATGATAACACATAAATTATTAAAATTAAAGATGATATCCCTGCTCTATCCAATACATGTATTGCAATCATGACAAGAGCATGTTTTTTCTCCTAAACTCCCAAAACTAGTCTTCTATAACAATTATATGAAAAAGTTATATGAAATAATTATCTTGTATTTGCTCACAGAAAATAACTTTCCAAAATTGGTTTACAGTTTCAGATGAGGTATGAAGAAAATAAAATTTTAGGCCTTTTCCTATGAACTGATGCTCTTATTGAGGTAGTTTTTTAAAATGTGATTATACAACTGTAATGATAATTTAGAAGATAGCATCACTATAATATATTACGGTTATGAAAAATTGTTTTACTGTACCTTAAATATGTAAAAACTAATCTTTAAATATTTGCACAGAATGAAGCAACATGTATGACACAATGCACAATCAAAACATTCACTTGAAGCCATCAGATGGAACAAATCAAGCAATATTATTTTAGAAATGTACACAATCTCTTATTCGAAAATGTCTATTCTTCAAAATACCACCTTCCTTCCTCTTCCTCTTCCTTCCTTCCAAGGTTACATTATATCTCATAGTGTGAATGCACAATTTACCCAACTATTACCCATTAATACATTTTTTAGTGTTTTGCTACTATCAACAATGTTTCAATATAGAATTGTAAACATATCATTAAGCACTGCTGGTTTTATATCTGTGTGATGGATTGTGAGAAGCAGATTGCTGGATCAAAGAGTAAATATATTTTAGTTTTAATTGATATTTTCAGAATGTTTTTAGAATTTTCATCAAAATGTTAAATGTTCACACCAATAAACAAACTAAATGAATAAGTTTTCATAGAACTGGAACAAAAGTCCTAAAATTTGTATGGAACCACAAAAGACCTCAAAGAGCCAAAGAAATCCTGAGAGAGATGAATAAATCCTGTAGGAATCACACTCTCTGATTTCAAGATGTACTACAAACCTGTAGTAATCAAAACAGTATGGTACTGGCACAAAAAGAGACACATAGCTCAATAGAATGGAATAGAGAGGCCAGAAATAATAGTCAATCTTTGACAAAGGAGGTAAGCATATGCAATGTGGGATAAGATAGCTTTTTCAACAAATTGGTGCTGGGAAAACTGGACAGCTATATGCAAACAAATGAAACTGGACCACTTTCTTACTCCCTACATAAATAAACTCAAAATGGATTAAATACTTAATTGTGAGACCTAAAACCATAAACATTCTAGAAGAGAACAGAGGCACTATTTTCTCTGCCATTAGCCGCAACAACATTTTTCTGGATATGACTTCTCAAATAAGGAAACAAAAGCAACACCAAACTATTGGGACTACTTCAAAATAAATCATACAACAAAGAAAACCATCAAGAAAACAAAAAAGTGGTGTACCAAATGGGAGGATATATTTGTAAATAATATATATTATAAAGGGCTAATATCCAAACTATATAAAGAAATTACACAACTCAACACCAAACAAACAAACAAAAAAACTTAACAAAAAATGGGCATAAGACCTTAATAGACATTTTTCTAAAGAAGGCACTCAGATGGCCAACAGACACATGAAAAGATGCTCAACATCACTAATCATCGGGGAAATGCAAATCAAAACTACAATGAAGTATCACCTTAATCCTGTAAAAAGATGAGAAATAACAAGTGTTGGTGAGGACATGGAGAAAAAAGAAAAAAGAAAAATAGTCATGCACTGGTTATGAAATGTAAATTGGGACAGCCACTGTGTAAAACGGTATGGAAGCTCCTCAAAAAAAAAATAAATAAAAATGGAAATACATATGATTCAATAATTCAACTACTGGGTTTTTATCCAAAGAAAACAAGAACACTAATTTTAAAAGATACACACACCCTTATGTTTATTGCAGAATTATTTATAATAGCTAAGATATAATAGTAACCCAAGTGTGCTTTGGTAGACATATGAATAAAGTAAGATATATACAATATATCTTATATCATACATCATATATATATGATATATATCATATATATGTGATGGAATATTACTTAGCCATAAAAAAGGATGAGATCTTGCCATTTGTGACAACATGAAGTGAACGGTATTATACTAAGTGAAAAAAGTCAGACAGAGTAAAACAAATGCTACTTGAATTCGATCATATGTGGAATCTAAAATCAAAAGAATAAGTAAACAAACAAAGCAGAATCTGATAAACTGATGGCTGCCAGAGGGAAGGAAGTGGGGGATGAACAAAAATGGGTGAATGGGGGTGGAGATACAGCATATGGAATGTGATACTGTAATAGTGATGTATAGTGATAGATGGTAGATTAGCATAGCATAACTTATACAGAAATTGAATCACTGTGTTTTACATCTGAAATGAATATAACACTATATGTCAACTATACTCAAATAAAAACACTTATAAAAAAAGTTTTCTCACCAAAATGTTAAATTTTCTCACAAACAATAAATAAATATAAATAAATAAATAAATGAATAAATAAATAAATAAATAAATAAGGTAATGTGTTAACTAAATGTACACATTACTAGATGTATATGTTACAATGTACACATGTATCAAATCCATTTAATGTACACTTTGAATATCTTATAATTTTATACATTAATTTTACCTCAATAAAAATGAAAAAAGGGTCATGAAAAGTCACTTTTCCACCAGCGATAGAAGCATTTATTCCCTGCATGCCAGGCAGCAATTGCCATTACAAGTTTTTAAATTTTTTTGTAAGTTTAAGGGATATAAGGTATTAACTCATTATAAGTTACATTCTGACAACTAGTAAGTCTCAATATCTTCCCATATTTATTTTCCATTTGAAAGTGTTTCCTTTGATTTGCTTTTGATATGATTTGCATTGCGTGCGTTGTCCCTTCTTGGCATTTTCTTTTCCCTCTTGGCATTTGTTAAGAGCTCTTTGCATATGATGGACATTAATCTAACCGTTCTGTCCTCCGTGTTTCAAATATATTTTTCCAAGCACTTCTATTCTCAAAAAAGATAGGAATTTGTGAAATAACACCTCTAAATCTTCACATATTCTGTTTGTTTATAAATCTAACATTCGACATGTACTCTAAAAGGAACACCCCTGTCTGGTATGAAATTCCAAAATGGAGGAGAGCTAGAATATCATCAAGAAGAAGCTCGTACTTTCCCTCCTTTTTGAAAATACTTTTATACAAAAGGAATGATATGGCAACAGTGCAGAAGGTATTTCAAATTTCTATTTATTTTCAAGGAGATCGCTGTTAGAAAACAAGACATAGAACCCTGAAAAAAGAGGCTAATAGTACTCTGTTGTTATGGAACCAAGTGGAATTCAGAGAGAAACACAGAAACTCAGAAGATAAATTACAAGTATGTCGGTATCTGGTCTAGTCTCTGCTACTTTACCTTTCAAACTTTCCAGAGTACTTTAAGCTCCTTTCCAAAGAATGTGCTGCTCTCCTAGTCTAAACAGGCAAACTATTTAGATTGGCAAAGTGACTTTGTTAAGCATGTGTCTTTGTACATTTGTCACCTCAATTTGCATAAATACCAAATTTATACTACCAATCAATAGGTCTGAGGCAGTGAAAGGCATCACTTCAGTGAAGAACTATTTTAAATGAAGTTAATTTATACAAAGATACAGTAGGTAATTAAATGGCTTAGTGTATTTTAATTATATAGATATGTATACTTATGTATATATATACAAGCACACATAAATGTGCATGTATAAAATATCCCACTTGATTATGAAAACTTGACCATGAAGTAGGTTAAGATAGGAATTAAAAGCATAATTTCAAAACAGAGGACAGACATTCAAGCTCAAAGAGGTGACTATCATGAAAAGTGAAAGAGTGAATGAGTAGTAATCTCGGCCAATGTCCAGACTTCTGGTGACTAATTCTGCATCCTAACCATTAAAAATCATCAAGTTATGGTATGAATATGGAATTGGAAAGCATTTCCTAAATTACAAATGAAATGGCACTTCTTTTTTCTGTATCTTTAAGAGAAATATTTCATAAAATTTCATGACATTAATACTTGTTATTCATCTACCCAGAATAGACATTTCTCATTGTAGTGATTCAGTGCTGGTACCTGGCTTCCTCAGGTCTTTAGGGTAGAGATGTGGTTAAATTTACCTTGTCCATAAAGAATGACATGATTTGGTTACTATTATCTTACCGATTTATACTTCTACCTCAGTCCTGAGCTTACTTTTTATTTACCTGTGTAATCTAGCCCTTTACCCATTAAAAATTAACATAGCTAAGAAAGGAAAAATACCACCAATAAAGTTATAATATCTCCAAAAAGGGAAAAATCTTTTTCTTTTTGTGTTTGCTTTCCTCTATTTCCAGTAGTTTCTACTAAGTTCAGGCTCTGGCATCAGATAACTAGGACTAAATTTCTGCTTTTGTCATTTATTTCTTATGTGACAGTGGGTAAGATATTTAACCCCTCTAATTTTTTATTTAATCATTCACAAAAATTCATAGGATATGCCATATTAAGGTCTCAAATGGGTGCACCAAACATATCCAATTAGCTGTATTATTCCCAGATGCACATGCTGTAACTACCATTATTGTTGCTAGAATTCATGGTGCTTTTCTCTTGGTTAAAGCCTGGATAGTTAATGTCTTATGACAAACAAATATATTGTTTTGACCTTGTCTCTCATTTAAAAGTTTGTTTATAAAATGGATCAATATTAATGACAGTCGCTTCTAATGTTACAAAACGCTATTAAGATGTCCATGAGTGTACTCTTGTGTGCTTCTAAGGTAAATTGTGAGCCTTTTGAAATTATCCTTTAATATGTTAAGAGACTTAAGTATCCCAGACTTTAGCATATTATTAGAGTTTTATTATCAATAGCTTTTGTTTAAGTCCTTAATATGCCAGTAATGGATCATTAAGCATGGGATGAACTTATGGAGAGTTATAAGTAATCCCATAATTTGATCTTCCTATAACCATTGTGCAGTGTGGACTTGAAACTCATTTTAGAGATTTTTGGAATGCATAATTGCTATCAAGAAATGCTATTCCACCAATCTAAGCTCATTTCACAAATGAGTCTATTTTGGACTGCCAGTAAATTTTGGAAATGCAGAATGATTTCATCATGATTAGGATTTCTGGAAGTCATTTGCCTATCATAAAAGTGAAAAAGAGCATATAATTATGCTCTTCTGAGGGACATTAGATTATTATGTACAATTGTACCCATGAAATTGATTATAATCCCTCCATCACAATAGCCTATCTATGAGAATAGAGTTTCTCTTCTACCAAATACTACAAAATATATTTTAACTGTAATTATTATACTTAATTCACCTTTTTTGGAAAACCTTTATAAATAAAATATAGTTTTTGATAGTTGAATACTATATATTTTCCCTAAATTAGAAGATTTAACTTTGTTTCTGCAAGTTATAGCAAAGTGAGGAACCAAAAGGAAGAAAGACATATACTTTTAAATGTCTTAGGAAAAGGAATAGAGGGAGGGAAATTTGAAACATGGATGCCAGACAGTACATTAATGTCCATCATATGCAAAGAGCTCTTAACAAATGCCAAGAAGGAAAAAAAAATGCCAAGGAGACAAAGCACACAATGCAAACCATATCAAAAACAAATCAAAGGAAACACATTCAAGTAGAAAATAAATATGAGAAGATATTCAGACATAGCAGTTGTCAGAATGTAACATATTTATAATGAATTAATAGTTTATATCCCCTAACTTGTGAAAAAACTTGAAAACTTGTAACAGCAATTGCTGCCTGGGATGCAGGAAAAAAAATGCACACACTGCTGGTGGAAAAGTGAATTTTCACAACCATTTTCACTTTTATGGAGGTAAAATTGACAAATACAATTAGCAGATATTTAAGTATATATTGAGGTGCTTTGATAAACATGTACATTGTAACATATACATCTAGTTAACTAATGCTTCACCTTACTTACTTACTTGCTTACTTTATTTATTTATTTATTTATTTATTTATTTATTTATTTATTTGAACATTTCACATTTTGGTGAGAATACACACACACACACACACACACACACACACACATTTTTTTTTTTTTGAGAGAGAGAGAGAGAAAGAGAGTGAGAAAGAATCCTAAGCTGGCTCCGTGCTGAGAGTGTGGAGCCTGATGTAGGGTTTGAACCCCCAAACCGCGAGATCATGATCTGAAACGAAACTAGGAGTCAGACACTTAACCGACTGAGCCATCCAGGTGACCCTATATATCTTTTACTTAAGTAGTTGACATACAGTGTCACATTAGTTTCAGATGTACAACATAGTGATTCAGCTTCTCTGTACTATATGCTCTGTTAATCTACCATCTGTCACCATACATCACTAGTACAATATCATTAATTAATTAACTATATTCTATATGTTGTATCTCCCACCCCCATTTGCCTATGTTTGTTCATCCCTTCACTCCATTCCCTCTGGCAATCATCACTTTATTCTCTACATTTACAGGTCAGATTCTGCTATATGTTTGTTTATTCCTTTGTTTTTAGATTCCCCATATGAGTGAAATCATGTAGCATTTGTTTTTCAGTGTCTGACTTCTTTCACTTAGTATAATACCCTCTAGGTCTATCCATGTTGTCACAAATGGCAAGATCTCTTCCTTTTTATGGCTAAGTAATATTCCATTATATATATATATATATATATATATATATATATATATATACACTGCATCTTCTTTATTCATACATCTATCAATGCACACTTAGGTTGTTTTTACATCTTGGCTACTGTAAATAATGCTACACTAAACATAGGGGTTCATGTATCTTTTAAATCAGTGGTTCTTATTTTCTTTGGATAAATACCCCATAGTGGAATTACTGAATCATATAGTATTTCTATTTTTATTTTTTTTGAGGAGTTTCCATACTGTTTTCCACAGTTGCTGTCCCAATTTACATTTTCAATACCGGTGTATGACTATTTTTCTTCTGGTACTGCACAACTTTCAAAGCTACATGTTCAAGTATCATAGCTACAAAAAGGAGGTGATCTGCTTTAAACATATTGGAGTTAGTGTGAATAAGAAATGACACTCTTGTATGACCTTAGGAACATGACTTTTAGATTTGAATCTTATTGTCTGACAAAAAAAAAGACAATAAAAAAGACAAAAAGTAAATGGTGCGTCAAAAGACATCAACAAAAAGTGGAAAAAGCTCCAATTAAATAATTATAGTTTAATTTTTTAATTTAATTTCTGATAATTGCTAAAACAAAAGCTTAGTAACATAAAGTAGTAGAATGTATAATAATTTTGTACAAATAGAAAACATACATACACAGAATATTAAATTTTATACATTCAAGAGACTATGTTTTACTTACAGCCTAAATACTCAAGGGTGACAAAATCAACTTTTGACTATAAAAATAATCAAGATTAGCTGAAAATAAACAAACATATACATAGGAAGAGTAGACTACTCATCTTTCCACAGGTGTCTGTTTTTATTATATCCCAAATTTGTAAGTTATTTTCTTATCAACTGTATAATGGAAACACATTTCTTAAAAGAATGATATCTATCAAATAATCTCATTATAATTTTGGACACTGTGGAGTATTCCACAATAGAGAGAAAACAAATACTGCCATGATAATGGATTTTGATTTCACCCTTTGTATGAATAAAAATGAAATAGGATATTTTTAAGAGATTTTTTTAAAAATGCAAGGAATATCTCTATTTTGAAAAGAGAAACTCAATTTTTAAAATGTATGATATCTACAAAAGATTGTCAAATCTTTTCTGAACACTTGGGGTTATATCAAAGAAAAAGCAATTTTTATTTATTTTATAAATTATGTAAACTTACTTAAGAGCATATTCTCACAATAAGAACTATTAATATAATAAGAACTACTTGAGCAATTACATTTATTTGTTTGTTTATTTATTTATTTATTTATTTATTTTTATTTTAAGTCAGGGATTTCACTGAAAGAGCTCCCTGTCTACCCTGCTCACGATTTAGATATATCCAATAAAGAATAACACAAGATAGAACATGCTACAAATCAAGTAGAGCAAGTTCTTTTCTTTTTCTTTTCTGAACTTTTTTTGAAGTTCATTTATTTATTTTTGAGAGAGAATAAGCATGAGCATGAGTGGGGAAGGGGCAGAGAGACAGGGAGAGAGAGAATCCCAAGCAGGCTCCACACTGTCAGAACAGAGCCCGACATGGGGCTCAAACTGATGAACTGTGAGATCATGACCTGAGCCAACATCAAGAGCTGGACCCCTAACCAACTGAGCCACCTAGGAGCCCAACAATTTCTTTTCCGGTTTTGTCTTTAAAAAAAAATTTTTTTTATATTTATTTTTGAGAGACAGACAGAGACAGAGCACAGGTTGGGGAGGGGCAGAGAGAAAAGGAGACACAGAATCCGAAGCTGGCTCCGGGCTCCGAGCTGTCAGCACAGTGGCTGATGCGGGGCTTGAGCTCACAAGCTGTGAGATCATGATCTGAGCTGAAGTCAGATGTTTAACCGACTGCCCAACAACAATTGTTTTCGCAAGACACTGAAGACTGCAAAAC
Source organism: Panthera tigris (assembly GCF_018350195.1). NCBI lineage: Eukaryota > Metazoa > Chordata > Mammalia > Carnivora > Felidae > Panthera > Panthera tigris. Next base: position 129,157,532 of record NC_056663.1, read on the forward strand.
AGACATGTCACCTAAGCAAATGTATAACTGATAGTCTTTAATGAAGAAATGGAAAACAGCATTTTAAATGGGAAATTTTATGGAAGAAGAATAGCACTTATTCATATAATGAACAAAGGCTTCCTGAACGCTTTATATGTCACAGGCTAATGAAGGAGAGGCACAGGTGAATCTAACTTGCAGAAGGGAATTAGGGCAGGTTTATCCTAGAAATCTGAAAGAGATTAGAAGTAGGTTGGGAGAAGAGGAATAGTAATCCTAGGCAGACAGAAAAGCTTGTCTAAAGGCCTTAAGGTAGAAAAGACCTTGGTATGTATGAGAGGCTGATAAACCAACATTAACTGAAATGTATTAGGATGATGGAAAGCATGCATAAGATGAGGAAGCAATGAAGGAAAATCCAGAAACTATAGCATCACCTAAGCCATGATGAACCATAGTTAAGCCCTTATTCATTTATCTATAAATTAATTATAAGAGTTAGGAAAAATAGGATTATGAAAATTTTGTTCACTGTAAAACCAACAACTTGCTAGAATTATATTTCCTGCTCTATAGTCACTGTTGTGACTATTATGTCAAGAGTAGTCTCACTCTTTCCTAGACCACATACCCTCCTATTTCTTGGTTCCATCTTTCCTTTTACTAGTAATTTCCTTAGGAAAGGTATTTTGCATGTCTTGGGCCTTCTGCATGCATAAATATCTTTATTGTATTCCCACATTGACAGTTTTTCTGAGTGTAGAATTCTAGGTTAATTTTAATATTCCCTTAGAGCTTTAAATTTCATATCTATTGTCTTCTAGAATCTAGCTTTCTCATGAGAAATCTGATGGTAAAATTGCCTTCATTTTTTTTCCAGGTGATTAAGTTTTCCCTTTCATGGAACTTTCTTGCAGAAACAATTGGGTAATGGTAACCCTTACTAATGTGGGAAAATAGAGGGACAGATTTTAGGTGAACAATTACATACTGAGTATTAGTGAAAACCAAAGTTATTTTTCCATCTTCATTAATGCCTGCACAAGGCATACACTGATGGACCAAATAAGGATACATCTACTTTTACCTTTACAAATAAGCATGTTTGCTAAAGTGAACAAAAAGACCAGGACAATTAAAGCGATATATTTTTGTTTCCTCCAATCTGGATTATAACTGAATGAAAAGGGTCAATGAACACATGAAAAGGAAGATCACTGATAGTTTCAGAATCATATTTTCTCATAAAGAAAGAACGAAGAATACCTTAGATGTGAAAATTTCAATCATACAATATCTGTTCATCCTCAGAAGCTTGGCAAGAATCCACACTGCCTCTCAAATACCTGAGGCGCATGTGAGTGATTTTTGAGAACTAAAGGTCTGGGTACATAATAAATCCATGTGTACAGGAACAGGTTGTTTGTTCCTTAGTTAAAACAGCTGGAATTTACTTTGTTGAAATGTATGCCAGGCATTTTATGCTAGCAGAATCTGTTCTGCTTCATTTGTGAAGGTTGCTTGCTCTTTTTCTCTTTCTTTTACTTTAGAAATAAGTAAGCCTGTAACACCTGGTAGCTGTCATGTCAAACTCAAGTACTGCAAGTGACGACATTGTCCATATCTGGGGATCTATTGCACAAAGTCATGGGTATTCTTTGTTCCTAATTATCTTCAAGTGATGTATGCCTTATCAGAGTTAGCACTAAGTAACAGAAATGAAGAAAATGCTTTTTAGGGTTTCTTCCTCCAATATAACCCACAAAGCAATGCTAGTAAAAAAACAAACAAACAAAACACACACACACACACACACACACACACACACACACACACACACACATACACACACACACACACACCTAACAGAAATATAGAACACTAACTTCTCACATAATTTACCATTTCTAAGACTGCTGTGTTTTCTCTGACCAGAATTTATAATATGTAGGACTCAAGGGATTAAACAACTCTTTAAATGAGATTCAAATAATGAGCACTCAGACCCACAGCATGGATTAATTATACCATGGAAAATTAAATTTCCATAACAAGTTCCATTGCTTTCCTGATCCCTCTCCTCTCTCCTTATCCATTTGATACTCTGATGCCTGCTGAAATCCCTTCAAATATTATTTTTTTAAATATGTGTCTCACTGATTCAAATGCCTTTAGGAACTGCCCACTAGAAAGCCCAAAAGAAGCAATGAAAAGCTCTCAGGAATCTGGCTCCATGTTGGGTTCCTAACATCATATCCTTCTATGAACTCTGTTTCTTCCAACACAATACATCAGTTCGTTCTGAACATATGTTTTGTCTTCTGTTAAAAAAAAACTAGGCCTTTTCATTCTACTTGACTAAGCTATCAGCTCTTGGCCTCTAAATGCCCTAACCAGATTATATCATGCTTCTTTTGTTTGAAACACGATTTATTACTCTCTTGGCTCTTTAGAATTCCTTTTCTTTCTTTAGATTCTAAATTATAATATTTTAGATATGACTTTGGATTATATCCTTACCATAATTCACACTCAGTCTACAGTGTGTAGTGCAGCTATTTATGGTGAGTCAAATCATCAGTTCATTGGACTCCTCCTTGAACATTATTGTTTGAGTATTAGTGTATTAACTATGCCTCAAAATTAGTGATTCTAAAAAGGCAAACTTTCTTTTGATTAAAGAACTAAAGTAAATGACCAATTGAAATATCTAGGACATAGGAAGTATTAATGCTACTATATTTCAAGTGGTTTTATTTATTTATTTTTATTTATTTTTTTGCTTGATAGTCTCACACACAGTCTTTATGTCTAAAATTGTGCTAGATAACCACAGACCCATGACCATGAGCAACTAATATTTAATTATTTAAGCCTTGACTTTCTCATTGTAAATTTGTATTCCTCTCTCATTCCTTTCTCCACAATAAATTTAATCTGCATCAAAGAATCAAACATAAAAGTTGATGCCATAAAACACTAGAACAAAACTGGAGTGTTTTGTTTTATTCTGTTTAATCTTGAACTGAAGCAGGTCTTTGTATGTATGGGAACAAATAGAGAAGACAAAGTAATAACCTTCAGCACAGTAATTCTACTTTATAATTGTGCTTAGCGATATTACCGCTCAAATCCACATGCTTGAATGTATGTGTATATATGTATATTATGTAATGCATACATATGTATGTATATATACATATTATATAATAATATATATGCATGTTATATATACCTATGTATACACATTTATAATCCTATGTTTAAGAATTTTCTTTACAGACACACTCAAGTGTACATATAAACATTAGATGTACACGATTATATACTTATGTATAGCGATACATGTGCATATGTTCATATGTATGTATACACAAATACACATTTTTATACCACTTTGAAGTTTTATTTATGTTTTTTAGTAATCTCTGCACCCCACGTGGGTCTCGAACTCACAACTCCAAGATCAAGAGTTGCATACTCTTCTGACTGAGCCGCCAGACACCCCTGCACCATTTTAAAAAGAAACAGTAACCAAATGAAAATAGCCTAAATTCCCAAGAAAATGGGAACAGTGAAACACAATTTTACTATTTTTATTCAGAAGACTATTATACAGCTATCAGAAAGAACAAGGTATGGGCACCTGGGTGGCTCAGTTGGTTAAGCCTCTGACTCTTGATTTCAGCTCAGGTCATGATCTCACAGTTCAGGGAGATTGAGCCCTGCATCTGTCTCTGTGCTGACAGGGTGGACCCTAGTTGGGATTCTCTCTCTTCCCCTCATCTTGCCTCTCCCTCACTCATGCTCACTCTCTCAAAATAAATAAACATTAAGAAAGAAAGAAAAAGAAAGAAAGAAAGAAAGAAAGAAAGAAAGAAAGAAAGAAAGAAAAAGAAACAGACAAGGTAGACAACGTGCTGATATTGGAGAAATGGCCAGAACAAATAATAAAGAAAAACAGAAGGTCATATCTAGTATAACTTTTGCACAAAACTATATCCCATTTTGTCCTTAAAGGATATAGAAAAGATTCTAATATGAAACTAAGAAATTATCATTTTTTTAAAGCTATGGGTATCCTTAAAAGTAGACTGCTTAGAATTCACTGATCAACAACCTTTGAAGTTGACTTTTGAACTTCACCAGTTTTGGTCTCACATTCCTCTTCCTGACCAAAAAAATATATATCAATCCCATCTTTCCCTGCATTCCCTTAGTGAAGCATTGCTCTCATGATATCTACAATTTCATTTCACATTGCTGTTTTAACAAGAAACATAACATAGAATCTATAAAATGAACTGAGAATTTAAAAAAGGGAAAATATCAAGCATAAAGTTGTCTTATGTTTCCTGATCCCACATTTTTGGAAAATCAAGTCAATAAAACATGATCATCTTTGTTCCAATTATAATTAATTATTATTCATGATATTTTGGTCTTTATTCATCACACTTAATGAGGATAATAAGTTATTTCAACTACATCTGGAATCAAGGTATATTTTCAAGAAATTCACTCTATTCACGTAATTTTTTTTTTCTTAACCTCTGCTGATTGAATATTTGTAGTCTTGGCTAAGGAACATGAGCTACTGTTCTGAACCTCTCATTTACAACATAGTCTCCTTTCATTATGTATTCTTTACCAGCACCTCAGGAAACAATATGTCATCTTTCATTTATAGAGGATTCAAATGAGCAATGTTTCATTTCTTTACTATGTATTTCTTTACTGTAAATGAAATGTAATGGAAATTTATTACACCAGTAATAAACTTCAGACATTTAACAAGGACAATCTGTACTTTTCGCGCACACAGAGGAAATGAATTCTCCTTGCTGTGTCAAAACTTGCAACTGGCCCTCTTAGCCTGGCTGGCAAACTTCTTATAGATGGAGTACCTTTCAACTGATGTTAACTCTGTGATGTAGTTGTCAAGGTAGCAAATAAACTAAAGCACTGAAATATATTCATTCATATATTATAATGTTTATTTATTATTTTGAGACACAGAGAGAGAGAGTGAGAGAGAGTGAGAGAGAGAGCGAGAGAAAGTATATGCCAGCAGGGGAAGGGCAGAGAGAGACAGTGGGACAGTGGATCTGAAGTGGGCTCCATGCTAACAGCAGGGAGCCTGATGTGTGGCTCGAACTCATGAACCCTGAGATCATGACCTGAGCTCAAGTCGAATGTGTAACCTACTGAATCACCCAGGTGCCCCCATTTATTTTTTTAATTACAAAAGTAATGTATGTTAATTGTAAATATGGTATGTATACAGATAGCTTAAGAAACATTTGTTTTTCATTCACTCTTCAGAGATCTGGCTACTACATATATATACATATTTTATAAAAATGGATTCATTGTAAATATAATGTTCTAAAACTTATCTTTAGTTGAATATATTCAGTTATTGTTTATTAAATTAAAAATGATAACTTTTAACAAATACTGTATGATATGACTTATATAGAGATTCTTTAAAAAGTCAAACATAAAGAATTAAAGTGGTGGTTACCAGGGGCTGGGGATGGGGAAAATGGGGAGATAATAGGGTACAACCCTCCATTTATAAGTTTAACAATTTATGGGGATCTAATGTACAGTGTGGTGATTATAGCTAATAATACTGTTTTATATACTTGAAAATTGCTAGGAGAGTAGATGTTTAAGATTCTTACCACAAAAAAGAAATGGTTATGTATGGTGATGGAGGTAATACCTAATGCTATTGTGGTGATCATTTTGCAAAATACAAATGTATCAAATCAACACGTTTTATGCCTTACACGTACACAATGTTATATGTCAACTATATCTCAATAAAGTGGGGGAAAATGGTAATTTTTATTTCTATTAAATACATTAAAAAAAAGGAAAAGATTAAGGTACTTAAAATACACATATTTTAAAATATGTACACAGATCTTTCTCTGTGAGTCATCTTTCATTTCATTTTCATAGGAAATACAGCAAAGAATCATAAAAGTGTTAAAATAGATTTTAAAAAGAGGGAGATTGAAAAGTTGACCAAAAGAAGAAAAGGAAAAAAGTAGAAAGATAAGATAATTGATTAAGAAAAGATAGGTGTTAAAAACAATGGTGAAATTAGAACACAATTAAAAATAAATAAAATAAAAACTCTCAGCAGGAAGATGGCTTTTATTTCTAGTCCCTAAAATTTAGTTTCACATAGCTACATTTGAAATCTCTAAGCAGGGAAGGGCAGGGCAGGGCTGGGAGGGCAAAGTTTCTTTAATGACTCCTGCTCCCCAGAGACAACCCTAAATTTGTAGATCATAGGTGAGGTCAATAGCCTGGCTCTGAGCAAAGGAAAGTGTGTGTGTGTGTGTGTGTGTGTGTGTGTGTGTGTGTGCACGCGCGTGCACGCATAATTCCAATATGAAAAATAGTCTGATGTGGGGAAGTGGTGATTTTGGCAGGGAGTGGAAATCAGTCATTGTATTTTAGACACTAACTTTTGACACACCTTTAGGACAACCAAATGAAATATCAAAAAAAGAAGGTCTATAATGGAATCTATGACTTTAGACTAAAATGTAAATTCCAGGATAATCACCATTCTATGTCATGTAATAATAATGCTGTGAAATAACTGTTTCATGCCAAATCAGCTTGTTAAAAATGATATTTTAGGGCACCTGGGTGGCTCAATCGATTAAGCGTTCGACTTCAGCTCGACTTCAGTTCGACTTCAGCACAGTTTGCTGAGCCTGAGCCCCACATTGGGCTCTGTGCTGACAGCTCAGAGCCTGGAGCCTGCTTCAGATTATGTATCTCCCTCTCTCTCTGCCCCTCCCCTGCTTGCACTCTGTCTCTCTGTCTTTCTCAAAAATAAATAAACATTAAAAAAAAATTTTAATGATAGTTTTCAATCAGGGAAATTTAGTATTTTAAGGACTTTGACATCTTTATTTTACGAAAATTGTCTTATATATGGTAGCATTTTTAGCATGCTTGGTCCCAGCTCACTAAATATCAATCATATCCATCCAGTCTTGTGACAACCAAACATCACCTTCACATACACATATTTTCAGATGTCCCTTAAAAGGGGTACTTTGCCCACTTCCAACCCTGGGGCAATAAACAAAGTCCAAAATGACTCTTTAATACAAGATTTCAAAGGTTTAGTGCCTTCATGTGCATTGTGAATCCCCAAGAGGATGATTGGTAGGTTGCACTTCCGAAATGTATTCATCATTGAATACCTATTTTTTGGCAGTCTACTAGTGAGTTGTAACCAATAGTTGGGGGATCACTGATTTATGGCTGAGAACTTGAATCCCTCAACCAGACATTAAGTTGGTTGTGTAAAGAACAGAACTACTTACTACTTTACTCTTAGTTTTAACTTGCTATGGGATTCTAGAATACTTCTTAAATAATAAAACAATGGATTAAATACTGTAAAAATAATAATATAAACTGTAAATAAAAAATTATATGTATCTTATCCCCCCTCCATCCCAACAATCATCTCACACCACAGAGATAATTCTATTAACAGTTTGAGGTTAATTTGTCCAGATATTTACAGAATCCCTTCTTTACCTGTATTGAGATCAACCTTCCCACTTGATTTTAAGATATATGATAGCCTTTAACTTCACATCTGTCAGAACCTATCAACTGCAGCCCCTGCTTGACTGACTGTTAAATCAAATTGCCTTACATCAGAAAAAGGGTACTTGCCATCATATTAACCTGTTGGAAGTAGTAATCAAAAGCTCAGTTTTGAGTAACAAAATTTATGGTGTATTTTCTAAAAAATACAGTCTCTTTTTCTTGGGTATATTAAACCAGTCTTTTCATTGTCACCATGAGAAAATCACATATCTTAAGGATAATGATCCCTGTGGTCTAGGCTTACAGAGCTATGCTTTGGCATGGTGACCCCCTATGATGGAGAGAAATATCCAACAACATCATACATTTACTCTAAGAATGCCATTATTCTCCACATTAATATACACTATTTTCTTAAATAGGCTAAAGGATGAATTCTTTCTTTGGACTTGGTTCTGGAAATAGTTATACCTGTCATAATCAGTTCATCTGTGTTTTTTTTTTTCCTTATGTTCAGCTCTCATAAATTTTTCTGGGTAGAGGGTCTTATACCTAAAATAAAACTTTGTTTCAGGTTCTGAAATGTTTAAAACTAATCTGGCCTAATTCCAAAATGATGAGGCTCTTGTGGCACATTGGCAGTACACTAATTGGAATGTTGATTTTATCTCACGTTCTATCCCTGACTTTATTGTGACCTCGGTACCTCACCTCTTCTGTCTTACTATTCCGCCGATATACTTTGGTATTCCTTGTGTATTAAAAAAAATTAAACTTTCTTGAAACAAGCCTCACATATGTTTGTATATGCACATACATGCATATGAGTTTTGTTGTGGGTTAATAATCATGAAGAAAATGTTGAAATATTTTCCCCTCTCTCTTCCTCTTTATTCTCTCAGGATAACTAAGGATTTTCAGTTCCAGCACAGTTTTCTGTGAACTTCGAATTTAATGCAAGCTTTCTGGTTTCCTACTCTGTATGAGACACTAAAAATAATAAGTACGTGAACTAATATAGTCTACTCTTCCATTTGCTAATTTTCATCATCATTTATTCATTTGAATCTCACCTTAGTACTCTGCAGTTAGACAGTAATTATTTTAAAGATGAGCCTGGAGAGATATAATGACTCTAAATTAAGTGATTTAAATAGAAATTCATGCAGCTATTCAGATAGCCTATGTTTAAGACCCATACAAATATTTCTGTATAAATCACTGCAGGAAATGGTAAAGAGCGCTTCAAATTAAACATATAAAATGTTTAGTTATTTTTAACTAGAATATAAGATGGGATAAAAGTGGCTTAAAAGTAAAACATTGTGCTTTCCGTATTTAAGCTTCATGCTAGAAGAAACAAGGAAGGATTCATGGAAAAACAAGAATTTCAGATGAAACTATATTTTAATAAGCAGACAGAATAAGAAAAGGGGGTTACAGCAAAATAAATTGCATGGGAAAAAGTGCAGAGTGTGTTAAACATGTGACATTTTTGGTATAAAACGATTTACTTACTTTGCCTTATAGTTAGGACACATACAGAAAAGTCATACGAGTCAAGGCTAAGAAGACAATTGGGATCCTTCTATCATCCTGAATGGCAAGTATTGTCTAATTGCTGTTACCAGGCAATAAATTCTGCCTCTGTGTTTGGTTCAGATATCCTGGAGACACTATAGGAAAGGATCCTAAAATAAGACAATAAAGGCAATCTCCTGTTTGTGACTAAGAATTATAAAATAATGCTGGTATTTATCAGGTCGAACTACTGTCAGATATTTAAACAAATTCTAACGGGTGCTTCCTCTTTCAGGGTGGGACAACTAAACTCTCACTGCCTTGTTGGTATTTATGTAAGAGTCTCTAAGAGTCTTAGAAAACAACTCAGAAAGAAAGTAAATTGTCTCTATGCAGATTTAATTGACAATCATTTATTTCCTTATATTCAGAGCAAACAACATGCTTTTAACAGCATCTCTGAGTTATGAGCACTTACACTTAAGGTTCTGTTGTAGTAGTAGTTGAACTTTTGCCCAATTGATAAAGAGGTTCTAAAAACACTTCTGCATCTCTACTAAGTGAGCGATTAGACTGCTCATCTCATCCCCATGCTGCTTGATGTTTAGCCTGTTGTTTTCCAAATACAAAGGAATACAGTGGAAGCAGGGTTTAAAATTAAAAAGAGAGAAGGTAGAATCAGCTCCCTCACTAATAATCTTCAGCCTTCTGAGAATTTATCTTTGTCCTGCACCCCAGACATGATCACACTGACTGCCTCCCCCATGTATACCCTCACATACTGGCTTCAAGCTGGTTTTAGCCAAAAAGAGGCACCAACAGGAGACTGAAGGACAAAGGAAACGAGATGTTGGGGTATATCTTTCTACGTCCTTCTCTAACAGTGGTTACATCCCTCAAGGAAAACTCCAAATCCATCCCAACAGCCAGCCTCTGCTCACGGCTCCAGCTTTCTATGGACTCTGATAACACTATTTCCACTTTCCCCTTGGCACCCAGGGGTGGCTTCCAGCTGCCTCAACTATATCCATATTTCTATAACTATCTCTTCATTACAAACTCCTTATTTAAACCATCCTGCTAAGGCTCTGATTGATATAGAAAGAGTAGTTACAGTTTTCAGCATTTCTTACTCTATATCATTTACTTAATTAGAAGTTTAATTTTTTTGTATTTGTGTGTATTTTCTTCTAGGGTTTGTCTCTCGGAGAGAGTTTCAATATACATTGCATGGGAGCTGCTAAAAAATTCAATATTATTTGAAAAATCAATACTTTTTGACTCTCTTTCCTGGGAGATGAGAGTAACTACTAAGGGAAACTTACCTAGACAATTGGTTCACCAAGTGTGGTTCTAAGCCACCTGCAGCAGCATCACCTGGGGACTAGTTAAAAAGCAAATTTTGAGGAGAGGAGGAATTAAGATGGTGGAGCAGTATGGGAACCCTGAGCTTTTCTTGTCCCTGAAGCACAGCTAGGTCAACATCAAACCATTTAGAATACCTAGGATATTGCCTGAGCAATAATGCAACAATCTGCATAACTGGAGCCAGAGAACTTGGCAGGTACATGGTGCAGAGAGAGGTGAATTTGGGGAGAGAAAAGCTGTGGAGCCACTGAGGGTACAGAACCATTTTTACAGAGAGAGGACAGAGAAAAAGAGAAAGGGGGGAGAGTGCAGCGCAATGATATGGGGCAAGAAAAGCACTCCTCCTGAAAGTAGCTGCAGAGAAAGAGAAAGAGTGAAAACACTCGCAAGAAATTGCACAAAAAATCTGTACCCCAAAACCATTGATGGGGAAAAAGGAGAAGGTTTCAATAACCACCAGGATTTGATAAACCATGGAGGGCAGAGTTGGAAGTTTCTGAGCTCGGTGCCTGGCAGTGCTCTGGTGAGGAAGTAGGGTGAATCCCCAGGAGCAGGCAGCACAGTTTGGGGGGGGTCCGTGTGCCACGCAGGGAGAAGTGAATCCCCTGCTTGGAGTGCATTTGGTAGAGGCAAAAGTCCCAGCAGACCCCGGAGAACAGCCATGTTTACTGATATTGGAAAAAAAGACATGGAGGGGAGCAAAAGCTGGAGCAGGCTGTGTGTTGTGATTTGCCATGAACTCTGGACCTCTGTCACTGCATAATCACATGAATGTTTTCTGGGACAAGCTGGCACCTAGCCATTACTCAGAGAGACCCTCACCCAGGGAGTCAGTATGGCTCCAAGCCTCAGGGGTCTCTAAAGTGTGGGGTTTTGAAACACAGCCCCATCTGAAATAATACTCTGGAGGAAGGTGCCACCTGGCAGGCAGATAGCTTGTACATGGACAGGGTAGAGGCAGAAAGTGGACAAAAGCCTGATACAAAGGAGTGGTGCTTGATCCCAGGTTGGTGAGGGTGTGGGGTTCCTGCACCAGAGACTAGGGAGCTGGGTGAAGCCATTTTCACTTCTAATGTTCACGCACATGTTCATGCGTGCGCCACAAGGATGGACCCCAGTGCCACCAAGTGGAGAACAGAGCTATTACACCAAGCCACGCTCACTAGCACCTTCCAGGCACTTCCCCCAGAAGACCAGAACAAATCTCTTCCACTGCTTATTAGTATACACACTAGAGTGTGCTGCAAAGTGTCAGTTCTAGGGGAAACTAGATGTAACTTCATTTGGGTTTCATTCTGTTTGCTAGTTCGTTTATTTGTTCATTTTCTTTGCATCTATTTTTGCTTAGGTTGTTTTATTTTTTCTTTCCTTTTTTCCCCCTCTTTCTTAGATACACAAAGAACAAACTTTTGTGCTTTTTAATTTTTTTATTCTATTTTTCTTTATTTTATTTTATTCTATTTATTATGTTTTTAGTTTTAAAAATTTTAACTTTTTTTCTCTTTTCTACTCTTTTTATTTATTTTATCAAGCTTTCTCAACAAGCAGACTAAAACACACCTAGGATCTAGCTTCCTTTATTTGACTTTTGTTTCATTCCTAATTTTTTAATTTTAATATTTCATTTTATTAATCTTTATCATCCTCCAAAATTACAAGATGGAGGAATTTTCAGCCTAAAAGAAAGAATAGGAAGAAATGATGGTCAGTGATTTAATCAACACAGATATAAGTAAGATATCAGAACTAGAATTTAAAACCATGATTATAAGAATACTAGCTGGGGTTGAAAAAAGCATAGAACACAGAAAACACCAGAGAATCCTTTTCTGCAGAGATAAAAGAACCAAAATCTATTCAAGCCAAAATTAACTGCATTCAATTGATTGCATTCAAGATGCAGTTTTCAATGGATGTCATGAAGGAAAGATGGATGAAGCAGAGCAGTGAATCATTGAGATACAAGATAAAATTATGGAAAATAATAAAGCAATAAAAGGGAAACAAGGCAACATATTGTGATACAAAAATTAGAGAACTCAGTGACTAATTAAAAAGGAATAGCATTTGAATCATAGGAGTTGCAGAAGATAAAGAGAGAGAAAAGGGGGCAGAAAGTTTATATGAGCAAATTATAGCTGAAAACCTCCCTAATCTGGATAAGGATACAGACATCAAAATCCAAAAAGCACAGAGAAATCCCATTAGATTCAACAAAAACCGACCATCACCAAGGCATATAATAGTCAAATTCACAAAACAGACAAGGACAGAATTGTGAAAGCAGCAAGAGGAAAAAAAAAGTCCTTAACCTACAAGGGAAGACAGATCAGGTTTGCAGCAGATCTGTCCACAGAAATTTGGCAGGCCAGAAAGAAATGGCAGGATGTATTCAATGAGCTGAATCAGAAAAATGTGCAGCCAAGAGTTGTTTATCTGACAAGGCTGTCATTCAAATGGAAGGAGAGATAGTATCCCAGACAAACAAAAACTGAAGGAGTTCATGACCACTAAACCAGCCCTTCAAGAAATTTTAAGTGGTACTCTTTGAGTGGAGAAAAAGCAAAACAAAACAAAACAAAATACCAAAAGCAAAAAGACTAGAGAGGACAAGAGAACATCACCAGAAACACCAAATCTACAAGCAACACAATGACATTAAATTCATATCTTTCAATAATCACTCTAAATGTAAATGGTCCAATCAAAAGATATAGGGTATCAGAATGAATAATAATAATAATAATAATAATAACAAAAGACCCATTTATGCTGCCTACATGAGACTCATTTTAGACCTAAAGGCACCTGCAGATTAAAAGTGAAAGGATGGAGAACCATCTATCATGCTAATGGACATCAAAAAAAAGCTGAAGTAGCCATACTTATATCAGACAAAGTAGATTTTAAAACAAAGACTGTAATGAGAAATGAAAAAGAGCATTATATCATAATTAAGGGGTCTATCAACCATGAAGATCTAAAAATTGTATATATTTATACCCCCAACTTGGAAGAACCCAAATATATAAATCAATTAATCAGAAACATAAACAAGCTCATTGGTAGTAATACCATAATAGTAGGGGACATTAACACCCCGCTACAACAATGGGCAAATCATCTAAGCAGAAAATCAACAAGCAAACAATAGCTTTGAATAACACACTGGACCAGATGGACTTAACAGATATATTTAAAAATTTTCATCCTAGCACTGGGTGTTGTATGGAAACCAATTTGACAATAAATTTCCTATTAAAATTTTTTTTTCATCCTAAAGCAGCAGAATACACGTTCTTCTCGAGTGCACATGGAATATTCTCCAGAATATTTCACATACTGGGTCACAAACCAGCCCTCAAAAAGTACAAAAAGATCGAGATACTACCTTGCATATTTTCAGACCACAACACTATGAAACTTGAGATCAACCACAAGAAAAAAATTTGGAAAGACCACAGATACTTGGAGATTAAAGAACACCCCCTAAAGAGTGAATTGGTTAACCAAGAAATTAAAGATTATATGGAAGCCAATAAAAATGAAAAAAAAAAAAAAGTCCAAAACCTCTGGGATGAAGCAAAGGTGGTCATAAGAGGGAAGTATTTAGGAATCCAGGTCTCCCTAAAGAAGGAAAAAAGTCTTAAATACACAACCTAACCTTACACCTAAAGGAGCTAGAAAAAGAACAGTAAATTAAGCCCAAAACCAGCAGAAAATGGGAAATAATAAAGATTAGAGCAGAAACCAATGATATTGAAATAAAAAGAATACAGAACAGATCAATGAAACAGGAGCTGGTTCTTTGAAAGAATTAACAAAATTGATAAACCCCTAAACAGACTGATCAAAAATAAAAAGGAAAGGACCCAAATAAATAAAACCATGAATGAAAGAGAAATCACAACCAAAACCACAGAAATATGAACAATAATAAATGTTATGAGCAATTATATGCCAACAAATTGGGCAATCTGGAAGAAATGGACAAATTCCTAAAAAAAAAAAAAAAATGTATACCATCAAAACTGAAACAAGAAGTAGAAAGTTTGAACAGACCCATAACCAGTAACAAAATTGAATCAGTAATTAAAAATCTCCCAACAAACAAGAGGCCAGGGCCAGATGGCTTCCCAGGGGAATTCTACCAAACATTTAGAGATTTAATATCTATTCTTTTGAAGCTGTTCCAAACAAACCAAAAAAAAAAAAAAAAAAAAATAGAAATAGAAGGAAAACTTCCAAACTCATTCTAGGAAGCCAGCATTACCTTGATACAAAACCAGACAAAACCCCACTAAAAAGGAGAATTGCAGACCAATTTCCCTGAAGAACATGGACGCTAAAATTCTCAAAAAGATACTAGCAAACCGAGTCCAACAATATGGGCTGCAGGGCTGGTTCAGCATCCACAAATCAATCAATGTGATACATCACATTAATAAAAAAAAAAAAAAAAAAAAAAAAAAAGAAGAAGAAGAAGAACCACATGATCCTCTCAACAGATGCAGAAAAAGCATTTGACAAAATATAGCATCCTTTCTTGATAAAAACCCTCAAGAAAGTAGGGATAGAATGAACATACCTCAAGATCATATATGAAAGAACCACAGCTAATATCACCTCAATGGGGAAAATTGACAGCTTTTCCCCTAAGGTCAGGAATGTGACAGTGATGTCCACTGTCACCACTGTTGTTCAACATAGTGTTGGAAGTCCTAGGCCAAGCAATCAGACAACAAAAGAAATAAAAGGCATCCAAATCAGCAAGAGAGAAGTCAAACGTTCACTCTTTGCAGACGACATGATACTCTACATGCAA
The DNA here is from genome assembly GCF_018350195.1 of Panthera tigris. NCBI lineage: Eukaryota > Metazoa > Chordata > Mammalia > Carnivora > Felidae > Panthera > Panthera tigris. The sequence continues at coordinate 129,172,827 of NC_056663.1, forward strand.
AACCCAAAGATTTCACCAAACAACTGCTAGAACTGATATATGAATTCAGCAAAGTCACAGAATATAAAATCAATGTTATGAAATTGGCTGCATTTCTATACAGCAATAATGAAGCAGCAGAAACAGATATCAAAGAATCAATCCCATTTACAATTGCGCCAAAAACCATAAAATATCTAAGAATAAACCTAAGAGGTAAAAGGTCTGTACACTGAAATCTATAGAAAGCTTATGAAAGAAATTGAAGAAGACACAAAAAAATGGAAAAACATTTCATCTTATGGATAAAAAGAACAAATGTTGTTAAAATGTTAATACTACCCAAAGTATTCTACAAATTCAATGAAATACCTCTCAAAATAAAACCAGCATTCTTCACAGAGCTAGACCAAACAATCCTAAAATTTGTGTGGAACCAGAAAAGACCCCAAATAGCCAAAACAATACTGAAAAAGAAAACCAAAACTGGAGGCATCACAATTCTGGACTTAAAGCTCTATTACAAAGCTGTAATCATCAAAACAGTATGATACTGACACAAAAGCAGACACACAGATCAATGGAATAGAATAGAGAACCCAGAAATGGACCCACAAGTGTGTGATCAACTAATCATCAACAAAGAGTAGAGTATCCAATTGATAAGAGACAGTGTCTTCAGCAAATGGTGTTGGGAAAACTGGACAGTGACATGCAAAAGAATGAACCTCGACCACTTTCAGTTTATTTATACACAAAAAATAAACTCAACGTGGGCAAAAGACCTAAATGTAGGACAAGAAACCATAAAAATCCTAGAGGAGAAAGCAGGCAACAACCTCTTTGACCTTGGCCACAGCAACTTGGAGATATGACTCCAGAGACAAGGGAAACAAAAACAAAAATGAACTATTGGGACCTCATCAAGATAAGGAAACAATCAACAAAACTAAAAGGCAACTGATAGAATGGGAGGAGATATTTGCCAATGATATATCAGATAAAGGGTCAGTATCCAAAATCTATAAAGAACTTATCAAACTCAACACCCAAAAAATAAATAATCCAGTGAAGAAATGGACAAAAGACATGAACAGACACTTTTCCAAAGAAGACATCCAAATGGCTAACAGACATATGAACAGATGCTCAACATCATTCATTATCAGGGAAATGCAAATCAAAGCCACAGTGAGCTAATACCTCACACTTGTCAGAATAGGTAAAATTAACAACTCAGGAAACAACAGATGTTGGTGAGGTGTGGAGAAAAAGGCAACTAAGCTTTTGCACTGCTAGTGGGAATGCAAACTGGTGCAGCCACTCTGGAAAATGGTATGGAGGTTCCTCAGAAAATTAAATATAGAGCTACCCTATTACCTAGCAATTGCACTACAAGGCATTTATCCAAAGGATAGAAAAATGCTGATTCAAAGGGGCACATGCTCCCCAATGTTTAAAGCAGCACTATCAACAATAGCCAAATTATGGAAAGAGCCCAAATGTCCATTGACTGACAAATGGATGAAGAAGATGTGATACACACACACACACACACACACACACACACACACACACAGGAATATTACTTGGTGATCAAAAAGAATGAAATCTTGCCATTTGCAACAATGTGAATGGAACTAGAAGGTATTATGCTAAGCAAAATAAGTCAGTCAGAGAAGGATAAATACCATATTATTTCACTCATATGTGGAATTTAAGAAATAAAACAGATGAACATAGGGGAAGGGAAGGAAAAAATATGATAAAAACAGAGAGGGAGGCAAGCCATAAGAGATTCTTAAATACAGAGAACAAACTGAGGGTTGCTGGAGGGGAGGGGTTTGGGTTGGGTGATGGGCTAAATGGGTTATGGGCATTAAGGAGCGCACTTGTTGGGATGAGCACTGGGTGTTATATGTAAGTGAGGAATCACTAAATCTACTCCTGAAACCAGTATTACACTATATGTTAACTAACTTGAAGTTAAATAAAATTAAAAAAAAAAAAGGAAACCCAAATTAAAAAATAAAGCAAATTCTCAGGCCCTACTCAAGACTTACTGGGTTAGAAACTGTTGGTGGAGGTTATCGAGATGTGACTGCTGGTTGAACCTCAAGCTGGATGAGGGCACTTAAAGGCTCCTGAACAGACCACCTTGTTCTTGTGATATGACATCCTCTTGCTCTCAGAAACTGCCCCCAGGACATAGACTTGAGATAGAAGGTGGTGTTGAGACTATCTGGATAGTATATGAGACTGAACCTAGTTAAGGCCTCTATCTAAAATTTTAAGAGTTGGCCAGCAGGTCCAGAAATCTACTCATCTTGCAACCACTTAAGACAAGCTTGAGTAACTTCCTTTGCTTATTAAACCTACCATCTACCAATATGAAGGGGTCTTCCTTCCTCTTCAGTCTCTTCCTTCCTCTTCAGTCTCTTCCTGCCCTTTGCATCTGAGGACTGGTTTCAGATTACACCTGGGAAGCTCCCCAGTATGTTGCAAACCAGCAAGAAACACTGGGGATTCAGCCAAGTAATCTGTGTTTCAAAATGCCTTCCAAGGAACTCTACTATGCTAAGGTTTGAGTACCAGGCTTTTAATTAAGAAACAATCCATGTTTTTTTTTTTCATTTCCCGTAAATTAAAAATCTCCAGTGTGTCCCTATTCATGCAATAATATCCAGATATTATTTTCTTTAAGTTTATTTATTTTTGAGAGAGAGGGAGAGAGAGAACGAGCAGGGGAGGGGAAGAGAGAGAGGAGACAGAGAATCCCAAGCAGGTTCTGTGTTGTCAGCCGAGAGCCCAATGCGGGGTTTGAACTCACGAACTGTGAGATCATGACCTGAGTGGAAATCAAGAGTCAGATGCCTAAGTAACTGAGCCACCAGGTGCCCCATATCCAGCTATTTAAAACAGCTAGAAGTTAATTCTAATCTGCCTTCTTGGTCTAAAAGCTTTTCTGATCCACCAAATTTCAATTTGTTATTCAAAATCTTATATGAAAGGCACTTGACTTCAAAACCTTTCTGCTCTTCAAAAGCAAGATTAATCTTTCTTTTTTTTCTGATATTTTTGGGTATTGCTTGTGCTCCCTTAGCCATTGCAGTATATTTAGTTTTCTTTTTCTTTTTTTCTTGTCTTTACTTGGTTTTCTTAATCTCCACCAGACTGTTACTGAGAGCACACATGATGCTTTGATTCTCCTTGAATGCTTTATTGTAGCCTTATAAAATATAGTTGGGTTAGACATCCTAGTATAGTTTGACCTGTCAAAAATACTGTTAACAATTGAAGATGCACATTAAAATATTCATTCATAAGGTAAAGTTCTTTGAAGAAATTTATAACATGTAAACAATATAAATAAAGGCCCGGGAATTGATGGAATTATAGTATTAAAATCAGTACTTATGCAAAATAGCACACATTTTCTTTTTTCTATTACTAGACAATTGCTTTATAACAAATAATGTTCTAGAATATAATGTATAGATGTAAGAGAATGAATTCAAAACTCACTGAGAAGACTAAATAACATCTATAATATTTATAGCTCAGATATAACAGTGCTACTTAGAATACAACATTTATCAAGATTAAATAATATTAGAAAAAAAAGATGTGACAGAAGAATGAATTTGTGAGAGGTAAATTTTTACAGCATAGATTTGTATGTTTTAATATTCATTCCGTTTACTTGATACTATACATTATCAAAATGCATCTATGCTGTAATGTAACCATTTAAAAATAATAGTACAAACAATCCATGGTATTTTAAATACTTACAGAATTTACATAACTCCAAAGGAAGATTTAATTCTTAGAAAACTGAGTAATCTTAAAGGAAAAATAAGGCTTACGTTATCCAAAACAGAAAGTGGTCAAAAAGACTTTGACAGCTCTAGATTTTTAAAAACCTCATGGAAACATATAGTTAAACCAAACAACATGAAACTTAGACAATTTTTTATATAAGAAGTTAGACACTTATTATACATTTTACAGGAATTATTTCTAAATTCCAGGGAGCTCTCACTGAGCATTTGCAAACGCTTATTATAAATCAGTAACCAGAAGGATTTTTTTTTTGAAAATCAAATCCATTTATTACCTAATATTTGTTGTCAAACACATGTCTTTCCTGGTACTACAGTGGGCTCAGTACATAAACTACTGTTTAGGAGTAAAGTGATACCCATGTAGGACAAATAGAGTATTTTAGGGCACTGTGTTAGAGGAAGAATTTATTTCATGATAACTTAATATACTTGTACAGTTTAGGGTTGTAAACAGTTATATGAAAAACTAATCAAACATTTTATGACAAAGTCAAGTTCATCCAGGCAGTGACATCTGTAATAGTCCAACTTATTTTGTATACTGTCTATAAAAGAAGATTGCAATAATGAACCAAGTCAAAGAGATCTACACCTTTACTTTTTTCAGTAGAAACATACACCTACATTTCTCATTTTCTCCCAAATCAAAGGCAAATATTAATGAGATGTCTGATTAGTTAACACTCCAAAACTAACTGAACTTCCTGAGATAAGAAAGTATGACCTTGATTAGACAATTCTTATAAACAACTGTGCTAAACAGATGTAATGAAGACAGAAATATATCTAACAGAATAACATATAATCATAAAGTAGACTTTCAGGATGGAATGATGTCTTATCATCCAGCCTTTGCATTTTACAGAAGAAATATGCCTCAGAGGGGTTAATTTGCTCTGAATATTACTATTCTTTTCTTTCCCCCCCAGAGGAGCTATAAACTGAGGCTTTTATGTAAATTTTCTACTTTTTAACATACGCAACATGAACCAAAGATTATTAGTTTGAGACTTTTGCAAATCCTTCCTACTTTGATTTTCATTTATCCCATCTGCTAATCCCCTTTACTTCTTAGGTTCACAAGGCCACTTCCTTCCACAAAAATGAATGACCAAGGATCTCCTTCGTGAGTCCTGCCTCCACGACTCTCTTAGCCCCCAGAGTGGCTCTCCCTTGGTACCTCTCCAGACCTGTGCTGTCCAACAACCACACTAAGTTATTTTAAATTTAAATTAATGAAACTACAATTAAATACAAAATGTGAGTCACAATACCAACATTTCTAGTACTCAGTAGCTGTAGGTGGCTTGGGGCTCCCCTACTGGATGGAGGAGGTAAAGAATATTTCTATCATTGCCAAATGTTCAGTTGGACAGTGTTGGTAACTCAGTTCTTCAACTAATTGTGAAAATTCTTTATACTCTCTTAATATATTGGTAATGTGCTTTTAATGCTTTTTTTTCTTAATTCATACACTTCAATTCTCCATTCTATCATTATTTATGTGTTTGCCAGCACATTGCTTTGCACACTTACTGGCTTATATATTTAGTGTTTAAAAAAAAATCAGGTAGAGGGTGCCTAGGTTGCTCAATCTGTTAAGTCTGTTAAGCATCTGACTCTTGTTTCTGGCTCAGGTCATGATCTCATGGTTCTGAGATGGAGGAGATCAAGGAGATGGAGAGCTGACAACACTCTGCAATGACAGGGTGGAGCCTGCTTGGGAATCTCGCTCTCTCTCTCTCTCTCTCAAAATAAAGAAAAGCTTTTTTTTAATGTTTATTTATTTTTGAGACAGGGGGAGACAGCGTGAGTGGGGGAGGGGCAGAGAGAGAGGGAGACACGGAATCTGAAACAGGCTCCAGGCTCCTAGCTGTCAGCACAGAGCCGGATGCAGGGCTCAAACCCACCAACCGTGAGATCATGACCTGAGCTGAAGTCAGACACTTAACCGACTGAGCCACCCAGGCTCCCCAAGAAATGCTTTTTTTAAAAAAATCAGGTAAGGATAATAGTTATTACACCACTTATGACTTTCGCATTCATTATTTTTTACTTGAGGGAATTAATGACTGAGAAATATTATGTGTAGGAGCATAGACATTCTTACAGAAGATAGTAAGTCTATTATAAAACAATAATGTTTTGGTGATACAAATGTTTACACATTGTTAGCAGTGTGAATTCAATGTCCAGTTTTTCTATGGTGTGGTGGAACAAACATGGAGCTACAGATATGCACACTTAAGTATAACTTATTATGTGTTGTTACTGTTCTAAGGACTTTGTATTTATTAATTCACACATTGTGATAGGTACAATTCCTATTTTTATTTTATAGAAGAGGAAACCAAGGCAAACAGAGATTAAGTTAATTTGCCTAAGGTTATACAACTATTAGGTAGCATGTTGAAATGTTCTAATCCTGCCTTTTATGATTATTATTTCTGTGACTTTGGGCAAGTCATGTTTTCCCTTCAAGGCTTTTGAAATGCAGCCTATTTTGAAAATGCAGATGGTAACTTAAATGATTGCTTTAAGGGGCCTAGAACATACCACTAGCATATAAATAATAAACAGATCCCTTTCCTCTTCTCAAAGTAGCTGAATGGCTTATCTTTAATATCTAGTATTTACTTAAAATAATGTTAGTCTCCTGGATTAGAGTTTTGCCTTGGTATATGATTTTCTCAAGTATCTTCAGTACTTTTAATGTTTTTTTTATGTAAAAAAACCTTACATGATTAATCCCTTACTAAAATTAGTGAGATTGATCAAGTAAAATTCTAAGCTAATGATTACTTTTTGAGAGAACAAATATAATTTTATTTAATGAGAAGAAATAGGAAAACTATGACTAACTGATTCATGGTCATTTCATTTGCTTTATACTGTGAAGAGCATCACTGTGGATTCCTTTTCCTGACTTTGTTTTGAATGTGTTTCCAGTGCATCCCATAAGATTTTATTCTACTTCATATACTAAAGTTAATTATGGGATTACCATACGACTATAATTGTCTTTAGCAGAGCTTATAGTACTGACTTCATTCTTCTCCTGAATTTTTACTTTTTTTGTGTGTGTGCTTATAATTGTCTTGAGTAGAGTATTAATATGTAGTAAAGCTTCTAAATAACACTTCTGCTACACTGTGATGTGAATGCAGAAGCATTCCCCTGGTTAGAGCTGCTTCTGTCTCAAACCAACAATCTAATTTTTTTCAGATCCATAGGAAGCCACGCTTATTATATTCACCAGGTTTAGGGCTGCAAGCGTTAATTTTTTTCTGGACACATGAATAATCAGCAAACTTTTAACAAGCACCAAAGAAACAAGTAGATGACTTTTGTGTATTAGTAGAGGGTTATGTGACCCAATAAGACTGTATAGCTAATATTCACGTTCTTTTTTGTTCAAATTGTTACTTATTGACATGCTGGTAAGTATTACATATTATTGCATGCAAATGATAGAACTACTCTATAACGTCTGGGGTAATGACATTAGGACACACCCTTTGAGTTATTTTTGCACCAGTAGCAAAGTTTGCTAATCTAGTATCTGTTATGGCCATCTGTGATCACTGATCTTTCATATTACCACTGTAATTATTTGGAGGTACCATGAACACCACCCATATAAAACAGTGAATTTAACTGATAAATGTGTGTGTTGACTGCTACAGCGACTGACTGTTCATGTTTCTCTTCCTCTCCTCAGGCCTCCCTATTCTTTGAGACACAAAAATATTGGAATTAGGTCAATTAATAACTCTACAATAACCTTGATGTGGTCAAGGGAATGGACAATTTGCAATATTTCACTTTAAGTCAAATGCAAAATGGTTTACCTCAGTGAAAAAGGCTAACACAGGCCAAAAGCTAGGCCTCTAGTGCCAGTTAGCCAAGTTGTGAATGCAAAAGAAAAGTTCTTAAAGGAAATTAAAAATACTACCTTAGTGAACACACAAATGATAAGAAAGTGAAACAGCCCTGTTTCTGATATGGAGAAAGTTTAAGTGCTCTGGATAGAAGCTCAAATCAGTCACAACATTCCCTTAAGCTAAACCCTAATCCAGAGCAAGACTCTAACTCTCTTCAATTCTATGAATCCTGAAAGAGGTGAAGAAGCTACAGTAAAAAAAAAAAAAAAAAAAAAAAAAAAAAGTTTGAAGCTAACAGAAGTTGGTTCATGAGGCTTAAGCAAAGAAGCCAAAGAAGCCATCTCCATAACATCAAAGTGCAAGGTGAAACAGCAAGTGTTGATGTAGAAGCTGCAGCAAGGTATCCTGAAGATCTAGCTAAGATAATTAATGAAGGTGGCTATGCTAAACAATAGATTTTCAATATAGATGGCATAGCTTTATATTGGAAGAAGATGCCATCTAGGACTTTGATGGACTAACAAGGCCTGGATGGCAGCACATCTGTTTACAACATGTTTTACTGAATATTTTAGGCCCACTATTGAGAACTCATGCTCAGAGGAAAAAAAAAAAAAAAAAAAAACAAAGATCCCTTTCAAAATATGACTGTTCATTGATAATGCACTGGTCACCTAAGAACTCTGATGGAGATGTACAATGACAATGATGTTTTCATGGCTACTAACATGACATCCATCCTGCAGCCCATTAATTAATGACTAATTTCAACATTCAAGACTTGTTATTTAAAAAATTATTTCATAAGGCTATATAGCTACCATAGATACCTATATCTATCTACAATGGATATGGACAAATTCAATTAACAACCTTCTGGAAAGTATTCACCACCCTAGATACTATTACTAACATTAATGATTCATAGAAAGAGGTAAAAATATCAACAGTAACAGGAATTTGGAAGAAGTGGATTCCAACCCTCACGGATTAAGGGGTTCAAGACTTTGGAAGAGGAAGAAAGTGAAAATGTGGTGGAAATAGCAATAGGAGTAGAGTTAGAAGTGGAGCCTGAAAATGTTTCTGAATTGCTACAATCTCATGATAGATAAGGAGTTGCTTCTTCTGGATGGTAAAGAAAGCAGTTTCTTGAGATGAAATTTACTCCTGGTGAAGATGCAGCGAAGACTGTTGAAATGACAATAAAGATTTGGGATATTACATATATTTATTTGATAAAGCAGCAGCAGAGTTTGAGAGGATTGACTCTAATTTTGAAACCAATTCTACTGTGGGTAAAATGTTATCAAACAGCACTGTATGCTGCAGAGAAGTCACTCATGAAAGGAAGAGTCTATCAGTGCAGCAAACTTCATTGATGTCTTATTTTAAGAAATTGCTATAGCCACCCAACCTTCGACAACAACCCTCCTGATAGCCAAAATCCATCAACATCAAGGCAAAACCCTCCAACAGCAAAAAAAAAAAAAAAAATATATGAGTCATTGTACGCTCAAATGGTGGTTGGAATTTTTTAGCAATAAAATATTTTTAATTAAGGTTATATGCATTGGATTTTTAGACATAATGCTATTGCACACTTAACAGACAGCAGTATGGTGTGAACATATCTTTTATATGCACTGAGAAACTGAAAAATTCATCTGACTCACTTTATTGCGGCATTTACTTCACTGCAGTATCTGGAACCAAACCCACTGTATCTCCAAGGTATGCCTGTACTGTCTTTACTGATCTACTCATAATTAGAACAAAAAAGCATTTAAAATGCTTTTTTTTTTCTGTACATGCATGACTTATTATGATATCTTGAAGACAATTTCTATTTTCTTAATGAAGAAAGTTGAGAATCAACTAAGCTAATTTAACTAGATTCACTAGTCATTACTTTTGTGATTATCTTCTTTGGTTCCTTTTTTAGGGTTATAGGTAGAGCAAATAAAAATAGAGGATACCCAGTTAAATCTGAGTTTCAGATAAATATTTTTTAGTGTAAATGCATATCATGTAATACTTGGATATACTTACACTAAAATTATTTGTTGTTAATCTGAAGTTCAGATTTAAGGAGGCATCCTCTAGTATATTGGCAGCCTCTGTCATCTTAGCCCAGTTTGCCATGGATGATTACTGCTACGTTTGTTTACATACTTCTCTTTTAGGAAAAAACTATGAGAAAATAATCTCTCAATTATAATTTTGTTTTAGAAATTGACAGAGTAATATAGTATTTTGAATTTATTTTAAAACTATAATCTGCCCACAGGTTTCGTGCCAACCCTGGACTTTCCCTGGCACAGTGAAGGACTCCACTTTTCATCCTTATTGCCTAATAAGCCATATCTTTTATTAATACATTTCAGCTAATGATGTGCAAAAGCATGGCTTCTTCCTTTAAACAAGATTGTTTAAATCTGCTTGATGGCTTTTTAAACTTTACACTAAGCTATTAACTCGGAAGTACTTACAGAGTAAGTGCTGAAATGGTACATAGTGAACTTTAATTGAAGAATAATCAAATTGGTTCAATCTACTATTCTTTGTGTGTACAACCAAAGGTTTTATTTTCTTTTCATAGCATAAAAAAACAAAACATCTTCAAGGATTTGGAATATCCCATGATTTATACTGCATTTCTAATCACATATTTCAAAGTTAGTTTCATACAGTGATGAACCACAAGACCATTAATATCACCGGGACACCAAGAAAATAGTTTCAAGAAATGTTACAAATTCACTGGCACAGTGAAAATTACAGTAATGCTATTTTTTTAAAGATGACATAAAACATGATTTTCAATTTAAGTTCTTTTAAAGCCTTAATCATTAAGGTCAAATACTTGAGCTTAATTTATCTTTCTTCAGTAAGGAGAAACCATAGTAGGAGACTGAACAATGGACATGGTGCTGGGTAAGAGTTAGAGGGAAGAGGGGCCACAGGGAAACAGATGAAAAAAGGAGCAAGGGCAAAATTTATGATGACCTATATTTTATATGTATGTATTGTGAAGTATGTTACATACATCCCATTTAGCACATGATTCTCTAAGAAATGCTTGCTTATGTGACAATTCCATAATCTGTCTCATCTGTAAACACCCTAAAATGAATCTTATACATGAATCTATATATGTTTAAACAATCTGTAAGAAATACTTGTTTATGCAATAATTCTATAATTATGCATACCAGAATGCATTTGGTATTCCAAGACTAATTAACAGGGAGATAACAAGTAAACCATTAAAGTCAAAGCAGAGATTTGGATTGAAATTGCCCCAGCAAAGAAGCCTGTCACAGTTTCTATTCAGATTGTTCCTATCTCATCCCTTAGCCTTATCCTCAAGGAACCCATGATAGTTTCCTAGAAAGACAAAAGCTGTGAATTAAAAATTAACAGGCAAACAATCAAAATCAAAACAACACACACACACACACACACACACACACACACACACACACAGTAAAATTAAAAACTGAAGGAACTGATGTAACACAATGAGCTGCCAGCAGCAGAAAGTATAGAGTTTGGGGTCTATTGTAGTTATGACAGGAAGGTCAGAGCAAAAGATTGCTCATTTTTAGGAAGAATACTAGGTGTTTCTGTTGTAATAATCACATCTGAAAATACCCTCCTGTTTTTGGCAGTATGCTAGTTCTTGTAGAGGAGAGAAGTTTCAGAGAGGCTCGGTTTTGCCACAGAATGATCAGCCGGTATTGACAGGACGTCTTACTGGCATCAGACATATGGCAACAGTGGAAGAGATATGCACCGTCACAGCAATTCCTGACTTTCCAGGGTTTCTGAGGCCTCAGGATCTAACATCCTCTCAAAGTGTAAGAGCTAAAACCCGAAAATGAATGAATGAAGTGGAAATGAAAGATACCACATATATTTCTAAGCATATATGAGATTCTCTCAGAAATAAGAAGGTGACTCTAAAAAGCTGAAGATGCCCTAAGAGCTACTGAGGGACAGATAGAGAATACTGCTTCTTCAACTATTATTCTATCTTTCTCTTTCTTAAACCTCCATTCTGGACATCATAGAAAACACAAATTATATGAGACAAACTAGCTCCAAAAAATATTTGTGTATATTAGATCAAGGCTGGAAGATTTTCACAATGAACATATTCCTACAAAGGCATTTTTTAAAGCTGTAACTGCTGGATAGCCACATTTCCTCTTAAAATTTTTGTTCACTGTTAAATGTGTAAATATATAATATTTAATATACTCATATGTTAATATAAAATATTTCTTCATAAAATATTGCATTGACAAATACAAATACAATTGTGCTCTTCTAACATGAGCTTCCTTATATGACTATGTGGTAATTTAGATAAAAAAGAACTACTAATAAATTATATTTTCAAGTGTCTACAGGTTTGCATTATGTCTCCAACTGTAAATAGAAATAAGAAGTACAACTCTTATATTTAGGATATATTAGCCTTATTTTGGATAACAGAATTCAAATATGTATCTCATTTCTTTCTTCTTCCTCTGGGGTTAAGGTTGATTATCACTGAATCATACTTAAGAATTAAGAAACCTCCTTTGTGTTGACAGGGCTTAACAAATGAAGGATGTTAGTATTTACAGATTTTATACAGTTCAACTAATAAATGACATAACTTTTAATTTTTCATTAGAGTTCTTATTTACAACTTAAATAAATCTATGCTTCTCAGATGATCTGCAGTGATGAATAATTTTTAAAAACTTCAATCTGTCACAGACCAGTGTTTTGGAAAATATAGTACAAATCAATTCCAGAAATTAAATTTAAAACAAAAACAAAATGGAAGCCCCTCTTTTTTCTCTGTTAGATTCAACAGACATAAAATTACTCCATCAAATATCCATAAATATTTGTAAATACCTTACATTCAATATCTATATTTATTTTGTACTAGCAGTATACATTTTGTGTATCACACTTTGAGAGACGTTGGATTAAATGACCCAATATACACTGACTTTGAAAGTTCTCACAATTATAAGATATAGAAAAATTTAACCATTCAAAATATCCTTTACCTCTATTGATATATTTCTCTTTGTATCTGGGTGTGTTCACACATATTAACTGAAACCAAATGAATCATTCACATGAGATCTTTAAAAACCCAGACAACTTTGAAGTTTGCCTTATAGAGTATTGCAATTGTTCCCACCACTTGAGACATTTAATTATTCTGAATTTGTGGATATAGTCCAGAAGAGACTTACTGCACATCATTTGTTTCTGTGTCTTAACAGTATGTGGGACATAATTGATGGTCAATACATAAGTGTTGAGTAACTGAATCATTCCAAATAAAATTCATTAAGAAAAAAGGAAATTATAAATTGTCTATACTAAAAAAAACAACACAGAAATGTGTTTATGAATTAAAGGGGAAAGCACATGTTTTTCACAAAAATATGGGCACTGAACAGTTACAAATGGCAAAGGTACATGTTGCCATCGCAAATTAGTAAATTATTTTTTATTTGAGTTACAGTCTAAAGACCAATTTGAAATGTTTGTGATGTAGATAATCAGTCTAAGACTGGTGATTCCATTTTATCTGTTTCTAATAGTAACTATATAAAAATAATCTGTAGGAATAGTTTTTGCTTTTAATCATATGTACTATCTGATGGAAAGGAGACTTTCATGCCTTTGCTCATTGTGTGCTATAATTTCTCTTCTAACACTGATTTAGAAGTCACAGAGGAAGAAAGAAAAGAAAAAAGGAAAAGAAAAAAACAGAGAAGCAAAGCTAGAGATTTCCATAAAAAATATGACAAGAAATTTAAAAATTGCCTTATGAGTTTAAAAGCAAACTGTCAATTCTTCCATATATATATATATATATATATATATATATATATATATATATAGTACATACCATATATATGGTATATATATGGAGGTATTCTCTGTAAGAACATTTCTCTAAGATATTAACTTCAAAGTAGTTTTTTTTTGATGTAAAAGAATGAAGCAAGCAGTTTGTGTGACTTATCAGCACAAGTGGTTTAAGTTTTCCATATGATATAGCATGTAATAGATCACATTTCTATAAGCCTCAAGGTTTCTTGAGTCTCAGTTTCCAAGTAGAAAGCAGAAAAAGAAAATAGATAAAATAGAAACAAAATATAAGCACTTTAGATATTGTTGTCTAATGACAAATTGAGAAGTAGACATGATCTAAAACCAAACATATTTGCTTACATGTACAAACTCCAAATTTCTTAGTATTTTCTTGCTCTTGTAAAGTTGCCAAGGTATGTGCTTTTAACAAGTGACACATGTTTATTGAAGTTACTTAGGAAACAGTTATCAAAGGCTATATATCCTCCAAGAAATAAGTACATACAACTTTGTGAGACTATGGGTCTACACCAACATCCATGCTATTGAGGTTATATTACTTCTAGTTTTATATGCAAATTTAAATTTGAATTCCAAGCACAGATAAAACCATATCTTAAGTAAGCATTTATTTTCAAAGTGAATCTTTTCTGGTAAGTTTTAATATTGACTTTCTTATTCCTTTTTTTTTTCCTTCAAAGAGATTATAGGCACATTATATTTTTCATCCTTGATAAATAATAGCTCTACGAACTTTAATTAAAATTGATGCTCATTTCTATTTTTCTATTTTTGAAAGCTAACATCAGTTTGAAATTATATATATTCTTTGTTCTTTGAAAACAGGTGAATGTACCATATTTGTTCACAGTTGTCCATAATTGGAGAGCAAGCTTAAAGAAACAGCAGTGTGGAATGACAAAGATTTACTTATTTACTTATGGGCAAAACCATTATACTCCCTAAAGTAGTCTGCCATGTACTGTGCTCTAAGAATCCCATTTGTCAATGACTGCTGTGGCATTTCAGGGGGGATTTTCATGTAAATCACTTCTAAAGTCCATGTAAAATGCCTTTTCTGAGTCAGTTACATAACATTATTATTCATCATTATTGATTACTCTCTCTGGCTATAAGCAACAGATGCTAATCTGCTTATGAAAAAGAAGAAAGGTTAGGTGTGTACATGATTACACATAACTGGAGGCATAGGTTTGCCTTATTTGTCCTTTAATCATCATGTGGACTTTCAAAAACTAGTCCAAAGCTTATAATATCGCCTTTCCATTCTCTTGATATTATCAAGTTTTGTAGCCGCTAAGGTAAATTCCAATGAGGAATTCTCATAAAGTAAGCTAAAATCATTTGTGTTTTTAAACTCAATGGTAAGGCATGATGATGTCTTTTGTAATGGAAAACTAAATAGTAACAAAAATAAATTCTAAGTAGTTTTACATAAAACTCATGAATATAAGTTTGAAATCTGAAAGTCACCAACATGGAACATATTACTTAAGAGATTCAGGCCAAAATACATATTTTATAAATCAATTTATAAATAGATTTATAGAGGCATAAGCAAGGATACTGTCTTAAAAATGGGAATTAATATTAAAATGAAGCATCATAAAATGGCATATTGAGAGATAAACTGAAATTTTGAGTGGAAAAAATAAAATATCCATTATCATATAATTTTTGAACTTATAACATTCTAGTAATTTATTAATAACCATTTGTTGATGGCTCTGTCAGACACTGTCCTACCTAAGGGAGATGAAGGACTTAGATGTGATCTTCTACAATGAGCAGGGCAGAAGGTAAAGATCAATTGTTACAATAATATGGGGTGAACATAATCCTAAGGAAAATGTAATTTGCTATAAGAACACACAGTATGGCATCCAGCAAGTTCTCAGAAATCAAGATCTCCTGAAAGAACATTTAAATTTACAACTGTTGGGTAAGGATTGGCCCATACAAAGATAAGGAATAGGAGGTAATGTAACAGGCAAAGGTAGGGGCAACATGAGAAAAGACTCAGAGGCCTGAAACGCTGTGGTATTAAATTTAAAGCAAAACAAAAACAAAAACAAAACAAAAAACACAAACAAAAACCAGAAACAAACCTAAAAAATGGTAGAGAAACAGTTTAGCATAGTACGGAGGTATGGCAAGAAATGAAGCCAAAGAGGTGGGCAGATGCCATATTATGGAAGGCTTGAAAACAATGTTAAGGAGAAAGATTACTATCCTAAGGATAATGGAAAGTCATTAATAATTTTAAACTGGGAAATAATTGAACCAAATGTATGATTTAGAAGATGACAACATCTATCAAGGAGGCTGGAGAATGGCATCAACTTGTAAATAAAGAGATGATTTGAGAGACCAAGAGGCAAAATGAGAGATGAAGATGATGTGTATTTAGAGATAAATTCAATAGGATTTGAAAATTTATTTGGAGCAGGGAATGATGAAAGAGAACAATGGCTTCACGGGTACAGTTTATGAAGAGAGGAAATACTAGAGAAAGTGTTTTTTTTTTCTTTTGGGGAGGATGAGTGTAGTTTAAGAATGATAAGCAAGAAAAAAAACAAGAGTGAAGTGCATGGTAGAGTGTCAAGTTAAAGAAATAGATGAAAGAATGGTGAAAAATACTCACTTGTACCTAGAATCATGTTTGTTGATGAGATTGTACAAGTAACAAACAGTTATTTGATAGCTCTATATATTTTAGGTACTAGGATTTTCTAAATGAGACTAGTTATTTTATCTCCTTCCCATCTAAATCTAGAATCAAATCACCATAAAAATGAGTAATGGTTATGAATAATGGTTAAAATGTTTCAGTAAAATACTAACAGATTCCTTGATTCTTGGTGACCTAGAATCTTAGGACAACATAGAATAAAACAACTTCTTCATGGCTACATGAATCTACCTATGATCAGAACATATTTTTAAAAGACAGAGAAGTAAGGGAAAAACAAATACCATATAGTCTCTCTTATATGTGAAATTTAAAAACAAAAACAACCCCCTCTAAAAACAAACAAAATAACGAACAAAAAAATAACCTCATATCCAGAGGACAGATTCGTGGTTGCCAGGGAGGGATAGGGGATGGGAGAAATGGATAAAGTGGGCAAAGGAAGAGGAGGAGGAGGAAGACGAGGATGAGAAGGAGGAGAAATAAAAAAAAATGTTAATAATGACTCTCTGCATAGGAAGATTTTTATTTTCTCCATTATACATTTTATATGCTCCAATTAGCCTATAACATGTATATATTTTTAATCTTTAAAAATAATAAGAAATGAATGCATCAAAATTTAAAAAATAAAAGCCATAATGGGGGAAGAAATGCTTAGAATTTTGTATTATATCCTGAAGGCAATGGGGAACCATTTACAGATTTTGAGTGAGGGTGAGTCATGACCCTTTTTTAGTACAATTAATCTGCCATTAGTGTATGAAGTAGACTGAGTGTATGAGGAGGCAGAGAAGTTTTTAGTTTTTATTTTGTAACTATTTGCAGCAGCATGTTGATGTATTGAAAATTCAACTTAATTTTTAATTAGGAGGTAAATTGCTTTTCTTGTAATGGTCATTGGTTTTTGAAATAAGCATCCAGGGCATAGGTTATTGTCCCAGGGAACACAGCTTTAATTTTATAATGAAGAATCTACAAGAACTAAAATTGTTTAACAAAATACCTTTATAGAAAACTTCCAGAATTAATTACTTTTCTTCCTTCTTTCTTCTCTTCTTTATTAAAAAAAAATATTTTCTTTTAAACAAAAATGTCTGAAAGGGCTAGTATCCAAAATCTATAAAGAGCTCACCAAACTCCACACCCGAAAAACAAATAACCCAGTGAAGAAATGGGCAGAAAACATGAATAGACACTTCTCTAAAGAAGACATCCGGATGGCCAACAGGTACATGAAAAGATGCTCAACGTCGCTCCTCATCAGGGAAATACAAATCAAAACCACATTCAGATATCACCTCATGCCAGTCAGAGTGGCCAAAATGAACAAATCAGGAGACTATAGATGCTGGAGAGGATGTGGAGAAACGGGAACCCTCTTGCACTGTTGGTGGGAATGCAACTTGGTG
The DNA here is from genome assembly GCF_018350195.1 of Panthera tigris. Lineage (NCBI taxonomy): Eukaryota > Metazoa > Chordata > Mammalia > Carnivora > Felidae > Panthera > Panthera tigris. The sequence goes on from NC_056663.1 coordinate 129,190,558, forward strand.
CAGTCACTCTGGAAAACAGTGTGGAGGTTCCTCAAAAAATTAAAAATAGACCTACCCTATGACCTAGCAATAGCACTGCTAGGAATTTACCCAAGGGATACAGGAGTACTGATGCATAGGGGCACCTGTACCCCAATGTTTATAGCAGCACTCTCAACAATAGCCAAATTATGGAAAGAGCCTAAATGTCCATCAACTGATGAATGGATAAAGAAATTGTGGTTTATATACACAATGGAATACTACGTGGCAATGAGAAAGAATGAAATATGGCCCTTTGTAGCAACGTGGATGGAACTGGAGAGTGTGATGCTAAGTGAAATAAGCCATACAGAGAAAGACAGATACCATATGTTTTCACTCTTATGTGGATCCTGATAAACTTAACAGAAACCCATGGGGGAGGGGAAGGAAAAAAAAAAAAGAGGTTAGAGTGGGAGAGAGCCAAAGCATAAGAGACTGTTAAAAACTGAGAACAAACTGAGGGTTGATGGGGGGTGGGAGGGAGGGGAGGGTGGGTGATGGGTATTGAGGAGGGCACCTTTTGGGATGAGCACTGGGTGTTGTATCGAAACCAATTTGACAATAAATTTCATATATTGAAAAAAAATAAAATAAAATAAACAAAAATGTCTGTAATCATTTTACTTCAATAATGACCATAAAGTTGTGGGTCCATTTCTGGGTTTTCTATTCTGTTCCATTGATTTATATGTCTGTTTTTTGTGCCAGTACCATACTGTCTTGATGATTACAGTTCTGTCATATAGCTTGAAGTCTAGAACTATGATGCCTCCAGCTTTCCTTTTCTTTTTAAGATTTCTTTTGCTATTTAGGGTCTTTTGTGTTTCCATACAAATTTTAGGATTATTTTTTCCAACTGTTAAAATGCTGGTGGTATTTTGATAGAGATTGTATAAAATGTGTAGGTTGCTTTGGGTAATAGAGACATTTTAACAATATTTGCTCTTTCAATCTATGGGCATGAGATGTTTTTCCATTTCTTTCTGCCATCTTCAATTTATTTCATAAGTGTTCTATAGTTTTCAGAGTACAGATCTTTGACCTCTTGGTTAGGTTTATTCCTAGGTATCATATAGGTTTTGGTGCAATTGTAAATGGGTTCAATTCCTTGGATTTCTCTTTCTGCTGCTTCATTATTGACATATAGAAATTCAACAGATTTCTCTATGTTGATTTTATATATAGGTCGCAGCAATTTCTTACTAGACACGTCTCCAGAGGCAAGGGAAACAAAAACAAAAATGAACTATTGGGTCTTCGTCAAGATAAAAAGCTTCTGCACAACTAAGGAAACAATCAATGAAACTAAAAGGCAAACTTCAGAATGGGAGAAGGTATTTGCAAATGACATATCTGATAAAGGGTTCGTATCCAAAATCTATAAAGAACTTTCAAACTCAACACCCAGAAAACAATCAAGTTAAGAAATGGGCAGAAGATGTGAATAGTCATTTTTCCAAAGAAGACATCCAGATGACTAACAGACACATGAAAAGATGCTCAATATCACTCATCATCAGGGAAATACAAATCAAAACTGTAATGAGATACCCCCTCACACCTGTCAGAATGGCTAAAATTAACAACTCTGGAAACAATAGATGTTGGTGAGGATAAGAAAGGGGAACACTCTTACGCTGTTGATGGAAATGTAAAGTGGTGCAGCCACCTGGGTAACAGTATGGAAGTTCCTCAAAAAAGTTAAAAATAGAACTATACTAAGACCCAGCAATTACACTACTAGGTATTTACCCAAAGGATACAAAAATACTAATTTGAAGGGATGCATGGACCCCAATGTTTATAGCAACATTATCAATAATAGCCAGATTATGGAAAGAGCCCAAACGTCCATCAACTGATGAATGGATAAAGAAGATGTGGTATATATGCAATGGAATATTATTAGCCATAAAAAAGAATGGAATCTGCCATTTGCCACCATGTGGATACAGCTAAAGTGTATCATACTAAGTGAAATAAATCAGTAAAATACAAATATCATATGATATCACTCATATGTAGAATTTAAGAAACAGGACAGATATGTGTGTGTGTGTATATATATATATATATATATACGTATATATATATGTATATATACGTATATATATATGTGTGTATATATGTATATATATGTATATGTGTATATATATGTATATGTGTATATATATGTGTATATATATGTATATGTGTGTGTATATATATATATATATATATATATATATATGGGAGAGGGGGGAAAGGGAGAGAGAGAGGGAGGCAAACCAAGGAACAGACTCTTAACTATAGAGAACAAATTTAAGGTTGCTGGAGAGGAGGGGGGTGGGGGAATGAGCTAAATGGGTGATGGGCATTAAGGAAGGAAATTGTTGTGATGAGCACCGGGTGTTATATGTGAGCGATAAATCGCTAAATTTTACTCCTGAAACCAATACTATACCATATGTTACTTTGAATTTAAATAAAATCTTGGAAGAAAAGAAAGTCTAAAAATAAACCCTAAAATTTTGAAAACAATATTTTAAGTAATATTCCAGTTGTTTATAAAATTGCAAATGGCATTTTCAGCTATATGAAATATGTTATCCATAGCCTCTTCAAAGATGGCTAGTTTTTTTTTTTAAGCAAGGTGTACTGAAACCCTGGCATTGTATACACAAACACATAATGTACCAAATTAAAATGAATATCACCTGTTTTTAATCTTTATTTATTTTTGAGAGAGAGCGAGAGAGACAGAGTGCAAGCAGGGGAGGAACAGAGAAAGGGGGAGACACAGAATCCAAAGCAGGCTCCAGGCTCTGAGATGTCAGCAGAGAGCCCAACACAGGGCTCAAACTCACAGACTGTGAGATCATGACCTGAGCTAAAGTCAGACGCTCAACCAACTAAGCCACCCAGGTGCCCTGAACATCAGCTGTTTTAAATGACATCTTAATATATCAAGTACCAAGCTTAAATGTTTATCATATTTTTTTCATGTTTACAAAAATGCAATTAAACTTAATCATTCACATTTTAATTTTGACTAGATCTAAGGCTTCAATATGGAATTCACATGTGGAATTCAAAATATATTAATAGTGTAAAGAAGAACAAATATATGAACTAAATAAGAATCTTCAGACACTTAAGGCTTATTCTCTAGTTATAACTGAATGAACTTTAATACATTTGGTATAAAACTAAAAGATTATTATGTTTTGATTAGTGAAAGCAATCATTTACATAGCAAATTAACTACTAATCTTTGCATGGACCTTACAACAGGAACATATTAATAGAGATCTAAGTATAGTATTGTCTCAAACATAAAAATCAATTCTGGTAATAATGAAGCAACTATTTTAAAATAACACCTAAGAAAAATTAACCCCTACAATTTAAAGGCTTGGTATATATTAAAGATTGATAAAACTATTATAAATTTATGCCCTCCAAACATCTGCTTTATGGATTATTTAGGCCTTTCATTAAAATTAATTATTTTCCTCCCTTCCTCCTTCTTTTCTCTCCTTCCTTTCATTTAAGTAATTAAGACTCTCATATTAATTCCATGTGATGAACAAAGATAGCAGCTAATCACAGAAGCAGATTAGTTAAAACAAATTGGTGAAAAAATAAATATTTGAAAAGGAGGAAATCTGATTAAAATTTTGAATAGGCATTATTTTTCTGATATTATCTACTTTTAATGATATAAAGCACAGATAGAATTTGCTGGTACATAGCCCAATTCATTTGAAGGTAACAGTATGTTTTTTTGAAAATATAAACTTATGAAACAAACATAAAATAGGTTTATAATAAAAATATAACTTTCCTGTAATATTATTATATTCAAATTATATATAGTTAAGGTGAGTTTTTAAATAATAAAGTAGATGTATAGACTAACATCATTTAATAAATATAGGATGGAAATAAGTACAAATTATTAATTTTCCTCAAAAAGAAAAAAATATATTTTGGGCCAGTGAGCTCTCCAATGTATTTGCATTTATGTTGTACTTCTGTAAAAGGAATATCTTTGAAGAGTAATTTATCCTCACACTATCCACTGAAACAAACTTTGGGTTTAATTTTCTTTAAACTTGAACTTTTCTCTGTCAAGTGTTGTCACCTTCCAGTACTACATGGATAGACATTAATTATCTCTGGTATGGCAATCCAAATTTTGCAGTAAGAGAAAAAAACCAGTAACCCATAATAATTGATAATAGATTTTTATAGTATTTGGTATTTTTAGCATAAATCAAGCTAAGTATTTGACTCTGAATCTCTTATTTAAGATTTTGTATGAAGTAGATACCTACTAGTATTTTTAAATCTTTGTTTATATTTGTTTTGAATTTGTCAAGAAATAATACTCTGGCTTCATTTAAAAAACAAAAAGAGGGGCGCCTGGGTGGCTCAGTAGGTTAAGCTGCTGACTCCTGATCTCTGCTCAGGTCAAGTTCAAGCATGATGGCACAATGCTTGCTTGAGATTCTGTCTCTCCATCTTTCTACCCACCCCCACTGCTTGTGTGAGCTCCCGTGCATGTGCTCGCGCTCTCTCTCTCTCTCCCCCCCCCTCTCAAAATGAATAAAAAAACTTAAAAAAAATTGTATAATATAATGAATGAGCAATTTGCTTCTGGTTATAAGAACCTCAGTTATTTAGTACTAAGAAGAATTAATTATATAATAAAATGCTTAAGGTTTACAGAATATAACTTTTATAGAATATAAGGTTTAAAGAATATGGAAGCTTTTATACCAAAAGTAGTGGTAGTGAGAGAGCTAGTGTGGAAAAATAGAAGCGGTAAAACTGATCAGAGGTAGTTTTAGAATAGAAGAAACAGTAAGTCAGTTATAGGATTAAAAAAAAAAAAAAAAAAAAGACTAGGGCACCTGGATGGCTCAGTTGGTTAAGCAACCCACTGATGATTTTGGCTCAGGTCATGGTTTCAGGGTTTGTGAGTTCAAGCCCTACATTGGCCTCTGAACTGGCAAGCAGGTTTGGCATTCTCTGTCTCCTTCTCTCTTTGTCTTTCACTTGTCCATGATCTCTGTTAAAAATAAATAAATAGGGGTGCCTGTGTGGCTCAGTCGGTTGAGCATCCAACTTCGGCTCAGATCATGATTTCGAGGTTAGTGAGTTCGAACCCCGAATTGTGCTCTGTGCTGACAGCTCGGGAGCCTGAAGCCTGCTTCAGATTCTGTGTCTCCCTCTCTCTCTGCTCCTTTCCCGCTCATGCTCTCTCTCTGTCTCTCAAAAATGAATAAATGTTAAATTTTTTTAAATAAACAAATAAAACCTATCCAAAAAACAAAATAAAGCTAATATCACTTGTTTTATTAAACCTATCAGAATTAGTCCTATAAGGTTTGTTTTTTTGTTTTTGTTTTTAATTTTCATGTGGCAATACTTGGAAGCTTTAATTTACGTGAAAGATAGCTATAGACGTCTGAGGCTTGAAATAGAGGAGCAATACTAAATAATGGGCACCAAAATCTAACTGTGTGTCAAGCAGGTGTAAGAGGTGAAGAAAAGTCCCAAGAAAATTAAAAGCCTGACAAAGAGTTTGTCTTTAAGTCTCGTTTTCCTAAGTAATAAATGACCACCTGGTTTATATATTCATGAAAGCTATAACATGATGCTTGGTTTTTAAACTGGCAGCATAGATTTCATATTGAGATCATGACCTCTTCCTCATAGAATTGTCAGAAAGCATTACAAAAATAAAGCAGGAAAATAAGAAATACCACAGGATAGATAAAAAGCCTTGGTGACAGAAAATACTTGGAAATAACAAAGATCAGATCAGAAATAAATGAAATAGAGACTAAAAAAAGAAAATAGAAAAGATAAAGGAAACAAAGAGCTGGTTCTTTGAAAAGATAAAATTGACAAGACTTAAAAAATAGAAAGAGGACTCAAATAAATAAAATCAGAAATGAAAAAGGAGACATTACAACTGATACCACAGAAATACAAAAGATCATAAGACTACTATGAATAATTATATGTCAACAAATTTGACAACCTAGAAGAAATAAATAAATTCCTAGAAATATACAACCCACCAAGAGTGGAATCATGATGAAACAAATTCTGAACAGACCAATTACTAGTAAGAAGATTGAATCGGTAATCAAAAACCTCCCATCACAAAAAGTCCAGGACCAGACAGCCTCACTGGTGAATTCTACTAAACATTTAAAGAATTAATAACAATCTTTCTCAAACTCTTCCAGGAAATTAGAAGAGGAAATGCTTCAAAACTCATTTTACAAAGGTAGCATTACCCTTTTACCAAAACCAGACAGGAATGCAACAAGAAAACAAAATTGTAGGACATTATCTCTGATGAAACATAAATGCAAAAATATTCAATAAAATATTAGCAAAACAAATTCATTATACATTAAAATAATCATACATCATGATCAAGTGGGATTTATTCCAGGGATAGAAAAATAATTCAATATCTGCAAAATAATCAATGTGATACAGCACATTAACAAAATGAAGGATACAAATCATATGTTCATCTCAATAGATACAGAAAAAGCATTTGACAAAATTCAATATCCATTTAGAATTAAGAGAAACATATCTCAACAAAGTAGGTATAGTGGAAAATACCTCAAAATAATAAAGGCCATATATAACAAGCCCATAGCTAACATGATACTCAATGGTGAAAAGCTTAACGTTTTTCCTCTAACATCAGGATCAGCACAAGGATGCCTATTCTGGCCACTTTTATTCAAAATAATGTTGTGAGTTCTAGACAGAGAGATTAGGCAGGAAAAAGAAAAGACATCCACATTAGAAAGAAAAGAAAGTAAAACTATCACCACTTGCAGATGCCATGATATTATATATAGAAAACCCTGAAGACACAATCATAAAAAAACACCTTTAGAATGAATAAATTCAGTAAAATTGCAGAATACAAAAATCAATGTGTGAAAATCTGTTGCATTTTTATATGCCAATAACAAAGCAGCAAAAAGAGAAAATAAGAAAACAATCTCATTAACAATTGCATCATGTAGAATAAAATACCTGGGAATAAATTTAACGAAGGAGGCAAAAACCTATATATTGAAAATTGTAAGATATTAAAAAAAGAAACTGAATAAGACACCAATAAATGCAAACATATTCTGTGCGCAAGAATTGGAAGAATTATTATTGTTAAAATGTTCATACTACCCAAGGTAATTTACAGATCCAATGCAATCCCTACCAAAATGCCAATGGCATATTTCACACAAATAAAAGAAACACTTCTAAAATTTCTGTGGAACCACATAAAAACCCAAATAGCCAAAGTACTCTTTAAAAAGAAGAAGAAAGCTGGAAGCATCACATTCCCCAATTTAAAACTATAACAAAAAACTGTAGCTGTCAAACCAGTATGGTATTGGCATAAAAACAGATACATAGATCAATAGAACAGAATACAGAGCCAAGGAATAAACTAATGCATTTATGGTCAATTAATTTACAACAAAGGAGCCAGGAAATACAATGAGAAATGGGCAGTCTCTTCAATAAATGGTGCTGGGGAAACTGGACAGACACATGTGGAAGAATGAAACGACCACTATTACCTTACACAAAAATTGCTTAAAATGAACATAAGACCTAAAGCCATGGGGCACCTGAGTGGCTCAGTCGGTTAAGCATCCAACTTTTGATTTTGGCTCAGATCATGATCTCACAGTTCATTGGATCAAGTGTTGTAGAGATCCCGCTTGGGATTCTCTCTTTCCTTCTCTCTCTGCCCCTCCCTGCTTGTGTGCTCTCTCTCTCAAAATAAATAAATAAACTTAAAAATAACAAAAATAAAAATAAAAAATACTGTCCCCTTAAATTACAAAAAGACCTGAAACCATAAAAGTCCTAGAAGAAAACATAGGTAGTAAGCTCCTTGACATAGCTCTTGGCAAAGACTTTTTAAATTGGATACCAAAAGCAAAAGCAAAAAAGGAAAATAAAACAAGTGGGATTACATCAAATTACAACCTATTGAATGGCAGAAAATACTAGTAAATCATATATCTGATAAGGGGTTAATATCTAAAATGTATAAAAAAGTTCATACAACTCAATAGCGAAAAAAAAAGCTAAAAAAAGATATACAGATGGCCAACAGGTACATGAAAAGAAGCTCAAAATTACTAATTATTAAGGAAATGCAAATCAAAACCACAATTAGATATCATCCCACACCTGTTAGAATTGCTGCTACCAAAGGACAGGAAATAACAAGTGTTCACAAGTTGTGGAGAAAAGAGAACACTTGTGCACCGCTGGTGGGGATGAAAATTGGTGTATCCACTATTGAAAACAGTATGGAGATTACTCAGAAAATTAAAAATAAAAATACCATATGATCCAACAATTCCACTTTTGAATATTTATCCAAAGGAGAGGGAAAAAACACTAACTGGAAAAGGTGTATGTATCCTCGTGTTTATTGTAGCATTATTTATAACAGTCAAGATATGGAAACGATCTACGCGTCCAACAATGGATGAATGGATAGATAATATATTGTGTACACACACACACACACACACACACACACACACTGGAATATTATTCAGCCATAAGGCGAAGGAAATTCTGCAATTTGCTACTGCATGAATATACTTCATGAACATTATGGTAATGAAATAAGTCAGGCATAGAAATGTAAATACTATATGATCACCTATATGTGGAATATAAAAGGAACAAAAACAAAACCAACTCATAAATACAGGGAACAGACTGATGGTTACCAGAGGCGGGAGGGGTGAGAGGGTAGGTGAAGTGGGTGAATGAAGTCAAAAGGTATAAACTTCCAGTTCTAAAATAAGTAAGTCATGGGGATGTAATGTACAACATGGTGATATAGTTAGTAATTCCGTATTGTACATTTGGAAGTTGCTAAGAAAGTAAATCTTAAAAGTTCTCACCATAAGAAAAAAAATTCATAATGTATGATGATGGACATTTACTAGATTTATTATGGTGATTATTTCACAATATATAAATATCTAATCATTATGTTGTAGAGCTGAAACTAATTATAATGTTGTATGCCAATTATACCTCAATAAAACAAAGGAAAAAAAGAAAAGACTTGGATCTAGAAAATCATGTTGGAGGCTTTAGTGGTTCTGGAGTGGAGTGAAATTTTGTGAATACCAGATAATATTTTATATCTCTTGTTTTTAAATTCTATTTAATGTGACTCCATTTCCCCCCCTACCCCAGGTTGATGTAACTTATGTGACCTTGAGCAATTTATTCTTTGAGACAAAGTCCTTTTACCTCTCAGTAAGGTGGCATCCAGTTAACTATAATCATTTCTTTATCTTGTGGTATTATCTTCCTTTGGAAAGACCCCAGGCTACAGGCAGTCCTGAGGTATGCCTTGGGTATGTAACAACCTAAAGGTTAATCTCCATCTCATAGAATTATGAAAATCAATTTTGATCATGTAAGTGTGTGTGTGTGTGTGTGTGTGTGTGTGTGTGTGTCTGTGTAAAATGCTTTGTAATATGTAAAACACAATACAATGGGAAGTGGTCTTAGTATGTTAAGTCAAAGAACAACAGTTTTCACTGAAGACTAATAGTCACAGCAATTTCACATTGTAACACTATCAATATTTTCTTTTCTCATCCTACAGAAGGATCTGTCTTTAGCAGTGTCAGGGCAATTATTTGGTAGAAGGAAATCTCGTATAATTCTACTGCCACAAAATTGAGGCAGAGTGGCTTTCAGGGCTATTTACTTGAAAGGTGGACAAAGGTGGACAAGAAATTATTTCCTAGGGCAATTCCAGAGTTTAAACATACCAAGACATCAGATGTAAAATGTTCAGACTTGATATAGAAAGAGGTACCCAAGACAACACTCTCCCTATTCAGTAATTGCTTCTGTCTTTAAGTCCTTTTACTTGGTGACGAATAATATAAATGTGCTCCTATTCACTTCCATCTATGCTAATTCAGAGCAAAAGGCTGAGAGGTCTTGGAGGCCAAGACCTGAAATGGTATCTCTGTGACCTTGTTTCATCAACCAGAATAAAGCTGTAAAGAACTTAGAAATGATACCTATTACTGGATAAATAAATTACTTGGAAATCATGAAATGTTAATATCAAAGACAAAGGCTTTTTATTCATGAGCAAAGCAGGCAGTGCTTAAACATTAAATCTAGGATTAATAGAAAAGGTCTTATCAGTGAGGTTTTGAGGGTTTGAAAGCTCCTATTGAAGTTCTTTTCACTGAGATTTTAATTATGTAATGTATGTAAACCAGGCAGTTTAATGTTAGACAGAAAACAACATATTCAGATGCCCTTTCTGGAAGATTCTTAAGTTTCATACAGTATTATTTTTAATTTTCCAGGCACAAAGAACTCAAGAAAGTAATTATACTAACCAATAGAACTTTGTGCATATGCACTTGATTTCATTATGGAGAAACTGAAATCATTTCATTATTACTTGTTAATTTTTACTTTTTTGCTAAAAGGGCAATTTTTAAACAGTAGTATAAAATCAGAATTGCAAGGTCATCATGTTAAGCTGAGAAATGACTTCTATTTTTAAAATGGTAGAATTGTGTCCAGAAAAATATGATGTAGGCTCTATAAAAACCACATATTAATGGACATATGGATTTTAAAATATATATATTATTCAGAAATTAGTATTTTTCATACTATTGGAAGAGATTCTTAGTATTTATGATTAACTTGAGTGTCCCAAGTACAAATAAATACTCTTCAAACAAACATGTTGACATTTGGGGCGCCTGGGTGGCTCAGTCGGTTAAGTGTCCGACTTCGGCTCAGGTCATGATCTCGTGGTTCGTGAGTTCAAGCCTCTCGTCAGTCTCTGTGCTGACAGCTCAGAGCCTGGAGCCTGTTTCAGATTCTGTGTCTCCCTCTCGCTGACCCTCCCCTGTTCATGCTCTCTCTCTGTCTCAAAAATAAATAAAACGTTAAAAAAAAAATAAAAAAAAAACATCTTGACATTCTATTTTTAAGGAGAGAAAGTGAAAAGGATTGTTAAATAGAGTTCAGCATTATTGTCACTAGATATTTTAAGAAAATGAAAAGATGCAACCCTCATTAAGTTGTGAAGTAAATTAAACAGACCAAAATTAAAACAACAAAGAAAGGATGACTCAGCTACATATTAGATATTTGCATCTTTATCACTATAAGAAGGGAATAATCAGTTTATTATGATACTCCTGAATTTCTATTAATAAAATATTACCACTGTATGTTTTAAATGGGATTTCAAAATGTACCATTATCTATATAATTCTAATTATTCCCAAAATGTGATCTAAAGATGTTTTACCTGAGGGGCACATGGGTGGCTCAGTTGGTTAAGTGTCCAACTTAGGCTCAGGTCATGATCTTGTGGTTGGTGAGTTTGAGCCCCACATTGGGCTCTGTGCTGAGGGCTCAGAGCCTGGAGCCTGCTTTGGATTCTGTGTGTGTGTCTCTCTCTCTGCCCCTCCCCCACTCAGGTTCTGTCTCTCTCCCAACAATAAATAAACATAATTTTTTTTAAATAAATAAAAGTGATTCACCTGATAGTGGCAATAAATCTATTCTACATTAAATCCCCCCTACACTAAACCATTGTCATGGTAACTGATACTAGTTTTGAGATAGTTTTCTAAGGTTTAAGAGTATAGTTCTCTAAATATGAAAACCGATCAGACTTCATCAAACCCAGGATCTTAATCTTACTACTGGCTGTATTCTAAAATTTGCAGTGGGTCAAGTTACATTTATTACTCAATTCAATTCTTAGCAGGATTCATAATCTTGGTTTCCTGTATTATCATGGAAATCATTGGTTAGCACTGGCTATCAGACAATTCAGTAATGTCAATGCAATTATTCCACAAGAATAACTTGTTTTGATGAAAATCAATGGGAAAAAAAAGAATATGGGTTGAGGATTTTGATTACTGAGGACAAAAGCAAAAAAGTAGGGCCTACCATTCTGGTTACTGTATTTTTAGGATTGTTGTTCCGCTTTGCCAGGGACTATTGCCTACCATTAAGATGGCTCCACATTGCATGTCTCTAAAGCATATCCTCCTAGATCTGAAGAAGCACACCAGTCCCACCAAATGCAGTAACTGTCAGAAACTCTAAAGATACTATAACAAATTTGGCTACTTTGTTAGGTGCTTTCACGATTGTAGGTGCAACCAATACTAAGAGGAATGCAGATGGCATTTGATTTGGAGAAGCATAAGTAGCTAAAGCCCATGGAAAGAGATTAAAAGTAGAGAAACCAGTCTTCCAGGAAAACATTCACTTATCTTTCTTTAGAGGCATGGTTTGTACTGCCAGGAGAAAACCAGGAGGAACAGTAACTGATGCTACATAAACATCTTCAGATTTACTAACAGTGATGAAAACATCCCTTAAAGAACTGAAAAGTCTGCTCCACATTACCACATAGAAACAATAAGCCAATTAATATTTCATTGTCTCTTTATTTTACATTTAAACAAAAAAATAATTAAAATTCCATACTACCTCCTCTTGCTCCCTTAACAAATATGTGTCAGTTATAGGATTTATGATTCCACGTTATAGTTTTTTGGATAGGGATCTACCTCCATGAATGGAATGAAAATTCCTTTAAGTCACATTGGCTTTTAATCATCCTGATATACCCAGTGGCTATACTATTTTAATAAAATCTAGGAATAAACTAAAGATCTGGAGAATCAATAAGAAATATACTGTAGATGAGCTTTTAAAGGACTTTTCTTATAAGTTTCTTTTATTTTTCAATTACTACCAATGATAGTAGTCATAATCATTCTTACCAGACAGTGATAATTTTATTCAGGTATGTTTTCCACAAATATGTACTGCATATTTTTTTTAATTTTTTTAATGTTTATTTATTTTTGAGATAGAGAGAGACAGAGCATGAACGGGGGAGGGTCAGAGAGAGAGGGAGACACAGAATCTGAAACAGGCTCCAGGCTCTGAGCTGTCAGCACAGAGCCCAAAGCAGGGCTCGAACTCTCGGACCGCGGGATCATGACCTGAGCTGAAGTCAGACGTTTAACCGACTGAGCCACCCAGGCACCCCTGTACTGCATATTTATATGAGCCAGTCTCTGGGTTTAAGCCCTGATATAGAGAGTAGAATAAGATATATTGAATATCTGACACCATAGAGCTTAAATTATACATGCAAAACAGATATTAAACATCTCAGTAAAACAAAATATTTTAAGCTGGTAGTACAGGATGCTATTAGAGCAGACAGCCTGAAGAATTATTCTACAGTGGGAAGGTATCCCTGAAGAATTTATTTAGAGGCTGAGATGCAGAAGAGAAGTAAGAATTTTTCCACACAAAAAAGAGGGGGAGATGGGAAGAATATATTACGTAATACTAAATTATATCTGTGGATACAAATTTATGACAAGCTAACTTTGGCTTTCAAAATAAAATGTATAAATAATAACATTCATAAAAGCTTAATTTATTTTCAAAGCACTGAAGAATATATTTTTAGGGGCTCCTGGGTGGCTCAGTCTGTTGAGTATACATCTCTTGATTTCGGCTCAGGTCATGATCCCAGGGTCATGGGGTCAAGCCCAGCATCATGCTCCACACTGAGAATGCAGCCTTCTTAAGATTCTCTGTCTCTCCTTCTGCCCCACTCCACCTCTCTGACTCTTTAAAAACAAAAACAAAAACAAAAAAACAAGGAATGCCTAGGTTGCTCAGTCAGTTAAGCATTCAACTCTTGATTTTGGCTCAGGTCATGATCTCATGGTTTGTGGGTTCGAGCTCCACATGGAGCTTTGCGCTGTCAGTGTGGAACCTGCTTGTGATCCTGCTTGTGATTCTCTCTCCCTCTCTCGCTGCCCCTCCCCTGCTTCTGTGCTCTCATTCTCTCTGAAAAATAAATAAACTTTAAAACACACACACACACACACACACACACACACACACACACACACAGAAATAAGAAAATAGACTACATTTCTCTTGTGAATCAAATTTGTTTTTCTTAGATTTGATCCTTTAATAGCATTAACCATTCAAAGGATTTACATTTGTAGAATTTTTTAGATTACTAGAGATCATATTCTATTGGGTTAAACTGCCAACTAACTGATCAAAATTTCCTCTATTTTACTGAAAGGAATTTATATAGGAATCTGCTAAACCTCCTAATCTTTACCAAAGATAACAATCTAAAACATATATTTTTTTACTTATTTTTTTATGTTTGTTTATTTTTGAGAGCAAGAGAGACAGAATGCAAGTGGGGAAGAGGCAGAGAGAGAGGGAAACAATGCGAAGCAGGTTCCAGGCTTTGAGCTGTCAGCACAGAGCCAGGTGCGGGGCTTGAACTCACTAACCATGAGATCATGACTTGAGCTGAAGTCAGGTGCCCAACCGACTGAGCCACCCAGGCGCCCCTAAAACATATACTTTTTAGTGTCAGGACTTTAATAATTTCAAAACAAAAATGAAATCACCTAAAGTAGAATGCATTCATACAACTCTTTACTTCAATAGAATTATTAAAAATTATACCTAGTTTATCTCATCCTCAATGTCATTCTTTTTTGGAGATGTTATTTATTTTAAATATTACTTCCAGAAGTAGTTTTTTGAAATAATTCTGATTTTCAAAAACACTTAATCAAAGTAATTATGTTTAGTCCAATGCAACTAAATCTTAAAACATTTATCTTCAATATGCATCAAGAGTGATTCCCTGCCCCAAAGAGGGGGTGTTTAAATAAAAGATTAAAAGAAAACAGGAGTGTTTAAATAGAAGATTAAAGCACATTTTTATCCTAAATAAACAAATATTTAGTTGGGGAAATTATAGTGAGGATATTGTTTTCAGCTGGATACTAAGAACACATCAACAGAAATGTCTTTTCAGAGCCGTACCATAATATTATACCCTCAGCTTTCATCAGGCATTATTGTTAGAAATGGCCAAATGAAAAATTATTACTGGGTTCATTATAAAACTGTACCTTATTTTTTCCCCAGTGTATCCTTCATAAAGTTTCCAAGGGAGGAATTTCCTTAAGCAGTTTTAGCAAGAGGGAAATCTTTGCTTCCCTTCAGAAATAGAAATACCCCCCTCATTTGGGTAAGAATTATGCAAGTTATATATATTTCCTCATATACATTTATTAGTGTTTGAGTGTGTTTTTGTGTGTGAGATGAATTTCAGGGAACTAAAATTCACAAAAGATAAATAACTCAAACTAATTAATCCCATGGTCCTTCCAAAAGCTTCATTTTCTATTTCCATGTTATTCACTTTATTGCATATGTTTTCCTTATTGCAAACCATTGGTAGGTACTCGGAAAGGAGTGAATACACAATTATCTTGTCACAGAAGAAGAAATACAAGTCCTATGATGACCTTTTAATGTACACTGGTATTTTTCAGAGGCGCTTACCCCACAATTCACTTGTTTTCTAAAGTTAACAATAATTATTTGATCGACAAGGAAATATTAATTTAACAAAGATATATACATAGTCCATATTTTTAGTAAACTGATCAATTCTAGCAGTAAAAGTGTCATACTTTTATATTTTGTAAAAGATATTATATGGTAACTCAAGAGAGTTTCAGAAAAATCTAGCAGTCATAGTGCATGTAAAAATGCCCAAGTGTAAAGTGATTAATATGTGGGATCATTTATTTGAATGTAGCAATTTATGACTATAATTTGCCAATTATCCTATAATCCCTTTAATAGTCCTTCTGACTAATTGGAATGAAAACATAACATAACATTGGCTTTCCTGAAAAATTCAAAGGCTCTAAGAATTAGCAAGAATAATTTAGAAGTCATGTTTTCGACTCATCAAAATAATGAACTTTTGCTCTGTGAGACTCCATGTGATGAGGCAAGAAGACTAGCTACAGACTAAAATTAAAAAAAAAAAATGCAAATCACATAGCTGCCTAAGGACTACTAGCTAGAATATATAAAGAATACTCAAGGGGTGTCTGGGTGGCTCAGTCAGTTGAGCATCTGACTTCAACTCAAATAGAGATCTTACAGTTTGTGGGTTCAAGCCCCACTTTGGGCTCCATGTTGACAGTGCAGAGCTTGCTTAGGATTCTCTCTCTCTCTCCTCTCTTTGCCCCGCCCCCACTCTCTGTCTCAAAATAAACTTAAAAAAAAGAATACTCAAAACTCAACAGTTAAAAAACCCAAATAATCCAGTAGACATGGGCAAAGGAGTGAACAGACATTTCACCAAAGAAGGTATGCCAGTGGCAAATAAACACATGATAAGATGTTCAATATTAACCATTACGGAAATGTAAATTAAAACCACAATGAGATATCACTGTTAGAGTAAGCAGTTAGTTAGGCTTTAACAAGATGCTTGGAGACCAACAAAGGGAGAGTCAAGACCCATTATTAGGAAAGTTAACAACCTGCCTGGCAGCAACCCACAAAGGAGGTCACAAGAAACCAGATTAAACAAGAGAGCCCCAAGACAAAGAAGTTGGAGATTCTGGCCAAGTAAGAAAGAAAAAGCTTGAAACCCTGCTCCCAAAGAAATCCCCTACCCGAATAATAAATATTCCACCCTTTAGTTAACAACTGTCAACAAAAGAAAGACTCAAACCCTGGGTGCAGTTCTCCCTTGATTTTGCCTGCTCTCACATCTCAAGAGTGTACTCTCTCTTTAATAAACTCTTAACTTGTACCACTAAACCACTGTCTGGTCTGTCCTTGAATGCTTTTGTTGCAAAGAGACTAAGGGTCTCTGGTGATGTCCCAGAGATGAGTTGGGCAGAGGTCTCAGGGCTAGGGTGTCTCCCCAGTCCACTCAAAAACATTACCACATACATATCAGTTTTCATAACACCAAGTCTGCACTTGCTGTATAAGGTAAGCAGAATAACGCCAACCTGTACTGCCCCAATAAGAGATACTGATATTCTAATCCTTAGATCCTGTGAACATGTTATTTTACTAGGCAAAAAGTACTTTGAAGATGTGACTAAATTAAAGATTTGGAGATGGAAAGAGTAAATGGGATGACCCAGGTGGATCCAATGTGTTCACAAAGGTCCTTGTAAGGAAAAGTAAGAAGCAGGACAAGTCAGAATCAGAGAAGGAGATGCAATGGCAGGAGCAGAGGTAGTGGGTATTGGGAAGAGAGAGACTTGAAGATGCTATGCTGCTATCTTTGAAGATGGAGGAAGGGGTCATGATCAAGGAGAGTGGACAGCCTTGAATTTGGAAAAGCTGGGATGTGGATTGTTCTGCAGAGCGTCCAAAAGGAATACAGGCTTGCAAGTCACCCTGGTTTTAGGCCAGTGAGATTTCTAACGTCCACATCTGTAAGATAACAAAGTTTTCACTGTTAAAGCCACTAAGCCTGTGGTAGTTTCTTAGAGTAACAGAAGGAAACTAATATCCAATACAACCCAGTGATTGTACTCTTGGGCATTTATTCCAGAGGAATGAAACCAGTTTGCACAAGAAAATGGTACATGAATTTCATAGAGGTTTTATTTATATTTAAAAACTAGAGACAGACAATTAGGAAGATGGCGGCGTAGGAGGACGCTGGGCTCACCGCGCGTCCTGCTGATCACTTAGATTCCACCTACACCTGCCTAAATAACCTAGAAAACCGCCAGAGGATTAGCAGAACGGAGTCTCCAGAGCCAAGCACAGACCAGAGGCCCACGGAAGAGGGTAGGAAGGGCGGCGAGATGGTGCGCGCTCCAAGGACTGGCGGGAGGGATCCGGGGCAGAGGGGTGGCTCGCCGGCCAAGCAGAGCCCCCGAGTCTGGCTGGCAAAAGCGGAGGGGCCGGACGGACTGTGTTCCGACAGAAAGCGCGACTTAGCGTCTGGGAGGTCATAAGCTAATAGCTCTGCTCGGAAAGCGGGAAGGCTGGAGGACAAAGGGAGGGAGAGTTGCTGAGCCCCCAGACGACAGAGCTCAGCTTGGCGGGGAACAAAGGCGCTCGCCAGCGCCATCTCCCCTGCCCATCCCCCAGCCAAAATCCCAAAGGGAACCAGTTCCTGCCAGGGAACTTGCTCGCTCTGTGCAAACACCCAACTCTGTGCTTCTGAGGAGCCAAACCTCCGGCAGCGGATCTGACTCCCTCCTGCTGCCACAGGGCCCCTCCTGAAGTGGATCACCTAAGGAGAAGCGAGCTAAGCCTACCCCTCCTGCCCCCGTGCACCTTGCCTACCCACTCCAGCTAATACGCCAGATCCCCAGCACCACAAGCCTGGCAGTGTGCAAGTAGCCCAGATGGGCCATGCCACCCCACAGTGAATCCCGCCCCTAGGAGAGGGGAAGAGAAGGCACACACCAGTCTGACTGTGGCCCCAGCGGTGGGCTGGGGGCAGACGTCAGGTCGGACTGCGGCCCCGCCCACCAACTCCAGTTATACACCACAGCACAGGGGAAGTGCCCTGCAGGTCCTCACCACTCCAGGGACTATCCAAAATGACCAAACGGAAGAATTCCCCTCAGAAGAATCTCCAGGAAATAAGAACAGCCAATGAGCTGATCAAAAAGGATTTAAATAATATAACAGAAAGTGAATTTAGAATAATAGTCATAAAATTAATCGCTGGGCTTGAAAACAGTATACAGGACAGCAGAGAATCTCTTGCTACAGAGATCAAGGGACTAAGGAACAGTCACGAGGAGCTGAAAAGCGCTTTAAACGAAATGCAAAACAAAATGGAAACCACGACAGCTCGGATTGAAGAGGCAGAGGAGAGAATAGGTGAACTAGAAGATAAAGTTATGGAAAAAGAGGAAGCTGAGAGAAAGAGAGATAAAAAAAATCCAGGAGTATGAGGGGAAAATTAGAGAACTAAGTGATACACTAAAAAGAAATAATATACGCATAATTGGTATCCCAGAGGAGGAAGAGAGAGGGAAAGGGGCTGAAGGGGTACTTGAAGAAATTATAGCTGAGAACTTCCCTGAACTGGGGAAGGAAAAAGGCATTGAAATCCAAGAGGCACAGAGAACTCCCTTCAGACGTAACTTGAATCGATCTTCTGCACGACATATCATAGTGAAACTGGCAAAATACAAGGATAAAGAGAGAATTCTGAAAGCAGCAAGAGATAAACGTGCCCTCACATATAAAGGGAGACCTATAAGACTCGTGACTGATCTCTCTTTTGAAACTTGGCAGGCCAGAAAGGATTGGCACGATATCTTCAGTGTGCTAAACAGGAAAAATATGCAGCCGAGAATCCTTTATCCAGCAAGTCTGTCATTTAGAATAGAAGGAGAGATAAAGGTCTTCCCAAACAAACAAAAACTGAAGGAATTTGTCACCACTAAACCAGCCCTACAAGAGATCCTAAGGGGGATCCTGTGAGACAAAGTACCAGAGACATCACTACAAGCATAAAACATACAGACATCACAATGACTCTAAACCCATATCTTTCTATAATAACACTGAATGTAAATGGATTAAATGCGCCAACCAAAAGACATAGAGTATCAGAATGGATAAAAAAACAAGACCCATCTATTTGCTGTCTACAAGAGACTCATTTTAGATCTGAGGACACCTTTAGATTGAGAGTGAGGGGATGGAGAACTATTTATCATGCTACTGGAAGCCAAAAGAAAGCTGGAGTAGCCATACTTCTATCAGACAAACTAGACTTTAAATTAAAGGCTGTAACAAGAGATGAAGAAGGGCATTATATAATAATTACAGGGTCTATCCATCAGGAAGAGCTAACAATTATAAATGTCTATGCGCCGAATACCAGAGCCCCCAAATATATAAAACAATTACTCATAAACATAAGCAACCTTATTGATAAGAATGTGGTCATTGCAGGGGACTTTAACACCCCACTTACAGAAATGGATAGATCATCTAGACACACGGTCAATAAAGAAACAAGGGCCCTGAATGATACATTGGATCAGATGGACTTGACAGATATATTTAGAACTCTGCATCCCAAAGCAACAGAATATACTTTCTTCTCGAGTGCACATGGAACATTCTCCAAGATAGATCATATACTGGGTCACAAAACAGCCCTTCATAAGTTTACAAGAATTGAAATTATACC
Organism: Panthera tigris; assembly: GCF_018350195.1. Taxonomy (NCBI): domain Eukaryota; kingdom Metazoa; phylum Chordata; class Mammalia; order Carnivora; family Felidae; genus Panthera; species Panthera tigris. The sequence continues at coordinate 129,210,734 of NC_056663.1, forward strand.
ATGCATACTTTCAGACCACAATGCTATGAAGCTTGAAATCAACCACAGGAAAAAGTCTGGAAAACCTCCAAAAGCATGGAGGTTAAAGAACACCCTACTCACGAATGATTGGGTCAACCAGGCAATTAGAGAAGAAATTAAAAAATATATGGAAACAAACGAAAATGAAAATACAACAATCCAAACGCTTTGGGATGCAGCGAAGGCAGTCCTGAGAGGAAAATACATTGCAATCCAGGCCTATCTCAAGAAACAAGAAAAATCCCAAATACAAAATCTAACAGCACACCTAAAGGAAATAGAAGCAGAACAGCAAAGGCAGCCTAAACCCAGCAGAAGAAGAGAAATAATAAAGATCAGAGCAGAAATAAACAATATAGAATCTAAAAAAACGGTAGAGCAGATCAACGAAACCAAGAGTTGGTTTTTTGAAAAAATAAACAAAATTGACACACCTCTAGCCAGGCTTCTCAAAAAGAAAAGGGAGATGACCCAAATAGATAAAATCATGAATGAAAATGGAATGATTACAACCAATCCCTCAGAGATACAAACAATTATCAGGGAATACTATGAAAAATTATATGCCAACAAATTGGACAACCTGGAAGAAATGGACAAATTCCTAAACACCCACACTCTTCCAAAACTCAATCAGGAGGAAATAGAAAGCTTGAACAGACCCATAACCAGCGAAGAAATCGAATCGGTTATCAAAAATCTCCCAACAAATAAGAGTCCAGGACCAGATGGCTTCCCAGGGGAGTTCTACCAGACGTTTAAAGCAGAGATAATACCTATCCTTCTCAAGCTATTCCAAGAAATAGAAAGGGAAGGAAAACTTCCAGACTCATTCTATGAAGCCAGTATTACTTTGATTCCTAAACCAGACAGAGACCCAGTAAAGAAAGAGAACTACAGGCCAATATCCCTCATTAATATGGATGCAAAAATTCTCAATAAGATACTAGCAAATCGAATTCAACGGCATATAAAAAGAATTATTCACCATGATCAAGTGGGATTCATTCCTGGGATGCAGGGCAGGTTCAACATTCGCAAATCAATCAACGTGATACATCACATTAACAAAAAAAAAAGATAAGAACCATATGATCCTGTCAATCGATGCAGAAAAGGCCTTTGACAAAATCCAGCACCCTTTCTTAATAAAAACCCTTGAGAAAGTCGGGATAGAAGGAACATACTTAAAGATCATAAAAGCCATTTATGAAAAGCCCACAGCTAACATCATCCTCAATGGGGAAAAACTGAGAGCTTTTTCCCTGAGATCAGGAACACGACAGGGATGCCCACTGTCACCGCTGTTGTTTAACATAGTGCTGGAAGTTCTAGCATCAGCAATCAGACAACAAAAGGAAATCAAAGGCATCAAAATTGGCAAAGATGAAGTCAAGCTTTCGCTTTTTGCAGATGACATGATATTATACATGGAAAATCCGATAGACTCCACCAAAAGTCTGCTAGAACTGATACATGAATTCAGCAAAGTTGCAGGATACAAAATCAATGTACAGAAATCAGTTGCATTCTTATACACTAACAATGAAGCAACAGAAAGACAAATAAAGAAGCTGATCCCATTCACAATTGCACCAAGAAGCATAAAATACCTAGGAATAAATCTAACCAAAGATGTAAAAGATCTGTATGCTGAAAACTATAGAAAGCTTATGAAGGTAATTGAAGAAGATTTAAAGAAATGGAAAGACATTCCATGCTCATGGATTGGAAGAATAAATATTGTCAAAATGTCAATACTACCCAAAGCTATCTACACATTCAATGCAATCCCAATCAAAATTGCACCAGCATTCTTCTCAAAACTAGAACAAGCAATCCTAAAATTCATATGGAACCACAAAAGGCCCCGAATAGCCAAAGTAATTTTGAAGAAGACCAAAGCAGGAGGCATCACAATCCCAGACTTTAGCCTCTACTACAAAGCTGTCATCATCAAGACAGCATGGTATTGGCACAAAAACAGACACATAGACCAATGGAATAGAACAGAAACCCCAGAACTAGACCCACAAACGTATGGCCAACTCATCTTTGACAAAGCAGGAAAGAACATCCAATGGAAAAAGGACAGTCTCTTTAACAAATGGTGCTGGGAGAACTGGACAGCAACATGCAGAAGATTGAAACTAGACCACTTTCTCACACCATTCACAAAAATAAACTCAAAATGGATAAAGGACCTGAATGTGAGACAGGAAACCATCAAAACCTTAGAGGAGAAAGCAGGAAAAGACCTCTCTGACCTCAGCCGTAGCAATCTCTTACTCGGCACATCCCCAAAGGCAAGGGAATTAAAAGCAAAAGTGAATTACTGGGACCTTATGAAGATAAAAAGCTTCTGCACAGCAAAGGAAACAACCAACAAAACTAAAAGGCAACCCACGGAATGGGAAAAGATATTTGCAAATGACATATCGGACAAAGGGCTAGTATCCAAAATCTATAAAGAGCTCACCAAACTCCACACCCGAAAAACAAATAACCCAGTGAAGAAATGGGCAGAAAACATGAATAGACACTTCTCTAAAGAAGACATCCGGATGGCCAACAGGCACATGAAAAGATGTTCAACGTCGCTCCTTATCAGGGAAATACAAATCAAAACCACACTCAGATATCACCTCACCCCAGTCAGGGTGGCCAAAATGAACAAATCAGGAGACTATAGATGCTGGAGAGGATGTGGAGAAACGGGAACCCTCTTGCACTGTTGGTGGGAATGCAAATTGGTGCAGCCGCTCTGGAAAGCAGTGTGGAGGTTCCTCAGAAAATTAAAAATAGACCTACCCTATGACCCAGCAATAGCACTGCTAGGAATTTATCCAAGGGATACAGGAGTACTGATGCATAGGGGCACTTGTACCCCAATGTTTATAGCAGCACTCTCAACAATAGCCAAATTATGGAAAGAGCCTAAATGTCCTTCAACTGATGAATGGATAAAGAAATTGTGGTTTATATACACAATGGAATACTACGTGGCAATGAGAAAAAATGAAATATGGCCTTTTGTAGCAACGTGAATGGAACTGGAGAGTGTGATGCTAAGTGAAATAAGCCATACAGAGAAAGACAGATACCATATGGTTTCACTCTTATGTGGATCCTGAGAAACTTAACAGAAACCCATGGGGGAGGGGAAGGAAAAGAAAAAAAGAGGTTAGAGTGGGAGAGAGCCAAAGCAAAAGAGACTCTTAAAAACTGAGAACAAACTGAGGGTTGATGGGGGGTGGGAGGGAGGGGAGGGTGGGTGATGGGTATTGAGGAGGGCACCTTTTGGGATGAGCACTGGGTGTTGTATGGAAACCAATTTGACAATAAATTTCATGGAAAAAAAAACAAAAACAAAAAACTAGAGACAGCCCAAATGTCCTTCAATGGGTGAATGGTTAAACAAACTGTGGTACATAAGTACCACAGAATACTACTCTATAAAAAAGGAACAAACTATGGATATACACAGTTTGGATTATTCTTTGTGGGATTATACTTAGGGGAAAAAAAAAGCCAATTTCACAAGACTATATAATTCATAATTCCATTTATATAATATTTTGGAATGACACAATTTTAGCAATAAAAACATGTTTATGTTTTTACTGATGGTTCAGGATAAGAGAGGAAGGGAGGAAGGTTGGTGTGAAATCTGGTGTTGAGAACTTTGGTAAATCAGCAAGAGGATTTCTACCGGTAGAATTACTGAAGTTTTAGTCTAACTGATGAAAATCATATAATGCTCCCTTGGCTATTTAATTAGAATCCAAAATAGTCATATTGCCAGTTGTACTGATTAAATCTGTTTTTATTTTCTTCTTTAAGACAAGGTCTTCTGGTACATGCAAATAAGTAGAAAGCCTTCAGAAATAGGAAATAAATTGAAGTATCATCTACTCACCTATTAATGGAGCAGCTGTCTTAGGAAGTTAACATTTAAATTGTATAACCCAGCAAATTTGTTAAGATATTCTGAAATGGTTGAAACCAATTCTCTGTAGGAGCTTGTGAAACAGAACGTTTAAAAGCCCCTGATTAAAAACATTATTCATTACAAAGATTTATATTTAATGCCTACCTTTCTAAGACACACATCTGTAAAATAGATTTTTTCATATTACCAAGAAATTGTATATTAGTACAGATGCTCAGTGATTGAAATGATACATGCAGATGAAAATAAAATGCTATTTAACCTTAAACAAATTCCCTTTCATATGTTAATTTATTTTTTTTTATTTATAGCATTGTTGGACTTCTTAAAGATCATTTCAATCACAATGATCTTGATCATGCATCTTAATTCATATTTAGACTCAACAAAATCTCAAAATCTGAACATATCATATGCAGAGGCAATGCACTATATATATGTATATGGTTCTTCAATCAATTTTACATTAAAAGATAAGAATAAAAAAAGAACCAGAAAAATGTATCATTTTTTAAGAGCCAGACATAAGAGGTTACAAATCAACTAAGAATGTTTTGAGTCTAAAAATCTACCACTGGTAAAATGGAGGACATATAGTTTTAATGTGGTTATTTGAATGGCACCACACTGAAATAATATAGTTTTTCCTAATTACGTTATTATGCTATGCATTTTGGTTTGAGTTCATATTCATAAATAGCAATATAACTTTAAACAATTTTGTAATAATAACTCTGATTATGTTCTAAATGTTGGCGGTGGGTAGAAAGTAATCTCAGCCTAATTAGCTAGTTACTTCTATATGCTAAATTAGAGCTATATTACAAAATAAAAACCTTTAAATTATATAGTGAAGAAAATTCCAAACATAATTACCAGAATCTCTACAGGAAGATATAATTACTGTGGGCTAAATTCTTTCTTCAGCTTCATTTTTGTATCTCTCACAGAAGCCAATAGACAAAAACTGCATACATATCTAAGGGCTGAATATAAACTTACTGTGAATTCTTCTGGGCAATGTCCAAAAACTAATGGAGGATATATCATGAAAGCTTAAATATTTCCAACAATGTATAGTGAAACCAACTTAGGATACCATCCATTCCTGTTACAAACAGGAATCTGGAATGTTCAATGCTAACCTTGATTTTCTAATCAACTCACTCTCTGCCCTTGAATAACTTACTTAATTAGTCTATGTCTAACTTTATGCACCTGTAAAATGGAGATAATAAATATTCATTTACCTCATGGGATGTTTGGGGAATTCATGATTTTAAAATGCAAAGACAGTTGTGGGTAAAAGTTGTGGATCAAAGTGCAGAATGGGGAGCACGTTGGATGGTATGCTTCTGCTGTGTCTAGAATATTGTTGGTAAGCACTATGCATTGCTTGATAATAATTGCATTTAGAATCACCATCAGAGGCAGAAAATGGAATATGTAAGGATGTTGAGCAAAATGAAAAAAGATAACATATTCTGGTGGCAATAGATGGTTTGATTTCTAATCCTACCACAGTGGATTAATAAATCATCACAAATGACATACTCAAAGTGATAACAATTTGAGTAGTAAATGTATATAACTGGAAAGCATATGTACAACATATTGGTCAAGACCATGCAGACCTGGTTTTAATCTCAGCACTACTTTATATGTGACCTTGAGTAAATAACTTTGCTGCACTAACTGATAAAAGAAGAATAATAGAATTGAAAATAGACTCATAAGAGACTTGTGAGGATTCATTAATAATGTATATAAACAATTATAATAATACTGACCCATAATAAGTATTGTTTAAAATAAGTAACTTATTGTATATATTGACATATATATGAATGTATGTATGTATGAATATATCCATATACATGAAATACTCATATATATGAGATATATATGTGAATAAAACAATTTTTATAAACCTCATATATATCTCATATATTCTCACATATATATCTCACATATATCTCATATAGTCATATTTATATGAAATATTAATATATATGAGATATAGTGGATATATATACATATATATATAAGATACAGTGATGAACAAGCTTTCAGGGAGTTTACATTCTGAGAGAAAAAGAATAAGGCAATAAAGAAGCATGATAATTTCTGATGGTGATACATGTTATGAATCAGATGAAACAGTTATGTTATAGATCATTAGTTATCAATCTGAGCTACAAATTGGAATTACTTGGAAAACTTATTTAAAATACTGATGTTTGGGTTCCACTCCAGAACAAATAAACCAGTCTCAGGTTTGTGATCCACATGCACTTCACGTAGGATGTGTCATCATCTGAGATGGCAAAAAAGAGGGAAGAACAATTTGGAGAGAAAGGTAAAAGATTGGTATTGTTTTCTACATAGAAATTTCTACATTCACATAAAAAATATCTAAGGGAAGGGAGCTAACTGTATGGTTTGAGATCTTAGGAGAGATACTTAGGCGGTGATACTGATTTTTGGAACAAACAGTATATACTTAGCGGTTAAAGTCATATATGAAGGTGACATTACCTAAGCAGAATATTTAGAGCAGGAAGACTGCATGTGAGGAGACAGAAGACATATAAGGTGGCCCCCATGATGCTCACCCCCTGGTGTTTATACAAATGTGGAGTCCCACTCTTTGAGCGTGAGAGGTGGTTCTAAATAATGTATGACATGGACATAATTCTGTACATATCATTGTACGACTATGTAAGATTATAGCACTCAACTTGCTGGAGTTCTTTCTCTTTCTGGCTTTGAAAAAGAAAGTGCTCATGTTGGGAAAATTCATGCAATGAGAAATTACAGGTGACTTCTAAGGGTGTCTGGCTGACTCAGTCTGGGGAGCATGTGACTCGATCTCAGGGTCATGAGTTCGAGCCTCATGTTGGGTGTAGAGATTACCTAAACAAACAAACAAACAAACAAACAAACAAATAAACAACAGCAACAACAACAACACAAGTTACCTCTAGTTGCTGAAGGTGGCTTCCAGCTAACAGCCAGCAAGGAACTGAGAACCTCAGACATAAAACTGCAAGGAATTGAATTCTGCCAACAGTCTGAATTTATAAGTGGATTCTTCCTCAGTTGAGCTTCATATATGACCACAGTTTTGGTAACCATCTTAATCACAGCCTTGCAACTCTCTAAGCAAAAACATACCTAAACCATAGCTCGACTCCTGATCCACAAAAACTGTGAGATAATAAATGCATATTGTTTTAAGCCACTAAGGTAGCTGGAATATCATTACTCAGCAGTATATAATTAATACAATGAATAAAAGGATCATTGGAGGAAAAAAAGGCAGTATTCCTAGATATGGAAAGAAAACAAGGTGAGCATTACATTATAATGTATCTAAAATTTAATTTTAAATAGTATTATATAGGCAGTGCGACACGATGCATGAGATTATGCAAAATAATACAGTTCTGCCTTTTGGTGCATCTGCTTTGTGTAAACCGAACATGTAAAGTGGTTGCTGGAGTGCTGAAAGGACAGGAACAGTAAGTTCCCCCAGTTAATGGCACTAATTTCAGGAACTGTTTTTGTGCTAATACTTCTAGAGTTCAGTTAAAATTACCTGCATGTGTGGCAAATGTTACCTAAGATTTGCTTTTATTATAGCTTCCTTCATGGCTGTACCAATCTACCAAAGCAAAACTAAAAGTTGTTATGTAACCAGGTTGATTTAGGTTTACTGAAATAGCAGGAGCTTTAAGAAGAGACTGCTCAGTATTCTGGAGTAAGACAAGAATTAACAAGTGCCCTTTATCTTTGTCAGTTAAGAGTTCAAAATTCAGGGGTGCCTGGATGGCTCAGTCAATTGAGCATCTGACTCTTGATTTTGGCTTGAGCCCCAGGGTTGTGAGATAAAACCTTGTGTTGGGCTCCACGCTCAGTGTGGAGATTCTCTCCCTCTGCCCCTCCCCGCTCCTCAATAAAAAAAAAAAAAAAAAAAAAACCTTACTCCAGCAAACACAGTTTCAGTGAGCTAGTGGGGTTCAAAGCCAGATTAAATGTGGTGACAAGGAAATGATACCAATGAGTGTAGACGATTTGTTCCAGAATCTTAGCTGAAGAAAGGAGAGAGATGAGGGGGGAAAAAAGTAACATACAGTTTCATTATGCATTGCATTATGTCCCCCAAAAGATATGTTCAAGTTCTAACCCTTGGTAGATATGCATGTGACCTTATTTGGGAATAAGATCTTTGCAGATGTAATCAGGTAAGGATGAGGTCATACTATATTAGGGTGGGCCCTGGTCCAAAATGACTGGTGTCCTTAGAAGAAGAAAATGGAAACACAGAAAAGAGAACACGATGTGAAGACACAGACACATGTAGACACAAAGGGAAGACAACACAGCCATCTGAAGACTGAGGCACAGAAATGCAGTTATGCTGAAAACCAAGGGATACCTGAGGCTACCAGAACCTGGAACAGGCAAGGAAAAATTCTTCTCTAGAGGCTTCAAAAGAACCCTGGCCTGCCGAGTCTCAGTTTCAGACTTCTAGGCTCCAGAATTATGAGACAAAAATGTCTGTTGTTTTAAGCCACCTAGTTTGTGGATGATTTGTTATGGCAACTCTTAGGAAACTAACATAAGTTTAAAAGGAAACAATCGTATGATGCCTGTTTCTTAAACTTATTCATACTGAGAAGAATCCAAGGCAACAGAAAAGTTGTAGAATTCAATTAGAAAGGGAAATTGGGAAAGTAAGAATATCCTGGAAGAGACAAGATGACAAGGATCAAGAGAAGATCATTTCCTCACAAAAACACCTGAGTGACTGTTAAAAAGGCAGATTCCTGGGCCTTTCAAAAAAAAGTAAAAAGATTTTGTTCTCTGAATGTGGAGTCTGAGATTCTGCAGTTATTTTGATCTGATCACAGTAAAGTTTAAGAAGCACTGGGGCACCTGGGTGGCTCAGTCGGTGAAACGTCCAACTCTTGGTATGGGCTCAGGCCATGATCTCGCAGTTTCATGGGTTCAAGCAGCCTGGCATCAGGGTCTGTGCTGGCAGCGTGGAGCCTGCTTGGGATTCTCCCTCTCTCTCTGACTCTCCCCTATTTGCGCTGTCTCTGTCTCTCAAAAATAAATAAACTAAAAAAAAATTTTTTTAAAGTTTAAGAAACACTGATCAACACTTATATGTGGAATTTAAAAAATAATAAATAAAAAAATAACCTCCCCAGGATCACAGATACAGAGAACAGATTTGTAGTTGCCAGAAGCAGGGCAGGGGAGGGTGGCAAGAAATCCATGGAGGAAGTCAGAAAACACAAACTTCTAGTTATAAAATAAATGTCATGGGGATGTAATATATAGCATGCTAACTGTAGTTAATCTGCTATACTTAATAACTGAAAGTTACTAAGAGAGTACGTCTTAAAAGTTCTTATCACAAGTACTGAATGCTGTATAGAATTGTTTAATCATTATATTGTAACCTGAAACTAATGTAACACCGTTTGTTAACTATACTGGAATTAAAATAACAAATAATAAATGTGAAAAAAGTTCTAATCACAAGAAAAAAATATTTACGTATAATAACAGACTTTAACTAGATCTATTGCTTTATATTTGTTTACCAAAGTAGATTATATTCTGGTTCCAAGTAAAGCTTCTCAATTTGTTATTTTTTTTATTCTTTCCTGCCACAACACTTCTACTAACTAGTCTTAGACTTAACTGCAGGTCTTTGATTAATTTTCTTATTGTTCCCCATAAATACCAAATTCATCTCAAATCTGTATATTTATAGGTGGTAATAGCCCCTCCAACTTTTCCAGTGGAATATAAGAACTGTTCTCCGAGTACATTAGAAAGACCTAATTCCAATTGGCTCGTGTCACAATCTCATGTTTCCTGAGTTCGAGCCCAGCATTGGGCTCTGTGCTGACAGCTCAGAGCCTGGAGCCTGCTTCGGATGCTGTGTCTCCCTCTCTCTGTCTCTGCTCCTCCCCCGCTTGTCTCTGCTCCTCCCCCTGGGGTTACCCTCCCAGATTCTGATTTAGTATCTGAGTCCAAGAATCTGAACCCACAGAAAGTACTTCACCTGATGTTGAAATAGGAGCAACCTGGACATGCTTTCCAGAAACACTCCCCAAGGGGTGAGGAGTACTCACTGCAAGCTTAAAATGATTACAGAGCCAGAAATATTAATGAAATCTTTGGCAGCATTAAGAGCTATATAATATCCAGATGGAGAAGGTAAGTTTCTATTCCCTGCAATGGCCAAACTGAACTTGAAATATTGTATTTGGTTATACACATCATATTTTAATAAGAAGAAGTGTTACCGTGTGGTGCATTTTGACCCAGAGAGTGCAATTCATATCATTGATGCTTATGGGGTACAGAGTTCAGGTCCTTGTCAGGGTAGTGTTCCTATATCTTGTAGCTGCAGCTGTTTCCCAGAAACTCAAGAAATACCACACTGAGTTCTCCACCTGCAAGCACTCTTTCATTTACACTGTAGAACTGCTTCATGTTTAGGAAGGAATAATTAATACACTCAATCTGTAATTGGAATACTATGACAACTAAGGATCCATTTTCATAATGCTCCACAATCTCTTTTTTTAGCTTTATTGAAATATAACTGACAAAATCATAAAATAATTAAAGAGTACAATGTGATGATTTTATATATGTATATATAGTAAAAGAATTCTACCTAATTAATTAATACATCAATCACTTCACATATTTACTTTTTTTTTGGTGAGAAAACTTAAATTCTGGTCTTCTAATGAATTCCAATTATACAGTTCAGTGTTAACTATTATACATTAGATCCTCAGACATTATTCATCTTATAAATGAAAGTTTGTAGCCTTTTACCAGCCTCTCCCTATTTCCCCTCATCCCTCTGTCCCTGGAAAATACTTTTCTTTTCTCTGTTTCTGAGAGTTCAACTTTTTTTTTCTGATTCCACATATAAGTAAACTATGCAGTATTTGTCTTTCTATCTTTGGCTTATTTCATTTAGCATAAATGAAACATTCATCCATGCTGTCAGGATTTCCTTCTTTTTAAAATGTTGAATAATATCCCACTGTATATAGACACCGTATTTTCTTGATCTATTCATTCGTTGACACTTGGTTGTTTCCATACCTTGGTTACTATGAAAAATGCTGCAATGAGCATGGGAACACAGATATCTCTTTGAGATGATAGTTTCATATGTCCCACAATCTTAAAGCCTATTTATGCTTCAAACTCTCATCTGGGTCTAAAAATCTCAGGGACTAGACATTTTCCAGACATTCCAAGCCATTTAAATTTCTGAGGAATCAATAACCTACTGCCAGAACCATAAGATTTCTGATATTACTGCTTTGTATGTTTTCAGATTATTCCCCTCCCACCAATCTCTTTCTATCTCCCTTTCTTTGCTTTTCTCTATTTCCCTATCTCACCTCTCCCCTCCCCCGCTCTGCTGTTCCTGGCAAATGGAAGACCTATTTTTTTCCAGTTTAGTGGTTTTCAATATAGCTAAAGATTAGAATCACCTGGGGAGCTTTTAACACTACAAACATCTGAGACTCCAACGTAGAGACTGAAAACAATTGCCATAAGTTTAAGACAGAGAAACATCTCCATGGTTAGTCTTACGCATCTGGAATTGTTACTCATTCTTCCTGCTTCACCTCAAAAGGAACCTCATTCATCTTACTCTAAGACACTATTTCTTCATTGAAATTAGTCTTTATTTTACCTTTAGATTAGAAATCTACTCAATAGTTCACCAATTCAAAGTGAAACTACAATTCTCATAAACTTCCAGATGGCTTAGTTTCTCCATCTTTTCAAATGCTCCGTCAGAGATGGAGTGCATTTTGAGTGGGGATAAACAGATCTTTTTTATTTCCTTTGAAAACCTTATACCCCAGGCCTTCCATTATTTAGATGAAGGACATATACATGGCAAACATTCACAAATATCCATTTGGACTATATTTCCAAGAAATTCCAGCTTGGAATTCCATATTGAAGAGTTCTTGGTTTACTTTTGCTGGAATAGTCAAGAGGAGACTGGAAGACAACTGTTAAGAGAGAGCGTACACACACATACATATATACACATATACACACACATACACACAATGGTTACAGAGAAGATTTCATATTCTCAGAATTGCAGATCTGCTTCAAAACAGCAAGCCTAAAAGTTTTAAAAACCTTAGCAGACTGTAGGAACTTTTGAGTTCTGACATCATGGATTGCTAAATGGAAGTCTTAGTAAATTTATAAAATATGTATTTCATATTTCATCCCAGTGTTCAATATTTCATTTTCTAACTTAGAGATGTTTTGTCTAGCCACAGCTGTTGCTTCGTTTGCTTTCAAGAAAACAAAACAAAACAAAGCTGTTGACTTATGCCAAACCTAGGAATAGAATCTCATTAAGTTATTTATTTATTACTATGGCTTCTAATTTCCCCTTCTTTGTCTCCAAAGCAGGTGAGATTTCCAATATGGAAACGAAATGAATTAAATCCATCATATAACACTACACATTTATAATTTACATTTTTTAAAAACAAATATTGAGTACAAACATCGCTGATACTTCTCCAATAATAAGTAACATAATTTTAGAAATACCATTGTCATTTTATTTCATTAAATAAAAAAGGATGAGTAATACCAGTAATAATTGGTTTATTGTAACATAATCAAAATTCCCTTTTGGTATTGCAGAAAGATAGGACTCGTAAACAAGGTAAACTGGCAGAATAAGGAAAAAGAATGTCGTTGATATATCATATTAACTAATGAAAATGTCAAGACAAAGACTTCTTTTTTTTTTTTTTTTTTTTTTTTTAAATTTTTTTTTTCAACGTTTTTTATTTATTTTTGGGACAGAGAGAGACAGAGCATGAACGGGGGAGGGGCAGAGAGAGAGGGAGACACAGAATCGGAAACAGGCTCCAGGCTCCGAGCCATCAGCCCAGAGCCTGACGCGGGGCTCGAACTCACGGACCGCGAGATCGTGACCTGGCTGAAGTCGGACGCTTAACCGACTGCGCCACCCAGGCGCCCCAAGACAAAGACTTCTAAGTTTGTACTTATTTATTCCAACCTGCAAAAGTGTGCATTTTAGCTCTGATTCCATTCCAGATACCCATTTCTAATATTTCAAATAAAATATTGCCTTGGCCTGTGAAACCTATGAAATGATGAATATTTCAAAAATTAAAAGATATTAAAACGTATACAAATTAAGTAAACAAATTAGACTCCATTTAGTAATAATGATTCTGCTATAGCAGTACTTATCAAACTTTCCCTCTGGAATCTAATTAACAGCAAAAGAAAATGAATTTGCATCCTCAAAGATCTATGGGACAAAGCACACTGCTATGACCTAAGCAAACATAATTTTAAGTCTAGTGCCAATTTTTTAAAAAAGTCATGATAATTGAATGCAATAATAAATTCATATTTAATTTAAAAATAATAAAAATTAAATTATTTTCATCCCAAATTATCTAGAGTGTTTAATAATCTTGAATACTAGTACCTTGGTATAAGAGGCATATAAGTAAGAAACTTCCCAATATTTGAAAATCTCAAAATATTGACAGAGTTACATTCCAGATGATTTAATCAGAATTTAAACCATTGTGTATATATATGTGTGTGTGCATATATATATATATATATATATACATATATGTATATATATATATATTTAATTAGGTAAAAAGAGTGCTTAGAATTAAGATCTATAGGAAAGAGCAAGTCTAGAACAGATAAGAGTCACTAAGCAAATGTGATGAAATATAATGGTCTGTAGACATTTTTCCAAAAAAGACTTGCACATAGCTAATAGGTACATGAAAAGACACTCAACATCACTAATCATCAGAGAAATGAAAATCAAAACCACAATAAAAAATCACCTGTTAGAATGCTTATCATCAAAAGAAATAATAAGTGTTGGTGAGAATGTGGAGAAAAGGGAAACTATGTTCACCACTGGTGGGAATGTAAATTGGTATCACCACTTCAGAAAACAGTATGGAAGCCCCTTAAAAAATTAAAAATAAAACTACCTTATGATCCAGCAATCTCACTTATGGAATATATATCCAAAAGAAATAAAAACAGGATCTTGAAGAGGTATCTGTACTCCCAAATTCATTGTAGCATTATTCAAAATAACAAAGATACAGAAATAAGCTAAGTGTCTGTCAAGGGGTGAGTGGGTAAAGCAGATGTAAGGTATACACATACATACACATATATACATACACACACATATACATACACACAATGGAATATTATTCAACCACAAGAAACAAAATCTTCCATTTGCAACATGGATGGACTTTAAGGGTATTATGATAAGTGAAATAAGTCAGACAAAGAAAGATAAATACTATATGAAATGACTTGTATGTGGAATCCATAGATTCCTACTCCTATTTTCTACTCCCAGAAACAGAGTAGAATGATGGTTACCAGAGGCTAGGCTGTGGGGGAAATGGGAAGACTTCAGTCAAAGGATACAAATTTCTGGTCATGAGATGAGTAAGTCCCATAGATCTAATGTACATGGTTATAATTACTAATGCTATATTATTAACTTAAAAGATGCTAATATAGTAGATCTTAACTATTTCCACCACAAAGAAGAAATAGTAATTATGTGACATGATGGAAGTGTTAGCTAACCTTGTAGTGGTAATCATTTTGCAATATATGAGTGTATCAAATCAACACACAGTACACCTTAAATTACATACATAAGTCAAATATATCTTAAAAATGGGGGAAGAAAATAATGGTTTAGCTTGACTTTTAGGTTAAGTATAAAATATTTAAATCAAGAAATTAAAAGATCTAGCCTAAATGCTATGAAAGGCCTGTGGATGAAGAGTATATTGAAAAAGAAAGACACTATTCTGAGCATCAGATGAGAAATTAAAGACAAACCACAAAATTCTACTGTGATTTGCAACACAGGTAAACTGTACAAACCATGTCCTGACAGAAAAATTATCTAAAGCTTAAATTGTTTTAATGCCCGCTCATTCACAAATATATTTTCCTGGATACAATCACAAACTGATTTAATGGTTAACTTCATAAATAGCCAGGGTTCATGTGCTCGAAATTTAAGACTATCGATAGCTTCAACAATTCACTTAGCTTACAAATTTTGATCAGTCTTTGCCCAGACCTCATTAACAAGCATGTGTCCTGAAACCACCCTGTTACTAATCCCAGCTCCACAAACTCTGTATGATTCTTAACTTTCCCTCTGCAAGTTTACTCAGTAAGTTTAGTAAATCTGGCCTTATGTGATCCACAAGTTTCCCTTGGTATGGGGACTTTGATAGCTATTTCATAGTGATATCAAAATTGTAAATAAAATTATACCAATGATTTGTGATTTTTCCCTTGCATTTTAAATTCAGCCAACCTTCCTGCATTAATAGGCTCAGGCTGCTATAACAAAATATCACAGATTGAAGGCGGTGCTTAAACAACAGATATTTATTTTCTCATAATTCTAGAGGCTAGAAGTCTGCGATTAGGGTGCCAGCATGGTGGAGTTCTGGTGAGACCTCTCTTCCTGGCTTTTAGGGTCCTCACATGGTCATGAGAGACAGATCTCTGGTATCTCTCCTTATAAGAACACTAATCCTATCAAATCAGGGTCCCACATAGAGGACATCATTCAGCTTTACTTTCTTATTCCAAATACAGCCTCATTTCAAATTAGGGCTTCAACATATGAATTTGGGTAGATACATACATTCACTCCTTTGCATTCTGTCCTTGGACCCCAAAATCCATGTCCTTCTCTCATGTAAAACATATTCAATCCATCCCAACAGGTCCAAAAGTTTTAAGTCAATCTAACACCAACTCAAAAGCCTACGACCAGAGTCTCATATAACTATTATCGATATTAGATATGAATGAGACTTGAGGTACAGTTTACCCTGAGGGAAAGTTCCTCTCCAGCTGGGAACCTGTGAAACCACACAGGTTACGCGCTTCTAAAATACAATGATAGGACAGGCAAGGGACAGACATTCCCATTCTAAATGAAAGCAATTGAAAAGAAGAAAGGGGTGACAGGTCTCAAGTAATTCTAAACTGAGGGAAAACTCCATTAAATCCTAAGGCTTGAGAATAAGCATCTTTACTATGCTTTCCAGGCCCACTGGCATGGCAGTCCTATCCCCTGTGGCTCTGTGGAAAGGCCTTGCACTTTACTCAGTGGGGCAGCCTGCCCCTCGAGCAATGGGCTTTGTTCTTGCCCTTGAGAAACTGGTGGTGGCTTGATCTAAAGATTCTCTTTGGAATTTGTGGAAAGCATTAGACAAAGGAAACACCTTCATATTTAATAAATCTTACATTAGGGAATGTGGCCTGAATACATGCTCTTCAAATTATAAATATTAAGATATATTTAACATGTCTGAAATTAAACTGATCAAGGTTTATGAGATTTTTGTTTTGTTTTGTTTTGCTTTGTTTTTTGCAAGTACTCTAATCAAGTCACTTTGTGTATTCAGCTAAACTGTCAATGAATAGCTTTTTAGTTATGGAATACATAGTGAAAAAAATATTCCTCATAATGGGTTGACTGATTTCCTTTACCTTAAACTACCATTGTGGACTCAACACAAAAATTATTATATCAAAAACAAATCCTGCACTGAATGCATTGGCTAATGCTCTAATATATTTACTGTCATAAATATGGCTCCTACCAATTTTTTGTCACTGTTACTTCAACAACTATTCTTTTTTCTTTCTTGCACATTTTTTTTCCAATCAATACCTTCCTAAAATATAAATGGGTGGGTATTAGCTCCTGGACAAAAAATTAGTGAATGATCATTTTATCACTTAAATAGAGATGAATAGCAGGATAGACACATGACATTGAGAATAAGTTGCATTATAAAAATATATATTTATTTCTAGTACTGATAGTCCACAGGATACTCTATCATTGGCAGAAGACTTTAGAAGTACTTTTGTGATGGCAGACTGCAAAGCGAAAGACAGTAATAAATTTTTAAGGGAGGCCATGTAATATATTGGCGTTGGAGATAGACTTAATTTTGAATTTCACTTCTGCCACTATTAGCTGTGTGATCTTAGGAAAATGACAAAAACTCTTTGAATCCTTGTTTCCTTATCTTTAAAACAGAGGCACTGGGCATAGTAGTTTTCTATTATTTTGCATTCTAGTGTCTATTTCTACATTCTTTAATGAATATACTTTTATATTCTTGTCAATCTATCCTCCCCTCCCCCCCACTCACAAACACACACACACACACACACACACACACACACACACACACATTTAGTCTACATGATTTCAACTGATGTGACATCACTTAATTCTGGGAGATCTCGATTAGCTTAAATCAGTAACATTCCATCCTACGGGTTACAGTGATTAGTTCAGGGTGGGTACATAGC
Source organism: Panthera tigris (assembly GCF_018350195.1). Lineage (NCBI taxonomy): Eukaryota > Metazoa > Chordata > Mammalia > Carnivora > Felidae > Panthera > Panthera tigris. Next base: position 129,228,204 of record NC_056663.1, read on the forward strand.
TCATCTGGAAATATATTTGCTGAGTCTTCTTAGAATGAAGGCTTCATACATTTCCAGTATTTTGAAAGTGTGAGGTGTGTGATTACAATTATCTTGTAACCAAGAGGGGAGAATCTAAAGCTACTCAAAGCTACTATCAGGAGCCTATTTAGATAATATGGAACCAGGATACTTATCCTTACCCAAATGGACCCAGAATGAAGTTGTGCCATAACCCCTTTGTTGTGTAAGCCAATTTTATTTTACTGTCCTATCAACTGCAAACAAAGGATTTATGACTAATCATTCCCTTAGGGTTATTGTGAGTAATAAGTAAGGTGATATAAGTAAAGCACCTAATAGTACTTGGCATCTAGCACTTTTTTAATACACATCTAAGGATGAATGGCATGTAAACAGCTTAGAACACAATAGTTTCATTGATTCCTACCAGTGGTAATTCTTCTTCAGCATGCATTTAATTTTAATTCAAATCAGTAAGTACTTATTCACTTATTCATCAACTCAACCAATATTAGAGGATTTATTATGAACAGGCATTTTGCCCAGAACCATTGGTTAAAATGAGAAACATAATAATGGCTACTTCAGGACTATAACTGAAGGAAAGAAAGAAAGAAAGAAAGAAAGAAAGAAAGAAAGAAAGAAAGAAGAAAGAAAGAAGAAGAGAGAAAGAAAGGAAGAAAGAAAAGAAAGGGAGAGAAACAGTACTTTAGCAAATTCAGTTACCTGTAATCTCCCAAGGAGACAAACACTTAGAGAATCATATAAACAGTGTATGATTATGTGCCAAATTGTGTGATACCTAGGCAAATAAGCACCATAGATGATCCATTAAGGAAAAAGAATAGTTCATTGTAAGAGGGAAATATACACTTGAGAAAAATGCCTGGATGTTAAATTTTATTAACTAACATATTAAAGACTAAGTATGTCATAAAAGAATGTCTAATAGCCCAAATACACAACCTCTATTCCCTTCCATTTAGTGCTTATTTTGTTTTGTGATATTTGTAAGTTATTTATTTCCTTAAATTCTCTTAGTTATTTCGTTTCTTAAATTCTTTTGGGTTGTTATTCTTGCTTGAATACACCAAAACCATGTGATAATAGGGGTCCTGGGGCTCTGCACTATCAGTAAACAGTGTAAAACAAGACTTTTCAGGTATTTGTAATAATGACAAATTCTGGAAAGAATTCAAGAAAGATTTAGACAGAAGATCAGAGAATTTCAGTGACAGAAGAGAGACGCTGGAGGCCATATTCAGGTCTGTACTCAAGTTATTTACAATGAAGTTCACAAAATAACAGAGTCATAAAAACATTTTTTGTAATATGTAAAGAGGAAAAACTAAGATTAGACTATGGAAATTAGAGTTACATAAAGATGTTTTTTAAACAAAGAAAGTGATATGTAATTTTTTAAAAATGATATGATATATCCTCTGTAAGAGTCTGATAGCTTAACTGATATTATCCAACAGCAAAAACGAAATTCAAAAAAATCTCAACTTCTTCCTTGTTTTTATTTTAAAATGCTCCCAACTATTAAAAGGTTGTGATAGTGATTCATGAGAGAAAGTGCTTGGGTCTTTGTGTTGGAAGCAGCTGCAGAATGAATATGCATAACATAAGTCATGCTGCTCACTGGAAATGAGAGAGACTGAAGAGAGGGCGGTTGTTTGAGGTCATAGAAAACCTGAGGAGATGTAGTTAGAAGCACTTCTCTGAGTATGAATTGCGTTCTCAGCCTGAGGATGCAAGTGAGTGTGAGTCCATTGGTCCGTTTCTAAGGACTCTGCCCAATTTTCGTTTTTCTGTTCTGCCTTGTTTTGTTTTGGCTCTAGGGTCTCAAGCCTCAGGAACTCAAAATAGAAGTCTTATTAGAGAAGATCATTTCTTGCTCTTTTCAGCATCTTAGGTTCAAAGGAATAATCCTGTTTTCTCCTTTGTGGAAACACCTGTTTAGTTGATTTTTACCTTCTTTCTTGGTAAGTTTGTTTACTTCGGCACTTTTATTAAACTATGCCGTAATTTTTCATATTTTGAAGAACTTTTTGTTACAATTTACTTGTTAAAATATGAAAGAGTGGGGGACTTCCAGAGAGGATGCAGAGTAGGAAGATCCCAAGCTCACCTCATCCCACAGATACACCTAGATAACACCACATCAGTGTAAATAACCTGGAAAAAATAACCCAAAGACTGGCAGAACAGAGTCTCCACAGCTAAACATAAAGAAGAGGCCACAGTGAAAATGGTAGGAAGGGCAGAAACAATGGTTAGGAAACAAATTGGCCTACAAAACTATGGCGGAGGGAGACACGTCCCAAGCATGAAAAAGAGAAAAGGGCAGAAGCCACACCAGCACCACGGGCATGAGGAACCTGCACTAGGAAGATAAATCCCCATAATTTTTCACTTGGAAAACCAGAGGAGCTTAACTTTGTGAGTTCTTATAATAAGTGGGGCTTACCACCTGGAACTTTAAAAATCAGTGGGCTCAGATCTGGGAGAGGTGGTGGGCAATCAGAAACTGAATTCCCACCCTTAAAGAGATAGTATAAGAAACAACCACACTGAGATACAGCATGGAAGCAATAGTTTGTAAAAGACCTGGGGTATACAGGAAGGAGATTTATTTACTAATCTTCAAACATGCCCAGGATGGGCAGGGATCTTTAGGAGACTTCATCAAAACAAGAGTTGGCAGATGACATTTCCCTCCTGCACTCCCAGGCTAGATACAGGGACATCTGCAGGAGACAGTGCCAATACTCTCCACCTGTCTTGCTAACAGTAAGCCCCACCCCTGCATTCTCCTGCAGACCTGCCCCCTCAAACCCTGCATCTGCAGTTTTCCAAAGTTTTCCAGGTGCAAAACTTGGACCCACAGTAGACCAGTGCAAAACTTCAACACAGTGGGCCCATACTTGTGTTCTCTTGAAGACCAGCCCCATCGACCCACCTTCAGCAGGAGTCCATCTAAAGCACTACAAGCTTTGCATTATACAAGCAGACCTGATAAAGGCCAGCACTACTGTACCAAAGTGACTCCTCCCTTGGGGAGAGGGGAAGACAACCACACATACCAGCTCCACTGTGGCCCCAGCAGTAGGCTAGAGGCAGACATCTGGTCTGACTACAAGCTCCACTCACATATAAAATCCTCTCAGGAAAAAAAAAAACACAGGGAGAATAACCTGCAGCTCAGTGCAACCACAGCTCTGGCATTTTCAATGCCTAGTCGGACCCAACTCAAGCTCAAGGCAACCCCAGACTGGCCAAGTAACAACACAGGAACCAAAACCTACCTACAATAGGCAAAGATTGCTGTTGCAGATTACTAGACTGAAGGCAAACAAGTCAACCACAATAGTAGGGCAGGCACATGCAGCACACATAGGAGACACTGTGGAAATGCTATGTTCTAGTGAACAAGGGACACTACACTGCAGGGCACCACAGGACCTCTTCTTCATAAGATTTCTTTCTTTCTTTCTTTCTTTCTTTCTTTCTTTCTTTCTTTCTTTCTTTTCTTTCTTTCTTTCTTTCTTTCTTTCTTTCTTTCTTTCTTTCTTTCTAGAGAAAAAGAGAGCACAAGCAGGGGGAGGGGCAGAGAGAGGAAAGAGGTAATCTCAATCAGGGTACACACTGTCAGTGCAAGTCCAACAACGGGCTTGATCTCACAAACCACAAGATCATGACCTGAGCTGAAATCAAGACTCAGATGCTTAACTGACCCACCCATGCACCCCAGGTCACTGCTTTCAAGAGCAGGAGGCATAGTTGACTTTCCTAACATGTAGGAACAGAAACAGATTATTAGGGAAACTTAGGAGACAGAAGAATATTCCCCAAATGAAAGTACAGGACAACATCACAGCAAGAGAGCTAAACAAAATGCAGATAAGCAATATGCCTGAGATAGACTTTAAAATAGCGGTCATAAAGATACCACTGGAGTTGAGAAAAGAATGGAAAATCTTAGTGAGTCCCTCAACAAAGGCATAGAAAACATTAAAAAGAACTAATCAGAGACAAGAACTCAATAACTGGTATTAAAAGAAAACTCACTAGGGGTAATAAATAGTAGACTAGAGGAAGGAGAAGAATGGAACAGTGACTTGGAGAAAAGAGTAATGGAAAGCAATCAAGCTGAACAGGTGAGAGAAAAAAAGATTAATAAGAAATGAGAATAGATTAAGGTAACTCAATGACACCAAGTGTAATAATAACATTTGCATTATAGGGATCCCAGAAGGACAAGAGAGAAAAGGGGGCAGAAAATTTATTTGAAGAAATAATAGCTGAAAATTTCCTGAATCTGGGGAAGGAAATAGAAATCTAGATCCAGAAGGCACAGAAAGTCCCCAACAAAATCCCAAAATGGTCCATATTGAGACATATGGTAATTAAAATGGCAAAAAATAGTGATAAAGAATTTTAAAAGCAACAAGAGAAAAGAATACAGTTACATACAAGGGAAATCCCATAAGGCTGTCAGCTGATTTTTCAAAAGAAACTTTGCAGGGCAGAAGGGAGTGGCATGGATATAGTCAAAGTGCTAAGAGGAAAAAAAAATCTCCAGCCAAGAATACTCTACCCAGCAAAGCTATCATTCAGAGTAGGAGAGATAGTTTCCCAGATAAACAAAAGCTAAAGGAATTCATCACCCCTAAAACAGCCCTACAAGAAATGGTAAAGAAAACTCTTTGAGTGAAAAGGGGATAAGAATAAGAAAAGTAGAAAGCACAAAAGCAGTAATAATAAATAAATCTATAAAAGTGAGTCAAGGGACTCATAAAACAAAAGGTTGCTAAGTAGGACACTATATATCTCAAACATGGGGGAATAGTAGTAAGAATGGGTTCAAACTTAAGTGGCAATCAAGTTAATACAGATTGCTATATGCAGAAAATGTTATATGCAAACCTAATGGTAACCACAAACATGCAAAAAGCAAAGAGAGAGATATCCAAGTATGTCACTAAAGAAAGGGAACTAATTGAGAGAGAAGAGAGCAAGGGAAGAAAGCAATAGAGAAGAACTACAAAAGCAACCATAAAACAAGAAACAAAATGTCAATAAATACATACCAATCACTAATTACTTTGAATATAAGTGGACTAAACATTCCAATGAAAACACACAGGATGATGGAATGGATAAAAAAGCAATACCCATCTATATGCTGCCTACAAGAGATGTATTTCAGACCTAAAGACACATGTAGATTGAAAGTGCAGGGACGGAGAAGAATTTATCATGGAAATGGATGTGAAATGAAAGCTGAGGTAGCAATACTTATATAGGACAAAATCCAGTTTGAAACAGACTATAATGAGAGACAAAGACGGGCACTATATAATCATAAAGAGGACACTCCAATAAGAATATATAACAATTGTAAATATCTATGCACCCAACATGAAAGCACCCAAATACATAAAGTAGCAAATAAACAAACTAAGGAAAGTAATTGAGAGTAATACAATAATACTAGGGGACTTTAAGACCGCACTTACACGAATGAATAAACCATTCACACAGAAAATCAACAAGAAAACAGTGGCTTTTAAATTTTTTGTTTGTTTGTTTGTTTGTTTTTGAAAGAGAGAGAGAGAGAGAGGGAGAGAGAGAGAGAGAGCATGAGCAGGGGAGGGGGCAGAGAGAGAGGGGGACACAGAATCCAAAGTAGGCTCCAAACTCCACGCTGTCAGCACAAAGCCTGACGTGGGGCTCGAACTCACAAGCTGTGAGATCATGACCTGAGCCAAAGTCAGATGCTCAACCGAGTCACCCAGGTGCCCCCAAAACAGTGACTTTTAATGACAAATTGGACTAGATGGATTTAGCACATATATTCAGAACATTTCAACCTAAAACAGCAGCATACACATTCTTTTCAAGTGCATACAGATCATTTTCCATAACAGATCACATAATAGGCCACAAAACATGTCTCAACAAATTCAGAAAGAGCAAAGTAATTCCATGCAGCTTTTCAGCCCATAACACTATAAAACTAGAAATCACCCACAAGAAAAAAAATCTAGAAAAAACATAAATGCATGGAAGTTAAATAACGTGGTAATACAAATAAATGGGTCAACAAAGAAATAGAAGAGGAAATAAAAAAATACATGGAGACAAATGAAAAAGAAAATTCAATGGTCCAAAATCTTTGGGATGCAGCAAAAGCTTTTCTAAGAAGGAGGTTTATAGAAATACAGACCAACCTCAAAAAGCAAGAAGCAAGAAAATCTCAAATAAACAATCAACTTTACACCTAAAAAGAGCTAGGAAAAGAACTAACAAAACTCCAGAAGAGTACAAAGAAGGAAAAAATAAAGATTAGAGCCAGAATAAATGAAATAGAAACAACAAAACAAAAAACACAATAGATCAGATAAACTAGGAATTTGTTCTTGAAAAGATCAACAGATCTTTTTTCAGTCAGACTCAAAAATAAAAGAGACAGACAGAAAGAGAAAAATAAAAGAGACAGAGAGAGAGAAACAGAGACAGAGAGAGACAGAAAGGACTCAAATGAAATAAAAAAATGAAAGTGGAGAAATAACTGATTTCAGAAATCAGTTCACAGAAATCCACAAATACAGAAATACAAAGTATTGTAAGAGGATATTATGAAAAATTATATGCTGACAAATTGAACAACCTATAATAAATGGATAAATTCTTAGAAACATATAACAGAATTGGGAAGAAATAGAAATTTTGAACAGACCAATCACCTGCAATGAAATTAAATCTCTAATCAAAAACCTCCGATCAAAAAAAAAAAGTCTAGGGCCAGATGGTTTCACAGGGGATTTCTACCAAACATTTAAAGAAGAGTTAATACCTATTCTTCTCAAACTATTCCAAAAATTAGAAGAGGGAGGAAAGCTACCAAATTCATTCTATGAGTCCAGCATTACCCTGATACCAAAACCGATAAAGACACAGAAAAAATTAAAAAAAAAAAAAAAGAAAGAGGGAGAATTACAGGCCAATATCACTGATGAACGTATATGCAAAAATTCTCAACAAAATATTAGCAAACCAAATCCAACAATACATTCAAAAAAATCATTCACCACAATCAAGTGGTATTTATTCCTAGGATGCAAGAGGGGCTCAATACTCACATATCAATCAATGAGATACATCACATCAACAAGAAAAAGGCTAAAAAACATTTAGTCATTTCGATAGATCCAGAAAAAGCATTTGACAAAGCACAATTATCCATTCATGATAAAAACCCTGAACAAAGTAGAGATAAAGGGAACATACCTCAATATAACAAAAGCCATATATAAAAAAACCATATATTAAAAACAATGAACATTATACTCAATGGGGAAAAACTGAGAAGTTTTCCCCTAGGTCAGGAACAAGAGAAGAATGTCTACTCTCACTACTTTTATTCAACATAGTACTGGAAGTCCTAGGCACAGCAATCACAGGAACAAAAAAGAAAAGAAAAGAAAGAAAAGGCATCCAAATTGACAAGGAAAAAGTAAAACTTTCACTATTTGCAGATGACATGATGCTATATAGAGAGACTCCACTAAACAACTAGAACTGATATATGAGTTCAGGGAGATAGCAGGATACAAAATCAATATATAGAAACTAGTTGCATTTCTTTACACTAATAATGAAGTAACATAGAGAGAAATTAAGAAAATGATCTCATTTATAATTGCACCAAAAATAATAATATACCTAGGAATAATCTTAATGAAAGAAGCGAAAGACCTGTACTCTGAAAACTATAAAACACTGATGAAAGAAATTGAAGATAACATAAACAAATGGAAAGATATACCATGTTCATGGATTGGGAGAACAAATATTGTTAAAATGTCCATATTACTGAAAGCAGCCTACAGTTTTAATGCAATTCCTATCAAAATACCATTAGCATTTTTCACAGAAATAGAATAAATAATTCTAAACTTTGTATGAAACCACAAAAGAGCCCAAATAACCAAAGCAATCTTGAGAAAGAATAAAGCTGAAAGTATCACAGTCCCAAATTTCAAGATGTACTACAAAGCTATAGTAATCAAAACAGTGTGGTACTGGCACAAAAATAAACACATAGACGAAGAGAACAGAATAGAGAGCTTAGAAGTAAACCCACAATTATTTGGTCATTCACTGTACAACAAATGAGGCAAGGATATGTAATGGAGAAGAGTGTACTTTCAATAAATGGTGTTAAGAAAACTGGACAGCTCCTGGCAAAAGAATAAAACTGGATCACTTTTTTACCCCATACACAAAAATAAACTCAAAATGGATTAGAGAACTAAATGTAAGACCTGAAACCATAAAAATCCTTGAAGAGAGCACAGGCAGTAATTTCTTTGACATTAGCCAAAGCAACATTTTTCTAGATATGTCTCCTAAAGCAAGGAAAACAAAAGTAAAAATAAAATATTGGGGCTACATCAAAATAAAAAAGTTTTCCCAGCAAAGGGAATAATCAACAAAACAAAAAGGCAGCCTAATGAATGGGAGAAGATATTTGCAAATGATATATTTGATAAAAGATTAATATCCAAAATATATAAAGAACTTACACACTCAGCAACAACAAAAATCAATTAAAAAATGGTCAGAAGACATGAACAGACATTTCTCCAAAAAAGACATACAGATGGCCAACATCACATGGAAAGATGCCCAATATCACTCATCATCAAAGAAATGTAAATCAAAACTATGATGAAATATCACCCCACACCTGCCAGAAAGGTCAAGATCAAAAACACAAGAAACAAGTGTTGGCAATGATACGGAGAAAATGAAACCTACTGGTGGGAATGCAAACTGGCACAGCCACTGTAAATAACAGTATGGAGGTCCCTCAAAGAGTTAAAAATAGACTACCATATCATTTAGTAATTCCGCTACTGGGTATTTACCCAAAGAATATGAAAACACTAATTTGAAAAGATATATGCACACCTATGTTTATTGCAGCATTATTTACAACAGCCAAGATATGGAAATAACCCAAGTGCCCCTTGATAGATGAATGGGTAAAGATATACACATATATATACGATGGAGTATTAGCCATGGAAAAGAATAAATTCTTGCCATTTGCAACAACATGGATGGATGTAGAGTGCATAATGGTAAGTGACATAAGTCAGCATAGAAAGAAATACCATATGATTTCACTCATATGTGGAATTTAAGAAACGAAACAAATGAATAAAGGAAATGAGACAAAAAAAAACACAAAAAACAACAAAAAAAACCCAAACTGTTAAATACAGAGAACAAACTGAAGATTACAGTGTGGGGGTGAGGGTGCATGGATAGGTGAAATAGGTGATGGAGGTTTAGGGGACATTTATTGTGATGAGCACTGAGTAATGTGTAGAATTGTGACCTGAAACCAATATGACACTGTATGCTAACTCTACCAGAATTAAAAAAAAAATTAAAAATAATAATAAAAAGAAAAGAATATGAAAGAGGAAGTACCAGCCATCTTCCTCCCACTTTCACATTGAATCTAGTCTAGCATTCCATAATATATTTCTCATCCTGGTTCCATATTAAGCCTTGATAAAAATCCCTAATTATACCTAAAAAGTACTATTGACACTATCCTATGAATTTATGCTAATTTCCATGGACCACTTATGTCCAATTGGAGGCAATTAGATTTAGATGAGGTCATGAGGCCCCCATGAGGGAATAAGTGCCCTTTTAAGAGGAGAAAGAGATCAGAGCTCTTTCTCTTTCCACCATGAGAGGACACAGAAAGCACCACCTATAAACCAGGAAGAGGGCTCTTCTTGGCTTCTATAATTGTGATAAATAAATTCTCACATGTTGTTTAAGCCTTCCAGTTTATGATATTTTATTATAGCAGCCCAAGCTGACTAAGGCACTCATTTTAAAAAAGAAAAGTCTCTGTTGTACAAAACATGGACTCACATCCAGTCTCTCTAAAGCATAAATGCCTAACTTGGTCCATTCTCAAGAGGTATTCAAGATTATGCTAAGGTGAAGAGAGACAGAGAGACAAGTGCACACTCAAATCTAGTTTCTTATTTATCAGTTATGGGACTGTGAATAAATTGTTATACTTCTCTGAACTTTAGTTAATGTATCTCTAAAACATATTTATAATATACACAAAACTGAGGGACTTTGTATGTGCTGTTCCACTGACTGCTGGGATTACTTCTGTTGAAGTAAATCTCTTAAAATCTCCTTTCTCCTCTATAGCTCAGGTAAATACCCTTTTGAGTCTAAGTTCCCCATCAAAAGCAACATCCTTAGCAGATGATGAACTATTTTTAATTTAAGTGTTCTTTAAAATAGTCATTGAGTGCTTGTATGTGACCAGAACTCTTCTAGGTCTTTGGGGTTCATCATTAAATAGAAAACAAAACAAAACAAAACAAAACAAAACAAAACATTGCCCTCATCATATATCAATCACATTTAAATCATTACTTCCTCTTACAGCAGCTCGCAACTACAATATTATATGGTTGATCTCAGGATTAAATTTGATAATCCTTGCAATATTGTACCTATGGATCACCAATGTTGACTCACTCTCACCATGTAAAAACCACAGGTTTTATTTTATTTCAATAAAATGGTATCTATGTATGCATTGTCTTAATCTGCCCTCTCCTAGAAGCAGATCCTAAGAAAAGGATTTGAGTACAATAGTTTATATGGAAAGCTGATAGTTGGAAATGCCATCAGGGAATACAGAGGTGAGGCAGGGAAGAGAAAGAAACATAAAGGGCATAGGATCAAACATGTTACCAATCTGGACAATTGGAGCTTAATTCCATCAGGCAACTCTAGATGCCAATGCTAAACCTGTATATCAGAGTAATTCTGCTCAAGGGGTTAGGGAACTGGGTTATTTACCCGCAAACTTCTGTAGGTAATTGTTTGAGTGCTTCACCTAAAGGAAATCTATTCCCTGGCACTTTGCATTTACCTACAAAGCTCTCAGGTAAAGACGCTGACTAACTTGCAGTTGGACCTACAAGCACAGGAATGGTAACTTACCAAGGTATATGGGAAGTGTACCAACAGTCTGCTCTTCATGGATCTCAGATAATGCTCATTGTAAAGAAAGAAAAACTGTGATAGAGTGTTAGCCCTGCAATACAGATCATGGTCACATCTGCTCTCGGATTCAGAAAAGATTTGACTTCTCATTGTATTTGTTCCTTGCATTGATCCTGGCATTCCTTCTTCTAATGCAGGGTTCCAGGACTTTTCCCCAATTGCTCTTTCCATGCCCTGTTCCCCCTCTTGTTTCTCCCTGTCCCTGTCACACTCCCTTCATCTCATAACCACAGAGTCAAATCTGTTGGCTTTATCTTTAAAAATTCATATTTTGACACTTTGTGTTGCCTTTATCACAACTACCCAGTACTGCGAAAGCAATCTAACTAGTTGCTCTCCTCCCATTCTTTCCTCTCTGGTTTACTTTTTGCCAAAAATTCAAAGCGATCTTATAAATCATAAATAAACTCATATTCTTGTGTCCAGAATTTTCTTCTCTTACTTAGTATCATGGTCTACAAGGCCTTACTTGATCTGTGCACTCATACAACCTTTCAATGCTTACTCCTACAAGTCTTCCCCTTGCTCAGTCCTCTGCAGGTATGTTAGGCTCTATGCTGTTCACACGGAGCACTCTTTTGCCTCAAAAGCTCCACATCTCCTCATTGTTTCTCCAGATATTTGCAAGAGCTACTGGCTGACGGCTCAAGCCTTTATACACACAGTTTGGTTTCAGAACCCACATGTTAGGCCTTTTCACTACACGGTTGTTATGCATTTACTCTTTAAGGCCTGACCTCCTTTAAGTCAGGGCTCTGATCTAAGTATCGCCTCTGCAGAAATGATTTTCCTGACCATGTTATCTAAAAGAGCATCTACTACTATTCTTTATGAAACTTAATTTTTATCAGACTTTTTACTACCTGTTTTCATATCATGTATCAATTTATTATTACTTTTAACATTTGGTTTCATTGCTTGAACATAATCTCCATGTAGGCAGGTATTTTATCTGTTTTACTCATTATTATATCCTCAGCACTTAGAATGATGCTAGATCAGTCAGCATAGGTTATGCCTCATTAACAAAAACAGCTCTAACTTTTCATGGCTTCACATGGTAAAAGTGCCGTTCACTTCATTCTACAGACAATGTGAATCTGGGTGGAGCCCTATGAAACAGGATCATTCAGTTGCACAGGCTAAATGGAGGTCCCATTTGCCAGGTCTTTCAGGATCCCTTTGACTTTTAAATCTGCTCAGAAGTGACAGAAATCACAACTTCCAGTCAGAATTTGTCAGCCAAATAAGTCACATGGCAGAGGGCAGGAAAGCGTAATCTCAAGGGTCCTTGTGAATAGCCTTAGTACCTACCACAAATATTTAGCTCTTATTAGATAATCAGCAAATATTTTCAGAATGAACAAATAAATAAGCAAGCTGAATACGCCACACACCCACCATATGAACAAATTTGGGAGGTATTTTTGTTTTTGTTTTTGTTGTTTTAGAGACAGTGCACATGTGTGTGAACATGAGTGGAAGATAGGCAGAAAGAGAGAAAGAGAGAGAATCTCAAGCAGTCTCCATGCCCAGTGCAGAACCCCACTCTGGGATCTATCCCATGACCCTGAGATCATGACCTGAGCCTAAATTGAGAGTCAGATGCTTAACCAACTGTGCTGCCCAGGTACCCCGGAGACATTTTTCCTAACAACTATTAATGAAGATAGATAAATATATTGCATTTAAAATATAAAATATGAAAAAGAGAGACAAAAACCTAGAAACAGACTCTTAACTGTAGAGAACAAATTGATGGTTACCACAGGAGAGGTAGGTGGGGGGATAGGTGAAATAGGTGATGAGGCTTACCATTATGAACACTGAGTAATGCACAGAATTATTAAATCACTCTATTACACCTGAAACTAATATGATACTGTATGTTGATACTAATGGAATTAAAATTAAAAATGTAATAAAAATAGATGCCACCTGAGAAAAAAATATATAAAATATGTTAGTAGATATATACGCTCCATGAAACAGGATCCTATCTGTTCTATTCTTACCTAGCACCTAGAATGCCCAATGTATGATAGACCCTCAATAAATCTTTGATGAATAAATAAATTAATAAAAGATAGGGGTAATTTGATAAATGTATAGTAAGTACCCAATTCAGTGTGCTTTCAAAGATACAAATTTTAAATGTGTACACACATAAATACACACACACATAAACACACACACACACACACACACACACACATATATATATATAAAACAATTTATAATGACTCATTTCATATTAGAAAATATAACTTACTTAGGAATATAGAAAGAATGATACTTATTTTAGTATTCCTAGAAGTAGTTGTTTGTTGTTTAATTATCTTCCAGAATACATTCATAATTCTATTTAACATTTAATGTAATCATGGAGATGATTAATCTTGTCTTTGATGTTTTTAATATTTAAATCATATTTTGTGACCTCAAAAGTTTTCTTATAAAATGGGAAACAGGATTCATAGAACTGGTTTTGAAGTGATATCTTTTAAGAAATAAAGTTTATATTGCAAGCTTTCTAAAGACTATCACATAAACAACTCCCATCACTGGCTTCTATACAAATCATGCATACAAAATATGTAAACTTCACATTTCCCCAGGGAATGTCATCTAACCTGAGACAAAAAGGAAAAGGAATTGAATTACAGTCCTCATCATCAAGCTAATTTGGAGACTAAAATTACAATCTCACTTTGAATCATTTTTGTTCAGTCTAAGGAATTATTTATTATTTTTCCCATTGAGAAGCCATGTTAAGAAATTCAGCATTAAATGCTGAATCTGAATTATATTACTTTAACATAAGTATATTAATTAGATTTAATGCAATGAAAAAAAAAGAATAGACATTCTGGAAAGACAAACTTCTGAAAAGCATTTTTAAGTGGTAGATTAGGATCTAATTATGCACATTTACTGCAAACCATTATTTATAGAGAGCATTTACTGAGAACTTCCTAAATGCCCGATGCTGTTCTAAGTGTTTAAATTCTCACAAAAACATATAAGGGAATGCTATTATTATCCTTCTACTTTCAATGAGGAATCTAAGATATACATAGTTAAGTGATTTGCTCATCTTAATGTGATTTCACAGAGCTAAGTAACTGGTAGGGCTCAGGCCCACACCCATACATTTTGGTTTCGAAGCCTGTGTGCCAGGCCATTTACAACACTGTTGCTAGTACATGCCTCAAAATGGCATCCTACATAAATATTTGAAAATATCCTCTCACACTTTGACTCTAGATTCTAGAACAATGAACATCAGATCTAATGCTTCATATTTCAGATGCACATTGTGGATATCAGAAATCCTAATATGTATATGATTTGCAATTACATAGAAACTTACAGTACCATCAGTTTAAATATATACCATTATATGAAATAATAAACACATGTATTTATGTATGTAATAGATATATACAGGGATTGCTTTTAGCTTCAAGTATTAGAAAATGTAAATAAACAATGGCTTAAACAGATTAGGGATTTAATCCTTGTTCTGGAAGGAATCTGGAAGTAAGTAGCTCAGGGCTGGGAGAGTCTCCAAAATGGTATCAGAAATACAGATGCATTCTGTTTTTCTGCGAAGTCTTCCTTAACATGGAGGTTTAGCTTCATATTTGTGGTCTTGGGGGTCAAAAGTTTGTTTCATCTCCAGTATTTCATTTTCATTCCAGGCATAAAAAGGGAAAGGACAGAGAACAAAAGGTGGTTGCTATAAAAGGCTAACCCATTTCAGAGAAATTTTTGGGAGATTCATTCAATCTCTTCTGCTTATATTTCCTTAGGCACAACTATCTCATGACACCATTATCTTCAAGGGATGCTAAATTAATATTTTTAGCTGAGAATAATGTCTGTTTAAAAAACTCAGGGTTTTGTTAGGAAGAAATGAAAAATAGTTTTGGATAGGAAATTGTATGTGCCACAATAAAGAACAATCACAGAAAACTTAGAAAATGTTTAAAATTTAATGGAGAAAACAATTTTTTATCACCTATAGCTGCTGATAAAATAATAGTATGAATGTTCCAGCAATATTTTCTGTTGTGCATTTGCTTCATTTTTATTGATTCCAAAATGAGCATAACATACTTTATTTAAATATTCAATTACTGTTGAATCCCTGGATCATTTCTAGTTTTTAATATTATAAATAATGCTATAATAATTATTTTAAACTTGAAGTATTTATTCTATTTTGGTTTATATTTTAAGATAGATTTCCAGAAATAAAATTCCTGGATTGAAAGCTATGAATACCTTTTTCCTGATTCTTACTGCCCAAATACTTGACAACAAATTATTTCTAAATACCCTCATAATAGCAACAAATGTCATGTGATCTACAACTAAATTAGCATAATTTGAAATTAAGTTCTGTGTATGAAAAATGAAACCTTGTTTTATTTGCATTTTTGTGACTGGACATTTTTCTTTTTTTTGTTTTGTTTCTTCATCAGTTGTATTTAAATTTGTGTTCTGAAATTATACATTGATTCCCTTTTCCAATTTATTGATTTTATTCTCAATATCATTCTTTAAAATGTGTGTTATATTGTAATATAAACTAAGATATTAACTCTGTCTGCCCAAACCAGTCAAAAATATTTTCCTCAGGTTAACTGCCTTTTATATATCTATGTTTGTAATACTAAAAATAGACAAATTTAGAGCAAAATAAACCAACTTCAGAGATAAACTTGAGTTTTTTAAAATGAAGTTACCAATACATGGGGAGTTAAATGAGAAGTTTAAGGTCATTCAATTAATAAATAGCCTACAAAAAAAAAAAGGAGGAGGAAAAGGAGAAAAATTTTAAAAACGTTGACATTACTTCCTAACTTTTGGAATCCCTACTGAATAGATATTTTATTTGAATCTTTCAATAGATGGTAAGATCTTGTATTAATTTCCCAGGATTGCCACAACAAAATACCAAAGACTAGCGGGTTAAATGCTACAAACTTATTTTCTAACATTTCTGGAGGCCAGAAGTCCAAGATCAAGGTATTGGCTGGTTGTCCCCCCACCTCCCCAGGCCTCCCTCCTTGGTTTGCAGATGGCCACCTCCCTACTATGCCCTCACATAACCTTTCCTCTCTTCACGTGCATCCCTGGTGTTCCTCCCCCTTCTTATAGCATTAGTCACATTGGTTGGAGCCTACCCTCATTTAGGTGACTTTTCTTAACTTTAATTACCCCTTTAAAAGCCCAGTCTCCAAATAGCATCACGTTCTAAAGTAACGGGAGTTACAGGGCACCTGAGTGGCTCAGTGGTTAAGCAAATGACTTTGGCTCAGGTCATTATCTCATGCTCTGTGAGTTCAAACTCCATGTCGGGATCCATACTGAGAGCTCAGAGCCTGGAACCTCCTTCAGATTCTGTGTCTCCCTCTCTGTTTGTCCCTCCTCCACTCACACTCTCTCTCTCTTTCTCCCTCTCCCTCTCTCTCGAAAATAAACATAAAAAAAAAAAGTAACAGGAGTTAGGATTCCAACATATGAATGGGGTAAAGGGACACACTTCAATCCATAACATATATAAAAAATATATCTGTCTATGTATATATCTACCTATCTATCAATTTCCATAATCCATAGACTAAAAATTCTGGTACTTAGGGAACTTAGTTTCAATGTTCTGTTTGATCACATCCTCAGAGATTCAAGATTCTATTCAACAGATCTTTAGGTCAAATTCATTTTATAATTTTAAAGTCAATGTTAGTTTCTACAAATGCCTTCAAACAGACCAATTTGTGGAAATATATTGGTAAAAGCTTTTCAATAAAACTATAATAATTACAAAAATACATACTTTAGATGAAAATATCTGAAAAGTTAGCAATACATTAAAATCTAATATGATTTATAATTTTATAAAAAAGTATTCAGATTTAAAAGATGATTTTTTCTTCTTCTAAAATATAGTAATATATAATTACCTAAATTCATGTTATAATTTGCTCCTTTCATGCTACTGTGGTTGTATTATCATTAATGCTAATAAACTGCCTTCAGTGACTAGTGGAATTATTCATTATCCAAAAGCAAATAAATGAATTTTAAAATACCCTATATTAAAAACATGCACGTGATGGCTATAGTGAATAAGGAAAAACAATCCTGTTATGCCTATAATACTATCAGAAATTGACAGGTAAGACACCCAGATATCTTGCCTTTTGCTACTACTTGATATTTTGTCATCTGTAATGTACATTACTATACAATGCTTAGTTGAACATTACATATTTCAAATGCTTATTACAAAGTCCCACATTTATCCCAGATGTAATATGGTTATACTTAGTTAAAAGTATTAGCTACGTGGCCCACTAAGGTACATTCTGCACATCTAGTTTAAGGGCATATAAATATTCATAATTTCAACACCTCCTTTATTTTACTATCAAATTAAATTTAGATTAAAAATATCCCTATTTAAATATTAAGGCAATGCAGTCAAAATAATACTCTTTCATTGCTTTGTTTAAATATCATATTAAATGCAGAAGGAATAATAAGTTCTTATTCATGGTTTGCCTAAGAATTGGCAAATACTATTTTTTTCAGCTTTGTAACAAGGAAAAATCAATAATTTTGCCATCTTCTATGTCTCATACTCACTTATATCTGTTTTTTTTAATCTTTTATCATGGAAAATATTTTTTTTACACTGGCATCTTAAATAAGAGGTGGAGGGAATATAAATGGTGCAGAACATTCAGTGATTTAGAAAGACTTGAGGCTTATTCCTGGCTCCACTACTTACTGGCTGTGTTACCATGCACATATTTCTGAACCACTCTAAATCCTAGCCTCTTCTCAAATGGGGACAAAGCCTTTCTTATAGGATTCTGAGAAATGAATGAGAATGTGCATTAGCACAGAAAAAGTACTCAGTGAACAAGGACTTTAAATGATGTTTGTTTCCTAAAATGAGATTATCTAATCATCATGGGTACTGAATATTTTCTGATCTTATTTATTTTTCCTGTTAGTGCCATCAGGTTAATGGAGAAAAAATATCAAATCAAATTAATTAACTTCAGGACTTGTCTGCTATCAATTCAGATAAACGAACTATTTAAGATAATTCTAGGGAGGGGTCAAGATGGCTGAGCAGCATGGAAGTTTTTTGTTGCCTTTCTCATCCCTGAAATGCAGCTAAGATAATTCTATATTATATTGACACTAAAGTATTATACATATTCTAATATTTTTCTATTATGTTGAGCAATAATTCAATGAATGCACGCGTTTGATTTTTATATTTATGAATGCAAATATTTTAACATACAATTTAAATGAACAATTTAATAAATGTTATTTTGAAGCCAAATTTGTATCATATGTCAATGATCTCTAATACATTCTTAAGTTATCAGTATTTTAGGTATAGAGTCTTTTTATTACCATTCAAATGTTCAGTTGAAACATATTTTTGCTTTGAACACATTGTGTCCCATTTTCTGTAGTTTCATATATACTTATTAACACACTTAATAGAAGTAGACACATGTACCTACATCCTTCATATGTAAAGGAAAAAGCTGAAAGATAAATCAGATGTCATAATGGTTGATCTTTCTTGGGCACTGAATTGAGCCACAGTTGTTTATCTCATGATGCACATGTTTAAGAATGTATATATAAGCAGGAGAAAGGGGCCAGCTAGAAGGTGTATACTGGAACGAGGCACAATCATTTGACGGAAATTGGATAGGTAAAGGAGAATCAGAATGTAGCTACTGAGAAAGTGAACTCTAAACAAGGAGAGAATGATGGTAGGTAAGCAATATGAACCTGGGAGGTGCAAGAATATAATAACAAAAATGAGATAAAATAGACCTAGAGGCAAGTACTGTTGAGCAATCTCAGAGTTTCTCAATATGCAAACAGAGGTTATAGCATGGAGGCCTGAAAGTCAACAATGACTGCATGAGGTCACAGGAACTAGTGACAATGTTAGAGTTTCAGGGGCTGGCAATGAAAGCATAGCTGTAAGTGGAAGGTATAATTCAGAAAGCAGGTTGCATGGTGGTGAAGTGCATGGGATCTGAGCCAGACTACCTGCTTAGTTGTGGTGGTGGTGGTGGTTTTGTTTTTTGTTTTGTTTTGTTTTTTTACCTCTTTATCCCTTAGTTACCTCACCTGTAAAAGGAGGATAACAACACTATTTGCCTCACAGTATTTGATTTTATTTCATTTATTTTGAGAGAGAGAGAGAGAGTGTATGAGCTGAGGAGGGACAGAGAGAAAGAAGAGAGAACTCACAAACCATGAAATCATGGACGCTTAAGTGACTGAGCCACCCAGGCGCCCGCCCCCCCCCCCCCCAGTATTTGTGAAGCATTTATAGCAGTGGATAAATTATGTTAAAGTGCTAAGTAAGTATTTTATAACTTCCTGGAAACCTCTTGATCCAGCCTTGCCTAATGGTTAAGAACAGTTCTGGCTCTTGAAGCAAGAAGTTGAGTCAGAATTCTACGGGTGCCTAGCTGGCTCAATCAGCAGACCCTGTGACTCTCGATCTCAGGGTTATGAGTTTGAGCCTCATGTTGGGCATAGAGCCTACTTAAAAAAAAAAAAGTCAGGATTCTAAGTACAGTGACTCCATTACCAAAGGTCAAGTGGAGGTTTGACACTTGAATCAAAATCAAAATGAAAACCCACTGGTTAGCAGTGAGGAGTTAGTTCACAGAAAGATAGCAAAGGAGGAAGACCACATTAATTCACCTAAACTTGAAGCTTGAGAGGGATTCAGATCACGCAAATCTACTTCCGACTTCAGTCCAAAGTTATTTAGGAGCTAAGATGCAACTGAGGTTTCAGTAAGAGGGTATCACTGAGCCTAATGATGGAAACTGGGTACAACATAAATGAAGCAACAAATAATGACTGACAAGATACCAGAATGTAGATGAAAGATCAAAACTCTATACTATGGGAAAAGGAGAGATGCAAAGGTTAGAAACAAGTGTTTTATTTTACTATACTTTTTCTAGGAGTATAATTTTAATAGGTGAATTAATTTCAGAGTAATACCTACTTTTCATCTCTGAATGCTTGAACTGTACTTCTCTGTGTTCTGCATATAAAAGCATTAAATGAAATCTTTAAAAAAAAGAATGAATGATTAATGAAACAACGTGAATAGACATGCCCTGTGAAATATAATTTCAGGTATCTTTCCATTCTAACTCATAGCATTCAATGTCTAATTACTACAAAGGAAAGCTATTTCCTTATCTTAAAGGAATGGCATTTAGGTCATTTTTGTTGAGTTGTCATGCTGGAGCACAATTCAGAGACAAGCATAGACAAATCTAATGCTGAAGTAAAAGGTATGACCAAGAGTCTGAACTACGTTATTAATGTGAAGCAGACATAGTACAGGGGAAGTGAGGTCCAGAGCACAAAGCATGTGTACCAAATGGCAAAGTTAAGGTAAAGGGCTCCAAGGTCACAGGCAAGAAGAGAGGTACTATTATTTAAGATCAAGATATGGATTGACTGAGGGAGGCAAACAAAATTGATTGCTATCAGAAATAAAAAGAAAAGCCCCAGAGATATGGAGTTGAGATCTATTCCTTGACCTAATCATTGATTACATGCTGAAGTCCTAGGTAATTGTGTCAAATTTATCTTTAGCATGTTATTCAATCCTATTAAGCCCAGTTTTTTCATAACAAGTGGGGGTACTTACTATTTTTAAAATAATTAAAAGATGCAAGACCTATAAGTCATTTAGTGCAGTGTCTTGTATGAGCATGTTATACATAAAAAGAAAAATAAGGTCTGCCATTAACCAATGGTGTGCACTATGGACGACTTTCCCTTCTTCAGTCTAAGTTTCTTTACAAGAATTTACTTGGTGGGTTATTTTTAGTGTCAGAGAAAATGGATGTCTGTCATTGGACAGAAATGCCTGGACCAAATGCCTGTCATGGAAAAAGTGCTAAAGAAATAGAACAATCATTACTGTTAACCTCTGTGTATCCACTTAGAATCTTAAAAGATTTGCTGTGTGTGTGTAATGTTCACCCTAGGGGTGCTTATCTTCGCTAAGGCACACTACCTAGAAATTGGTATATTGGGAATATATGTCTTACAAAATACATAGCTGTAATAGTGTGGATTTTTGTTCATCAAATATTAATTTTCCTCCTCTTCCTACTGTGGGCAAAGCATACTTCTTACTCCATGGATATTGGGACTTGCTCTGTAACTTGTTTTTGTTAAAGGGATATTATCAAACATGATGTAATGATTAGGCAGTTTGACATGGTTGTGCACTTTAATAATCCAGTACAAAAAGACCATGCCCTGGATGGCTCATCGTTTAAAGAAAATGAAGAAACATGCACAGTCTCAGCCTAGAATCAAATTTAGTAAATCCCAGCAGAACCAAACACAGCCACAGCCAAACCGCAGTCTCATGAGCAAAGACATAAGCACTTTTGACACGGATTGGAGGAAGTTTATTATGCAACATTATTACGGCAAGGAGATGAATAAGATGCCTAGCAAATAGACTACTAAAGTGTTCAAATAAGGGCAGATATGGTACAGTGTATTTCTCAGAATCTCTCTGAGAACCTACCATGTATCCGAGGCCATGAGGGTTGGCCACTTGGGTCTGAGATGTGTTTGTTACTGTCAGAATTAGCACCACGGATAGTTAGGAGAAAAGAAAATACACTTAGGTGGTGCCTGGGTGGCTCAGTAGGCTGAGCATCCACCTTCTGCTCAGATCATGACCTCACGGTTTGTGTGTTTGATCCCCATGTTGGGCTTTGCACTGACAGCACAGAGTCTGCTTGGGATTCTCTCTCACCTTCTTTCTCAAAAATAAATAAACATTAAAAGAAGTTTTTAAAAAATGAAAAAAAAAAAGAAAATTAAGTTGGGGAATACTATCAGGAAATATGCAAAATAACAGTAACAGACAAAGCAGATTTGAACTGTTAAACATCAACTCTGTTTTAGCCTAAACAAAGGGCTAAAAGTCTCACAGTCCATATTCCTCAAAAACAATTTTAGGGAACTGTTTGAAGACATGGCTTCAGAAATACAATATAAATATTGGAAACAAGCAAAGAGATTACTGGGTGTTCTTTCACTGTAGTGCTATGATATAGCATGATGCACTCACTTCCTATTGGTGAGGCTATTTTACAATTTAGTAAAAACAGATGTTATCTTATAGAATTTATAGTAGAGATGGAAATTTCTGCCTGATGAACAGAAAACCCAGCAATCTTATTCTAGCATCTTCACTGCCCATAGATACCTATTCAAATGCAATTTGAAACATTTTTAACATCTCATTGACTACATAATTAATTACCAAATTGAATAAAATCTTTGACAGACATTCATTTCGTATTTGTGTGAGAGTCATTTTTTTAACTTTTTGAAAAGTATACTTTAATAATCTAAACACAAACTGGGACAGAAGAAAGACAGAGGTCTGCCTTTAAGGTTGGTACATAGGCCAGTCACCTGGCTGAACTGTAGTGCAGCACTCCCTCTCCCACAGCACACACCTTTCCCAGAATTCTAGGGCAGAGAAAAGAAAGAAAAGAAAAGAAAAAAAAAAAAGAAAGAAAAGAAAAGAAAAGAAAAGAAAGAAAGAAAGAAAGAAAGAAAGAAAGAAAGAAAGAAAGAAACAAGCAAACAAACAAACTAGAAATTCAAGCAGGGACATCCAGCTACATCTTAGACATCACATCTTACCCAAATGGTAAGAAGGGGGACCACATGAGATATAGCTAATAGCCACAGCATTTTGAAGACTGAAGGCCTGTTACTCTGCTGGGTTTTTATATTTGTGTGTTTTCTTCTTCTTTTTTGTTTTTTTGTTTTTGTTTTTGTTGTTGTTGTTGTTGGTTTTTGTTGTTGTTGTTGTGGGGTTTTTTGGCTCCTTGCAGAATTTAGAAGGAGATAGGAAAACCAGCAGAGAGCTGGTTACTTATAAATCTCACAAGGTGGCATGGCAAAGACTGACAGTTACTTTAATGAGCAGTTACTTTGCCCATGACCATTTGGATTGTAAGTGATAATAGCTCTCCGGGGGTGTGGGGGGATTGCTTCTAATTCAGAGAAAACTCAGAGGTCTTAAACATTAAATAAATTGGTGCAAACCATAAACATATTTTCAAAATATCTCCAAAAGAATTCCACAAAAATGTTCAACAGGTGCTCTTAATTAGGTACTGGAATTTATAGGTCCCCTAGCTAATTTAGAAACTCTCTCAAGTAACTGAAAGTACCTCTTCAAACTCTACTACATTATTCTCTATTTTTCCCAACTGAGTGAATATGAGTTTTCAAGCTCCCGGCAGATGCAAGTTTAAATTAATTTATTATTTTCAGAACCCAAGGCAGAGGTCCTAGTCCTCGATCATTTTTCTTGTCAATATGTAACGATGTGTTAGCCTGGGTGTTACCTAAATATTTGAAGGGAGACAAACAAGGCTTTTCCACCAGATGACATTGTCGGTCTAAAGATATATAAACTTTAAATTTTTGGTCATATACACCAGTAATTCCTCAAGTCGTTCTAAAAATTTTTGTCATTCCTCATGTTCTCTCCTCATTCTGTGCCTTTGCTCTTTCATATGCCTGCAATTACTTTCTCTCTTTTGTTCATCAGGCAAACTGGTATTCTTTTTTTAGATTTGCCCTCAATTAGAACTTTATCAGATGGAATTCTAAATCCACTTTTCCCAGGAAATGCATGCATAAACCAACAGCATAGCATTTCTTATAATGTATGTTACTGGCTTATTTACATGTTTCTCTCCATAAGAAACATAACGAAGATTGCTACAAATTAGTTTCTCTATGGCCTCAGCCAGCTAGGAACTAACCTCACCCACCAACACCCCTGCAGCAGTTATAGCTAGACCTCTTAGCCAGCCATGCCGAGTGCCAGCCATGCCTGCCAGTGTGCCTATAGTACTCTCAGCCAGTCACTCTAGACAGCCAGGATGGGGGCCAGTGCCTCCCAAAAGTACACCAACAGCAGTCACAGTCCAGTCACAATGAAGGAAGCATGTAACCCACAGAGAGGACACCCCTGGAGTGCCTGATTGCAATGACCAGAAGTGATTGTGTTACTGGGCCCCACAGTACACCTCCTACATAAGGCCACTACTTTTGAGATCAGTAAACATAGCTAACCTACCTAATACATAAAACCAAACACAGAGTCAGACAAAATGAGAAAGCAGTGAAACACATTCCAAACAAAATAATAATTAAAAAAAAACTTCAGAAAAATAACTAAATAAAACAAAGATACGCAATCTACCTGATAAAGAGTTCAAATAAATGGTCATAAAGATGCTTCCCTAGACTTGAGAGAAGAGTAGATGAACTCAGTGAGAACGTCAACAACAACAACAACAACAACAACAACAACCAATCAGGGTTAAAGAATATAATCATTGAAATGAAAAATACACCAGAGGGAATCAGCAGCAGATTAGAGAATGCAAAAGAATAAATAGTTGATCTCGAAGATAGGGTAGAGGAAATCACTCAAGCTGAACAATAAAAGAATGTTAAAAAAATGAGGCTAGGTTAAGGGACCTTGAGGACAATATCAAGCACACAAGCATTCACATTATAGTGGTTCCAGAAGGAAAAGAGAGAGGTAAAAGGGCAGAAAACTTATTTGAGGAAATAATAGCTGAAAATTTCCCTAACCAGGGGAAGGAAACAGACATCCAGTTCAAGGAATCACAGAGAACCACACCAAGATACATAATAGTAAAATTGTCAAAAGCGAAAGAAAGAGAATCTGATAAAACAGCAAGAGAAAATAGACTTACACATAAGGGGAATCCCATAAGGCTATATCAGCTGATTTCTCATCAGAAACTTTAAAGGCCTTCTGGCATGACAATGGCATGTTATACTCAAAGTGCTGAAAGGAAAATACCTACAAGAATACTCTACCTGGCAAGGTTATCATTCATAGATGAAGGAGAAATAAAAAGCTTCCCAAACAAAAGTTAAATTCATCACCCAAAGTCAGCCTTAAAAGAAATGTTAAAGGAATTTCTTTAAGCAGAAAATGAAAGGTCATAACTAGAAGAAAATTATAAAAAAAAATCATTGGTAAAACAAATAGTAAAGATAGTAGATCAATCACTTATATAGCTAGTATGAAGGTTAAAAGACAAAAATAGTAAAATCAATTATATCTACAAAAAGTAAGGGATACACAAAATGAGAAGATATAATATTATATCATATGCATAAAGTATGGAGTGAAAGAGTAAAAAACTTTAGTGCTTTTAAGAATGTATTTGAACTTAAGCAACCATCAAATTGATAGAGACTGCTCTATACATAGGATGTTATATATAATCCTCATGGTAACCACACCAAAAACTTATAATAGATACAAAAAATATAGAGAAAAAGGAATCTAAACATAACACTGAAGAAAGTCATCAAAACACAAGGGAAGAGAACATAGAAGAAAGTAACAGCTAATCTTTGACAAAGCAGGGAAGAATAGCCAATGGAAAAAAGACAGTCTCTTTAACAAATGGTGCTGGGAGAACTGGACAGCAACATGCAGAAGGATGAAACTAGACCACTTTCTTACACCATTTACAAAATGGATAAAGGACCTGAATGTGAGACACAAAACCATCAAAACCCTAGAGGAGAAAGCAAGAAAAAACCTCTCTGACCTCAGCTGCAGTAATTTCTTACTTGACACATTCACAAAGGCAAGGGAATTAAAAGCAAAAATGAACTATTGGGACCTCATGAAGATAAAAAGCTTCTGCACTGCAGAGGAAACAGTCAACAAAACTAAAAGGCAACCAACGGAATGGGAAAAGATATTTGCAAATGACATTTTGGACAAAGGGCTAGTATCCAAAATCTATAAAGAGCTCACCAAACTCCACACTCAAAAAACAAATAATCCAGTGAAGAAATGGGCAGAAAACATGAATAGACCTTCTCTAAAGAAGACATCCAGATGGCCAACAGGCACATGAAAAGATGCTCAACGTCGTTCCTCATCAGGGAAATACAAATCAAAACCACACTCAGATACCACCTCACACCAGTCAGAGTGGCCAAAATGAACACATCAGGAGACTATAGATGTGGTGAGGATATGGAAAAATGGGAACCCTCTTGCACTGTTGGTGGGAATGCAAACTGTTGCAGCCACTCTGGAATACAGTGTGCAGGTTCCTCAAAAAATTAAAAATAGATCAGGGGCGCCTGGGTGGCTCAGTTGGTTAAGCGGCCGACTTCAGCTCAGGTCATGATCTCACGGTCCGTGAGTTCAAGCCCCGCGTCGGGCTCTGTGCTGACAGCTCAGAGCCTGAAGCCTGTTTCAGCTTCTGTGTCTCCCTCTCTCTGACCCTCCCCCGTTCATGCTCTGTCTCTCTCTGTCTCAAAAATAAATAAACGTTAAAAAAAATTAAAAAAAAAAAATTAAAAATAGATCTACCCTATGACCCAGCAATAGCACTTCTAGGAATTTACCCAAGGGATATAGGAGTGCTGATGCATAGGGGCACTTGTACCCCAATGTTTATAGCAGCACTCTCAACAATAGCCAAATCATGGAAAGAGCCTGAATGTCTATCAACTGATGAATGGATAAAGAAATTGTGGTTTATATACACAATGGGATACTACATGGCAATGAGAAAGAATGAAATGGCCTTTTGTAGCAACATGGATGGAACTGGAGAGTGTTATGCTAAGTGAAATAAGTCATACAGAAAAAGACAGATACCCTATGTTTTCACTCTTATGTGGATCTTGAGAAACTTAACAGAAGACCATGGGGGAGGGGAAGAAAAAAAGACATTAGAGAGAGAGGAAGGCAAAACAAAAGAGACTCTTAAAAACTGAGAACAAACTGAGGGTTGATGGGGGGTGGGAGGGAGGGGAGGGTAGGTGATGGGTATTGAGGAGGGCACCTGCTGGGATGAGCACTGGGTGTTGTATGGAGACCAATCTGACAATAAATTTCATATTTTAAATAAATAAGTAAATAAATAAATTAAATAAATAATAAATAAGAAAATAACAGCATGAACTACAAAAACAACCAGAAAACAATTAATTAAATGCAATAAGTATGAGTTGACCTTTGAATAACACACATTTGAATTGCATGGATCCACTTATATGCAGGCTATTTCCAATAAATACAGTACAGTACTGTAAATACATTTCCTTTCTTATGATTTTCCTAATAACATTTTATTTCCTCAAGCTTACTTTATTGTAAGAATTCAGTGTATAATACACATAACATACAGAGTTAATCAACAATTTAAGTTATAAATGAGACTTCTAGTCAACAGCAGATTGTTAGTAGTTAAGTTTTGGGAAGCCAAAGTTATATGTAGATTTTCTATTGCATACAGCTTTGGTGCCCCTAACTCTGTGCTGTTCAAGGGTCAACTGTAGATACCTATCAATAATTAAGTATAAAGGGACTAAATGTTTCAATCAAACGACAGAGTAACTGAATGGATAAAAAATCAGATACATTATATGTTGCCTAGAAGAGATCCATTTTAAACCTAAAGACAAATATAGATATATACACATACAGGAAGGGGATGGAAAAGATATTTCATGGAAATGGAAAAGGTAAAAAGCTGGGTAGCAATACGTATACAAGACAAAATAAACTTTAAAACAAAGACTATAAAAAGAGACAAAGACATTACATAATGATAAAGGGATTGGTACAGCAGAAATATGTAACAATTTTAAATATCCATGCACTCAACATATGATATCCTAAATATATAAAGCAAATATTAACAGATATAGAGTAATTGACAATAATAATATAATAATAGAGGACTTTAATACCCCACCAACATCAATGGATAGTTATCCAGAACAAAAACCAATAAAGAAACAGTGGCTTTGAATGATACATTAGATTACATGGGCTTCACAGATATATACAGAATATTCCATTCCAAAACAGAGGAATACACATTGTTTTCAAGTACACATGAAACATTCTCCAGGATAGATCTCATGTTAGGCCACAAAACAAGTCTCAGTAAGTTGAATAAGATTTAAAATCATATCAAGCATCTTTTCCAATCACAATATGGAAGCAGAAATTACAATTACAAAAAAAAAATTAGAAGAAAAAAACACATGGAGCCTAATGAACATGTTACTAGTCAAAGGAGCTGATGAAGAAATCAAGAAATAAATAAAAAAATATATATGGAGACAAATGAAAATGGAAACGAAATAGCTCAAAATCTTTGAAACACAGCAAAAGTAGTTCTAAGAGAGAAGTTTATACAACACAGGCTTACCTCAAGAAACAAGAAAAATCTCAAAAAATATGACCTTACAGCTAAAGAAACTACAAAAAGAACTAACAAAGCTCAAAGTCATTTGAAAGGAAAAAAAAAAGTAGGGGCGCCTGGGTGGCTCAGTTGGTTAATCGTTCAACTTCGGCTCAGGTCATGACCTTGAGGTCTGTGAGTTCGAGCCCTGAGTCGGGCTCTGTGATGACAGCTAAAAGCCTGGAGCCTGTTTCGGTTTCTGTGTCTCCCTCTCTCTCTGACCCTCCCCCGTTCATGCTCTGTCTCTCTGTCTCAAAAATAAATAAACGTTAAAAAAAAGAAAGGATAAAAATATATATTTCTGAGCAAAGCGCCTGGGTGGCGCAGTCGGTTAAGCGTCTGACTTCAGCCAGGTCACGATCTCGCGGTCCGTGAGTTCGAGCCCCGCGTCAGGCTCTGGGCTGACGGCTCGGAGCCTGGAGCCTATTTCCGATTCTGTGTCTCCCTCTCTCTCTACCCCTCCCCCGTTCATGCTCTGTCTATCTCTGTCCCAAAAAAAAAAAAAAAAAAAAAAAAAAGTTGAAAAAAAAAAAAACTAGAGACTAGAGAAATAATAGAAAAGATCAAACTAAAAGTTGGTCCTCTGAAAATATAAACAAAACTAATAAACCTTTAGCCAGATTCATCAAGAAAAAAAAAGAGAAAGGACACAAATAAATAAACTCAGAAATGAAAAAGAAGTTACAACTGATGCTCCAGAAATACAAAGGATCATGAGACTACTACTAAAAATTGTATGCAGACAAACTGCGCAAACTATAAGAACTGGATACATTTTTAGAAATATAAAATTTTCCAAACCTGAATTAGGAAGGAATAAAAAATCTGAATAGACTAATTACTAGTAACAAAATTGAACTGGTAATTAAGAAAAACTGCCAAGAAACAAAAATCCAGGACCAGATGGCTTCACAGGTTAATTATACAAATTATTTAAATGAGAGTTAACATTTATTTTCAAACTATTCAGAAAAAAATGGAAGAGAAATAAATGCTGACAAATCCATTTTATTAGGCCAGAATTACCAATACCAAAAACACAGACTCAAAAAAAAAAAAAAAACCCAAAAAAGCAGACATTATTCCTGATAAACATAGATAAAATAATCTCAACAAAATAATAATAAACCAAATCCAATAATAGATTAAAAGGATCATTTACCGTGACCAAGTGAGATTTATTCTCGGAATGCAAGTATAGTTTAATATCCACACCTCAAATGATGTGATACACTACATTAACAAAATTAAGGGTAAAAATAATATGTTCAATTCAAGAGATGCAGAAAAAGCATGTGACAAAATTCAACATCCATTCATAATAAAAACACTCAACAAAGTAAGAAGGAACATGCCTCAACATAATAAAGGCCATATGTGATGGACCCACAGCTAACATCATAAATCAATGGTGAAGACTGAAAGTGTTTTCTCTAAATCCAGGAACAGGGCAGGGATACAAACTCTTGCCACTTTCATTCAACATAGTACTGTAAGTCTTACCCACAGCAGTCATATAAGAAAACAAATGAATAAAAGGAATCCAAACTAGTAAAGAAGTTAAACTGTCATTATTTGCAGATGACAATACAGTATATACCCTTAATCCACTCCCTCAAAAAACTATTAGAATAAATGAATTCAGTAAAATTTCAGTATATAAAATTAATACACAGAAATTTGTTTCATTTTTATATAGTAAAAAAGAACTAGCGGAAACAGAAATTAAGAAAACAATTCCACCTTTGGGGTGCCTGGGTAACTCAGTTTGTTAAGCGTCTGACTTCAGCTCAAGTCATGATCTCATGGTTTGTGAGTTTGAGTCCCATGTTGGGCTCTGTGCTGACAGCTCAGAACCTTTAGACTGCTTTGAACCTTGTGTCTCCCTCTCTCTCTGCCATTCCTCTGCTTGTGCTTTCTCTCTCTCTCAAAAATAAATAAATATTAAAAAAATTAAAAAAAGAAAACAGCAATCCATATCAAAATAACACCAACATTCTTCACAGAGCTAGAACAAACAATCTTAAAATTTGTATGGAACCAGAAAAGACCCCGAATAGCCAAAGCAATCTTGAAAAAGAACACTATAACTGGAGGCATCACAATCCCAGACTTCAAGACATATTACAAAGCTGTAATCATCAAGACACTATGGTACTGGCACAAAAACAGACACTCACACCAATGAAACAGAATAGAGAACCAAGAAATGGACCCACAAACATATGGCCAACTAATCTTTGACAAAGTAGGAAAGGATATCCAATGGAATAAAGACAGTCTCTTCAGCAAATGGTTCTGGGAAAACTGGACAGCAACATGCATAAAAATGAATCTGGAGATGACTTTCTTACACCATACACAAAAATAAACTCAAAATGGATGAAAGGCCTAAATGCAAGAAAGGAAGCCATCAAAATCCTAGAGGAGAAAATAGGCAAAAACCTCTTTGACCTCTGATGCAGCAACTTCTTACTCAACATGTCTCTGGAGGCAAGGGAAACAAAAGCAAAAATGAACTATTGGGACCTCATCAAACTAAAAAGCTTCTGCACAGCAAAGGAAACAATCAGCAAAACTAAAAGGCAACTGACAGAATGGGAGAAGATATTTGCAAATGACATAACAGATAAAGGGTCAGTATCCAAAATCTACAAAGAACTTATCAAACTCAACACCTAAACAACAAATAATCCAGGGGAGAAATGGGCAAAAAACATGAATAGACACTTCTCCAAAGAAGACATCCAGATGGCTGACACATGAAAAACTGCTCAACATCACTCATCATCAGGGAAATACAAGTCGAAACCACAATGAGATACGACCTCACACCTGTCAGAATGGCTAACATTAACAACTCAGGGAACAACAGATGTTGGCAAGGATACAGAGAAAGAGGATCTCTTTTGCACTGCCTGTGGGAATGCAAACTGATGCAGCCACTCTGGAAAACAGTATGGAGGTTCCTCAAAAAATTAAAAATAGAACTACCTTATGACCCAGCAATTGAACTACTAGGTATTAATCCAAGGGAGACAGGTGTGCTGTTTTGAAGGGACACATGCACCCCAATGTTTATAGCAGCATTATCAACAATAGCCAAAGTATGGAAAGAGCCCAAATGTCCACCGATGGATGAATGGATAAAGAAGATGTGGTATATATATACAATGGAGTATTGGTTGGCCATGAAAAAGAATGAAATCTTGCCATTTGCAACTACATGGATGGAACTGGAGGGTATTATGCTAAGCGAAATTAGTCAGTCAGAGAAAGACAAATATCATATGACTTCATATGAGGAATTTAAGATACTAAACAGATGAACATAAGGGAAGGGAAGCAAAAATAATATAAAAACAGGGAGGGGGACAAAACATAACAGACTCTTAAATATGGAGAACAAACTGAGGGTTACTGGAGGGGTTGTGGGAGGGGGATAAGTTAAATTGGTAAGGGGCATTAAAGAATCTACTCCTGAAATCATCGTTGCACTATATGCTAACTTGCATGTAAATTTAAAAAAAAAAACAAATTAATTAATTAATTAATTAGTTTAAAAAAAACAAAGAAAAAAGAAAGAAAAGAATTCCTTTTACAATGGCATCAAAAAGAATGAAATGCCTAGGAATAAATTAACCATGGAGGTTAAAGACCTTGATGAAATAAATTGAAGATATCACAAATAAATGTAAAGTTATACCATGCTCATGAATTGGAAAAGTATTGTTTAAATGTCCATACTGCCCAAAGTAATCTACAGATTTAATGTACTCTCTATAGCAGTTTTCACAGAACAAGAACACATAATCCTAAAATTAGTATGAACCACAAAAGACCCCAAATAGCCAAAGTAATCTTGAGAAAAAAGAACAAGCTGGAGGTATCACAATCCCAGATTTCAAATTTCAAAGTTATAATAATCAAAACAATATGGTATTGGCACAAAAATAGATCAATGGAATATGATAGAAAGTCCAAAAATAAACCCATGCTTATTTAGCTAATAAAATGTCTTCACTAAATGATGTTGGAAAAACCAGACTACCAATATGCATAAGAATGAAACTGCACCATTTTCTTACACTACACAGAAAAATAAACTCAAAATGGATTAAAGACTGAAATGTGAGACCCGAAATGATAAAACTCCTAAAAGAAAACATAGGCAGTAAACTATTGGGCATCAGTCTTACCAATATTTTTCTGGATCTGTTTTTTTCAGCAAAGGGAAACAAAGCCAAAATAAATAATGTGACTACATCAAAATAAAAAGCTTCTACACAGTGAAGGAAACCATCATGAAAATGAAAGGGAACTTCCTGAATGGTAAAATATATTGCAATTAATATATCTGATAGGGGTTAATAACCAAAATACATAAAGACCTACAACTTGACAGCAAAAAATTAAAAAAAAAAATTAAAAAGGAATCTGATTAAAAAAATGGGCAGAGGATCTTAATAGACTCTGTTCCAAAGAAAATACATTGTAGACCAATAGACACATGAAAAAATGCTCAACATCACTAGTAATCAGGAAAATGCAAATACAATGAGATATCACCTCACCCGAGTCAGAATGACTAGAATAAAAAAGACTCACAATAACAAGTGTTAGTGAGGATGTGAGAATATGAAGAAAAGGACACTCTTGTGCACTGTTGTAAGAATGTAAACTGGTACAGCTAGTATGGAAAACAGTACGGTTGTTCTTCAAAAAATTAAAACTAGAATTACCACATGATCCATTAATTCCACTTCTGGGTATTTACCCAAAGAGACTAAAAACATTAATTTGAAAAGATTATGCACCCCTGTGTTTACTGTAGCATTATTTACAATAGCCAAATATGGAACTAACCTGTTTCCACTAATAGATGGATAAAGATACACACACATACACACATACATACAATGGAGTCACAGGGATCAAAAATAATTCACAGTGATGAAAAGTACAACATAGGGAATATAGTCAATAATATTGTAACAACTTTGTAAGGTGATGGATGGTAACTATACTGACTGTGGTGAGCATTTTGTAATGCAAATAATTGTTAAACCACTATGTTGTACACCTGAAACCAATATAATACTGTATGTCAGCTATATTTTAATTTAAAAAAAAAGGAGTGAGGCCATCATGAGGGCAAGAAGAAAAAGATATGCTTTTGAAGTTGGAAGGGGAATCAGGAGTCATAAGTTATTCAACAGAGCAAGGATTTTAGATTTTTTTACAGTGTGATGAGATACTTGATAGAGTGTTATATCTTGGGGCACTATCTTCTGGCCACAAACAGCTTTGTTGAGTAATCTCAACATACTATCCAAATATCCTTTTCTTTGGGCAGCACACTATGAAAAGATTGGAAAGCACTGCAAGAGAGTGTTTACTGTTGAGACTTTGATTTAATGTGATTTGGAGTTGCAGGATGTCTCCATTTGTTGGTTTAATGTCCTTCTGTCAACTTGCTTTATTCTATGAGCTAATGCTTGCCTGTTGCAACCTCTCAGTAGTGATTTTCCAGATCTTGTACCATGGATTAAAACCAATACACATGTGGGGCACCTGGGTTGCTCAGTCAGTTCAGAGTCCGACTTTGGCTCAGGTCATGATCTCGCAGTTTGTGCATTTGAGTCCCACGTGGGGTTCTGTGCTGACAACTCAGAGCCTGGAGCCTGCTTGGGATTCTGTCTTCCCCTCTCTCTCTCTCTGCCCCTCCCCCACTTGCACTCTGTCTCTGTCTCTTTCGAAAATAAACAAACATTAAAACAATAACAACAACAACAACAACAACAACAACAAGTGTGACACTCCTGAAAGTGGCATCTGCTTTGTGCTTGCAAGCCCTTGGCATCTTTTATACATAGGACACTTATTGAATGTCAGCTTGTGACCAATGAATTACTCTTCTAAGAGCACAGGTACAGCAATGAAAAAAAAAAACATTAAAATTCCTGTCTCTTTACGTTTACATTCAAATGAGGAGACAGGGAATAAATACTTAAAATACTAACAGGTTAGATGGTGACAAGTTTTAGCCAAGGAGAAAAATTAAGCAAGAAAGGGAAATAGTGAATGTAAACTGGATATTTACAGAATTATTTAGGCCATGAAATCCACAAAAGGTAAAGTACTGAGCAGGAAGGTATCTGGTAAAAGATAATTCCAGGCAGAAGGAAAAGAGGCGCAAAATCCTTGGGGCCGGAGATAGGTGCACAAAAGAGAAACAAAGCCAGTGTAATAATAATAAAGTTGGTATGCAAAAGTTTAGAGAAGTGAATGGGATGGGCGTGGTAGGTGGGCCAAGCTGTGTTAGGACTTTACATTTCACTCATTGATAAACTGGAAATCATTGGAGGGTCCTGAGTAGCAACCCTCTAACTGACCTCTAGAGAACAGATAAAGGTGACTTAGAGGACTGAAGGAAGGAGCACCAGCTACATAATGATTGTCAAGGACATGACACATTTAACTCTTTATGTTATCAAACTTGTTTGTCTTCATATATTATTTAAAAAGTAAGTATCATTCCATTACCATAAAACACAGGTGTTCATGATGGAAAAAAAAATTGTAGCCAAAAATTGAAAGAGAGAAATCACATAGTCCTAACACAAACAGATAAACAACATTAAAATATTGGTCAATATCTTTCCAGGCCTTTCTCTGTCTCTCACCCTACCAGCTATCTGTGTTTGTAGTGTGTGTGTGTGTGTATGTGTATCTTTTTACTCTTCACCCCATACTAAAGATTCCTTCACAGAAATGTTTGTTCTGAATGATATTGCTATTTCAGTCATGGTTAGCTCTACAAAATAGTAGTTTCAGTATGAATTAGTAATCATTGCTCATTTTTAAGCAAATGGACTTTTGCCATTTATCTGCAATAACTAATCATAATAGATTACAAATGTTTTCACATTTCATTAGATGGAACTTGTTTTGCTAGGATTTACAAATATTCACACAAAGATAGAGAATACCTGTGCCTGTGCATTTTTTGTTTTTTATTCAATACATATTTTTCATTCAGTCCCACACTAGGTAGAAGCCAGAAGCACTACCTGTGTGAAATAGCAAGGAATAATATTAAAATAACATTAAAAATTTAATGAGATACTTGGAATGAGAACTATGTTAAGAATTCTTTCAACTTGTGTTATACTAATATAATCATCCTTCATAAGGTAAATACCAAGGGAAATATTAAGCAAACTGTAAGTGTAAATTAAAAATTGAATAAATTATAAAACTGGCCAACTTACTGATGGAAATTCAAAAAATTAAAATGTTTACTAAAATTTCCTAATTATGATAAAATGTAGTTTTGAGAGAATAAATAAAGAAGCGTTATTATTGGGGTGCCTGGGTGGCTCAGTCAGTTAAGTGTCTGACTCTTGATTTTGGCTCAGGTCATGATCTCATGGTTCGTTAGTTTGAGCCCACATCAGGCTCTGTGCTGACAGTGCAGAGCCTGATTGGGATTCTCTCTCTCTCACTCCCTGTCTGTGCTCCTCTCCCACTTGTGCTCTCTCTCATACTAAATAAATTATATATATATTTTTTTTTTAAAAAAAAGAAGTGTTATTATCAATTCTCTAGAATCCTTTCATTTTGCAGCATGCAAAGTGCATCTTATGCAACAAATACAAGATAAAAATTTTGTTTCACATAGTCATATGTGAACTAGTTAAATAATATGTAAAATATTACAGAAAGTATATGCTTTCCAATGGGGACTATAAAATGCATCACTAAAAGGAAATGTTATAAAATTCATGACTTAGTGGAAATATCTTCAATAAAAATCAACAGACTTTTAGCTAATTGGTTAACTTTCTAGGAGGTATACATGACTTTTCTGATAATCAATATAAAATACAACTGAAGAAAAATTAAGAACCTCCTCTGTTATGACAATTTTACAGAACTTTATCATTTTCTCAGATCGCTAAGAAGATTACTGGAAAAGTGCTGTGGACTTATAAGATGATAAGAGTTTTTTTTTAAAGGCTATTGCTTTTTATTTGAAGGCTTGCAGGTGCAAATAATTCACTGAAGCCTGTACTATGGATTCAATTACTCAATGAAGGAACAAAAAAAGTGAGTCAATACAAAATTCTCTCTAAACATGTATGAATTTACCTACAAAAACTGGCATACATGAATGTAAATACAGACACCTATCCACAAAAGAAAAAAATATGGATTTGTAACAGTATTAAACATATATATGTATGAATGTATGTGTGTATATTTGTATGTATGTGTGTGTGTGTGTGTGTATGAAATATATATCAAAATGGATGTGGGTAAAATACAGTCTATCTCTCTCCTTACCTTCATACTTATTCATTATTTAAATATTAATATATTTTGAATATTTCTAGGGTAGATATGCAATGCCATGTCAATAAACGGTCAATGAATATTTCCTGAATACTTGTTGATAGCAAAAATATCATTGAATAGAATATTTTTATTTCTACAAGTCTATTTTTAATTAAAAATAATAAAACACTATTTTGAGAATTGCATTCCTAAAATTAAACTGCAAGCAAAATTTTCCTTGATTTATGATTAATTTTGGTTCAAGTGTTTTAATTTTTGGTCAATATAAAAAGTTTTTCACTAATATCCTGGAGTCATATTTTTGTGACTATAACAACAAAAATTAACTAGATGCTAAAAATAATATATGAATACAACACACGGATGTCAATATGCAATTGCAACTGCAGTGTCAATATGAAATTACACATGAAATCCTTTGTATAGAAAAATAACATATAAAACAATATACCAGGGTATAGATCTAAGAAGGGAAATATTAAAATAACATGATTTAAATATTTTTTTCCTATGGTCTCTAAATTTAGAGCTTTGAAAGAATACTTAAAACAGGATTAATACTAGATTTTCTGTCTGGGTGGGTCTCAAGGGTGTTTCTAGAATGTAATATGTATATGATTCAATTCTGGAGTCTAAAGGGGCCAGGTAGAAGCACATGTAAAAATAACCTGTAATCAAAATGTATTTCCCTAGATACTTTAACTCAAACATTGTCATGAGAAAGAGATGGGCTGAAAACAGAACTGTTCAGAGGTAATCTTGGAGAATATGATAGGCTACTTTGAGCTAAAGGAGACTCAGTTCTGAGTCAGTTTTAACAAGGGAAACCAGAGAAATAAAGTGTCTAGCAGTATGACATTATGGTGCTTCCCCAGGCAGAAAAATAACACCATGAGAGAGTAAACAAGTCCCTTTGTTATTTTCCTGAAAAGTGCTATAAAACATCTCAGTTACCAATAGATTGCAGTATTAGTAACTACCATCTAAAGAAGGGTTTATCAGCCTTGGCCCTATTGCCATGCAGGGCTGGATAATTCTTTGTTGTGGGGAGCTTTCTTGTGCACTGTGGGATATTAAGCAGCATCCCTGGCATCTACCCACTAGGTTACAGTGGTATCTTCCAATTCTGACAATCAAAAATACCTTCAGACATTGCCCAGTGTCCCTGGGAAGGGTAGGAGATGTGGTGAGCAGGGAATTGCTTCTAACTGAAAATCACTGCTCTAAATAGGATAATAAAAAAGAATTAACATACGTTACCTACAGATTTTTTTTTTCTGGCTCTCTCTCTTAGTTTGATTTAATATTTTCCTTTCACACATTTGCTCTGCCATGTTTATAAACACTTAAATACTTTCATACTGAATCAACAAAAATGAAGTCTTTAATCATTTCTGATCTATGCTTCATGAAAATCTCCTTTACCAGTAAATTTTTCTGAAATGTGACTTAAGTTGTAGTTTTCCTTGATATTCCATAAAAAAGGGACAGTTATGTTTTATCCCTACTCATGAGAGTAAAGTGAGAAAAGAAGGATGTGTGTGTGTGTGTGTGTGTGTGTGTGTGTGTGTATGTGTTTCTCCCAATTAACATTTGGAGAATCCCTAGAGAGGTATCCTACTATGACTGGAAAAGTTAGCTTAAACATTAGAGTTCACATGTAATAAAAACTTCAGTACTTCCTCCTTAGAAAATCTAACTTCTGGTTGCAATAATAAAAACCAGAATAATGAATTTAGAAAAATTCAGAACAATATCCAGAATATTGCTATAAAGCTTCCAAATGTGTCTATAGGAAGCCAGATATCAAATTCTATTTCTCTTTGCAAGACATACCAAGAGTTAATAAAATGTGGCTTTTTATAACATTTCTTCATTAATATTTACAAAATATATTTCTTTTTAAAATTGTATTTGATTTCTAACAAACCTTGTGAACCTTCCAAAGAATATGATGCCAGTAGAATTTATGAAAAGTTAGAGAAGAACATTTTACCCCCACTTTTAGTACTCTTCTTTCTTATTTTATAAAAGGAAGAAAAGTAACTAAAAAATGTCTTTTACTTTATAAAACTTTTTCTGTTGAAAAAGGGGTATGCCCTTCATAGCACTTTCCCCTCTTTTGGCCCAAAGAACTCTCAGTGGAATTCCTTGACAAACTTTTCAGTTACTGAGTACTTTCTACAAAAGTACATTGTATTACCTCTCCTTGGACAAGAGTGCTAGATGAAAAGCTAAGTGTTAAGGTCACACTCTCATTTCTTTTATGCTTTAACAAATCCAGAACTATTGAAAGATAAGGTATTGATTCATTAACGCTTTGCAGTGAGGTGGTGAGCCATTAGGATTCATGATATCAATTGTCCTGAGAAATCACACTCATGGACTTATTAGTAAGATGAAATTTATAATTTCATTATAAATGAAATTATAAATATAATTTATAAATTATTTATAATTTATAAATTACATAATTTATAAATTATAATTTATAATAATTTATTATATAAATGTTATATTTATATAAATATTATATAAATGTTATAATTTATAATTATAACATTTGTTTTCCCAACTATATCACATGCGAAATTTATAATTTCATTACTCTCTACCAATCCTGAGTGAAATCTGGTTTTATACTCCTTCCCTCTTACTAAAGTTCTATCCCAGGTGCATAGGAGACTAACAAATGATCCCTGAATGAAAGTCGGTGATAATGAGAGATCTCACACTTGTCTGTGATGAACAATTCTAACCATATTTATGAAAGTTGGAAATGTAACATATGGTTGCCTCAGAGAGTAGGGCAGAAGAGAGCACCAGAGTAGCATGTCAGCTCTGTTTCAATTACATGTAGGATAAACAAACAGAGACTCCACGGTGCAATCATATTGCTTTCAAGAGTACCCTGGAGTCAGCTAAAAGTGGTTATCTCCATACCCAAGAACCAGGTTATGCAGGCGGAAACCTTGCTGTTTTTAATTACCATGTATGCTTGTTAAAGGACTATAAATATGCTTCTTGCTCTACAGTTCTACAGAAGCTTGTACAAAGAACAGAGGTGACTTCCAACCTCCCCTTCTGAATCAAATGGCTAGAGCTGTGCTAATTCAACATGTATTCATTTTTAAAGTTTCTATATTTGATTACTAGGTTATGATATTAGAATGCGGCAGCATAATTCAATTTTCTTCATGAGAGCCTATACCAGATGATGTAGTTGGTAAATAAAAATACATTATGTAGTTGGTAATAAAAATACATTTCAGTCTCCAACAAGTTAAGTTAGTCTCAGAAAAAAAAATTATAAGGCTTCACTCTGATAACTCAGAAATGTAGATGCACCAATGATAAAAGGAAATTCAAGCTAATTCAGTCTGAGGCATTAATACGTAACACAAAACAACAAAATGTCATAAAAAATGTCTATTGTCTTTTGTCTTTTTTTCTCTTTACTTTCTCTTTTTATCAAAATATAATGTTAATTGGGGTCCTATGGAATAGTCTCTCAATGAAATCAAAGCATTATCGCTGCTTTTTGCACCTTTCCGGTAAGCACTCTTCTATCACTGTACCTGGCAGAGAGGTGTGGTGTGATAATGGGCTTAGTCTCTGTTGTCAGACTAACATGGGGCACACTTAGTACTTGTTGTGAAATCAGGCCAGTTATTTATCTTCTCTAAACCACCATGTTTTTGTCTATAGAGCAGGAATAATGACAGGGCCTACTACTTACAGTTGTTAGGGGTACTGAATGAGGTGAAAACACCACAGAGTGGAAATTACAGTTGTTTTGCTTACTGGGTATGCCCAACACCTACACAGGTAACTGGCATATAACATACTCATTACATATTTTGTCAAATAAATGAATGTATGAAATGCATGGCATTCAGCTTACTGCATTGTAATGATTTGTTTCCCCAACTATATCACATGAGAACTAAACATATAACTGCAGGAAGACATTTAACTATAATTTGTGTACTCAGAATGCTGTGCTTCACCCCCTGTAGTGACAATAATCATGACCACACACTCCCTTATTTACTACAATGTTTTCTGATTTTCCA
Organism: Panthera tigris; assembly: GCF_018350195.1. Classification (NCBI taxonomy): domain Eukaryota; kingdom Metazoa; phylum Chordata; class Mammalia; order Carnivora; family Felidae; genus Panthera; species Panthera tigris. The sequence continues at coordinate 129,269,197 of NC_056663.1, forward strand.
GTGGTTACTATACTTAACCAGTTGGAGAATATGATATTCTTTCAAGTTAAATTTTCACTTATGTGTTTTTTGTGTTATTCAGGCCTATTTAATTATTGTTTTATTCTTATTGAAGTTGAAGGCATTTTTAAATGTCTGATGGGACTAAACAGGGTTAAACTGGGTTCCTATGCAGCAGAGCTGTTCATATAAACAGACATAAAATGTGTTATTTACATACAGAAATAAGAGAATATAGAAAAGTGAGCAGAAAATATTGAAAAGCACTAAGTGTGCCTGTGTCTGATACTCAGAGGTATTTCATAAGTATCTCTTCTCTTCCCCTATAAAAATCTGTAAAATAATCCTAGAAATCAATAAGCTGATAGGAAATCTCAAATTGTGCTAAAGTACATGATATTTCTGAAATTACCACATCTCACAGTAGACATGTTTGTTATGGTAATTATAACAACATTAAAAGACATTGTGACTGCACCTATGTATTCTGACAATCTCTACTCATTTGTGGTTGGTTGGTATGTCATTTTATATGATTTTATGTCCCAGGGCTCAACACATTTTAAGCTAGCAAACATTTGCTAAATAATATTTTAAAAATAATGTCAATTCATATAAATCATGATTTCTTAGGAGAGTTTGGTTGATGAATCAAACTTATACTCAACCCAATATTTCTAAGTATTTCACCTCATTCTATTTTATTATTTTTTTTTTAGTTAAAATTAAGTAGAATGGAGACTAGAGACCTCTTTGGGCAGACAAAAAGTTCACATAAATTAGAACTAAATCTATCTCATTTCATAACCATATTTGAAACTTAAACCTAGGTTATTTCTTGTAAATGCCTCTGAAAGTATAAAAGAAACTTAAGTCAACCTTCCCCAAAATGGTATGAAATAGTCACTTAACCAATCTCCTGCCATCTGGAAACATCTATTGTAATAACCAATTGTTGTAAAGGGTAAACAACCTCATTTTCACTTTTAAGCCATCCTATAACTTCATGCCATGGCGCTTCACAGCAGTCTTTGAATTTGAAGGCTCCCAGTTTACAAACTGTTCTTATATGCACCATAAACTCTTATTAAATACTGTTTATTGATTTAGTGGTTTTATTTTTGCTTTTTTTTGACACTTCTAACGCATAAAAATTGATTAAGAATGTCAAAATCTATGTTTTAAAACTTGGGAAATTAATTACTGATGAACAGTGGGAATTAGCATCTTTTTAAATTTTGTGTAGTTAAAATCCTATTGATAAGATATGAAATCGTGACAGTAAAACACAGACTGAAAATGCTTCTACTATTTACAAATTTTCTTTTCATCCTGTATAAATATTTTAAAAGTATAAATGTGAATAAAATTCTGAGAACACAAAATGTTTTTCTAACATTTTGATTAATGCTTTCTTCCAACTTACATAATTATTTTCTAATAATTTATTCTGATAATAGATTTTAAAAAGATCATCCTAAAAATATCAGAATCCTAATTTAGTATATATACATATATATTGTAATTATTTTTAGGCTAAACTGAAAGTGGGGCACCTGGGTGGCTCAGTAGGTTGAGCATCCACTTTGACTCAGGTCATGATCTCATGGCTCAGAAGTTCAAGCCCTGCATCGGGCTCTGTGCTGACAGCTTAGAGCCTGGAGCCTGCTTTGGATCTGTGTCTCCCTCTCTCCCTGCCCCTCCCTCCCTCACGCTCTGTCATTCTCTCTCACAAAAATAAACATTAAAAAATAAAATTTAAAAAAATTGAAAAAAACTGAAAGTAAGTGACAGCTTTGGTAATGCTACCATACTGACATAATGAATGTTGACCTATTTGTCTTATGATGAAAATAGTTTGAACCAATTAGTATAGTAGGAATCAGCAAATTAATAATGGGCTGGAAGTAAATAATGCCAAGAATTTCACTTTATACTAAGTGGTAGGAAAACACATTTAGAAAGATGAAGCTTGATTTGCTTACATATGAAAATTCCCAAAGACACTTTTCTCATTAAGTAAAAAATGTGAATCATGTACCATGAGAATTGAGTGAGACCATGTTTTTTATATCATAAAGGTTGAAAATATGATACATGATTTAGGAGAAAATATGGAAAGCCTTTAACACTAAATTAGAGGGCAAAAAACTTACATGAAATCTATTTGTTTTGGTTGAGGCAAATTATCTATTTCTAGATAAAGCATAACATATTGTTTGGGAACAAGAAAGCCATTTTTGTTCACACATTTAAATGTTATACTTGTCACTGAAAATCTCCAGAGATATTTACAGAAGAAAAATGTGCCTAATGATAAGGTTGTAAGGAGGTAAATGACTAAAAAATGTTGTTAGAATAACATTGTCACCATGAATTATTCTGACAAGTACAATACTAATACTTAGAAATACATTGTGAAGTAGCCTTGAAAAAACTCTATTATAGATATGGGGATGATCATTTATTTAAAAAATAAAGTTAAAATAAGCTGAAATAAGGCTGAGATAACATCAACACATCCTAAGCAAATCAGTAGACTGTTGATTATAAGCAGAAATATTTTTATAAAAAATAGAAATATTTGAAAAACTAATGGAAAGATTGCAACATACCTGAAGAATATGGTGTAAGTAATATGTTTATGTCATATCTTAAAAACTGAGATAGCATTACGTACATGTGACATTTTAAGGAGAAGGTATTCACAGGTTTACAAATTTTTGAATTAAGTTTTTCTCAAAAACTGATGGAATCAAAGGATTTTTATGTCAGCATATTTACCAAATGATAATTTTCACATTTTAATTAAAAGCAGATTAGTTCAGGGGTCCCTGGGTGGCTCAGTAGGTTAAGCGTCTGACTCTTGGTTTCAGCTCAGGTCATGATCTCACAACCTACTATGATATCAGAAAGACCCTGCGCTGGACCCTGCACTGACAGCACAGAGCTTGCTTGGGATTCTCTCTCTCTCCTTCTCTCACTGCTCTTACCCTACTGGTGCTCACTCTCTCTCTCAAAATAAGAACAAACATTAAAAAAAAAAAAAAAAGATTAGTTCAGAAAAAAGTACAATAGGCATTGGTGCTGTTTGTCAGTGTTTTTTGGTTTTCCCACTTCTGGGCACATGGTTGGTGGGTGTTTGCTGCCCCCTTACCTATGACCATATGACTCACTTTGTTTTGACCAATAAGATGTGAGAAGTGTTATGAGCCACTTCTGAATGGAAATTTAATATCTGATGTACAATTTGTGACTTACTCTCTTTCCCTCAAAGGCTGCAACATAACATACAAAGATTGTTCCACTAAACTGAGTCTTACAGTGAGGGCAGGCAGGTGCCTGTTGGCCAGCAATAGATGTATAGCTTAAGTGAGCAATCAATTCATCAATATATGATGTTAAAGTCACTAATATTTGGGAATTGTTGTTTCTTCAGCACAACCATGGATTCAGTTTATTTCACTCTATTTGGGGGGCTGTACAGTATAATGATGAAGGATCTATATTCTGGAATCAAGACTGCTTGGATTCATATCCCAGATTCATCACCATGTATTTGATATTAACTTGGGAATTTTATGTCAACTTGTTATGCCTCAATTTCCTCCCGTATAAAATGAGAATAACAATAGAATCTATCTTGTTTTGTTTAAGATTAGATGAGTCAACACACACAGAGCACTTAAACGTTTACTTGGCATGTAGTAGTACCTAATAAATATTAGCCATTATTCTTTCCATCTAAAAGAACTCTAGCACCTTGCATTTGCTTATGATTGTAATGTCACTATAACTGTTTATAATTATCATTTTAAAAATGAAATGTGATAGCTGCCTTATTAGAATTTTAGTTTTATTGTCTTTTTTTAGAAGCATCACACTCCAGAATGATGCATATATGCTATTTCTCTATTAAACAGAATATTTGATTTATAATCATATTATCTCTTCTAATTCTGATAAAGAAGAGTGAGTACAATATGAGAGCAATGATACCAATACTATTAGCCATCATCATTTGGAACATATTTATTTTACCCTGGTATTAGTAGACCAGCATATTCCCAGGGACAGCAGCACAAGTAGACTCAGCCTGAGTGACAGAAAGCATTGTGGACTAAGACTCTGAAGACTAACCCTGTGGTTGGGAGGCAGCTTTGCCCCCTTCAGCTTCTCAGTCCCTGTTACGGTTTTCCAACACTTTTGCTACCCTGAAAATCACTGTTGTAAAGCCTACTGACATCAGCTCTTGAGAGTCTAGACACTTAGAGAACAAAGAACATGAATACAACTCTCTTTAGTACCCCTCTTAGGCCCATAAGGATTTACATTTCAATTCTGAATATAGTTGAGCATGTCTTTGCTCTGTAAAACAAAAGAAAACAAAACAAAAACCAAACAAACATACAGAACCTGAAAATAGTACTTCAGTCTACACTCTGATAAGTGTTCTGTCGTGACTTTGGACAAGTAAGTAAACATTTTGAATCCATTTTCTGTTAAGTTGTGTAAGTACATCTGTAAAGCAAGGAGGATGAATTAAATTACCTCTAACCACCCCTCCACCCACCCCCCCGCATTTTTAAAGAGGACTGAAAAATCCTATACAATACATTCTATATTTTAAAGAGCTAATACCTCACTTGGGGTGATAAGAGTAGCACACATGAAATAGCCACGGATAAATTCAAGTATTCCATGATTCACCTACAAGGCTATAGAAGAAGTGTGTTTTAAAGTGCAGGTTCTGGGTCTGGCAGACCTATGCTTAAATGTAGCTTAGTAACTTTCTAGTTGTGTGATTTGGGCAAGTTACTTAATTTCGGTGTATTTCAGTTTTCTTGCTTGCAAAGGATACCACATAGGAATAGCTAGCTCACAGACTTTTATGAGGATTAAAACATTTAAAATATGTAAAGCCTTTAGAACAGCACTTGACACACAGAGCCAAAAATGTTAGCCATCAGTGAACTATAGAGGGCTTTAAAGAAGATAGAATTCAATTATGTCTAAGGAAGCCAGGTTATATGCTGCGGTGGAATAGGGAAAATAAAATTTGTTTTCTTCTTCATATGACAAAGCAAGAGAGAAGACATAGCTCTACTGGTTCAGGGAATGATGTAAGTAAAGGCACTGAGACTTGTGACTAGAAATAACACATTCTGTTTGTGAAATGGCAGGAAAACATACAAATCACGCTGCAAATGTTAGATTCAGTTTTTCTTATATGTGTTTTCTCTTAAGAGAATTTTCTACTGTACTTTTTGATACAAACTAAGTGGGAGAAAATGAAGTATAAAAAGGATAGACACTTTATAGGAATAAAACTATATCCAAAACATTTTGTTATTTATATTGTATTTTATATTCAGTAAAATATATAATGAGGTATATATATCATAACTAGAAGAACACAAAGAGAGCATATACTCTATTCTAATTAACTGAATGCATTACTGCTCCAGTGTGAGTAATTTTGTATAAATAGCAAATGGAAACAAAAAATAAAATGAGTAAATACTTATAATTTTAAATATGATATATAAGGTTAAAAAATGGACTACTCTCTTATTTTATAAAATAAAATTTTATAAAATAAAATTTTGTTTTATTTTATAAAAACATCCAGAATGTTTTTAAAAGTAACTTTTGTTTTTTAATTTTTTTTTTAGTATAGTTGACCCACAATGTTATCTTTGTAAAGGAATTTTACTTTTTTTCTCCAACTGAATCATGAAATTCTTGACTTTCAAAAATTGCAATTCTTGAAAGCTTGCCTTAAGTGAGAAATAAAAGGAAACAAAAAGTAATCTCCAAGAAAAGCAATCTTCTATCTCTTGCCTCAAACTGTGTTTTGAAACATTCAAAACACAGATGAAAAACCAAATATATAACTGCAATCTTGGTCAGATATACTTTTTTTACAAGGCATTTTTTTAACAATTAAAAAGAAATGAAAATTCCAGGAGACTGGGTTGACCATTCCATTCCAATCGAATATCACTCTCAGAATAATTGGTGGGAATGGAACAGGTGAGGAGGAGGAATTAAAGCAACTGACTTTTCTCCACAGAAGGAAAAGAGGGAAGTAACCTTGTCTAACTGCACGGACATGAAAACTAAATCTCCAGAAAAATAACCTAATAATACTTCCTGGGAAAAGTGTCTTTATATATGGAGTTTTTAATAGAGGTCCCTGATTAAGGATTGATTTGAGAAACAAATTTCAAAATCTATGGATTTATGAGCACAGCTCCCTTTGAAAAATGTCATTGTTGGAATATAAAATAGAGATGTTTCATGGATGAAACATTCTTTCTTCCCTGTGTGGTAACTCCGCAAAACCTCATTTAGATATCTGATCTTTTTATTCTGGACCAGAGAGTGGGTGTTCAGTGTGAGATGAAAGAGTTTGGAGAGCTGTCCCTCTTTCATCTGAGCTTTTTTTGTCAAAACCTTTCAAGTAATTAGTAAAGCTTGATATTGGGTAAGATCTATGATTTGTACTGGTCTAAATGGACAGTCTGATCCTTTGTGTTAGCTTATCAGATATTGCATATTCTTTTTCATTAAAAACCAACAGTAAATTTCTAATGGATAATGTATATGTGAAATTCTACTAGATGCTTTCTACTTTTTATATCAAATTAATTTAAAAAAAAAATCGGGAGGTTTCTAAAGCTCACCTCTGGTAACAGAGCATTAGAAAAACAATATTTAGTATCAATTTATGCATATATAAATGTTTATTCATTCTGTATTTCCATTAATGAAATGGATAGGGTAGCTTTTAAGATATTCGTCATTAATTTTTAGGGTCCTGTTCTTTAAAAAAAGTTTTGTTAATGTTTATTCATTTCTGAGAGACAGAGAGAGACAGAGCATGAGTGGGGACGGGCAGAGAGAGAGGGAGACACAGAATCTTAAGTAGGCTCCAGGCTCCGAGCTGCCAGCACAGAGCCCGATGCAGGGCTTGAACCCACGAACCGGGAGATCATGACCTGAGGCAAAGTCGGACGCCCAACTGACTGAGCCACCCAGGTGCCCCTAGGGTCCTATTCTTAAAATTCATGTAGCTACAACCAAATGGCAGTCAGATGATAGAGATCTCCAACAACATAAATCATAAAATTGTGTAAAAATTTTATTAAAGTATAAATTGAACACTAAATAAACAACAACACAATAACTTCTTAAAACATATTATACAAACCATGAGGTAAATAAAATTAAAATTTGTGTAGAATATTTATTACTAAGTGAAGTTACTTGTTCTTTTAAGTTGACTCTGCTATCCTTAGTGGGAAAAGGTACAAATAAATCTCTTTCCAGGTCAGAAATCTTGCCAGCCCTATGAAGAAGAAACTTCCATGAAGAACCTGAGTAGGAGGGCATGACATCTATTCCCTCTCCACAGACATTATATTCAAAATTTATGAATACACAAGCCTTTCAGGTTGTTATCAAAGTTCAAGTTATTGGCTATTTTTCCTCACAGGGGGAAAGAATATTGCATATCATAATGGTAATTACTGTTCCACCCCCCCCCCCAAAAAAAAAGCACCAAGGGGCAGAGATTTATTTTAGAAATAATAATCATACATAACATGGTATAATATGGCAAGACAGGAAGACCCTGAATTTACTTCCTCCACAGACACAACACATCTAAGCCTATTTATAGAGCAATTCCTCCTGAAAAACAGAGGGCTGACTGAACAAAAGATAGAACACACAGAGAGAATGGCAATAGAGATGAAGATGTGGTAATGAAGGGAACTCCCACCTCCAACACTCCTGGAAATTCAGGGGGAGGGATACCACTGAGGGGACTGGGAGCAGATCTGTCTGCCCTGGGCACAGAAAAGAAGCCATAGTGTAAAAGAGCAGCTAGTGTTTAAAATATGCAGCCTTAGAACTCCCACCACAGAGAGGGGGGAGCTGCTGGAACACTATGGTTTACATGCATCCTATACCTTGATAGGGCAGATGGCAACAGGGTCCAGGCACCATACTCAGCCTGCCACCTTAGCAAGACCCAGGCCTCTAGCCTACACCAGCCCCAGATACCTTGGAGCTCAAACAAACAAGCAAGCAAACAAACAAACAAAAAACATAGTTTAAAGCAAACAAACAAAAAAATTAGAATATAGAAGAATGACACCCAGAACCATACCAAATGGAGGGGGAGCTACTGGAACTTTCTCTGGTTTGGCGGGGGTGGAGGCATAGTGAGCACCACGGTTTATGTTCCCCTTCCACCTTGATAGCATGGACAGGAGCATGGTCTGGGTACTCTAACTAACCTACCACCTCAGTGAGCCCTCGGTCCCTGGACCACACCAGCCCCAGCTATCCCACCAAGCCAGCCCCAGTGTGGCAGACATAGGGACACCCCTTTTCAGCACTCACTACAGTTCCAGCTATCACATCAGGGTGACACAGGTTCAAAGCACTATGGAACACTCCAGACCTGTACCACTTTAGATCCAGACAGCTTGCTAGGGCACCTCCAGCACAGAGTGCCCCAAGACCTCCTGATTCACACCTGCTTTTTGGCTCCAGATGCCTCACCTAGGTGTCCGCAGCACTGTGTACCCTAGGATACCCCAGTTTGCAAACACTTCAGCTTCATTTACCCTGCCATGCTCCCACTGCATGGAAAGCCCAGGGAGCATCCTGGTCCATGCTCATTTCATCTTTGGCTGCCCTGCCAGGGTGTTCTCTGCACAGAGATCCCAGAGACTGTCCAGTCTCATGCCTACTTCAGCTCTACCCAACCAAGGCAGCCTCAGCACAGAATGCCCTGCAACACCAGCCCATGACAATCACAACAGATCATTCCATCCCAAAACAGCAGAATGCACATTCTTTTCAAGTACACATAGAACATTTTCTGGAAGAGATCACATATTAGGCCACATAAAAAAGTCACATTGATTTAAGAAAATTAAAGTCATGTCATGCATCTTTCCCAGCCACAATGGCATGAAACTGGAAATCAATCAGAAGAAAACATAAATGGAAAAAACACAAACACACGGAAGGTAAACAACATGCTATCAAACAACCAACAAAGAAATCAGAAGAAAATTAAAAAAAAAAAAATACATGGAAACAAATGAAAATGAAAACACAATGGTCCAAACCTCAAAAAATAAGAAAATGTTCTCTTTTTTTTTTAGAGTTTTTTTTTTTATTTATTTTGAGAGAAAGTGAGAGGAAGTGGGTGAGGGGTAGAGAGGAGAGAAAGAGAATCTCAAGCAGGCCCCGCACTATCAGTGTGCACAGCCCAATGCAGGGTGGAACTCATGAACTGTGAGATCACGACCCGATCCTAAATCAAGAGTCACATGCTTAACCAACTGAGCCACTCAGGTGCCCCAAATAAGAAAAATTTCAAATGAACAATTTAATTTGAAGGAACTAGACAAAGAAAAAAAAAAAGCCCAAGAACAGTAGAAGGAAGGGAATAATAAACATAACGCTCTGATAAACATATCAGAGCATAAATAAATGAAACAGAGATGAAAGAAAGAAAAAGAAAAGAAAGAAAGAAAGAAAGAAAGAAAGAAAGAAAGAAAGAAAGAAAGAAAGAGGGAGGGAGGAAGGAGAAAAGATAAAAAAAATAAGAGCTGGTTTTTTGAATTGATAAACAAAATTTGTAAACATTTAGCCAGACTCATCAAGAAAAAAAGAGAAATTTGGGGCGCCTGGGTGGCTCAGTCGGTTAGGCGGCCGACTTCAGCTCAGGTCACGATCTCGCGGTCCGTGAGTTCGAGCCCCGCGTCGGGCTCTGTGCTGACAGCTCAGAGCCTGGAGCCTGTTTCGGATTCTGTGTCTCCCTCTCTCTGACCCTCCCCCGTTCATGCTCTGTCTCTCTCTGTCTCAAAAATAAATAAATGTTAAAAAAAAATTAAAAAAAAGAAAAAAAGAGAAATTATTCAAATAAATAAAATCAGAAATGAAATGAAAGAGAAGTAACAATTGGCACCACAGAAATACAAAGGATTTTAAGAGAACTCAATGAAAAATTATATACCACAAAACTGAACTAGAAAAAAAATGGAAAAAGTTACTAGAAATGTACAATCTCCCAAAATTAAATGAGAAAGAATGAGAAAATATGAACAGACCAATTACTAGTAACAGAATTGAGCTGGTCATCAAAAAACTACCACAAACAAAAGTCCAGAATCAGATGGATTCACAGGTGACTTATAACAAACATTTAAAGAAGAGTCAATACCTACTTTTCCTCAAACTATTCCAAAAGGTAGAAGAGGAAGGAAAGCTTCCAAACCCATTCTATGAGGTCAGCATTACCCTCATACCAAAAACACAAAGACACTACAGGCCAATAACCCTCATGAACATACATGCAAAAATCCTCAACAAAATGTTGGCAAATCACATTCAATAATTCATTAAAAAATTATTCACCATGATCAAATAGGATTTACACCAGCTGATACAAATCTATAAATCAATTAACACCAAAATGAAAGATAAAAATCATATGATGATCTCAATAAATGTAGAAAATCATTAGACAAAATTCAACATTCATTCCTGATAAAAACCCTCAACAAAATGGAGTTAGAAGGAACACACCTCAACATGATGAAAGCTGTATGTGAAAACTACACAGCTAACATCATACTCCATGGAGAGAAGCTGAGAAAATTTTCTCTATGGTCAGGAACAAGAGAAAGATGTCCACTTTTACCATTTTTAAAAAATTTTTTTTTTAATGTTTATTTTTGAGACAGAGAGAGACAGAGCATGAACGGGGGAGGGTCAGAGAGAGGGAGACACAGAATCTGAAACAGGCTCCAGGCTCTGAGCTGTCACCACAGAGCCCGAAGCGGGGCTCGAACTCACGGACCGCGAGATCATGACCTGAGCCGAAGTCGGCCGCTTAACCGACTGAGCCACCCAGGTGCCCCCACTTTTACCATTTTTATTCAAATAGTCTTAGAAGTCCTAGCTACAGCCATCAGACCACAAAAAGAACTAAAAGTCATCTAAATTGGTAAAGAAATTTGAACTGTCTCTAGTTGCAGATGGCATGATACTATACATACAAAATCCTAAGGTCTCTACCTAAAAACTATTAGAAATAATAAATGAAATCAGTAACGTTTCAGGACACAAAAGTCAGTTGCATTTCTATACACTAACAACAAAGTAAAAAAAGAGAAATCAAGAAAACAATTCCATTTACAATTGCACCAAAAATAATACCTAGAATAAACTTAACCAAGGAAGTGAAAGACCTATACTCTGAAAATTATAAAATACTGATGAAAGCAATTCAAGATGACATAAAAACAAAATGAAAAGATCTACTATTCTCATGGATTGGAAAAATTACTATTGTTAGGATGTCCATAGTAACCAACGCAGCCTACAGTTCAATGTACTAAATATCAATAGCATTTTTACAAAAGCAGAATAGTCCTAATATTTGTATGAAACCACAGAAGACCTTGAATAGCAACAGCCATCCTGAAAAAGAACAAAGCTGGAGGTATCCCAAATCCAGATGCCAAGACATATTACTCAGCTGTAAAAATCAAAACAGAATAGTGCTGGCACAAAAACAGACATAGATCAATAGAACAGAATAGAGAGTACGGATATAAAACCATGCTTATATGGTCAAATAGTCTACAACAAAGGACGCAAGAACATACACTAGGAAAAAGATGGTCTGAAAAACTAGTCAGCTATATGCAAATGAAGAGACTGGATCATTTTCTTACATCACACACAAAAACTCAAAATGGAGGTGCGTGGTTGGCTCAATCAGTAGAGTATGCAACTTTCAATCTTTGGGTTGTGAGTTCAAGCTCAAAATTGGATGTGGAGATTATTTAAAAATAAAATCTTAGGGGTGCCTGTGACTCAGTTGGTTAAGCATCCGACTCTTGATTTCAGCTCAGGTCATGATCTCATGGTTTGTGAGAGTGAGCCCTGCATTGGGCTCTGCATTGACAGTATGGAGACTGCTTGGGATTCTCTGTCTTTCCCTCTCTCTGCCCCTCCCCACTTCAAAATAAATATTTAAAAATAAATATCTTTAAATAAATAAATAAATAAATAAATAAATAAATAAATAACAAAATAAAACTCAAATGTATTAAAGACCTAAATGTGAGTTGTGAAGCCATAAAACTCCTAGAAGAAACAGAGGCAGTAATTTCTTGGACATCAGCCATGGAAACATTTTTGTGGATATATCTCCTCAAGCAAGAGAAATAAAAGCAAGATAATTTTTAAGTGTATTTATTTATTTTGAGAAAAAGAGAGAGAGTGGGAAGATAGAGAATCCCAAGCATGCCCTGCACAGGCAGCTCAGAGACCAACTTGGGGCTTAAACTCACGAACCGTGAGATCATGACCTGAGCCAAAACCAAGAGTCAGATGCTTAACCAACTAAGCCACCCAGGCAACTGCAAAAATGAAATATTGGGATTACATTATAAAAAAGCTTTTTTTTTAAAAAAAATGTTTATTTTAAAAGAGAGAGAGAGAAAGAGAAAGACTGAGCTACTCAGGCACCCCTAAAAGTTTTGCACAGCAAAAGCAATCCTCAACAAAATGAAAAGGTAACCTACTCAATGTTAGAAGATATTCATAAATGATATATCCTATAAAAGGTTAATACCCCCAGTATATCAAGAACTTATACAACTCAATACCCCCAAAAAATCGAATTAAAAATAAGCAGAGATCTGATTAGAGATCTTCCAAAGGAGGCAAACAGATGGCCTACAAACACATGAAAAAATGCCCAACATCATTAATTATCTTGGAAATGCAAATCAAAACCACATTGAAATATTATCTCATACCTGTCAGAATGGCTAGAATCAAAAAGGCAAGAAATAGCAAGTGTTGGTGAGGATGTGGAGGAAGCAACCCTTATGCATTGTTGGTGGGAATGTAAATTGGGGCAGCAACTGTTGAAAACAGTATGGAGGTTACTAAAAAAATTAAAAATAGAAGTTTATACCTGAAACTACTATAACAGTATGTTAACTGAAATTAAAATAAAATAAAATAAATAAAAATAGAGATGTCTTATGACCCAGTAATTCTACTACTCGGTATTTACTCAAGGAAAACAAAAACATTAATTGAAAAGATACATGCACTTCTATGTTTACTGCAGCATTATTTACCATAGTCAAGATATGGAAGCAACCCAGTGTCCATCAACAGATGCATGGAGAAAGATGTGCTACACACACACACACACACACACTCACACACACATACACACACACACACACACACACACACACACACACACACACTGGAATATTACTTGAACATAAAAATAATGGGATCTTGCTATTCATGACAACAAGGATAGACCTGGAGCATATCATGCTAATTGAAATAAATCAGACAAAGAAAAACAAATACTATATAATTTCACTTGTATGTGGAATCTAAAACACAAAACAAATGAATAGGCAAACAAAAAGAAACAGACCCATAAATACAGAGAACTGATGGTTCCCAGAAGGAAAGGGGGGGATAGGCAAAATGGATAAAGGGGAGTGGGAGATATAGCTTTTCAGTTATGGAATGAATATATCACTGGAATAAAAGGTACCACATACAGAATATAATCAGTGGTATTGTAATAGCATTGTATGGTGACAGATGGTCGTTACAATTGTGGTGAGCACAGCATAACATATAGAGTTGTTAAATCACTAAGTTATACACCTGAAACTAATGTAACATTTTTTGTCAACTATAGTTCAAGAAAAAAAAATGTTAAGATAGCATAGAACTACATTTAGAGTTCCTGTAGGAACATATAGGCAAAAAAATACAACATTAAAAGCATCCTCTTTTAAAATTTGACATTTCCACCTCTAGCAGCAAGTTAAACATGGGAAAGAAAGTACCTTTTGTTTTCTAAATAAACAGAACTTCAAAACAACATCAAATTTAGGTAATTATGAAAAATGTTACCATTTTGAAAACTTTAGCAAGGAAGTTATGTGTGTCATAACAAAATCTTACGTGTGTAATAACATACTTATTTTAGACTCTTCATTAAAAAAATACAAACAGCTATATGTCATAAATCTAACTGGGAATAAGTTACCTACATTTTTTTTAAAGAGGTGAACAGTTTTAATATTTTTTGTTTTGTTTGTTTATTTATTTATTTTAGAGAGAGAGAGACAGAGAGAGAGAAAGAGTGCGTGTGAGAAGGGCAGAAGGAGAGGGAGCAAAAGAATCTCAAGTAGTTTCCACACAGTGCAGAGCCAGCACGGGGCTTAAACCCAAAACCCTGGGATTATGACCTGAGCCAGAATTAAGAGTCAGAAGCTCAACCAACTGAACCAACCAGGCAGGCGCCCTTAAGTTGCCTATATTTTAAAATATGATAAATAAAAAAAATTTAACATGCATATATTACAGAGCATGACAAATTAAATTTTCATGATTTAAAATATAGATAAAATGTGTTAATAAAACTATTTTCTTGGCTCATATGTTATACATGTTAAAGAATTAGGTATTCACATAGTCAAGATTTATCATCACAATTATTCCTATCCATAATGCATATTTCAGAGAAATCTATCTTTAATAATGCATAATGTATACACAATATACAATTATCTATATATCTGTAAATATAATCCATGTATAATATGTATTGAGTTTTGTCATTATAAAATCCACTAGTATTCTGAAGTCAGAAAAATAAAACAAAATTCTTTTGATCTGGAACACCTGAGCATAATCTATGACTTTGATATCATTAGAATAGTTACATGAACTTGAGAAAGCTCATACTCTTCAAATTCCACTTTCCTTATTAAGAAATGAAACATAATTAAGCTTATCATTCTCTTATTTTGAGTTAGCAACTGTTAGAGTATTTCAGGCACTCAGGAGTCATAGTTCAACATAATGCTTCCTTTCATCAATATACACTGTTGTACTATTTTCAATGGTCAGATATACTCTGATGCCTGTCATCAAATACCAACCTTAGCTTTGCAACACCCTGGAGTATAGTACAGTAAGTACAATGGTTCTTGCACATTTTTCTAAAAACACTTTCAATGTAATCAAATAAACACATTTTAATAAAGTAAAATTATTAACTATAAACATGCTCATTAATGTATACTCAGCCCAAGTTCCATTAAGAGAAAAAGGGAGAGAATGAAAGAACAGTTTCATTTCCTTGGCCGACATCCAAGGAAGCAACACTGAAACGTCTCACTAGTGTTAAAAAACAATCTTGAAATTGTACGATTTGAGGTAAGTGACCATTTTGTCTGTGTGGACAGTTTCTGCTACATAAGTGCTTGTAGGGAAAAAAGTAATTTTCTTCATTGACTTAATCTAGAATCCAGTTAATAATACAAGTTTTTCTTTTCTTTGCATCTTAGTCAAAATATCATTAAATTCTTTCTTCTTATTTAAAATGATATTGATCATTCAAGTTGATAAAAATCTTTACCAGGTGAGTGCTTTGTTGTAGGTGATGGGGTTTCTTACTTTATCTACATTTAAAGGTTTCAAATATAAAATAAGGCCATAAAAAGGAAGAGATAAGAATAGGATTACAAAATAAACTATAGAAAATTGTTAGAGAAACAAAATAGTTCTATCTTAGGTTATAAAAGAATGCATTAAGGGGCAAAGTCAACAAGGACACATACAATGTTTTCAAGTAAATAAATATATTTATAATTTTATTTTAACACCATGGTTTAAAGCCAACATGTGATCATTCATATTACATAATGATTCAAATAATTTAAGACATTTTATAACATATATCTGAATATTACTACCATTAATTATGATTATTTTGTTGTCTGTTTGAAAAAAATATAGAGAACTCCGTAAGACCTGCTTTCCTCTCCTTAGCTCTGTGGCTCTTCTGTTGCCAGGCACCCTGCTCACAACACTGAAACACTTCTGGGCTGTGTCACTTACCCTTGCAATAAACTACAACATTCAAGGGTGCCTTGTTCCACCTGGCCATTTAATAATTAAAGTGAGCTCTTCTAGAAAGGCAATAAACAAAACAAAACACAGAAATCAGGCAGCAATGCTAAGTCCAGGAGACAAGTGTTCTTTCATGATACATTCAAGAAACTTCCCTTAATATGAGGTCAGTCAGTATCCAATAAACTTTTTTCACATGTTCAGAGATATAAATAGGTTTCTGACTTTCTGTAGTTTGAATAAGACTCATTATGTATTTCATTTGAAGACACCCTGCTTTCATCTTTTGATCTCAATACAAGAGAAACAGAGAGAGAATTTAGTTCTTCAGTAGGAATTATCTCACTAGGATGGGAGAAACTAGTACTGTTTACAAACTTCCCCAATGTGCATAGAATATGTGATGAAATTAAATGAAGACTATAACCAGAGAGACAAATGAGATGGATGAAAAGGTTGAACAGAAAATGTGCACTGCCAAGTGGAATGTTACATTTAAAAATAGTTGCATATAATTAAGTAAGCCTATTTTTGTTGTCAAAATACAGTAAGAATAAGGTAGGAATATGTAAAATAAATATTTTATGCGATTGTGTACAAATGCAGAAAATGAAATATTTGGAGTGGAAACTAGCATATTACATGAAATAGCTAACATATGGAATGATGGAAAATTGATTTTATTCAATATTTCACATGTCACAGACTGATGATACATTGCTTATGGTCAAATGATTTAACCTAGGTTGAAATATTTACTGGTTTAAATAAACCTTCAGTGCATGTAGGATTCCACAGGGCCTTGAAAAGAAGAAAACAAAAGTAAATAAATGAATGACTTCAAATTAATGAAATGAAATGAAATTTTTATTTCATATGAAAATTTAAAACATAAACACTTAAAAAAGCAGAGACCAATAAAAAACTGTTTTACTTATGATTTTCTAAGTCAAAATTCCAATTAAAATTTATGAATGTTTATTAGTAATGCTTACACGTTCCTAACTTCCAATGAAATACATTTTATGCAAGTAAAAGAGGAAAGATCGATTGGCAAAATTCTATTATTTCCTTTGGTTTTGTGAATAAACAAAAACAAAAACAAAAAATAGTTTTACCCAACTCTTTCCTTTATGTATTTCTCAAATAAAATGGCTTAAAGAAAATTACATAATTAAATAATAGGTAAATCTCACATGGCTTTCGTGATATATTTCTAAACCATAGCCACCATCCAAGGTCCTAAACAAAACTCCAACAGAATTTTATCTGCAGCAGTTATTATTATTATTTTAACCTGTATACTTCATTATAGTTTTAAGTGATAGAAATGGAAACGTTTCATAATCTTCCATCTTTTCAACTTCAAAAAAAAAAAGAGAAACTCTATTGTGCAGAAAATATATATAAAAAGAAATACATAATCCACGAAGTATAGAATATAGCACTTGCCCCTGAGGAATGTAGAATTTATCTGAATATAAATGAATATAAATAAGAGAGAAGCCTTACTACAAGACTGACATATAACAAGACATCAGTTATATGTCAATACATAAAACTGGTGAGAATTTTTAGAATTTATAGTAACTGCCAACTACAAGATAGTAAGTTATACAGGACTGATAACTGCTGACATAATTCTATGGAAAGAGAAATTACCCCCAGTTTGGGTCCTCACAGTAAGGATATGAAATTGGAGCATGGCTGGAAAACAGAGATCTATTACAGAGGAAGGACATTCCAGACAAAATGGTTAAAAACAAAACTCTAAACAACAGAGACAAGAAATAGCAATTTGTGTTGGTGCAGTTTAAGTAGAATAAAAGGTTTATGTTTGCAACATAAATAGAGAAGGGTTTAATTTCAGCGACTATGGGTACTGTTTGAGGAAAGTGAATTTTGTCTTTTAAGCCTTAGTGAATCATTGAGTTTTAAAGTAGAAATACAACACCATGAAAGGGGTGTGTTTGTTGTGGTTTTTTGTTTGTTTATTTGTTTTACAGACTTATGTGTGATGCTATATAGATTTTACCATGTAGAGACTGTAAGTAGGAAGGCAAGATGAAAACCCAGGTGAGGAGGTCTTGAAGCGGCAAGCAGTATTGGAAGGTGACTATTTTCCAAACCCTGATTTCTCCCATCAAGATGCTTGTTCCAGTTTTATGAACAATTGACCTTCATTCAGGTTACAGCTCAAAAACAGCACACTCATGTAGTCCCTGATGAGTCTTTCCCAGACACAAGCTCTCCTCTTTACCTGATTCATCTCTTATTCTTGTCTTTCTGCTTATTTGTATCATGACCTTTATCACTGTGTGCAATTCTCTTATTTCTATTTCAAATGTATTGTCTATATTTATCACTGGAATGTGAGGTTTATAAAGAAATTTAACAACAGGCCCCAAAATGGAGTTTCTTTTCCTAAGCCTCACCAGAATTTAATAGCTAACCTAATTTTGGCTTTAGCCTATCCCAGGAGTGGAGTGGAATTTTCAAAAAGTCACTCTGGAATTTCCTGATCTGTACTAGTGACGTAGTCTGCAAGACAAGACCTCCCTGCCCCCTCCCCACCATTACCCCAAGGGAGGGTGACCTTGCCCGATTGTTTGTTTTCTTTAGTTAAAACCTCTTTGTCTACCACTTCCCATTCTGCATAGAAAAGCCTTCTGTTTGTACAGCTCCTGGAACTCCCTTCTATTTGCTAGATGGGCTTCTGCTTGATTAATGAATCACTGAATAAAGCCAATTAGATCTTCAAATTTACTCAATTGAATTTTGTTTTTTAACATTTGTCTATCTCTTGTTCACTGCTACAATCTCAGTGCCTGGAATGCAGCTTTTTATTTTTATTTTTTAAATGACTGTATAAATGAAAAAGGGTGAAGTAACTTGAGATGAAAGGAACCCCAGGACCATAATTACATGTTACACACAGAAGCAGAAATGTAACTGCCAACCAAACATGTTTAAAAAAAAAAAAAGTCCGCAGAATCATTAAGAATAACAAATGAACATTTGAGTACTTGTTCCCCAAATGCTACTGAATGAATGAAAGACAGAGGTGATATATTGTTATATTTCTGTATTTCCTAAATCTGGATTCTGTTTTTCAGTGTATTTTAAGCTTCTTAACATTCTTATTTTTAATAAAATTCTAACCCAGTTCTGCCTTTCAATTTTCTAAAAAAAAGTTAGAGTGAAAAAAATATCTTAAGAGGTTGACTATGTTCAGAGGCCCAAATGTTACTAGAATATATGATACTAACATTTCTCTTGCCATAAAAGTTTACAATATTGTAGTACTTGTCATGTGGAGAGGACAAAAAGCCCCAGGACTTCTCTCATTTTTTAGCGAGTGGAACATGGAGAGGACTACAAGAAATACTAAAACTCAACTAATGAGGATAAATGTTTCCCCATGACTTCGCTGTAAGAACAACAAAAACTCAAAAGATACAAGTCTTTTTTTACAATGAACTACTCCGGGGATATTGTATATCAAGAAACAGATTAATCACCTTGGGCTTTAAAATGTGATGAACTCAACAGATCATCAAATTTGATACAAAAAACCCTCCGATATTTAATATTTTTAGAAATTATATTTAAGAACAAAATATCTTAATACTTTGGTTTCTCGAAAATGTCTAAGTTATTTTATTTTGTATAGAGGTAGTGTTGGAAGTTAAATACATCGTACAAACATAATTTTGTATTCATTATAGCAGTGTGGCAGAGTTTGCTCTTTTAAATCATTATTTACATTATTATTAAATTAAGTCATTATCAATTTATTAAATAAAAATATATTTCTACAGTGAAATTACAAATTATAAAGGCACATATGTTCATTGTTAAACATGAAAAAAAGAGAGAAGCAGAAATAAGAAAATAAAATGTCATACCCCTACCGATCAGAAAGGATCACATTGACTTTTGTGTATTTCTTTTCGTTTTTTTTTTAAACCAAAATGAAACCACACCATACATATATAATATATATATATAATATATATATATATATATATATATATATATTTTAATTACTGGACTTGCTGCTTACTTTTCTAAGTTAATGGCTTCTAACTTCCCATGTCAACATGTTTTCATTTGTAATAGGTATCCTTAATCAAATTTCCTCAAATGCCCTTCAAATACTACTAGTAAATGCTGCTATTAACTACTAACCTGTACAACCCAAGAGTTACAACTGGACCATGCATCACAGCCGAATGTAATGTCATTTTAAACCTAGATTCTAATTTTTAAAATTGGATTAGCCTCTCCCCTTACTGGGAAAACTTCTAAGTATACAGAAAAATAGAAAAACTAGTACAATTAGCACCTGCTTGGCAGAGCTAACACCTGGATTCAGTAGTTAAGAGTTTCTTGTGATATCTCTTTAGTCTCTTTAATTAAGATAATCTCCTAATATTTAACAGCACTTTAGATTTTAAGGATACAATGTCAGTTTTCTCAGAATACTGCACATTTGGAAGTTTTCTGACAGTTGACCTATGGTATTGTTTTACATATCCATCCACTTTCTGTGTTGCCTGTATATTGGAAGTTAGGCCTATAAGTCTGAATTTTTTCAGGTTACATGTTTCTGACTGTAGTAAATTCTGTAGTAAATTATGAGTTCCTGTTGATAGTTTCTATTTGGATATTATATTACATGTTTCTTTTTCCCTTTTAATTTATATTTTCATAATTACATTTCTTTTCTCTCATCTTTCAATATGTTGAGTACTAGTAACATTTGATTTAATTAGTTAAATCTTACAATGTACATAAATTAAAAAAAATTTTTTGAAGTTTTATTTTTTTAAATTTACTTCCAAGTTAGTTAGCATATAGTGCAACAATGATTTCAGGACTAGATTCCTTAGTGCCCCTTACCCATTTAGCCCATCCCCCCTCCCACAACCCCTCCAGTAACCCTCAGTTTGTTCTCCATATTTATGAGTCTCTTCTGTTTTGTCCCCCTCCCTGTTTTTATATTATTTTTGCTTCCCTTCCCTTATGTTTATCTGTTTTGTATCTTAAAGTCCTCATATGAGTGAAGTCATATGATATTTGTCCTTCTCTGACTGACTCATTTTGGTTAGCGTAATACCCTCCAGTTCCATCCACGTAGTTGCAAATGGCAAGATTTCATTCTTTTTGATTGCTGAGTAATACTCCATTGTGTGTGTGTGTGTGTGTGTGTGTGTGTGTGTGTGTACCACATCTTCTTTATCCATTCATCCATCGATGGACATTTGGGCTCTTTCCATACTTTGGCTATTGTTGATAGTGCTGCTATAAACATTGGGGTGTATGTGTTCTTCAAATAGTTTCAAAATTCTTATAACAGTACTAATAAAATTCTACTGAGTCAAGTTATATATTTTTTTGCAGTTCTCTTGGTCCTTAGGCTATAACCCACTAAGGAACTACAACCAGAGAATGGGTCCAAATCACTTTACAATATTTTTCCCCCTGTGGTTATATTCTAATTTGATGTCCAGTTAAGTTTATCTATTTCAAGTACATTTACTCTTTTTTCTTCCATGAGAACTATATTAGAATATACACTTTTAAAAAATTCACTTTGTCATCCCTTCCACACTATTTTTTCTCTCTTGCTTCCCCTTGTAGATAAACATGTTTATTATTTCCATTATCTGTACTTATACAAAACATCAAAAAAATGAAATACCGTATAACTACACTTTGACTTATTAACAGATTCTAAAAATTACTCCACATTAGAACACTGATGTTTTCCTTTTTTTTTTTAGTTTTATGCTCCTCCATTATGTAAACGAGCCATTATAAAACAGCCCCCTATTGATGGACATTTGTGTTAATTTTTTGTCTTTATTACAATGAATGCCAATTAAAAAAAGTTATGGGAATTTTATTTGGTATATGCAAATGTGTATGCGCAGCATAGAGTTCTAGAAATAGCACTGCTGACTGGAGGATAAAACCACATAAATTTTGATTTTTCAAAATTCGCCTTGATAAGGAATTGTGCCATATAAAAATGTCCTTTAAAAGGACAAAGAAATTAAAAAGAAATATAAAAAATATTTAAAAGGTTCACAGGATAGAATGATATTCAGTCACTTAAATCAATAAGTTAAAAAAAACATTAATATTATGAAGCCGCCTCAGGCCCATGGACCAACCTACTAGTCTTTAACTTTAGCAAATTCCCTTAGCCCATGTGATTAACTAACCCCTTTCTTTGTATACCTATAGATCACGGGTTCTTTCTGCCCTTGTGCTAATCATGAAACAGAAACCAGGCCACCTTGCACAACCTCTGAGCACTGAGATAATGTCTGAAGCTGGCATCATCAAGGCTACATGTAATCAAGGAATGTTATGGACCAGTTCACCCCCTTTACTGATTAACTACCCTAAACCCCTTTATAAATTCCTAGGCCAGGCAGAAACTTTGGAGGTGGCTTTTGGACCAGAGTCCAACTTTTCTCCAGGTGGCCAGCCTCCTGAATAAAGCTCATATTCCTTTCCAATCAACACTTTTGAGTTTTGGCTCTTCCAGCAATGACAGGCAGCTAAACTTGGGTTTCAGTAACAATTAGAGTAAGATTATATCCATTATATTTGAAATACTAAAATATTTGTTTATGTACATGTAATATATTTATAATGATTCAGTGTTTGTGTGTTTATTTTAACATACTAAATAATCAAAATTGAGAAAAGCTTTTAAAAGAGTAGAAAATACATACACTCAACACCAAGTAATTTTGGTGTATTTTTATAATTCACATTAAGTTCCTTTTAGTTTCATATTTCTTAATGTTAAATGATGAGTCATTATTGTGAGACATAAGTGAAATGATTGATTTTCAGAAATACCAAATAAAAGCTGGGCTGTCTAGTTAACAACAGGCTTACAACCTATTGGAAATATCTACCACCCACCCCCTCATAATGGAGTCCCAAACCCTTAGACACTTAACTTCCTGGTTCTTCCCCTCTCCCTTTTGTGGGCTTATCTTCACAGGCTTTGCAATGAGCATGCGCCATAAAACTGAAGTCTCTGTGTTGCAAGAACATTGATTAAAGCCTCCCTTCACTGTGCTCCCAGTCTCTGACTCCCTCCTTCGATTGGTTCAGTGGGCTTATTTCTCACATTACTGATGCTCCCTCAAAGAAGAAAAACTAATCGTTTCAGACTAAATTAGCTTTTGTAGCAACTTTCTAATAAATTAACAAAGTTTTTAAGGAACATTTTAGGAACAATATTGAGTATTTTTTGTAACCTAAAAAGTTGAAAAGCACTATTTTCAATTCTATAATAGTCTTAAAATATGAATAATTTATCAATTTTTAGGTTATACTCTTCAATGCAAGAAAATATTGAACCTGTCTAGAGTATTTTTCTCTCTGAAAATCCTCTATATCAGATGGTACCTTAAATATATTTTCCTTTAATTTGATGGATTAAACCCAAATTCATAATCAATATACAAGCACAAAATTCATAAAATAATGACAAATCTGAAGTTATTCTGACATGTAAAAAACTATGACTCTCTAAGTACTCTGCATTGCAAATTACACTCTGGTATAAATTGTCTCTACAGTAATTCAACTTTATGAATTTAAAATTCTAATTATCATTTTAACAATGTAGCATCACATGAGTATCATTTCCTGGTACTCTTACTTCACAGAGCATGAGATTAACGTTACATGTGGCTCCCTTTTAGGAAACTTTCTGTAATGCAATATCCTGAAAATTCCTATTCCTTTACCTGTTTGGTACAAAGTCAAATATTTATGGAACTGTTTTCTTTAATTCTCTACACCATTTATAAGTTATGAAAACAGCTTATGTTTTTGTTTTGAAACACTAATAACGTGATATTTAATGCCTTTCCCCCTGGAATCATTCTCCAGTTCTTTCACTGGAAGAAGATATAAACTGGTATAAAAGAGAATTTGCCACCCAAAATATGCCTCTTTGACATAAGGATTATCTTGAGCTGGTTATTTTTAAGCACCAAAGACACAGCACAAGTTCTGAAAACAAAGTAAAAGTTACTCTTTTAGTAAAATACATTTACATTTATAAGGAAAAATCTCCATTTGTAAGGTGTGTCCCTCTCTGTACTAGGAAGAGAAGGATGACCGAATCTCTGGAAACTCATCAATGGAGCAGGCACAGACCTAAATCTGCATAACAACCTTATCCTTGTTTACTCTGTACTTCCTGGTTATCTGTTATAACCTCTCCTGAGCCTCAACAGCCTTCTTTTGTCTTTAGCTGGGAATGATACAGAAGGTGGTGGCCTGGCCATTTTGGGAAATTTTCCTGGGTATCTTCCATATATACAGGAAGTATTTTCCTACTGTTAATCTTTTATGATAGGGGAGGTCTCTGCCAAGAACCTGGGAGGGTAGAGGGGAAATCATTTTCCTTCTGCTACAGTTCAGTGCCTCCAGAAGGGATCTGATGAGACCTCATTCTTGGGGGAGCCTGCAGATGGGATCCTGGAAAACTGGCAGAAATTAACAAAGGCTAAGAATTCTTACCAAAGTCAGCTCTCGCAGGTATCTCTCTCTGTAGTGGCTGATCAAGAGATGAAGATTAAAAATTCTTATTGCTTCCTTTCCAAATTTAAATTAACAGGAGATAATATTTATGTAAACTAGTTCCTTGGGTATAGTGAATTTGGTAAATTTGTTGTGAGTAATCTGGTTTTCTGTTGAGTCTCTTTTCTCCCAGAGATGACCATTGTTTTTGTTTGTTTTTGGTGGTTTGTCTTTTGTGTCATTGGTCACAAAAAGAACCATAGCCTAGAGGAGGTTTTCCTTTTGTCTTATTTTAGGTCAGAAGACTTTGGCTTTGTGACCAGTGAGAATATACTCTGGTCTCTGCCAGCTGGAAAATGAATGTGTCCACATGCATTTGGCATAAAACCCAATAGGCTGTGGATCCCAAAGGCAGCATACTCTTTGTCCAACTATGCCACCTCTCAGGGGAGATTGTCTTAAAGGATCCTGGTTCCATAAGGGGTCTTTGTAGTCTCAACCTGCATTGTCTCATTAGTGCTGGAAAAGTCCCATTCTAGTACCATCTGTTTGGGGTAACTGATTAGAGAGTCTGTGACTGGAGGCATCCAAAGTTCTCATTCTTACCACCTGTGGCAACAGGTCTTTGCTTTCCTAGGATAACTGAAAGTAAATTTTCTGGATCTTGTGAGGGCTGCATGTTTACACCTTCTTTTGGGATGCCTCTTGGATTTATGGTTAAACCATAAATTTATGGTTAAGCCTTATTGGTTTGAGTTGCTATTGAATTAATAAAAGATCCTACTTGTCAATGACCAAATGATGGATACTCTGAACTGAAAACATAAACAAACTTCTATATTTGAAAAAAAAAAAAAATTAGAGAGTTCTTTTTTTAAAGAATTATCTTATTGGTATCTACAGAAAGACTAAATTGAAAAGAAGACACAAAGAAGTATAATGGCTCACATTATGGGCTTCTTTAACAAGATAAAATTATGAAGTTTTATTTATTTATTATTTATTATTATTTTTATATTTTAGTTAGTTTACATACAGTGCAATATTGGTTTCAGAAATAGAATTCAGTAATTCATCACTCACAAAAAACACCAAGTGCTCATCACAAGTGCCCTCCTTAATACCTATCCCACTTTCACAAGATACTACCAAATTTAGAGAAGAGTTAGAAAAATCAGTGGACATTCACAACACCACTCACAGGAACTTTGACTAATGGCTAAGGTTCTTCCTCTCTATGATTATACTGTAGTTATCAGACAAGCTGGCTCCCCCCCCCCCACACACACACACACACCAAGTAAACAGATCAGAATTTCTCCCAGATCCTCCTACAAATGATCAGGAAATGGATTAGCTGGAGGCCAAGGGTCAGAGGCTGATACAAACAAAACTAAGTTTAAGGTGTTCCCCCCCTTAAGTTTAAGTTGGTCTAAGGATGAAGGGTACATTTGGGGGGGTGGGGGAAGAAGACCACCTGAAGGCCTTGGTTGAATGCTTTATGCATCCTGCACAAAGACCTACTGAAGTTCCAGAACATAGAAATATTTTGATTTCTTAACTGGACATCTTCTTCTGCTATAAAGCAAATTGAAATTGCAGTCAGATGTGTGGGTCAGTTCCCTGATATCATTCAGGCTATAACCCAATTCTTTGAGTAATTAGAAACAACTGCTTTTGTCTTGCAAATCTTTGTAAAAACAGAGGTACAGTTCCAGAAGCAATGCAAAATCCATCTGTCCTTTTTTTACTAATTCTCCAAACTTCTCAAAATTCATCTCAAAATGCTTGCAAAAGATCAATACATTGGAAACTGAATGTCCTTTGCCTAAGAGAAATCAGGAAATTTTAAATAGTAATTACCTCAGACCACTGATAATAGGCAAATATACCCCCAAACTCCATTTTGGAGAAAATGCAGATACTTTCTGTGATTTTGAGACATAAATTTTCTACCCATCTTCTCCATGTTCTAAGAGCCATTCTTTAAAATGCAAACTTTAAGAAGATATTTCTCATCAGAAGGAGAAAAAAGGATTTATTGGAAATTGGGCAGATGAAATATCCCAGTGTCTTCCTCACAAATATTAGTATGAAAACCTTTAGCTATCTGAGCTGGTAAAGTGCCAGAAACACGATTTGCATCCAAATATTCTCTTATAAACTAGTGAGTTTAGTGTTGTACCTGACTCATAGCTAAAATTTTAGCTATAAGATCTCTTTTTCAGTCAGCCTATATGTTTACCTGTGTCTATATATGATGTGAAATGTGTGATTTTTTAAATTAACCTCTGGATGCTATTGCTAAAATAGTTTTTAGGTGAACTTTTGAGCAACAATTATGTGTTTATGATATAGCTACTGAAACAGTTTCCCAAATCTCTTAGGTAACTTCTGCCTTTAGGGTTTTCTTGAGTTAAGCTGAATGATGTAAATTTATTGAATATCTAGATCATGTGCAAATAAGATAAAATACTGAACATTAATTGCTGAACATAGGTTTAATCTGAACTGGGTAAGAATGTCCAGAACTGACTCAAGTAATAGAAAACCAAGCAGAACAAGAATAACATGGTGCTGAATAAACTCATGAAAATGCGAATTCTTATGACTTTGTTTGCAACGTTGATTCTTTAAGGTTTTGTTTTTTTCTAGATTTAAGGAAACTTTTTTTTTTCTTTTCTAGTAAGCTAAGTATGAATTACAGCAATTTGGTAAGTATGTCTTTGTGAACACAGATGAAACAATTACTTTTTCTCCTTATCTGATCCCTTGAGAATGTGCATAGAATTGAACATGACCAAACAGGTTTAAGGAACCAAGTTTCACTTCATGGAGCAGATGACACTCCTTGGAAAAGCAGCCTGGTATTTTGCTTACAGCGATCCCAGCAGTCCTACCAGATGACTAAGAAAGCTCACTTTCTGGATGGTGCAGAAGCCATAGGATATCTCTGGGACCTCAAGAAGAGAGAAATTAATCCAAATCTCTAGATACTGCAGGCAAAGTCTGATGGTGAGCCCTTCACTTGGCTTCCTATCCTCAAGGCTTTTAAAAGTTCAGTCTAAAATTCCCTGTGAAAGTCCCAGCAAAGTAGACCTCAAAGGAACCTATACATATTCAACCACTATTCTTCCTGCACATAATCAGGTCAAGTTTAATGAAACTAAACTTAGTTTGCAAACAAATTAGTCCTACTGTGATTATTTTGGCAAAAATAAGGGTGATTATAGAGAAAATTATGTTTCAGTAGTACAACTTTGTGGATATTAGATTCTAGTCCAATTTATTGTCTTAGAAATGTTGTTTTCTACCTGTAAATTGGACCAAATCCTAAATTCTAACAATTTTCTCAAATATTTTGCTACAACTCTCTGAACTAATTTCCAATTTTATCCCACCCTTCTTCTTCTTTTCTTTTTTTAATGTTTGTTTATTTATTTTTGAGAGTGTGGGGTGCCTGGGTGGCTCAGTTGGTTGAGTGAACGACTTCAGCTCAGGTCACAATCTCACAGACCGTGAGTTCGAGCCCCACATCAGGCTCTGGGCTGATGGCTCAGAGTCTGGAGACTGCTTCCAGTTCTGTGTCTCCCTCTCTGTCTGCCCCTCCCCCGTTCATGCTCTGTCTCTCTCTGTCTCAAAAATGAACGTAAAAAAAAAAAAATTAAAAAAAAATAGAGAGTGAAAGAGAGAGAGAAGGTGGGGAGGGGCAGAGAGAGAGGGAGACACAGAATCTGCAGCAGGCTTCAGGCTCTGAGATGTCAGCACAGAGCCCGATGCTGGGCTCAAACCCACAAATTGTGAGATCATGACCTGAGCCAAAGTTGGATGCTTAACAGACTGAGCCACCCAGACATCCCTCTCCCACCATTCTAACTTGAAATGACTGAGAGGACACAAAGCAAAGCAAAACAAAACAAAACAAAAAACAAAAAACCTATCCTTTTCCCAAAGCTGTGCGAATTGAATGTGAACAACTTCATATAAACTTAAGAGAAATCATCACAACAGCACATATGGACAACCTTTTGTGCCTGCTGATATGTAGGCCACTCAGAAAGTTCACCTTAACACCTGATGACATCAGAGATATTCAAACTTTGAAAGATGATTTGAACCTGACATATAGAAATCTCAATTGGCTGCCCCCTACCTCCGCCCTGTTCTCACAAACTGCATTATTATAGTTTGTGCTAATTGTTAAACTTTGCTTATCTTTTTCCATAGATATGCCTCTTATTAAATACCTGATTGCTAGCACAATATAAGACTAACTTTGGGAGCCCATCTGCAAGACCACTTCCTAAAATGAGACATAGCAGTTAATTGAAGTGATCTATTTTCAGGAGTCAGACATGGGCTCAGTGAAATATTGGAGCAATGTATCAACTCAGGTTCTGGATTGTGAAACTTCTTGGGGAAGTTTCAAGGTGGAATTGAAGGGAAGCAGAATTTGCCAGCCCAAATATGCTTTTTGGCATAACTTGAACTGGTAATTTTTAAGAGATTGCAGACACAGGGAAACCTCTGAAAATCAAGTAGAAGTTACCCTTTTGTAAAGGTTATTTATATTTATAAGGGAAATCTCCATTTGAAAGGGTATCTCTCTTTCTGTACCAGGAAAAGGGGATGACCAAATCTCTAGAAAGCCTTATCAAAAGAGAAGACTTAGACTTATATCTGCGTAACACCCTTACCCTTGTTCACTGTGCTCTTCCCACTGGTAAACTTCCACAACTGGCCTCCCCAACCCCCAACATCTTTATTTGGTCTTTAGCTGGAGATGGCATTTAAGGTGATGACTTGGGCCATCTCAGGAGTCAACTTAATTTCCCTAGGTATCGCCTGCGTATAATAGGAGGCCTATACGTTACTAACCTTTCGTTTCTCTTCTTTTAATCTTTTATTACAGAGGTTCTCAGCCAAGAAATTTGAAGGATAAAGAAAAATTACTCCCTCCATCCCCATACCCTTCTAGGTATCCCCAGTTCCCAAAGCATAAGTCAAGTGCTTGAGAAACTTTTTGATGGAGCAAGATCATTATGAGGGCTAATGATCTTTATAGATATTATGCATTTATGGTGCTAAATCAAGTACAAGTGGGAGAGTTGTCAGAGAATAGTGAATCTCACGGGAAACCAAAAGGAAAAAATAAATTAATTTAATTAATTAAATCTGATGGTCTAATGAAACAAAGGCTCAACTATGACAACACAGAAATGCCATCAGCAGGTATAGTGGAAAAAATAAAACACTGTCATACTTATGGTATGGCAAAATTTGTCATTACTGTTTCAAATTAGAATATATTGTTTTATGATTTCTGCATACTGAAAATGTAATGTTTCTAGAGTCAGTGCAACTTTTACCTTTAAAAGAAAATATATTAATATTAAATATACCAAGTATAACAAAGTTCAGTAACAAATAGTTGCATAAGTATGATTTAATCATATTAAAATACACATAATCGGGGCGCCAGGGTGGCTTAGTTGGTTAAGCGTCTGACTTTGGCTCAGGTCATGATCTTGCAGTTCACAAGTTTGAGCCCCACGTCGGGCTCTGTGCTGACAGCTCAGAGCCCGGAGCCTACTTCAGATTCTGTGTCTCCCTCTCTCTTTGCCCCTCCCCCACTCAAACTTTTTCTGTCTCTCTAAAAAAAAAAAAAATTCAAAAATGCATATAATCATCTTAAACATTGTATTAGTGTACATTTGCATCTAATCCTAACATCTATAATAAATACAAATAGTGAATAACAGTAGATTTTGTTTTGTACCTATGTCATGCAGTTGTGTGTGTGTTCAGGGACTATGTGTTTTGATGTATGTATTATATTGCTTCAAGAATACATTTGTATATATTTAAATAGTAAATTTGCTTTTCCAGATTTTCTTGATTGTAGATCAAATTAAAGGAAAGCAGTGCTTTCCCTAGATATGAATTCATATAAATCTATAAAGATATATGTTGACCAAGTAACTGAGCAAAGTCTTAGAACTTAAATTAACACAAATTATGTTACCAAGTGAGCTACCACAGCCTGTAACTTAGTGAAGGTAAGTCCTGGTGCACTGAGCTGGCCAAGTGCTCCATCCCAGGGAATAGCGAGGGGGCTGGATAAATCAAAAGCTTAAGCTCCTCGCTGGGTTTGTGAACATGGTTGCTGAACAAACTCGTCATAAGATAAGCCCAAAACTCAAACGATGAGGGTTTGGAAAAGACAAAGAGAAATTTATTTTAGGTGCCTGCAGCCGGGGTAAGTGGTAGGCTCAAGCCTTAATAATCAACCTTTGCACCTACAAGATGGACACCTAGAGTTTTATAAAGAGAATGGGTATGTACAAGAGAGTGGCCAGAGAGCACAGGATCATTGCTAAGGGATCAGTATGTGTTCAGTACATGATCACTGTCAGAGAAGGGGGTACGGGGGTGTGTAGTCTCCTAAGTATTCCATTGCTACCAGGCTTTTCTGGTCTGGTGGTTGGAATATTCCAGTCACTGTCAATGCCTCAAGAAAATGCAATAAGAAGTAACTGTTCGGGGTCTATAGTTGAGCAAGAGAGCTCGCTGATAATTACGATGAATAATTGCAATTGCATAATGGATCACCAATAGTCACTGAAATATGCCTTTAGTGTATATATTGTATTTTCTTCCAAAGAGTGGTAAAAATTCCTTCAGACAGGACTCCCTGTCATGAAACGCTTATTTAGCATACTGGAAAATCTTAGAAATTTTGTCATTAAATCTAGTTTTCCTATAGAGGTGGTGATATGAGACAGAACTTTAAATGGGTTGGAAGAAATTTTATTTTCAACAATGATCAAATTTCTCTTTTATCAATGCTATCATAGAATCAACATATTTTTCAGCAAATGTGATAATCATTATTACTAATTAAAGAAGGCAAAATATAAACCCAGAATACGCCTCTTTAGCATGAGAATTATCTTGAGCTGGGTATTTTTAAGAAACACAGATGCAGGAGAAGCTATAAAAATGGAAAACAAGTTATTGTTTTATAAACGAAATTTACATTTATAAGGGAATCTCCATTTGTAAAGGTGTCTCTCTGTACCAGGAAGAAGAGGACAACTCTCAATCTCTAGAAACTCTTATCAATAAAGAAGGCATAGTCTTAAATCTGCACAACAGTCTTACCCTTGTTTGCTATGCTTTTCCTTGTAACCTTCCATAACTGGTCTCCCCTACTGCCCCCCACACAACCCCACCGTATCATTTTCTGTCTTGAGCTGGAGGTTGTATTTAAGATGGTGACTTGGACCATTTCAGGGAGTTACTCAGTTTCCTAAGTATCTCCACGTATACAGGAGGTATACATGTCACTAAATTTGTTTTTCTCCTCTTTATTTGTTTATTACAGGTAGGTCTACACTCAAGAACCTAGAAGCATAGAGGGAAAGTTATTTTTCCTCCCACATAATTTAAGATATATACAATTTATGTGTCTGTGTGTTCTTTTATTGTTTTATTCTGATGAATATTTTTACAATTACAAGAGCTTTTTTGAACACCTATCCTTGCTATTTTTCCCAAAAGGATTTCAGCTATAAATTATCTTAACTAAAGAATTATCAGTCAAGTAATACTGAGTCTATGTAGTCAGAACTGAAATAAAGACCTGGAGGCATTCCAGGAATGATCTGGCTCCTAGATAAAAATTTAAGATTTTTATTTTTATTTTATTTTTTTCAATATATGAAGTTATTGTCAAATTGGTTTCCATACAACACCCAGTGCTCATCGCAAAAGGTGCCCTCCTCAATACCCATCACCCAAGACAAAGCATTTGTTCTTACTGACTGAGGGGCTTTGAGGGGTATTCAAGGAGCATAATCACAAAAAGATTTCTGACTAAATGTGATTTTTACCTCACCACCTTCAAGCCTCACATCTCGCCCTGGACCGGCCTAGATCACCCTGTTTAAAATTTCTGATCATAGTCTTGGCCCTCAACCCCTCATTCACAATTATCCTTTCCTTGTGCTACTTTTCCTTTTTAGACTGCACTTAGCACCTACTAACACACTACATACTTTACTTAACTTTATTATTTATTATAAGTATGCTGTCAAAAAAGGCAGGCTTTATAAGCAAATATTTGTGTGGTTTGATTAAAGGAGGTATTCCAAGCACCTAGAACAGAGCCTGGCTTCCAGGGGGCACTTAGTAATATTTGTTGAATAAATCCATGTATGGATTTTCAAGTGTGATGCCCTTAAAACGTCACCACTGGTTCCTCCATTAAATATTAATAAGTCCCTACGGCAGATGATCATATTTCTTGTGTTTTAAACCAATGGTTTTGTCTGAAAGTGACCCTTAATGTAATATGAAAAACCATAGTTCAAAAAAACTTGGGATATATCAGCTTTTAAATCTGATTTTTTTAATTTATAAAAATAAACAGAAATACTTGATATAAGTAAATGTAAGTAAATGAAGTATGTAGGGTGAAGGCACTCATCTATAAATGCTGAGGCACACTGACATGATCAGAAGTACTGAATTTATGAAAAATAATAGCAATGATGGATCCAAAATAGATAGCTTTAACAAACAAGAGCTTATTAGCAGCTGGATGAGAATGTCTAATTGATAATTATGCAACTCTCACAATTAGGTTTAATCCCTAGGCTGGCATAATACAGTAGCATCACACAAAATACTCTCTTCCTCTGTCTCAGAACTAAGAAAACAGTTATGGTAAAAACTAATCATTGTTACTCCTTACATGATGAACTATTTTCGTATTTGTTAGAATTCCCTGTACACCATTAACTGTGTCAGGAGGGCCTCCAAAATAAAATCTAAGAAAAGAAGCATAGATTGAAAATATACAGACAACTGCACTGAGTTCTTCTTTCAAAATGTGTACTCATAATGCAACTAGTATTAATATTAGTTTCCTAGCATATACATAGGAAAGTTCAGTTATAAAGAAAATCCCACCATTTGGAAACTGTTAAAATATTTGAAAAATACACCGTGGCAAGATCATACTTTTCCAAACTGAGTTATGCTTCACTCATACCTGACACAGACAAAATATATGTAATGCCACGATTCAGTTTAAATGGCCAAATGAAAACCATTAAGGATATTAAGACTAACAGTGATTAATAATATTTGATGAAATATTTGATAACATCAAAACTCTTAAAGAAATCTGAACAAAAAATTGCAAGTTCAATACTAAGAAACACTTCTTATTAAATAGAAATATAAAACATATGCTAATTAAAGGAAGACTTCTTTGGAGACCCTGGGATTGTTCTGAGTTTAATTCAAGCTCTAATTGAAAAGAAAATTTACACTTAAAGTAAATCAGCCACATGTAAAAAGATAACCTGTAAAACATCAAAAGGAAGTTAAAAAGAAAAAAAACCTGGCTATAAAGATGCCTAATTAATTAAAGTACCTGAATTTTTGCCCCGTTAGAATATAAGATCCTCACTGCATTTTGGTTATTCATTCCCGATTATTTAATCCAAAAATGTTGTTTGCAGGAGTTCAAACTATAAAATATTTACAGACAGCGTATGTTTTATGCTGAAACATTTATGTATACAGTCAATGTAACCAGAAAAATCATCCCTACCTCTTAATGTAATCTTGTAATTGCCAACATTGCTACTTGACTACATCTATCCATCTTCTATCCTGTTGTAATAACACAAGTGACACCTAAGAAATTATTCTTTGATCTTTCAATAAACTAAGCCTGTGTAGACACAGGAAAGTGAAAGAGGTTAAATTGTCATTGATTATTTAAGACACATTCATCATTTATTTAACAATCTCCCTCATCATCTCAAGAACTATTGTGTTTATAGGCCCTTGCTGAGACACTCTGAATTTATTTTTAAATATTTTTTGTCACGTGCATTAGAAATCAAAGCACGTTGTACACTAACATTAGTTTCAAATCTCCTGATAAATCTGTTACAGGATGGAAGTAGTTTATTATATGAATTTTAGAACTTATTCGCTGTAGCGGATTTTCAGAAATTTCTTTTCATAGTTTTCATTATAATTAATGTCACTCAGGAATTATATTTCCTATCTTAAGTGCGATGTGTAGCAACAGCTATCTTCCCAAGAAAATTATATTAAAGGATACTTGTAGTCTCTTATATTCTGACATCGTATCACTGGAACATGATCCACAGTGATCAGGAAAGAATAATTTGTGGCTAATATTGACAGCTTTAGAAAGCAAGAAAGAGAGTATAAGAATCATTCATAATGTGTAAGATTTCTACAGGATTTTTCATATTTTTCTCTGAAAAATACTATTGCATATTATAAGTAGACATAGTATGTATATATGTGAATATGTGTATTTATGAAAAAATAAAATAATTTCAGACTATTCCCTGAGAAAAGTATTATAAGTCAAATGATAATTATTGTTATCATATATGAAAAGTGAAAAGTGTATAAATACATATTGAAAAGTATAGAAAATATATCCTATTCATGGAAAAAAAAAATACACTGTTGATGAGTCATATGTTCCCAACAGTCACACAATTCATCACATTTAAAATGCTTTACTTACATCTAATTTGCTTATTTAAAATACTTCCCTTCCCTGTTTTTCCATACAAAATGCCCCAAAGTTTACTATGACAGTTACATCCAGGTAGTGACATGAGGTTCTATATGCATATCTTTGGTGACTGATTTTCTGATTCTGATGATTATATCCTAGAATCTATCACCAGGAAAAGTAAAATATGAAACCTTTAGAACAGATTATTGTTCTATGTTAATGACTACCTAAATCATACAAGACACTTAAACAAAGGAATCCTGAAAGGACTCACTACCAAGAAATTATTATGCTTAGCCTTTATTCAATACAGTAAAATACATTAAACTCTCACTGTTAGATATAAAAAGAAGCCAGAAACAATGAACATTTAGTAAGGATTAACTACATTCATGGCTCTATTTAGAATTTTTATTTACAGTTGAGAGAATGATGTAGCATTGATATAGCAAATCTCATAGAAACAAGAATGTTATCGGAATAGATAGGCAAATACAAGACAGCTTAGTTATTTCCCCACAGGTACCATTCATCTCTTAGCAACTATTTCTCTCTTGCAGTTACTAATTGTGCTATAGCTCTCTCACATTCTATATTTATATTCAATTCTTTCAAAATTTGAAACTAAGTCTCCCAAACATCATTTCCTTATTGAGTAAAGTGGAATATTTGAGTCCCAGTACGCACGTGTTTTCCTCTTTCCTTGTTTAAGAATACATTACTTATAATAACTAGACTTCCACAAAGTTCATGTGGTAGTGAACAAGTGACTTCAATTTTCTGGTGCTCAGTTAACTTAGAATTTTGTAATGTTGGAATACAATTTAATAGAAACTATTTATTTATTAGCCTTACTGGACAACTGGCTAGCAGATTTAAAAAGATAAAGGGTATTTGTAAAATACATACTGAGTTTATATCCTAGGTATTGATACATAAATAATACACATCAAAAAACTTTAAACAGGAAAAAAAAACCTCCTTCAAAAGAGATAAACATTAAAAATGCTTGTGGCTTAAATCCTCTTTGAACTTAGAAATCATTTCTACTTTAAAAAATTAAATATTCACATCACTTAAATAATATATAACATTGGTATTTAAGCAAGAAGTGTAGTCACAATACTGATATCTAAAATATTTAGGGTTCTATAACAAACATATCTTAAAATGAATGTAACAGAAAAATTCAAAAGAAAAGCATAGCTTTTAATGTTTTTTTAATTAAAAAATAACATATATAAATAGCGGAAAACAACCTGCAGTGCAATTCAAAACTTTAGTTTATTTCCTAATAGACACAAGTAGCTTTATGTTAAATATATCAATATAATTTGCAAGGCAACACAAAAGTACCATTCATATTTATGTTATTTCATATAATAGGACATGAGGATAAACTTAAATTTTATCATTAAAGACTTTCATCAAACAACTTAAAATTACTTCTGTTCTAATTTTACTTGTCAATAAAGTGCTAAAAATAATGTCATTTTTTTTAAATAGAAGAGAGAGCTCTTACATATGTTAGATACAGGAAAAAGAAGATAATTCTTTATATGTTCATCAAAAGGAAGTTTAAAGTCATGAACTTAGGCAAAGTGAAAACTTTATAGCTTCATTTAAGAAAAGATAGGAATGTAAATGTAAGTTATCCAAAATCATCCAGTGTTATTAGAAGCAATCTTGTATCAACACGTTTTATAATCCTATTTTGACAATTCAACAAGTACTTCACACTAAGAAAAAAATGCTAACATTCAATTAAATTACTTTCTGTAGCTTGCACTGGAGCTAAAAAGCTAAAATAGTATTTTAGCTTACTATTTAGAAATAGTAAATTTCTCTACAAAGTTGTGTTTCTTTTCACATACCAGAATGTAAAAATGATGTGCCTGGCCCATGGTGATTGTGAACATAACTTTATTAAGCTGTTAACAAATAAATTAGTACTTTCTTAAAGATAAATTGTTCTTGCATTCTAGTATGTATCTTCCACATGTCTGCAAATTTACTAATTCAAAAGACTATGTTAGAGATGTTAGTTTAAAAAAAAATAAGAAGACATTGGTATGCTAGTCGGTGCCTGTAATTATCTTTTTCAGTTCCAGAAGGTATTTGGGGATTATTTAAGAGAAAAAGATGAATGGTGAGCCACTAAATCCTATTAAATCAATGCATGGACACAGCAGCTACAGAGGTAAATAAGCTGTGGAGGTCTGAATACCAATAAAGAAGATAAAAATGGTTTTATATAGCTACTTACATCATAGCCTAGAAGTTCAGTCTGTGTGGATTTATCTACTCTTGAAGCAAAAGCCTTCTGTAAATGCTGGACTTTTTCCTGCAAAATGAAAAAAAAAAAAAAAAAAAAGAAAAGAAACAGATTTTTGGTAAGTCATGTGCTTCTACAATAATATTCCCCACTTATTAAAATTTGATTAGTGTACAATTCATGATTATCTGCATGCATACTTTGCTCTGTTGGTGCTTTGCATACCAGCTTAAATATTCATAACTTTAATTCTTAGGTCATAAGTCCTCCACCTTTGGCATCTTTTAGTACAGGAACCACTGAGATAGACACTCAGTTGAAGACTAGAGAGCCAGGATTGCTTAAATCCAAGACCAAATGCATTGTATTATGTTTCTTATTGGCTGGATTTTTTTGTAAATTAAATTGATAGGATTTTATTGATCTAGTTTCAGAGCATTTCCATTTAAAATCCAAAACATACTACTACTCAGTGGATTCCATTTAGTTTCTTTTTAATTTCAAGGTTTTTTCCTTCTTTTTTTTTTTTTTAATTTTTTTTTTTTTTAACGTTTTATTTATTTTTGAGACAGAGAGAGACAGAGCATGAACGGGGGAGGGGCAGAGAGAGAGGGAGACACAGAATCGGAAGCAGGCTCCAGGCTCTGAGCCATCAGCCCAGAGCCCGATGCGGGGCTCGAACTCACAGACCGCGAGATCGTGACCTGAGCCGAAGTCGGCCGCTTAACCGACTGAGCCACCCAGGCGCCCCAAGGTTTTTTCCTTCTTAATTCTCTCTTTCTGAAATCAACACATTTGGGAATCTATATAAGATGTGACACTAAACTAATCCTGTTATAAATAAGTAAGGGAAGTAATACATGAAGGAAGTTTGGGATTTCATATCTCAAATGCAAATGCGCTTATTCTGGTCTACTAATTTGACTGAGCTTCTGGTTGGGGACTTCTTTTCTCATTTCTAGATGTGTCACTTAAAAAAGGATCTTGAGCTTAGTTATGTAATGTGTTTACTGCATGCCTGAGACATAGGAAAGTGCTGTACTCATATGATCAAACCTCATCTTGGGATTTTTGCTATTATTATCACTCATTTTTAATGAGAACAATAAAATGTAGAAAGCGGAATACTTTTTTTTGAAGTTTATTTATTTTGAGAGAGACAAAGGGAGACAGAGAGAGAACAAGCAGTAGAGGGGCAGAGAGGGAAACAGAGAATCCCAATCAGGCTTTGTGCTGTCAGCCCAGAACTGGATGTGGGGCTCGATCTCACAGTTGTGAGATCATGACCTGAGCCAAAATCAAGAGTCGCACACTTAACCAACTGAGCCATCCAGGCACCCTGTAGAAAGCATAGTAACTTGACAAATTTTCCAAATAAGTTTATGTGATTCTACTAGGTTGTTTTTGCTTTAACTTGCTCTAAAGGATAATTTCTTTTGTTTTCTTTTCTTTGAATGCTCAATAAAAGTTGCATAATAGCTTAAGGATATAAACTGATTGAATTCATCTTTTTTTTTTTTTTTTTTTCCCAGAAGGGGATGGTGGTCATCACAAACTTCACTAAGAGGATTGTTTTCCTACCTTCCCCTCCTCTATCCTCCCCTTCCTTTCCATTTCCTTTCCCTGCCCAACCCCTCTCTCTTTCCCTTAATTCTCCCTCAGATTTGCAAGTAATCAGAGTTATATAACAAGTCACATACATAATTTACATAAACATTTTTATTTGAATTATTTCACTTCTAACTTCCCTATCACAAAACGTCTAGTGCTGCTTTTCAGACCAAAATGAAATGGAGATTAGGTAATTCAGAAAGATGTCTTGCAAGTGAGGTGAGATTTTAACTGTTTGAAAAGGATAACTGAAAATGTGGCCACATTTTTCCAAACTAAATTTAAAAGGAAAAGTAACAAGTTGTGTTTATTTAGACTTATATTGGGCTGAGGAAAAAGAGCAGGGAGAAGTTGTAATAAGCAGAGGAAGCAATAATGTTTGCTATCATTGAAGGGCTGTTCAGAAAATTTTATCTGTTTTTGAAATAGGCTGGAGTAATAAGTATTGGAAAAGCAAGTTTTGTTATAAATTTCCAGACATACAAACATTTGCACATGAATTAGAGACTATGCATTAATGCAAAAGGCAAGGAAGAATAGAGAGCAAATCCTTCCATTATGCTTTCCTCACAATTCTATTTTCAAGGCCTCCCATCCTGAAGAGAGGAGTGAGAAGTATTGGTAAACTCTGGTTCATTGGTCTGAGTTGTAACACGTAGAACATTCAATTCATGAATTTTCAAAAATATTCAACAATTTTCATAACCAATAGCCTAATCGAAGCAAAACAAACAATCTCTACATCAAGAATAGTTATTTTCGGACATTAAAACAGACATTTCTAATGCAATTCACTGCCACTTCCTTTTGATGGCATTTTCACAACAAATATGTCATATTTGAATTATTTTTTATCTATGCACTTGTACACTATATTAAAATGGGGAGAATAAATTATAAGTTTCTAACATACTTAGGTGTGCACACTTAAAGATTAAATATTTTGTTTAGTGTAATAGTAGGAAGAAAACATATGAAAGTTTATAATCAATTTCTATAATATAAAATTTCAAAATTAAATAAAGTCTCGACAGCTATGGGCAGATAATTCTCCATGGGGCTTTTGCATTTCTGCAAGACTGATGGATATTTATGAATTGATAAATTTAACATGAGATAAAAAGAGTATTACAATCAAATAGAAAATATACCACAAAAATGGCTATTACCAGGTGGTGAGATTGCTGAATTTTATTTATATAAAAAAATAAATATGTATTAACATAATATATATATGTCAGTGGAATAGAAATAAAGCATCATCATGTATTTTTAATTTCACACTGATTTGATATAATAAAAGATTTTATTTAAATTACTGATTTTGGTATAGAGAAATAGACATTTCACCTTCATGATGCAAATGTATTTATACTCCTTCATTCAACTATAATTTTTAAAAAATTTTTTTAAACATTTATTTATTTTTGAGACAGAGAGAGACAAAGCATGAACAGGGGAGGGTCAGAGAGAGAGGGAGACACAGAATCTGAAACAGGCTCCAGGCTCTGAGCTGTCAGCACACAGTCCGACACGGGGCTCGAGCTCACAGACTGCAAGATCATGACCTGAGCTGAAGTCGGCCGCTTTACCGACTGAGCCACCCAGGTGCCCCCAACTATAATTTTTATTAAATGCATATTATGGGTATTGCTCATGGTACATGGAACATAAAGAAAAAAAGAACGTATAGCCCCATAATGTATGAACTTGTCAAATCACTAAGTTTTACACCTGAAACTAATGTAACATTGTGTCAACTAAACTCAAAAAAAAAAAAAAATCACATCTCAACTTAAAGAAGTATAATTTTTTTAATGTTTATTTATTTTTGACAGAGAGAGAGAGTCAAAGCATGAGCAGGGGAGGGGCAGAGAGAGAGGGAGACACAGAATCCGAAGCAGACTCCAGGTTCTGAGCGGTCAGCACAGAGCCTGATGCAGGGCTTGAACTCACAAACCGTGAGATCATGACCCGAGCCAAAGTCAGCCGCTCAACCTACTGAGGCATCCAGGCGCCCCACAACTTAAAAAAGTATTAGAAAAAATGTATAGCTTATGGGATGCCTGGGTGGCTCAGTGGGTTAGGCATCTGACTTTGGTTCAGGTCAAGGTCTCACAGTTCGTGAGTTTGAGCCCTGCATCATGCTCTGTGCTAACAGCTCAGAGCTTGGAGCCTGCTTTAGGTTCTGTGTCTCCCTCTCTCTCTGCCCCCACCCCTCCACTCACACTCTGTCTCTCAAAAATAAATAAACATTAAAAAAAAAAGTATGGCATTTTCTGGGGCACCTGGGTGGCTCAGTTGACTAAGCGTCAGACTTCAGCTCAGGTCATGATCTTGCAGTTCATGGGTTTGAGCCCCAAGTCAGGTCCGTGCTGACAGCTCAGAGCCTGGGACCTGCTTGGGTTTCTGTGTCTCCCCCTTTCTCTGTCTCTGTCTCTCTCTCAAAAATATATAAACATTAAAAATTTTTAAAAAATGTATAGCCTCTTTCATAATGAAATTTCCACTGTGGAAGACAGAGATATCAAAAGCAATTAGTATTCAAAATATAAAATAAAAGAACTATAGAGATGTCTGGAGAGATCTGGAGGGGGTGGGGGTGCACACTTATGCACTGTGGAAGCAACATATAAGACAGTTAAATACTTGAAATGGAGAAGCTACTGACACCCCAGCTAAGACCAGAAAAATGAATAATTATTAGCCAACTTGGAGTAGAAGAGATGAGGGTCCTTTCTTAGGCAAAACATTTCCAAATATTTAGAAGTCAGAGAGACCGTGCCAAAGATGTACATAAACAGCTACTAGTTCGAGTTTGTCTAAGGGTAGACTATGAAAGGGACAACAGTGAGGTAGAAGACTAGAGTGGTAAAGGGAGTCTGCCAGAGAGTACAGAATTCATTTACATGTGTGATTTAATGTGGCTCTTCTTTGGCATTTTCCTATGTAAGTAAACACTGTAATTTCTTCTTCTAAACTCTCCCAGAGGGATAGAGAATTGAATCAACTCAACTCCTGGAAGATAAAGTTTCTAAATAAATCTATACAGTTGACAAATACCAATTTGTCTTTATGTTTTCCATTCCAAGTAATAACAGTATCAATACTCCTTAACAAAACACACCCTTGTTTTTTTTTTCTTCATGCAAGATCAATAAAACATATGTGTGCTTAGATTCCAAATAATTTTATTTCATATTAAGAGTATTTTTTTAATCAGGAAATTGATACATAGTAAACTGAAATCAGTTGCTGAAGGTCACACGAGCTAGTAAGTGGAACAGCCAAAATGAAAACTTCCCCTACTTGTCTCCAAAACCTTGTCCTTTCTATAAAGATATTCCTATGCTGAAAAACCCTACAAGCAGTATTGCTGTTCACATATTGCGTCTCACATACCAAATGTATAGTTGCTAAACAGCTAGTATGGTAATAAAACTGTTTTTTTATGTTCGCCCTGTGTATATGGTCTTACAGACTCTACTGAGTCATTTTTCTTTGTTGTGATTTGAGATTGCTTAGGAATTAACAGTTTATTTCCTACAAAAGCTGTAATTCCATAGAAACCCCATACTATAAATATGCAAAACCAGAAATGCATTTTGAAGTATGAGTTAGGAATTATATGATAAAGTTAATATAGTAAGTTATAACAAAATTGGAAACAAAATGTGCAAAAGCAAAACTGAAATAAAAACTAAATGTTGAAATGGCATGAAATCCTTTTGATAGCAATGATATTATCAATCAGTTCAAGCAGAATAATCTAGAAATAATTATGCTAAAGCTGTTAGAGTCATTTCTGGGGTGTGTGCTTTTGTGTATGTTTGTGTTTTAAATTATAAGCTTAATTGACTACACAGACTTTTATGAATTCAAAATAAAAGAAAATGAATTTAAAAAAAAAGAACATGAGGGCCTACATGCAGCTTTTGAATCTACACGAACATATACAATAAGGTTAAAGGGAGAAACACAAAAGCATCTGTGTTATTATCCAAAATTTTCAAAAAAAAAAGTACTGTGAAGAATAGATTTGTGTTGGAAAAAGGATTATGTTAAAAATAATAAAATAATAATTTAAAAAAGGACATAATGACCACTTAAAATAGTATACTCCTGAATTTAGATCCTAAATCATGGATCTACAAGTTAAGGTTATGAAAA
The DNA here is from genome assembly GCF_018350195.1 of Panthera tigris. Classification (NCBI taxonomy): domain Eukaryota; kingdom Metazoa; phylum Chordata; class Mammalia; order Carnivora; family Felidae; genus Panthera; species Panthera tigris. The sequence continues at coordinate 129,312,408 of NC_056663.1, forward strand.
GAGAAATAGTATTGAAATGAGGAGAAAAGCTAACTTCACCTAACATGGGGCTTGAACTCATGACTCCAAGATCAAGAGTCGCATGCTCTACCAATTAACGCTGTCAGGTAGGTGGAGAAAAGTTAACCTTTAAATTGAAAGACAATGTAATTCAACACAAGAAAATTCACAAAGTGCTCTGAGTCCCGTTTAAACTAGAAATTAGGTAGATCAAAAAGAATTTGAACATCATCTTATAATGGACTTCAATGTCAGTAATACAATATTTAAATCAACATAAGGAAAAAAACTAAAGGGAAAATCATTGAGATGGCTTAATAATGCCAAGTCCAAAGATGAGCTCAGAAATGCAAAGGCTATGTTAAAGAGATCACATTGATTATTTTCACCCACCTTTAATGAGAGCATTCCACTGAAGACATCAGTAGAATTAGAAACAAGCATAGCAGTGACCAAGCAAATCAAACCTCCTGACACAGAACATACAATTTCTTGGAACCATCAAGACAGCATTAAAATCTATTAATATTATTTTCTTACTTTTTGTTATTAAAAATTGTTAACATATAACAGAAAGGGAGAATAACACAAAGAGTCCCTATGTACTCATATCCAATTTCACCAACAGATACTGGAGGTTAAAAAAGAGTAATGTATTAGTATTAGCTATATACTTAAATAGCTCTATTGGTCAATATAGTCCTTCAAATTAGGTAAGAAATGTTTTCATTAGAGTACCCTGTTCTGGTTGTCTTCTTATCATGTTTCTGCCCATCAGGAGGGTATTCTGTGGTGATAAGGTAAGTGCCACAATCACAGGCCAAATTTTTCCTTCCTAATCACAGGCCATATTTTCCCTTCTTACCATACTCCAGAACCCTAGAATTCACTGCCTGGTTCTGAACATGACCAGGTCCTCCTGAGGGTCTCCCAAGGTGTGGCCACAGGATAGCTATTTGGTGTAGAGCTTGGGTGTTCAGTGGGTTGATCACACATATGTTCATAAGGCTTGGAGGGACAGAACCCTAGGCAGAAAGGTTGTAGGTTAAGCTAGAGGCAGGGCTGACTCCCCCTAATGGCAAGGTGCTGCACAGAATGCTATGGAGTCCAAAAAGGTTATAATTGGAACATGGCTTTCCAAGTCATTAGCAAAGTATGTTTGTCAAGATAGAAGGACAGAACATGTTTTACTTTATCATTTTAAAATCCAAATTTAGAATTTTAACATTTTGACTTACATTTTGTGAGCCCCCGCCCCCATTTTATGTTCTTGCCCTGACTCTCACAAATGTTAGCAGCTGACTTGTTACTGATTCTTTGTTTGTTTTTTTTTTTTTTTTATCACCACACCAGTGAAAAAAACAATTAAAAAGTCTGAAAAAGTTGCAGAAAAGGGCAAAGGGATAGGGCGGTTATTTTAAATTTATATATTTTTTAAAATAGGCCAAAATATACAGTCAAACAGAAGGAGGATATGCCCAGTAAATCAATAAAACAAACATCTAAATAACATATTTATATTCATTCACTTTTATGATACCTAAACTATTAAACTGTTTGACATCCTCAACAACCCACTATGACACCGCATTGGAGATGATTTTTTTCTCAAGAAGATTACATACCGTTACACAGCATATTATAAATTTATGGAGCTCATTACCCATAAGACATTATACAAACTGAAAATACACCCAGATTTCAGAGTTTCAGCTACTTCATTTAAGAAAAAGATAAGAACAAAAATGTAAATTGGGAATTTATATCTTTCAAGATAGAAATCACTGGAGATACTTGTACCCAGATAACTATATTCACTATTCTAGATGTAAAGCATATGGATTTTTTTTTCCCAACAAGAATTGTTCTAAGAATACTCTTCTGGTATTCAGATCTTCTTTTCAGAGAGCATACTGTAATATATATAAATGCCAGTATAGTTTCATTAATGGTATATTAAACAAATATATATTTCATTTATTTTGTGCATATGACAGGCTAATCCATTACTTCTAGTTCAATACTCTTCTCAGTAAAGTGGAGCTAATTAAGTCCTCATAAAGAGGAACTTGAAGGAAATGTCTTTGAGTTAGATGCCTTTAGAAGCTAGGAATACAAATGTCCTGGGTTAAAAATAGTAGACATTTAGTGACTGATCAAGAAAGTCATGAGGGAAGTTTGAAGACTGTCACCCAGATTACTTGAGCTTGGTCTCCCTTCACATTCAAGATATCTGCTAAACACATTTCTGAAATATATTTCACAACCATTTCTTCTTTTTATATCTATGATCACTACTCTGGGTCCACTACCTAGGGACAAGCAGGGAGATGGAGCATAGATGTGTGCCCAGTGTGCATAAGCTACCACTCTCTTTTATTCCATTATAGCGTCTGTACTGGGTTGAATAGTGTCCCCCAAAATTCACGTCTACCTGGAACTTTTGAGTGTGACCTTATTTGGAAATAGGATCTCTGAAGATGCAATCAAGTTACAATGAAATTTTAGGGTGAGTCATAAATACAATATGAGTGGTGCCCTTACAAGAGGAGGGATATTGGGACACAGTGACACAGATATACGGAAGGCTGTATGAAGAGAGAAGCAGGGATTAGAGGGAGGATGCATCTGTAAGTCAAGCAACAACAAGGACTGCCAAAAACCACCAGGGGCTAGAAGAAGCAATGAAAGATCCTTCCCTAGAGCTTTCAGAGGGAACATGGTCTTCCTGGCACCTTGATTCCAGACTTCCAGTCTCCAAAACAGAGAGAAAATAAATTTCTGTTATTTCAAGTTGACCGATCTCTCATACTTTGTTACAGCAGCCAAAGGAAACTATGACAGCCTCCTGACTGGTATTCCTGTCTTCACCCGTACTTTCTCCATTCCAAAGTAACTTGCTAATGTAACTTGGATTGCATCACTCTGTTTATAACTTAATATCCTATCCCAATATGGTAGCCACTGGACACATGTGGCAAATGAGCACTTGAAATGTGGGTGGTCCAAATTGAGATGTGCAGTAAGTGTAAAATACACACCAGAGTTTGAAGACTGAAGTACAAAAACAAAATTAATAACATATCTCATGAATAATTTTCTATTTATTACAACTTAAATGATACTTTTTTGGATATATTAAGTTAAATAAAATGTATTTGAGGGCATTTGAGGGCATTAAGTTAAATAAAATGCATTTGAGGATGGCTCAGTCTGTTGAGTATCTGACTCTTGGTTTCTGCTCAGGTCATGATCCAAGGTTCATGGGACTGAGCCTCGTGTCAGGGTCTGCTCTGAGCATGATGTCTGATTAAGATTCTCTCTCTCTATCCCTCTGCACCTCCCCACTAAAATTAAAAAAAAAGTATTTTAAATATTAAATTTCATAAATAACTACGATTTGCTACTTGTTTTATACTACTATTGAACAGTTCTGGTCTATATAATAAAAAGTAAACCTTTATCATGATGTATAGCTCCAGCCCCTCCTGGCCCTTATTACGCTAACTTTATCTCATATCAGCTTTCGCCTTGCAAAAATGACTCATACTCCGGGTGCCTAGGTTGCTCAGTCGGTTAAGTGTCCAACTCTTGGTTTTGGCTCAGGTCATGATTTCGAGGTTTGCAAGATCGCGCAGAGTCTGCTTGGGATTCTCTCTCTTTCCCCCTCTCTGCCCCTCCCCCACCTCAAAATAAATAAATAAATATATAAACATTAAAAAATGACTCATAATTATATTCTTGCAGTTGCTTCAGTGGACTGAGATTTTTGCACTTGAACTTTTACCATAATATTTCCTCCATCTGGAATGTTCTTCATATTAAGTGTTATTGCTTTACAGATATAATCTTTAAAACAGATTCCCATCTCCAGGTGATTCTCTTTTAATCTTTTCACTAAATGTCTCATTTAAAACTGTCAATTATTTCTTTTATTTGGTATTTGTCTATAGTTTGTCTGTCTTCTACACTACCATGTAAATTCCTTACAGCAAGGGTCATGTCTACTTAGAGTCAGATTGACTCCATACAGCCTACTGTAGTTTTTGGCACATTCTAGGTACTGGATACTTTTTTGAATAAATGAAGTAGGAGAAGGAGAAATGATACATGAGGTTTGAGAGGATTCATCACAGACCAGCTGGTAAAGCTGACATACTGCAGAAACATTTGCTTTAGGGCATTTAATATTAGTGACATGACAAATCCAGTAAAATTTCTGGCATTTGGGTGGTATATAAATTTAAGTAGGGACAGCTTGGAAGTGATATATGAACTAAGGGGTTATTCTGGTAATTCTAGGCTGTTCAAAAGAAAAGGAGAAGAAAGGAAACAGAGACACAAAAGTGAGGATTAAAGAAATGGCATAAATCCTAAAATTTGTCGAGGGATTTGATGCTATAACATCAAATGAGAAATATTTTCAAGAATAGATTAGAATTTTTTTAAAAAATGTTTATTTTGAGAGAGAGAGAGAGTGAGTGAGAATGGGGTAGGGGCAGAGAGAGAGGGAGAGAGAGAGAGAGAGAGAGAATCCCAAGCAGGCTCTGTACTGATAGTGCACTGATGTGGGGTTCGAACTCACAAACTGTGAGACCATGGCCCAAGCCAGACCAAGAGTTGAATGCTCAACTGACTGAGCCACCCAGGTGCCCCTAAATTTTTTTTTCGAGAAAAGCTTATGTACTCTATCCTCATTCTTGGCTGAATTTTATAGTTTGAGTGAGAAATTAATAAACTGATTCTTTCAGTGAAGATAATTAGGAGAAAAAATAATGAACAGAGAACTGTCTACTACAGGAAATAGGGCCCAGGAGAATTTTTTGATGTATTAAGTCCCAAACGTTCCCTTATTAACAACATCCTGGTCTATAACACACATCTTCTATTTGTTAGGGGACCCTCCATTCCCCTTGGTCCATATTTGCAGAAGGGGGCTTCTAGTGGAAGTCCCACCTCTCATTCACTCCTCTTCATCTATAAACTGGTGGGTGATCTTGGAATAAATAAACATTTTCTGCTTCTTACTGGCATGGCCGGTCCACAAGATGAAAGTTCAGCTTGTCTAGACTTAAGCTTACAGACTCCTGCCCTGTGACAGAGGTCTGCAATTTTCCCATTTGTGTCAGCAACTCCAGGGGGTCACTTCAGTTCAGATAAGAATGTACTGGAAGCTTATATGGCTGCATTTCAATCCAGATTTATACTGCATTATAAGTCAATTTCTCTGAATCCTCCATTTTGCAATTAGTTCTGAATTCAGGAGGACAAACAAGGATGTTTCTTGTTGCAATTTTTAAGCCTCCAACACACACACACACACACACACACACACACACACAGAATCAATTGGAAAAATGGACTTTCAATGTAGTTACTGGGAAGTTCTAGCAAAGTCCTGATAGTGTTGACTTTAGAACCACAGAACCTTAATTCAACCTTGAATATTGTTCCTATTAAAAACAAAGAAAAACAAAGAACAAAAAAAGCAAGCCCTTCATCACTAAACACAGGAATCCACCAGCAACATTAAGATTGACACCATGAAAGTATGGAAAAGACTGTTCTAGCTTTTTCTTGCTCGATATTTTTACTCAGAAGGTCAGGATAGAATATCCTTCCCACTTTACCATTAGGGTTTAAAAACAGGATTCCTGTTTTGAATAAAAGATTTGCTTTAGGGGACTATGAGCATTTTATTTTATGGTATTGATTTAATTTTAATGTATATAGAATTTTTTTAAACTGAGAAGTGACATAAAAGTCTTCAAGGCAGTTGTTCATTAACAACAATATGCTGATGACAGCATCCAGGAAACACAAGCATAAGGGAGACAAGAAGAAGATCACTAAAGACTTGCAGAATCAGCACAGCATTACAGGTCAACAATCAGCTAGAAAACAGTGGATGTCATGAATCAAACCTCACCAGACAAATTGTAGACACAGATCAAACTTTACCGGCAAACTCAAGACATTCTCAACACCAGAAAATGCATTATCCTTCAGATTTCCTTCAGCACATTCAAAGCAAAGGTAAAAAATTAAAACAAATAAAATATAACCCTACAGATATATTATCTAAACTGCAAAATCTAATGTAGCAGAATCTGGAAGGATTATATGTGACTGGAGGAATTATTTAGTGGCTTTGGATGTCTGTTTATTCATCTTTTAAGCAGAAATGATAGGCAAAGGCATTTAAAGCTGGACTTAACTGATTCTAAATATTTAATGAGTATGTATAATTTATTAATTGATTCCAAGTATTTAAAGAGTATCTATAGGGTATTAATTCATCCACCAGTAATTATAGTACATTTAACTACACAAATTAAACTATGACTTTGCTCTTTGTCATTACAAATACAATACAATTTTATTTTAAGATATATTCATTATTTTGCATATATGAAATATAATAAAATATAAATAAAATCATTTACAAATAAAGCAATTCCTATGAACACTTTTGCCAGTTGGTTACTGTGAGCCATTGTAGAACCCAGCTTCTGAATGAGACACAACTGTGCAGGGGGCACAAAGGGTGCAGCCTCTCTCAAACACAATGCTCTTCTTACAGAGGAAGTGGTAAGACAGATATTGTTTTCTTGCTGTTTCACAGCTTATAGTTCATAGGGGAGATAGGTTTCCAATAAGCCTAAGGTTACAAATATTAAGTGATATAAAGGGAAGCACTGAGCTGTTGAGACAGAGAATAACATGCAGGATGCCCTTTAATTGTATGTGGTGACACAGTGGGTCTTATTGAAGACATGGCTCTTAAGGTTAAATCTATGGGACAAGGACACGTCCAGGCAGCAAGCAGAGGACTGTTTCAGAAAGAGATGGGACAAAGCTGGGGAACTGGGGGAGGAGGCGGGAACACAGGCCTTTTTTCTGAGAAACTGGAAAAAGTACAGTGTGACTAGAACCTAGTGAGCAAGAGGCATATATATTGGCATCAGATGATTATAGGTCTGCTAAGCATTGACTTCTATATTGAGCTCAGCAGAAACCACAGAAATTTCAAGTGCAATTCAATTGCATTTAGCCAACATTATTCTGGCTACTATATGGAGAAGAAAATAGAGCTAAGGAAGGCATGAGAAGATGGTAATTCGGAGGGTAATGCAGTAGTCTAGAAGAAATGCTTTTGGCAAGATGGAAGAGTCGTATATATTTTCCAGACTCAAGTAAGAGCTATATATTTTTTAAGTTTATTTATTTATTTTGAGAGAGAGAGAAAGGGAGAGAACAAGCACCAGTGGGGGAGGGGCAGAGAGAGAATCCCAAGCAGGCTCCACACTCTCACGAACCTTGACATCACAACTGAGCTGAAATCTCAAGGGCCGGATGCTTGATCAACTAAGCCACCCCACCATCTTTCCTAACTAGAACTCCGCATTACTCTCCTCACACATCCATTCTTTCCGGGGAACCTCCCACTTAGGTAATGCAATATGATCACTCTGTCACAGTTCACTGCTTTACAGGAAGTGGACCTGTTTTCCCAAGCTAGGTTACAGAACTTTTCTGGCAATTTTGGTACAAGAAGTATGAAAAATAAGTTGATCTTTCTTGGATCAAAAGTTGTGAAATTTGAGAGGTAGTGGTGGTCAAGTTTACAGTGGAACTTACAAGAAAGAGAAATAAACAGAAAGAGAGAAAGAGAGAGAGAGAAAGAGAGGACAAAAGAAGAAAATCAAAGAACAGCAGAGATGAACATAGAGAATGAAAGATACTATCATATGAATTGTTAATTGTAGTTACTCCTGGGCCCAGCCTTAGGCTTCTTTTTGGTTTCATGAGTCAAACTTTTAATAAATTCCCTTTGAGTTTGAGGTAGACCAAACTGTCTTTCTGACATTTGTAATCAAGAAATCTAGGGAATATAAAGAGAAAGCCAAAACCAAAGGCAAGGAAATAGAAAACTAATCCCCCCAAAAATATCTATTTCCAAAAACTGAATAAATAGTGGTAGCATCATAAAGTAGCAGCCTTCAAGTCCAGTTTTGCTTACTGTTTTTTTAATGTTTAAAATTTCAACTTAAAAATTAAGATATCAAGAGTGAAATTTTAATATTAAAAGATATATAACCATATTATGCATACGTGTATTACTTTCATATTGGCTCCTATGCATATCTCTTTTATTTATTATCAACCACAGTGCCTGTTTTGTATATTATTTTGTGCTCAGTTTTGTAATAAACATTTTAATATCAAAAAATATTAACAGCAACTTTTAATAATTAAAAAAAAATATATTACAGATGCAATATCTTTAAGTGTTCCCACATGAATCATGTAAAAGTGCATAAAATTAAAAGTGAAAATATTCTCCTCTCACCTTGGTCCTACTTATGGATTTAAACACTCCTGTTTTATCCCTTTTTGAAGTTAAAATAATAAGTAGAGGAAGTTATATTTTAAATTCATCACACTTAGACACCAATGATACCTCAATGAAAATTGTGAAAAACTAGCATGATTTATTTCCCACTTTCTCTAAACCTTCAATTTTCACTCACTATATAATTATTAATATTTAAATTCTTCTAATTATCACTAATTTTCAGAGATGCGTTTTGTTTTTGTTTTTTGATTTTAGAAAGAGAGAGCACAAGTAGGGGAGAGAGGCCGGGGGAAAGAGAGAAACTTAAGCAGTCTCCACGTTGAGCCTGGAGCTCAACGTGGGGCTTGATCCCATGATCCTGGGATCATGACCTGAGCCGAAATCAAGAACCAGACACTTCACCAACTGAGCCACCCAGGTGCCCCAGATATGTTTAAACCTCTATCTCTTGACATGTCAGATTTAGATATTATCTAGTAGTCCTCTATCATGAAATGTTATGACAGTGGTATGCTTATCCTTTTTTTGCCTCTCCTCTTCATTCTATTTTCAATTTTTATTTATTATTAATATTCAAATTGTTGAATACAATTGCATTATTCTATAATTATAGGATGTATTTCATTCTTTTCTACAAGTTTAATGTAAATATTATAAAAAATAAGTTTTTGATTTGATATGTAAATATGATTTAGGGTTCAGAACAAGTAGCATAATTAGTTCAATGAAAAAGGAAATAAAACCCTATTAATTAATAGTTTTCTCAGTAAAAACAAAACAAAAAAAAAAAACTCCAGGATTCAAGGTCTAAAGAAACTTTTAATTTCATCCTCCATTCCTTACATGTGAATCTGTAATGGACACATACTATTGCATTTTGCTGATATTACATTATTTGTTAAATCTTAAGGATATTGAGCCTATTTAGAACCATATTAAACACTTTTTGTATACACCTCTATTTTTTTGTATTTTGAATTGTTCCTTAGGATAAATTGTGAGAATAAAATTAATCAAATAGTATGGACATGTTTATAGATCATGGCAGAAATCGCTAAATTGTATTCTAAAAGACTGTAAGAACTACAAAAAAAAAAAAAAGACACTAGATATACATGTACCAGTTTTTCAGCAATGCTCCCAGCACTGAATTTCTATTTTAAAAAATATTGGCTAGATTAGTAAACATAATGATATTTATTTTAGCTCTTATTTGCTTACTAACAAAGGAGAATAAATAACACTAGACATATGTACACTAACTTTCCATTTTCTACTTTGCCTATTATATTTACTTCCCTTCATACCAGTTAATAAAACATATTTAATTTTGAGGATATTCCATAAATCCTAATGATTCCAGAGCTTAAGAACGGAAGTTGGCTTCAATTAAATCTATTAGAAAAGCTATGACACAACCAATCAAAATTATGAAAAATATGACATCTACCCTTTTCATTCATTTTGTGATAAAATCTGCGCAAATCATTTGAAAGTCTATTCCATAGGCCAAACTGCCTGCTAGACATGTCCACCTGACATGAATAGTTCTCACGTACCACAATCTCAGCATATTGTAAACAAAACTTGTCATCTTTGAACATTTTTTTTTTTCTTTTTGGATTCCTGGTACCAGTAAAAGGTATCATTGTTATAGAAGCTCTCAATAAAGCAGTCACTCTGGATGCTTAGCATCCCAATTTCAACCATCACAAATCCAAGAAATCATCCTCCTAAATCAACCTCAAACGTGTCCCTTCCTTTCTATTTCTACTGCCAGTGTTTACTCCAGGCTCTCATAATTTTTCTCCAGAATCACTGCAGTAATCTTTCAACAGTACTCTCTCCTCCAGTTTTGTTTCACTTATTATATGCTACATGTTGCAGTCAAACTGATCTTTCTAAAATGAAACAGATCCTGCTTCATTGGTTTCCTCCAAATCCAAGATAACTTTAAAACTCTTTAGCAGTGTTTATTTGGTTCCTTATGACCTGGTCTCTGGCTGTCTGTCTATCTGGTCTACCACTCCCCAGGGCACTATAAGATCCAGGAAGAACAAACATTACTTTCTGTTCTAGTAATCTGATAAATTCTCCCAACTGTCTTTATTATTATTATTATATTTCACTCAAAGCCTAAAGTATGTTTATTTCACCTTTTTCACTTGGCTTAAGATGCTTGTGATTTAAAATGTAAACAAGTTACACATTTCACTTTTTTTGGATGTATAAAGTGAAACTAATTTGATTCCTGCAATTACAATGCAAATATTTTTACATATTTTTATCCTTTTGAAAGAACTGAGCAAAGCAAACCTTGCAACTTTCTTTATTCTTAGAGAGATCAAGCTAGTTTGGGTTCAGTTCAATGTTACCAATCTCTTGTAAAATATTTAATACAGAATTTAATAATTCAAAAAGACGGTTTTCACCCCTAAATGTCATTGGTGTGTATGGTGACATCTAGTGAGTTTATTATGAAGGACCATCTACTTTATGGTTGGTGTTCCAATGCAAAGAAAAGAATACAGCAAGCATATTCAAAGAATAACAACTCATTAAATAAATTTATGAACAATTTTAGTATTGTTCCATTTTCAACTCTCTTTTTAACACTTATTCCTGCAGTATAGTATATTGGCCCCATTTTTAGTAAAGCATCTAAATTAACATAGGAACAAAGTATGCATAAACAGACTATATATTCCAAGTGTATACACACAGCTTTATAGATTTTAAATCTACATTTATTAACCTAAATTCATTAGTCTCTTAATTTTAATCTAATTTCAAAGTTGTTACAGTACAATTTTAATGTAATCACACACAAATTTCTAACAAATCTGTCTTACTCTGTTTGGACTGCTATAACAGAACAAAATACTTAGAAACAGTGGCTTAGAAACAGCAGCAATTTATTTCTCACAATTCTGGAGGGTGGGAAGTCTAGGATCAAGGCACCAACAGATTTAGTATCTGATGAAGGCCTGGTAGAAGGTAACTTCTTGCTGTGTCCTCAGATGGTGGGAGGGTTGAGAGATCTTTTGAGGTTGTCTTTTATAAAGGCACAATTCCACTCATAAGAGCTCCGCCCTCATGACCTAATCATTCCTGAAGGCTCTGCCTCCTAATACTATCACGTTGGGGGGTTAGAATTCAATATATAAATTGGGAGGAGGGGCAAATATTCAGTCCACAGCAGAATCCCAAGGACTATCAACTCTATTCATACAGTAAAATGTTAAGCACAATGCCTAGCGCATAGAAAGCATTAAATAAATAATAAATGTAAACATCATTGGTACTTGTAAGTATGAGAAAAGCCATCACTGCTACTTCATATAGGAGGAAGAATAGCAAGAGAAAGAGAGGAAAGAATCAGGAAGGGGAAGGAAGTAAATGGCAAAAACAAGCAGAAGAAGAAGGTTGAGAAGTAAGAGAAAAAAGAGGAAGTGGTGTGGAAAAGGGGGACAGGGAGAGATGAAGCCAATGGACAGTGCAGCCAGGGTTTCTTTCTTGTGGGGGGGCGGGGAAGTGTGAGGAATCAATAAAATGAACTAGAGTTTAAACAAGTATTAGTTGTCTTGCAGTATTTGCTGCCTTGGCACTTCCAATATAAGGCCATGTACTCCTACTGACAAACATACGCCGGTTTTTTCTTTTGATTGGTGTACTGATATACTTTGAAAAAGATGAGGTGGTTTAATCCATTCAAATAACGTGTGAAGATTACTTAGGCTATAAAAGAGGTAATATTTACCATATTCAATTTCATTCACGAAACAAGATTTTGGATGAAATTTAAGGAGTCTCATCATATATTATCTATTTATTGTAGGTTTTATATTTGTGAGTGATCGATGCATTTAAAATTGCATATAAACAGAAATTCTCACAAAGATTTATTAGCTGATGCTTGGCATTTTCACACTCCATTTAAGTATCCTTTCAAAAGAATGTTTATAAGGTCAGGTTTTAGAATACCAATTTTCATTGTAAGTGGAGATTTTCTCATTGTAAAATAAACAGATTTTCAACTCTACAATAATACTGTCTACAATAATGCTGTCTATAATACTAGCTATGAAGTCTGTATATGTAAATTCATAAAAGCAAATGAAAAATATGTGAAAAATTTAAAAGGGCAAAGTGAGTTATAGGAAAAACTGTAAACCACTTAATGGAAAATCTTTACATAAATAATGCATACTGAATACAGATACAAATTCACCATCCACATGTACAAAAATTTAACAAGATGTCCAACTTGCAGAAGTTGCTGTTTACCACTTCTAAAAATAATGCCGAGGACACAACAGGGAGAGACAGAATCCAAAACCTAATGGCAGCAGCAGCAGCAGCGACAAAAGCAGTATTTTAAATCACTCTGTGTGAGGACTGAGGGCTGCAGCTGAGGGCAGACAGGTCTGGAGGCAGCAATGGAAGGACAATTTAAAATCTGTTTGTCTCTCCTCACCTCACCCACCCACTCCCTTCCCTTTGGACAATCATTGCCTATCCCCTTTCCTTAAACCACTGCTGTGGGTATCTCTGTGGGCAAGATTTTTTCTTCATGAGGTGAGAGTAGCAGGGAGATGCCAGTCTTAGGGCATTCAGCTCTTTTTTTTTTTTTTTTAATGTTTATTTTTGAGTGACCGAGAGGCACAAGCAGGGGAAAGGCAGAAAGAGAGGGAGACAGAGAATCTGAAGCAGGCTCCAGGCTCTGAGCTGTCAGCACAGAGCCTGACACAGGGCTCGAACTCACAGACCATGAGATCATGACCTGAGCCCAAGTCGAATGCTTAACAGACTGAGCCACCCAGGCACCCCAATAAGGGCATTCAGTTCTTTACTTTTCCTGATCCAACCCCCAGAGTTTATGAATTACAGCCTTGTGACACTGCTTTAGAAGTCAGATTTAGGAGCGAATTCCTGATACAGTTGTTTCTTGCTGGGTTGCTGCAAAATAGAGTGATAACTCTGGTTGATGATGCCTGAATGACTCATGCCTATCCCTCATATACACAAATCTTGAAATAGCTTAGCCTGACAAAGACTGTGGTCTGGCCTCTGGAGCTTCTCCAGGACCAAAGAGCCAATATTCCACAGGAAATACAAGTTCACAGGTCGAATGAATTACTAGACTACAGAAGAGTGCCTGTACCTCAAAGATAAACAATGAACTAGACAAAATAATTGTTTTTTAAAGCATATGCATATAATTAAATTATTTTATTTATTTAAAAAAAATTTTTTTTAACGTTTATTTATTTTTGAGACAGAGAGAGAGAATGAACAGGGGAGGGTCAGAGAGAGGGAGACACAGAATCTGAAACAGGCTCCAGGCTCTGAGCTGTCAGCACAGAGCCCGACACGGGGCTCAAACTCACGGACCGCGAGATCATGACCTGAGCCGAAGTTGGATGCTTAACAGACTGAGCCACCCAGGCGCCCCTATAATTAAATTATTTTAAATAAATATAATAAATAAACGAATAGTGAGACAGAAGAGAAAGTTTATCTACATTACCAGAAATAATATTTCAGACATTAGGAATACAATAGGAAGTGGAGAGAACAGAAGACACGAGGTGTACTGATGTGTTTCTGTTATAAGAGGATGTATAGTCATTGGTACATTCAGGATGTAGAAGTTATCTCATATGTTTCTTAAGAAAAATGATAAAATTAGCCTATGTAACTTTTAAACACCAGAAGACAACTTTATAGAATTTCATTAAAAGAGCACATAAAGTATAGGGTGAAAAATATTAAAGAAGATGGTAGAATTAAATCCTGGATAAAAATTGAGAATCTTTTTTCTCAATTTTTATCCAGGATTTAATTCTACCATCTTCTTTAATATTTTTATATTTTTAATATTTTTTATATATATATATATATTCACACACACACACACACACACACACAATTTGTTTATTCTGAGTGGGGGAGGGGCAGAAAGGGAGGGAAAGAGAGAATCCCAAGCAGCATGGAGCCCCCTACATGGGGCTTGATCCCATGACCCTAGGATCATAACCTGAGTTGAAATCAAGAGTTGCAATCTCAACCAACTGAACCACCCAGGTTCCCTGAAACAAAAAGATAGATTGAACTTAACAAATAAAAGACAAAGACACACAAATGGAAGAAATGAAAGTAAGCGCCAACAACATGTTGTATGCAAAAACAAAAAAGACAGAAAGATTGAGATAAAAGGATTAAAAACATATAGCTGATAAAGATAAACCCAGAGAAAGTAAGGGCAGCAATCTTATTTCTGATAAGCAAGCACACATACAAACAAAATCCTTCTTTGGATGGTTTAAAGCTTCACGTGACTTTACAAGTGCTTTGTACACATGGTCGTGATACAGTCAAAGAAGGGGAAGGAGAAGAAACAGTATAAGAGGTGCTCAGTAAAAAAGTGAGAAACTTATAATTAAAATTCTATTGCTAGTAAAAATATAACAGTGGGACAATCATACTTTCTTAGCCTAATAATAAAGGGAACTCTACCCTATGTATCAGTTCTCATCTTGAGATTACATGAGGCCAATAATGAAATATATTTTTAAATAATTTTATTTAAAATTTAAGACTGTGTTTAATAGGAAAAAAACACAAATTTTCATTTCAGTTTGCTAGGTAATACACATTAATAAAACAGGTTACCTGGAATCAAATGAAGAAGATAGAGAAAACAGCTGCCATTACAAGAATGAAGTCTGTGTAGCAGTGTAGTATAGATCTCGGTAACATTACATGTCTAGGTAGCATTTAGGTTCTTTAAGGATCTGTCAAAATGATATATGCCAAACTGTGAAACTTTAGAGCAGTATCTGAAATTATTGATAAGCAAAGTAAGAGTGAACATGCTGTTAACTCCCCCCCCCCCCCCACCAACAAATAAAAGCCACACTCTCAGGTTAAAGCTAAATAATTGTAAAATATAGAAAACATTAGGCAATGTGAGCATTTTTCTTATTTCACTTGTTAGTTGAAAAAATGGTATTTTGATATATTAGCATATATTAAAAAGATTCTTTTCCTCAGAAATATTTTAAGTCTTCAAAAGAACTTATGTCATTTAATTCATCTGATTAAAATCACAATTAGTCTGTATCAGAGGTAATTTCTTTTGTCATTAATGCAAATATTTCCACATATCAGTACTTTTTGAAACTTTGTAACTAACTTTCAAAGATTATGTATGCATACATTATGTATTATAAGTACTATAAAAATGGTATTTTTAAAGTATTATTTTGATTTTAAAGTAAATGGAAACATAAAACAGAGTCAGTCTTTGAGTTTATTTGACCTTGACATCACATACATGTTTTATTAGTCATTTACTAATATCTTTCTCTAAAATAAACCTTAATCTCACATACTATGTTAATTTTCTATTTTTATATGCATATGTAAGATTGCCCAGTTCACATGTTTTTTACTTATTTTCATTTTTGCTTGTTTCTTCATTTACATTTTTCCTTTTTTTTTCTTTTTCCATTTCATTCTCAAAATGGATCCCATTTTTTGGTAAGCTTTTAAATAGCTTGAGAAATATCTGATTTACAGGACCCCTTCAATGATATGATCATGCTTGTTATTTAAAGTAATTACCATATAGGCCTTATTTGTAACAACATCTATTCTGATTTGTTTGAGGCACACACTGTGGTACAGTGGATCTTGCAATATTTTTCTGAGATGATGTGCATTATCTAATGCGAGATGTTAGCTAGAGTTCACATAAATCAATGTGACAAACCAAAACAAAATGAATGAGGATACTGTTGCTTGTAATATCTCAATTAAAAGAAAACCAAGATTATTATTATTATTTGAGATATCCACAAATGTACTCTGAGTTGATAATTCCTATGAAATTGATTTATTAGGAAATGCTCCCAGGAAAAATAATAGGAAAATTGGACCGGGAAAGGAAAGGAGTCCATCGAAAAGACCAACATCAAGATCTCAGGGGGTGGCTTCTGCTCCATCCTGCAAAACCACCCTTGAGAGGGAAGTCTCATCTCAAAATTGTCCCTATCCAAGGGAAAAGGAGTTAGTGATATGGATTTGGGGTATCAATCCTGCCACACAGATGAGTCATTGATGAAGGGAGGTTTGCTCTGCAAAGCAAAGTGGCCTCAGGTTCCCAAAGCTAAGGATGGCTCACTGACAACACTATGTGGTCGTGGTTACTGAGGGTAAACATTCATCGGGATTTCATGTGTGTATGTGTGTGCACGTGTGTGTGTGTGTGTGTGTGTGTGTGTGTGTGTGTGTGTGTTTGCAAATGATAAAGGAATCTAAAGGGATATGAGCAGAGTAGTGGCAGCGCTTGCTACAGTTTATCTCAAAAAGATTTTATAATCTAATTCTTGAAATAAAAGAGGGGTGCCTGAAGCTCAGAGAGGTAAAATACATTTCCCAGAGTCACAAACCCAGCAAGCAGCAAACAAAAGAACAGGATCCAGGTCTTTACTCCTTTTGGCAGGTCAGTTTCAATGACCATGCTCTACATTAATAATCTATCTTTTTTTATATAATCTCTATTTTTATTTATTTATTTATTTATTTATTTATTTATTTATTTATTATTTATTTATTTAAGTGTATTTATTACTTAGCAGTATTTCTCCAGAGAGTACTTAAAGTTAATTTTGACTTTTTCTTTTTTAATTCTAAAGAGATTAGAAGTTTGCTATTGAGCAAAAAGAAAAATACTGTAATGGGTTTTCTTCATGTTGCAATATTTGGTCCTGAGTATCATTAATAAATTTGTTTCCATGTTCTTTTTGAGCGAATTTATTTTCATATTTTATTTATACTTTGAGCTACTCATTTCAAATAAGGAAGAGCTAATTTTGAGAATTTTTTTAAAAAACTGTAAAAAATTGTATTTGCACAAACACATACACTTGCATAGCATATTTAAATATATGACACTATGTAATGTTAATCACAATTTGATTTTAAAATATTAAATATTTCTAATATTTCATGTATAAAATTACTAATCAAATGAAAATGAAACTATTTATAAATTTTGATAACTACTGACCCTGAAAAGGAAGCCTAGGCAATTGCTCAATATGGAGCTATAAATATTTACTAATGCTATAGTAATATCAAGAGACATTGTACTGAATAAAAAATTGAGAACATCTGTTCTCTTTTTAAAAACCATTCATTTCAAAACCACCTTGTTTTTCACTTGCAATTCTGAAGCTCCTTTTGAAGAACTTTACTGGGTTTTGAATGAAAAGATATGTAGAAACATTAAAGCATTCTTCAAGATCACAAGTGATTTTTTCCAATGTAAGTAGCTAAAATATAAACAAAAGTTTTATTTTGCCAATTAAAATAGAACCAGATACTAATTCTTGTGGTAAGCAACACAGATCACTAATGGTAAAATATAAAACAAAACTCTAAGTCAGAACTAAGATTCAATCTCCATCTCTACCTATTCCCCCTTCCTTCTCTCCCTAATCGCCCCTTTCCTCTCTCCCCTTCTTAAGAATGAACAAGGTGAGTTTCTGCTCCTTGTAGAATCATTATTCTCTGCTGGCAGTATCCTCAACAACTACAGTTCCCAGTGGACTGACCCAGGAAGGCCAAACTCCATCTGGGAGCATCTTCAATGCATCTTGCACTGCGTGACCATTTGTGTAAGTTTTATATCTTCCATCATTAAGGGATATTTATATCTGTGTGTGTAGCTCCCCCCATTTTAACATACTTATTTAAATATTCTTATTTAATAGGGCTATCGGTTTCACTTCTTCTGAGCTGTTTCAATGTAGGCAATACTTGTTGGATATCTACAAGCAGAAGCAATAATTCCACTGGAGAATGCTTAGAAATTTCTGACCTCATGAGCATTACAATGAGCCCTAATTTTCTCTGTTACAACTGAATAAGCATAGTACTTTTAAAAACTACTATTTATAATGGTAGCTTCACTATAAATTAGAGAGCTCCACAGCACCTCTGCTGGGTGACTTTGGGCAAGTTTAGGAACGTATTTGCTTCTCAATATTTTGTAAGTAAAATGAGAATAATAATATGTGGCATCATATACTTGTTTTCAGGTTAAATGAGAAGAAAATCTGGTACATGATAGATTTTTGATATTATCATTCTTACCAATAATTAGTGGTTATTACCAATCTCAAAGGCTATAAGTTAGAGATCACTTCTTATAAATTAACATAAGTAGGCAACTGTCTGTACCATTTCGAAATATCTAGAGTTCTGCCAAATAAAAACTTCTCCCCTGATAATGTCTAAAATACTTCATGGAACCTGACAGGTATTTTTAGGGGAGGAATCCCTATGACACTGGTAATTATTGTACTTTGAGAACATGAGATGAATTTCTCCCATTATAGGTCACTCTGAGGCTTAGTGGGAAAACGCACCTGAAAGATGGAATTAGAGACAGAGGATTAAAAGGAACCCACACCTACAGCCTGGGAGGAACCATGAATTATTTTTACCTAGGTCATCATTCTCCCAAGGATAGCTCCAGCTTGGATTCTCAAAGGGTTAAGGGACCACCTACCCTTGGAATTTGAATCCCTGGGCTGTTATAACAGCAGCCAGCACTTTTAAAACTGATTGTCTGACTAGGAAGACTGTCCAGATCTCATGTGAGACCTTGGCGAATGCAAAGGGGCAGAGATCACTGGAGAACAGCAACAGGGGGCTGGAGTCAAGAGTGAGCAGGATTTCGGGGCGCCTGGGTGGCTCAGTCGGTTAAGCGGCCGACTTCAGCTCAGGTCATGATCTCGCGGTCTGTGAGTTCGAGCCCCGCATCGGGCTCTGTGCTGACAGCTCAGAGCCTGGAGCCTGTTTCGATTCTGTGTCTCCCTCTCTCTGACCCTCCCCCGTTCATACTCTGTCTCTCTCTGTGTCAAAAATAAATAAACGTTAAAAAAAAAAAATTAAGAGTGAGCAGGATTTCAAGGCAGCTTGCCCAAAATGGTGAACTGACACCAAGATGTAGAAGTATCTGCGATAGGACTAAGGAAAGAAAATAAAAGGATCAGGGAGCGAACAGGAATGAAAAGAATAAGGAACAAGGGGATTTGTGGTAATGCAATGAGTAGTAATGGGACAGCTGAATTATCCCTCATTTGGCAGATTTGCCTCTACCTGAGGATGTGATTCAGGCATTCAAAAATTTTGACATTTCATTAACAGACTTCTGTCACTCAGGAGATAGTTGTAATGCCAGCTTTACCACTGACCATGATTCTTTTCAAATACTATCTCTTATCATTGTTCTCCTTTCCTCAACTCCATTACTGTTCAAACATGCTAAATAGTGCCCTTATAGCTGAAAATGCTCTCAGGAAAATATTCTGTATCTCTCTAAGGGCCAAATGGAAAAACATCTCCCAATGTGGGGTGAATTTGGCAAAATTAAAAGGTACTTTCAACTAAAATGTTGCCAATCCTAAAAGAATTTCTGACACAGAAGCACAGTAGGTGTTGTTATACAGGGCAGGTCGAAGGCAATATATTTTATCTGGGATATTAATTCTTGAAGTCATTAAGAAATTCTATATTATAAATAATAAATTTTCCATTACAATCCTGTGACATTCCCATCGCTTCAATTATATTATCTTTGCAACAGCCCTTAATATTGAGAAATATAAGATTATATGTTGGCTAACACATTTCTCTTCCCTTTTCTTTCAGTACGTGCTCTTTTTCCAGTTTGTTTTGGTGATCATGTGATATCAGTGACAGTACTGTAAGCATGTGACGATGTTTTAAAATATAAATGTGCTGCAACACTTTTCCTCTGAGGGGGAAACAAAAGATTATGTGACTGTCTTACTATAATTTCTTGAATGATGTCATCTAAGAAGTACAACATTATCCCCTTAGTTCTTTATTATAATGCAGAACTACACAAAATGAGTTGATGCTTTTAGCATGCTAAGGCATATATTAAAAATGTAAAAGTTCTAGCTCTATTGTAATGGAATTTGAAGGACAAACATACAGAATGACATGAGTTTTCTCATTTTTTATTTCACAACTATATTGTTGAGACATCCTCCATATTTCAAACACTGTATTTCAAAAACTGTCTTTCTCTTTTTCTTCAATTTATAAAATGCTGCAGTCTCTCCTATCTTTAAAAAAAAGTCCCCTGTCTTGAGGCCACTCTAACTTGCTCTCATCTTTTCACCTTCAAGCTCAGGTTTTACAAAGTGTAGTTCACACTTACTGATTCTGTACCACAACTTCCAGTTATTCCTTCATAAAAGCTATCAGAAAGTATTTCAGGCAAACATAAATGTGTTGAAAGTAGCACATACTTATAGATTAACTGCATACCTTTGTCAAATTTTAGTATGTTTCCCTGCTTATTTCTATTAATAAAATAAAATTAAGAGATACTGTTGAAGTCCTCTGTACAGCTGTCCAATTTGCCTCCCTATCTAGAATTGATCACTAATGTAATCTGCTGCTTACGTTCCCTGGACTCTTTTATAATTTTAGTACATATATTTGTAGCCACAGACAAAACTTATATAAATTATATGTATCAACCCTGTCCCATGAGTGCTTCCTCTTGCCCCTAAATGGTGCTATTCTTTAATGTGCTTTTCTTGATTCATTACACCTTGCTTTAATTTTTCAATAAATAACTTTGGAGAACTTACCATATGGCAAATCCTTTTGTTTTGTTTTGTTTTGTTTTTTTACATGTAGGCTTCGCACCCAGTATGGAGCCCAACATGGAGCCCAAATTCATGACCCTGAGATCAAGACCTGAGATCAAGAGTCAGATGCTTAACTGACTAAGTCATCCAGGCTCCCCTATGCCAAATCCTTTTTGATTCTCTTTGCATGGTTTCAGTACCATCCATGAGTTTACAACTCCCAAGTGCATTGTACTGACCTCTCCTCTAAGCTCCAGGCATCTGTGTCTATCTGTATTTGGATATAGCTACTGGCGATCTCTTAGACATTTAAAAATGAACATGATGAGCACATCAGCTTCCTCCTTTCCTTCATTGGCTCTGCCTCCTATTTCTGATGATCAGAAATGGTTCCACATGTCACCTCTTCACATTCTATATTAGAGTTCACCTTATCATATTCCTTTCTAATTAGTCACCAATCTGATGGTTTGATCCCAAAATAATCCTAAATGCATCTCCTACTCCCCAATTGTCCTTTCAAGGCCCTTGCCAACTTTCTGTACTATTTCAATCTCTTTATGTTTAACTTTACCCGATAGCCTTCAGGTATAACCCACCTGAAAGCGGAAATGGCTTCAAATAGCTTCCATAGCATGAAGCCAAAGCACTTCACCATGACAGGATGACAGGAGGCTCTCTGCTAACTGGCACCTGACTTTTTGCCAGCTTCATCTCTGCCGCTCTCCACCTCACTCCTCTCTCCATTAACAATGAATTATTTTTAGTTTCCTCATATATATCTGGCTATTTTAGAACTGTGTACATTCTGCCTGAAAAGTGTCTCAGACTGCCTTCACTTGTCTATCTTTTATTCTTCCTTTATTCTTAGGGCAAGCAGAATTCCTTTCTCCATCTCATCATTCTTTATGAATCCCAAGTACACTATTCCTGGCATATGGTAGGTACTCAAATCAATATTAGTGGGAATTAAACTAAATTCACATGCACTGTCTTTAGTGAACATACATATTTTGGAAGCATAACAAAGTTTTGTGGGTTTTTAAAAACAAAGGTTGTTGTTTGTTTTTGCTGATAAATAACATCACCTCTACTGACATATGGAAACAATTTATAGCTGTCTCCTTTACCTTACTGCTGTCATTAACTATATTGATATATTTACTCTAAAAAAAAAACTATCCTTGAACCTAACATGGTAAGAAAACAAGGATAGCAGTTCCTAAGACCATGAGCTCAGGAGTCAGATTGCAGGGTTTCCAATTCTCACTTGACTACTTACTCTATTTGTGTACAGGGATGTTATTTTACCAGTCAAGCATTTATATACTTGAAATATTGCCTGATAACTTTTATTAAAGAGCAACTGTGATAGGAAAGTTACTTTACCTCGTTTCTTCAATTTTCTCACCAAATTGGGATGATAAAAGAAACTACATCATACAGTTATAAACAAGAAGATCATGTAAGTACTTGATAAAGATTGCCTACTACTTGTGTGATTCTTCTTAATTCATGGCTAGACTTTTTCACATACTTCCCCGAGAAATTATGTATCCTATTCTTAAGTAAAATTGTTCCATATATTCTGGAGTGGGGGCACTGACTTTGTTATTTTCAGTATTAAAGTTAGGCTAGAATTTTAGAATTAACAAGAAAAAGCAATTCAATGCTTTTTATGGTATGGAATAAATGAATAAAATAAAAATCATTCATTCTTTAATGATAAGACGGAACTTAGCTATAATTGGGTTCTTTTAATTCTTTAAAAGACATTTTCAATTTCTTCTCAATTCCTAGTTTTTAAAGATTTTTCACATATATTAGTTCAAGTGATTGTCACAACTGCCCTGTGCAAGTGCAAGTAATACCATCATAAATATAGTTTTAAAGTTCAGAAAAAATGCCCAATATAAAATATTTAGCAAATGAACAGTTTAAATGAACATAAATCTCCATGTTCTGCTAAATATCGATCTTTATGTTCACAAATTTATATTTTGCCTATGGTTTATGAATGGCTCTGTATATGTGTGTGTGTTCATGTATGAGAAGGTTTATACAGGCAGATATATTTGCCCATGTTCTTTGGTAAATTTGTGTTACTGACTTTAGCTCATTATCATGATGAGGGATTATGCATGATATACTTTCATTCACATTTTGCTTTGCTGTTACATAAAAAAGAAAGGACTGCAAAAGACAATATTGTGATTTCACACAAATACATAATAAATACAATCATATTTGGAAGAAAACCATTACATATTGGAATAAATCAACTTTACTGCAACAGTGTTCACTAAATTTCTGAATTGCTATTCTTTTTTTTTTTTTTTTTTTTGGTAACGTTTATTTATTATTGAGAGACAGAAAGAGACAGAGCGTGAGCAGGGGAGGGGCAGAGAGAGAGGGAGACACAGAATCTGAAGCAGGCTCTAGGCTCTGAACTGTCAGCACAGAGCCCGACACGGGGCTCGAACTCACAAATCGCAAGATCGTGACCTGAGCCAAAGTTGGACGCTTAACGACTGAGCCACCCAGGCACCCCTGAATTGTTATTCTTTAAAATTAACCCATTCCAGTATTTAATTCAGTATTTATTTTCTACGCCAAGAACAAGTGCATAGAATTTGCAATTTTCCATGGCAAAGATATCACTGTAAAATACATGTAGATTACTGTTTCCCCAGCAGTTGAATTGCACTTTGAGGTTGGAATAGATAGGGGAAGAGCGGAAAGACAGAGTGGGCCTTAACTCTAAGTGCTATTTTGTTTTCTTTTTATATTAAGGATAATGATATGGACAAAAGCATCATCTCCACACTTTTGGGGGTTTCTTTTCTCCCAAGTTTAAATAACACACTATTTTTTTTTTTCTAGTTCAGTGTTAACCTCTCTCTCCTGGCCCTTTCAGCCCCCACCACTCATGTGTATATATGTGTGTGTGTGTGTGTGTAGCATTATAGAAATAAAATTGAGGTTGATATTTAAGTGAGTGAATTTTATACTGAACTATAAATCTTAAATGCTTAAATCTGAATTTTAAAAAAACATGATGTGTTCTTATTAGTTTCAAAAAGTTTAAAGGACTTTCCCTGTTTAAGAATTTAAGAGATTAAGAAATAATACTTGAGTATACTAAAATGACTATATATGTAATGGAGGTATGTAATCACTTGAAGATCTAGAAGAGCTATTAAAAATGCCCAGAAAACACTGACAAAGATAATGTATGTAATAGTAACTAAAATTAGGTAAATAAATTTCTCAATATTTTATAATTCATAATTTAATTGTTGATATTTCTCACAGAAGTTTTCCTTTTTAATTGCAAAAAAATGTTAAGGCCATTTATTCATTCTTAGAAATATAAATTGCTGCTACATAGTAAGTATCAAAGATTATCAGCTTAGTTTGAGCCAATAGTTTTAACTTACATATGAAACAGTGAAAGGTAGTAAATTAAACAGGAACAATTATGCAGAAAAAGATATTCAGAACAATTATGCAAAAACAACGTATAAAGAGTCACAATAAAATGTAAGATTTTAAGATACCTAATTTTAAAAATAAAACCACTAAAATATCTTCTGTACCCTGTGGAAACATGGCAATGCTTCTTCGAAAACATGTTTGTACTTTTCATTCACGAAGTCACATCTGAATCTACATAAAATGGAATAAGCTTGTTACCAATGAACTTTAAGGTGTTCTAAAAAGCAAATAATGACTCCTGATGTCAGTGTCTCTTACCAAAAGTCCTTGCAAGAGCCCACTTGGTTCATTGTTCAAAGAGACTTCAGCCTGTGTTATCAGTGCCTCTAGTTGCATATTTAAGACCAGACCTAAGCTTAATGATGAGTAATATATTGTTATCTGGACATCTGCCCACAGCTAAAATTCCCTCAACCATCACCTTTTCTACACCCAAAGTTCCCACACTAGTCATTTCATGTAGACAAAGAAAAGTCCATTGAAGTGAAAGTAAGATAATATTTTCTTTCAAACTGGGATGTTCACACACCAGGGATTTTGCAATTTTATGCCAATAAAAGATTTTAGGCAGTGAAATTATGCAACAGGATACATGCTCAAACACACTGGATGCTCAGGGGGAAAAGAAAGTGTTGAGACAAAACAAAATCTCTAGAAGTAATGTCATTGAGGATATTTGAAAGAAGAATCCTTTTCTTGGAAAGCATTCTTTTTTATGTCTGGAAGGAAATGAAATGGCCATTTCAATTGTAAGAAAATGCCAACACTAGCAGAAACACATATGGTATTCAAAATGCTTCACAATTACTAATTCACTCAAGTCTCACAATTATTATACACTATTATAATTTTCACATTAGAAGTCATAGGTACAGATGACTTCATTGTCTTACTCAAAATCACAGAACTAGTAAGTTGCATAGTTGAGATTCAAACCCAGAAGATCTACCTCCAGAGTATATATGCCTCTCCATTGAGAAAAGATTAATATCTATCTTAATAGAGTTCTTAACCTGTGCAAAGGCATGGGACTAAGAGTGACCCAAAAATAACTGAAATGTAAATGCAAAGTTGGAACATGACCACATTTGGGTTTCTCTATACAGAAATGCCATAATCTTTTCAATTGATTATACTTTCTCCCAAGTTGCAGGCAAGGTGAGGTAAGGCGGATTATTACTGCTGCTGAAATCAACTACAGAAATGCGGGTCCACAGGACAGCTTGAAAAAGACAAGAGATAGGGCGGTCAAGCCATGTTTTTTACTCTTAAAAATAATGAAAGATGAGTTGAGCACCTCAAAACCTATAGTTCCAAACTTGTATCAGTAACTTTAAGCAGAGCACACTTTTCACCTATATGTTATGAGGCAACTATGTATGGTGAGCCAGAAATGAATTTTTGATCCTGGAGATAATACTATTTTATTGTGTTTAGAAAATACAATCTCTGAAACTCAATTTCCTCATATATTTAAAGAAAAGTGTTAGATTAGAATGATGTAATTCACTTCAGTATACATTAGGTACAAAGAGGAATGGCGAGCTGAGGAAGAGTTGAGTGATAGATACATGAACCAAAGGAGTTTTATTTTTACTCTCACTGTGAAAATAATGAATATGAGACTAAAAGAATCACATAACTTAAATTCCTTAATAAAATTCTATAGATAACACCAATAAAAAATATTTTTGGTTGAAAGGATTTGGGATAACTCTAGGAGGAGATAATAATTGAGCTATCTCAAATAATTGAGATAATAAATGAGAAGAACATTACATTAAATACTGGCTAGATACACACGCACAGACACACACATACACACACTACACACTGGCCAGATCAGAGTCATGGAACTGAGTATAGTTTAGTGACATATGGATGGGATTGGATTTGGCTCCAAATGTCGTAATATGAGAGTTACTCATTAAGGACAACTAGTGTTTCTGAACAGAGAAATGATGATTAGATGACTGTTAGGAACTCAGAGATCTTTTGGTTCTCATTCAGCTTTAAAATGCTATAATTTTATGACTAATGAAGTAATGTTTTTTATCACATCTTGAAATGCCGCAGTATTAACCAACTAACTTCTTTCATGTTGGTTGTGTTACTGATACATAATGTGGGAGACTATTTTCTGCTCATTAGTGATGACTATTTTAACTTATGAACTGCCTTAACAATAATATTTAGGGCCAATTACTATGGGCTACAAGAATATACTTGAAGTCACAACAGCTTTAAAATTGGGTTTATGTTATGATGAATGATAATCTTAATGGTATTATTATCAATCCTCTTAGCTAAAGACTTCTGGAGTGCAAAAATAATCAGTGAAAGACAGTTTTCTAGTCTCTTGGGCTGGGAGGCACTTTTTGGGTAGAGGATGAGAAGGAGGGCAATCATTCCTGTCTTTCTTCTCTTCTAACTGCCTTCCTTTGCAGACTTAGTGATGTTTTAAGTTTGAAAGAGGCAAGGCCTCAAAATGGAATAAGTAAACACCACTCTCAAAGCACAATATTCATTATTTAAAAAAATGCTATTGTAAACACTAAAATGAAACTAAGAATTTATAGTATTGCTTTCCATAAGTAAAACACCATTGCAATAGTTACTCTGTTTTCTTTCTTTTCTTTTTTTTTTTTTTCTTTTGGTTACATTCCATTAAACTATAATCTGCAGAATGCTTTTTAATATGCCCAAAGAAAATCTGCAAATGACTAGGCTTCGTGTGCGTTGACCTTCGCTCTTCTTTTGAATCTGCAGTATGGCTCATTTTACTCAAGCTGTTGAAACATTTGTGGCATAATGCATCAAATTAAAGCAACCAGCTGTGATGTTTAATTTAAGCAAAAAGTTTATGATCTACAACTACATAATACCTTAGGGAATAATTGATATTATACGTAACTGCAATATAGTGACATGTAAGACATATTACAAAATGCCTATAAAATGTCACATATTTTATCGTATTAAGCCATTTGGACTTCAGGTTTAAAAAGACCACCATCATTTATCCAAAAATGTATATCAGAGGATAAATGAAGAGGCTTCAACATCATTCTCTAAATAGAGATGAGATGTGAAGTAATTTATTCTCATGTGTCAGGAAGAGAGGCTCTTTGTTTTATCTTCCATTGTTTATAATGAAGTTACTCCATTATTTACAGACATTCTAGGATTTGGAAATGTCATTAACCATGAAGCTCAACTCTGTTTATCAAATTTCTCATTGTATGAAAGTGAAGACATTTAATAACCACCAAAACAAAAGGGTATTCATTCATCATCCCTCCTTTTCTATGTTTGACATGATGCACAACACAATTGTACAAGTGGCTCAGCTGATGCAGGCTGCTCCATGCCATACATCATTAGAAAGCTCAAGATGCTGCAAAAACACTCCATAAATCTATATCAATAGAACTAGTTATAGACCTAGATAACTAGATCTATTGATACAGATTTTCTTTCCAGTTGGGAATTGGGTTAAGTGGCTAAATAGGATGAGCAAAAAACACACAAAGAGATGATGCTATTCCCTTTAAAAAAATCTCAACCTATGAATACTACTCAAAGTCAGTTATAAGCATTTATTGAATTTATTTTTCATGGCACTTTTAAGTAAAGACAGGAATAGGTACTTAATAAAGTTAAATGACTTTCTCAAGGTCTGGAGGTGGGAAGGCAGGTGGTGCAGTGGGAAAACGGTACAGCTGGTAAGATATAGATCATTTGATGACCCGGCCAAATGCCCCATCCACAAGACCATTATTAAAATAGAAACCTCATGGTGGGATTTCTTTGTAGAAAGAAACGCCTCTCCTACAGTTGAAAGACATAAAATATTTTTACAAGAATAAGGAAAAAAAGAAGTTTAGAGGTTTGCTACATAGCCACTGGCTTTATATGCTTATTTTGAAAACTTCAAATACAAAACCCTTGAATGATTTGTGTTTGTAGATAAAGGATTTATGTAATCATATCATAAGAAAATATTTTTGTAACTTAAAATATTACCCAAAGCTGTCCCTAGAGATAACTGGAAGTGTATAAGGCAAAAAAAAAAAAAAAAAAAAAAAAAAGCTTCAACAGCAATTTTAGGTAGAAGGAAACATTATTCAATACCTCTGACTAGGTACATAGTTAATTTTTAAGTTGAAGATGGAAGGAAGGCCAAACATGAAGTAATCATTCACTTTTCACTACACCAGCGTTCTTTTTCACCTTGAAAACAGATTAAAGTTTGAAAACTAAATTATTAACACATACTTACTAGCATAGTGTTATACATAATTGTTTGCTTGCATTTTTGGAAATTGAATAACGCAGTTATTAAATAAGGTATCTTGATAAGTCTGAAATATGGGAACAGCCCACGGAGACCCTAACCCATGCCATCTGTCACTAATGAGGGGCAGACAAAATAATGGAACTAGTATAAGAAGGTCAAGGCACTCCAATGATTAGTTTAGCATTTCATGTTTGTTCCTGAATGTTTGCTGTAACCATTCCACTGCAATTTTTTTTTTCTTTAAAAACGTACCCACTTATGGGACGCCTGAGTGGCTCAGTCAGTTAAGCATCCGACTTCGGCTCAGGTCACGTTTCCTGGAGCCCCTTGTTGGGCTCTGTGCTGATAGCTCGGAGTCTGGAGACTCCTTGGATTCTGTGTCTCCCTTTCTCTGCCCCTCCCCACTCTTTCTGTGTGTGTGTCTCTCTCTCTCTCTCAAAAATTAACAAACGTTAAAAAAAAAATTTAAAAAAATATACCCACTTACATATATACATTTCAGCAGATATGTTCATTTTACTTAGCTATTTTTATCACTTAACATTTTGTGTGCATATTCAACAGGATTATTGGTCAAAGGGCATGCTGTCATGCAAGGCCTAATAACATTTTGAAAGATAATGATCTGAGCATCAGAATATGAATCATTTACTATTAGAGCTCTGCCTGGAATGCTAAAAGTAAATATTTTAAGGGCTTTGGCTGGGTATTTATAAGAATTGGAAGACCAAAAATGAAAAGCAGAGACATCAACTGGATGAAAGCCTTTAAGAAAATCTGAGTTCTAGTTGAGGAATTTGGACATCACAGCAAATATTTAACAATAGATGTCTTGTTTTAATATTTGTTAAAATTTCAGAGATTACTCATTATATTGCATTAAAGAAGTACAATAAGGGTCTAGCCAAAAAAGTTTATACTCAAGTACTATTGTTTATAGTCTGAATTAGGAAATTATTAGACATCTACTATGCAGAGAATTTATTTAAGTCCTGTGGGAAAAACAAAAGCATAAATATACAGTGTCTATACTTCAGAGGTGTGCCACCTAGTTAAAAAGAGAAAAATAACACATGGTACTATAATTACTAGTATAACTATACAACCATAAAATAGTTGATAAATTACAGGAGAGAATTATCAGTGGAAGCTACAATGATCGCTTAAGGTTTTATAGATATAGGATCATACTGATCAAACTTTTCATGTATCGATACAACATAAAACCACAGAAGTTGATAAACAGTAATTTGATCCTTTTTCGTAATGAAGATAATCCTCAGTATCCATCTGGAAGAATACATATATACCACATTAATATAAAATTTCAGTCATTTCCAATGAAGTGACAGGGTCAGTTAAGCATCTTCACCATCTTGTAATACTGTAATGAAAATTTAATGTAAAAATTTGCTAGGTCCAGCTTTCTGTTCTTTGCTATTAATTTATCATATGAAGTTTAATATTTTTATTTGCTTATTAAAATTACACTTTACTTTCCAATAAAGGCAAACATTCATTTCATCACTATTAAGTAGTCTAGTGTTAACTCTGCCAAAAATACCTCCTTGAGTTTAGAAAAGGCTATAAAATACAATACTTCACATGTGCCTAGCAGCCTTTCATCTAGAAGATGTTTGTAGAAATACAGATATCAATGTATACTTTTATAAATTTAAGGCTCTTTTTAAGAAAAAAATTAAAGGGTTACTATGTTTATATCACTTCTAAAGCATATTAATCTTAGTGTTTTCAACCATAAAATAGTGCCAATAAAGCTTATAGAATTATTATAAAAATTACACTTTTATGTACATTGGAGGATTACAGGATTACTTTTGGTACACGGTAAAAGCACAATACATATTAGATACTACAAATATTATTGCTATGATTGTCATTTCCCAAAGTGACTGCTGGTTCCTTTCTTGTGAATTATATTGTAAAATGAAAAATATTATTTCACACAGACACTTGGGAAAGCTTTTCATATACCTGCAAAATAACTTAAAAAAATATATACATATGTGTATATGTATTTCACACATATATGCACACATAAACAAACCTTGACAATATGCAAGTAACCTCATTATAATTTGTATTCTAAAAATGATACCAACTAGAACTGTGTTATTATAAACTTTATATTTTATTATTTATTTATTTATTTTTAAAGCAGTTCTTTTTTTTTTTAAGTTTATTTATTTGTGTGTGTGTGAGAGAGAAAGAGAACAAAGAGGGGAAAGGTAGAGAAGAGGGAGACAGAGAATTCCAAGCAGTCTACATGCTGCAGGCATACAGCTTGATGTGGGGCTTGAGCTCATGAACAATGAGATCATGACCTGAGCTGAAATGAAGAGTTGGTGCTTAACTGATTAAGCCAGCCAGGTACCCCAAAACTTTATATTTTGAACATTTCAGATTTCAGTTAACATTATACTTTTTACCTCTTTCCTTTTCTTATCCTCACCTTCAAAGGTACATGTAGTTTTTTTCAAAATATTTATCTAAATTACTGAGGAAAAAATGTTTAATTCTACTTTTGAAGCATCATTTAACAAACTATACAAGTGATCCCTGAAAGTATAGTCTTCTGAAGCATTATTTAAATACACACTTTAAAAAAAAAATTAGAAAACAAGTTGAGTTGGCTTTGATTTTTTTCAATACTACTTCAATAGCACCATATCTGCTTTGGTATTATATCATCATCTATTTCTAATTTTCATGTTCCTTCTGAGTCTAAGAAAATAAAATACTTATTTATATATATTTTTAAGCTTAAACAATAACCATCATCATTGATGATAACTGATATAGACTGAAGGTTAACTACATGCATTAGCTCAACCCTGCAACACACAAGAGGGTATATATTATTGCCACCATTTTCACATGTGATTCAGGGAATTTAAGTAATAAAGCCAGAGTTACCCTACCAGTAATGCCAGGTCATGGTTCAAACTGATATATATTTGGACAGATCGTTGGTTTTTTGTTTCTTTTTAATGTTTATTCATTTTTTTGAGAGAGACAGAGAGACAGAGTGTGAGTGGGGGAGGGGCAGACAGGGAGGGAAACACAGAATCTGAAACAGGCTCCAGGCTCCAAGCAGTCAGCCTAGAGCCCAAAGTGGGGCTCGAAACCATGAGCTGTAAGATCGGATGCTGAGCCGAAGTCGGATGCTTAACTGAGCCACCCAGGCGCTCCTGGGCAGATCTATCTGGAAGAAGTTCTGTTCAACACTTTGGTAATCTTTATTTTGCATCCTACCTAAAGTTTCCCAGAAAAGAAAAACAGCATGTTGCTAAATAACTCAAATATTAACAAATTGAAGAAAAATATCTGAAAATTACGTCTGTTAAATATTGAACATAAAAATTAATTTTGGAAAAATTAAAGAATTAAAATATATGTATAAAACATAAAATATGAATAAAAACTTAGACATCTTTTTAGCTTTGAAAAATTAATATAATGAATTTTGATTAGTCATTTAGAATACAAATTTTTGCATTCCCATGGGTATATTAAGAAAATCCATATTTAATAAGTTTATTAAAATTAAAAGTTAAATATTTATAAGCCTCTTAAAGATTGTGAGCTTTACACTTAATTCAGCTTTTTTGTTCTCAGTGAGCTGTTGTAAGAGTGCATAGGAGTGTGTGGCAGGAGGTTAACACTTCTAAGGTATTCTGAGGTTTGGTTATGAATTGCCTATTAGGTCTCACATATTGGCAATAGTAAGCCATCAAAGGTCAAAATTAAAAATAGAACTGCCCTACAACCCAGCAATTGCACTACGAGGTATTTATCCAAAAGATAAATGGTAGATAGTACATATGATGGAATATTACCTGGCAATGTGAAAGAACGGAATCTTGCCATTTGCAACAATGTGGATGGAACTAGAGTGTGTCATGCTAAGCAAAATAAGCGAGAGAAAGACAAATATCATATGATTTCACTCATATGTGGAATTTAAGAAACAAAACAGATGAACATGGAGGAAGGGAAGCAACAATAAGATAAAAACACAGAGGAAGACAAACCATAAGAGATTCCTAAATACAGAGAATAAACTGAGGGTTGCTGGAGGGGTGTTAGGTGGGAGAATGGGCAAAAGGGGTGATGGTCATTAAGGAGGGCACTCACTGTGATGAACTCTGGGTGTTATATATGTAAGTGATGAATCACTAAATCCTATTCCTAAAATCATTATTACACTACATGTTAATGAACTAACTTGGAGTTAAATTAAAAAAAAAAGTCTTCTGGAGGGGGTATGGAATATGGAATAGAATACAGTGGAAGGGGAATGGTGTATGGGTGTAAAGGAACCCAGCTAATTAAATATATTAGGTGACAAAAAATGGAGAAGTGAGAGTGGTGTTTATCATACGTAAACTGTGATTAATTCCATGTCATCTTAAGAAATGGCATGATCACAGGCTTTTTCATCTATTAGGAAATTTCTTTTGCTAGATTCAACTCATAGTCTAACATATAAGTCTAAATTTGATGGGTTATCTTAACAGGAAAAATAAAAGGTATTTGACAAGGTGGTAGGGGATTAATAACTAGATTGCAAATTGTGGGTACACATTTTGAATAATGCCTGTACAAACAATCTTCCTCTATGTTAATTTTCTTTAATCTGCAGACACCCTGTTCTGGGATGTGACTATAAAGACCTTTTGTAAAATAAGATTAATGCTTCTTTGCCTTTGTTATTTGCTTCATTACTTCAACTTCTAACTCATTTATAACATGCTCAAATATTTCCTCAAAGCATTTAGTCACATTAGTAAGTAATTTCTAATTATCTGTAGTTTTATAAGGATAGCAGCACTAGCCATTGGCAAGAAGGGGGAATCTTCTTGTTTTTAAATGAGAAAGGGGAAAGTAATAACTTAAGCATGTGTATGGAGGGCAAATGGGAAAATAAAGGAAATGAGAAGACAAAGTTGAACTGTTGTTAATTGCCCCCTAAAAATTTTATTACATATATGACTTACAGTGCCTTTCATACTGAAATGATCATGAGAGCTATATAGAGAGGTAAAACAAAGAGGTGGGTATGATGCTAGGAAGAGATAATATAAATCACTCTGTTCCTGATGTACCATATGTCTGCTAGATGCCTAGTGTATGAGATAGTAAGTCTAAACAATAGTGTTTTCACAGCCAACAGCAAATTGCCAGCAAAGGTATCAGATATATCAGAGTCTGAAGGTACACATTTTAAAATCTCCTCAGATATGTCCGTTTGCTCAGCTGTTGCAGTCACATGACTTCCTAACATCTAATTAGTATGAATTAATGTTCAACTGGGGGTGATATTGTCTTTTCACTGCTCAAAAGGTCAGCTCTGATAAAATAAAACTACATCAAATTGAAATAACCTTAAAGAAAATTAAGAGACATTTATTTTTTATTATTTTCTTATGTTCTATCTTTCATTGGAACTACAGCAAAATCTTTTGGTTTTTGAGTGAGGATCAGAAGACAAAGTCTAGCTTGCTCTTGTCAGTATACATCTATGTCCTTGGGCAACTGAGTTGTCTGTACTACAATTAGTATATCTACAAAGGAATATTTATTTTTCATGATTTCACAAAGAATATATTGTATTCATGAAAATGAAAGGTTAGGTTAAAAATAAAAACATGGGTCTTATAACTTCAAAATGTTTTGAGGCATCTGGAAAAATCTCTCTTAATATGTAGTAGCCAAAATCTTTTGATTTTCTAGCCCAGGTAGCATAAATGTCATTAATTGCATGCCCTCTGTAACACAGTCTATGTCAAGATACTGGTGATACTTATAGCCAACAAGAATGTTGAACATGCCATAAATAGGTATGCCATCTGACCTGCTATAGACGAGGCCCAAACATTTACTGGGCCAGACATCGTAGCTTGGTTTTGAGAACAACAATGATTAGGAAAGAAGCTCTCTGCTCTCATAG
This sequence comes from Panthera tigris, assembly GCF_018350195.1. Classification (NCBI taxonomy): domain Eukaryota; kingdom Metazoa; phylum Chordata; class Mammalia; order Carnivora; family Felidae; genus Panthera; species Panthera tigris. The sequence continues at coordinate 129,347,243 of NC_056663.1, forward strand.
ATTTTCAGGGAATGTTACTGCATCTATAAATTATTCACTTGGAACCTGTGAAAAATTTAATAGAGAAACCTCACTAAAATGGAGCCATGAGGCCAGAAGGGGGAGCTCTCACACAGTACCACGATTACAAGAGGAACTGTCAATTACAGACCAGAAAGAAGAATCATTAACAAGAAAGAATCATCAATCATAGGCCTCAACAAAGACATACACAGCATCCCTAAAGAAACCGACTACTCCAGCAACACAGCCAACGAGAAACTATCCATCACCCTGAACTTCTGCTTTTCTTCAACAGACTTTCCTTCAAAACAACCCCTTCCAATTTCCTCCTTCTCCATAAAATTGTGTTCTCCTTTTTTGTTAGACCAGCCTATGGTTTTTGCCATAGCTTGTTTGCCCCAAATCGCAATTCTCTGATATTCCTAAATAAGCCCATTTTCTCTGGTAAAATAACATATTTTTAAGGTCAACAAACCCAAATCAAATGTTTTTCTGACAAAAACTGCAGAAAAAAGCAGCTTTATCACAGAGGCATATAGAAAAAAAATACTGAACACTAAGGTCTGGGAACAGAAGGGAAGCATTAAGCAAGCATACTGAAATCAAAGATAAGAAGTAAATATGACAAGAAAACAACAGTTTGTGAAAAATATAGGAGGAAGCAAGCAAACCTGTTAAAACATTAGTGGGATGAGCTAAAAGAAGTTCACAAAGAGAAAATGGAGACTAAGACCTCTGATACAAGAAAGTGATATCCCAGCACAGATCATTATGGTAGAGAAAAACTCACAAAAAGATGATACACAGAGGTGGACAGGGCAGGAAGTCTGGTCAAGAGGAAATTCTCTTGGTCAGCTAAATGAATTGGTGGTTTAATGACGACAAATCATTATTCTGTACAACTACAATTCCACTCCTCAGAGAAAAATGTATGCATCAAGTTTCAGGAATTGAAGATTTTAAAAAGCGTTGATTTCCTCCCTTCCTCCCCCCTCCACTTCCCTTTCCTTTCTTCTTTTTCATTCATTCTTTCCTTTTTGCTGATTGAGTATATTACAAGTTTCAAATGTGTAGCACTATTTGGGATAGTCACAATAGCTGACATTTATCAAAAATTACAATTATACTGAATTGTTAAAAGTGTCTAAGTAAAACAGTTTGCTGTGAAAAAATGAGAAAAGGGAAGAAAAGGGAGTACATAATAGGAAAATATATGATCACATTTATTCTTACATTAGCGTTTAATAAGATGCAAAAGTATTATCTCATAGAAAAGAATAGTTATTGAACTGGTGAGGAGAAGAAAATAATAATTTCCATGAAGAATGTGTTTAACATTTCAGGAATTTACTGTACTTCACAAGAATAAAATGTTGGGGCACCTGGATGACTCAGGTGGTTACAGTTATGCCTCCAACTCTTGGTTTCAGTTCAGATCATGATCTCATGGTTCCTGGGTTGGAGCCCTGTGTCAGGCTCTGCAATGACAGCACAAAGACTGCTTGGGATTCTCCTTTCCTCTCTCTCTGCCCCTCTCTGGCTCTTTCTCTCTATCAAAATAAATAAATAAACTTAAAAAAAAAGAATAAATGTTAAGTAATTTCTAAGGACAATAAAATGAGAGGAAATGTTAAGTCCAGGTATTCTCTAAAACACAAAAATATCACACAGCACCCTTATTAAGGGTTCCTTATTACTAGAGTGCTCTGTCAAGTTTCTGTCTTCTAAATCTACAATTTAGGGGCATTGGGTGGCTCAGTTGGTTAAGCATCCAACTTCAGCTCAGGTCACAGTCTCGTGGTCTGTGGGTTCGAGCCCTGCGTCGGACTCTGCTGACAGCTCAGAGCCTGAAGCTTGCTTCGAATTCAGTGTCTCCTTCTCTCTCTGCCCCTCCCCTGCTCGCACTCTGTCTCTCAAAAATAAATAAACATCAATTTTTTTTTTAAATCTACAATTTAAAAAAGCAAATAAAAGGTAGAAAAGATTCACTGATGTGGCAAATACTGGCCTCAATTCCAAAATAGGCATCTGTTGAGAACATCAATATGCTCACTAGTAATTGTGTTTTCTATGGGGCTGAGCTACCTAACATAGAACGGAGACTCATCTCTATCCTGCAACTTCTGTCATGAAACAACACCTTGTGTGTCCTCGTTACAACTGTCCAATTTCCATCTTGAAGGTAGGAGATTGGGAAAGTCTCTATAGTTGGAGTAATGTAAAAATGCCATAATATCATCTTGAGATGGTAAGGGATTTCTCTACCAAGGGATGTTTGGCAAACTAAGTAAGAGCACTGCACTGTGACAGTCTATTGTCTTAAAAGGTAGAATCAGATTTACAGTTACGTAAGGCATCAGAGGGGGCACCAAAACCCAGGGCCATCATTAGATCAGTAGTCATTCCTAAAAAGAAACAAATTCGGATTTATTTGGGAAAGAGCCAAAATGCTCTACTGAAATGCTTCATTAGAGAGTAACTGGCTTTCATTTGGGAGGAGGAACCATATGGTATGTTGTTTCTAACTTACATAATTATTAGCCTTGAGGACACAGCAGCCGCCCAGATATTTTTTAAGTACATATGGTAACATGATCTAATTGATAACATATTTTTATGTTGAGAACATCTTGAATCTCTTATAATCTCTAAAGCCTACTTAACAAAAAATATTATAATAAGTTGCATCTAATTGTTCAATTTTATACATATACATACATTATATATATATATATATACATATATATATGTATATATATATATATATATATATATATATATATACACACATACATATCCTTCTTTCATTCCACCAACACCACTGTTCAATCAATACTATTCAAACAGGATAAGAAAATGGGTGGGGTATATTAGGGTATCTGTGGTTTTCATCATGGTTTTATAATAAACCATCCAAATACACAATATTATATTTAATATTTTCTGTTTCCTCATTGGTAAAAATTGAGGAATAATAGTTATACATTCTATCTCGAGGGTCACATGAGCATAATATTCAAAAGATGTGCTAGAAAGTTAAAAAAATATTCAAATTAAAATTATTATTGGAAATTACAAGTGAATCGAATTATAATACCTCAAAAAATGTTTTATGTTTTCTCAATAACACTTAATTAAATAGTTAATTTGTTGGACCTTCTGACTTCAAACAAAATATAGAATTCATCAAAAATACTAAACAACCTATTCTGCTACAATGGTGTGTTTTTAAAATATGGAAATTCCTAAGCCTGTGAACTTACAAGAGTATTTTTTACCCTAAAATATAACTTCCCTGTTACTTAAATGAGTAGAGTAATTCTTAGCTGTGTGTCTGTAGTATATGTGTGTACTGGAACATTAATCATTATACATGATAATGATATGTGTGATATGTATGATATTATACATGATAGTATTGTGTTAATGCTTTTGAAATCTATGTATTAGCATCATAAACTACAAACCCTCAGGGACTGATTTAAATACACACTACATCCCTCAGTGTGTAGCGTTTGGATTTCTGATTTAGTGAAATTCTATACTTTCTCATATAATTAGTAGACAGCTCTGTGTTCAATAATAAATATGAAAGTTCAAAAGTTTGCATTTTTTCTGTTTCTGAAAAACCTAAACTAATTTCTTTTTAAATTATATCCCCTCAAATTATATTCTTTGTATCCTGTTTTTTTCCTGGATATCCTGATACATATTCCAACTAAGAAAATACTCGATCATTCTAATTTTATCACTGTTTAAGTAATAATTCACATATTATAAAATTCACCCTTATGAAGTATGCAATTCAGTGGTTTTAGGATAATCAGAATTGTGCAAACCTCACCACTATGTAATTCCAAAACATTTTCTCCACCCTGAAGATACACTCAGGAGCCATTAGCTGTCATTCTCCATGCCCCAACTCCCAAATACTCTGGCAACCACTCATCTTTCTATCTGTATGACAGTTTGACTTTTCTGGATATTTCACGTAAGTGGAATAATAGAATATACGCCCTCTTTTGTCTGCCTTCTTTCACTTAGCTGTTTTCAAGTTTCATCCATGTTATAGCATATCATAAGTACTTCATTACTTTTAATGGCTGAGTAACATTCCACTTATATGGTTATACCACATTTGTTTATCCATTCATCAGCTGATAGCCACTTGGGTTATTTCCACTTTTGGATATTGTGAATAATGCTGCTATGGACATTTTGATGAATATATATTTTTAATTCTCTTGAGTATATACTTAGGAGTAGATAACTGGCTCAAATGTTAACTTTATACACTTAACTTTCTTTTTTTTTTTTTTTTTTTTTAAATTTTTTTAACGTTTATTTATTTTTGAGACAGAGAGAGACAGAGCATGAATGGGGGAGGGTCAGAGAGAGGGAGACACAGAATCTGAAACAGGCTCCGGGCTCTGAGCTGTCAGCACAGGGGCCCAATGCGGGGCTCGAACTCACGGACCGCGAGATCGTGACCTGAGCCAAAGTCGGCGCTCAACCAACTGAGCCACCCAGGCGCCCCTTAACTTTCTGAGGCATTGCCAAAGTTTTTCCAAAGAGTTGCACCATTTTACAACTCTACCAGCAATGTATGAAGATTCTAGTTTCTCTACATTCTTGTTAATATTTTCTGTTACCCATCTTTTTTATTATAGCCATCCCAGTGGGTGTCAAGTGGTATCACTGTAGTTTTGATTTGGATTTCCTTAGTGACTAATGGTGTTGAGCATTGTTTTCATGTACATACTAGTCATCTGTTTATCTTTTATGGAGAAATGTATACTCAAAGCCTTTGCCCATTTTAAAATAGGGTTATATTTTAGTACTGAACTGTGAGAGTTCGTTACATATTCTGGATACAAGTCCCTTATCAAATGTGTGATTTGCAAATATTTTCTCCCTCTCTGTAAGTTATCTTTTCCACTTTTTCAGTGGTAGTCTTTTAAACATAAAACTTCCTTTTGATGCAAAGCTTCACATTTCCTTGCATTAAGTCCGCTGTAGCATTATTCAAATTCAATCCTACTTACTCACAAATATATCGCATTTTTAAATACAAATTACCTTAGTGAAGTCTTACTTATTTGAGGACTAAAATTATACATATGAAATAATATCTGCATTAATAAGGTACATTCACTCATTTCAACATGGACAAAGATCCAAAGTTAATTCAATGTACTAATCTGATTACAAGTCTAAAGTTTGTATAGACCCTAAAAAGACAACATATTAAACTAATGAAAGTTTAGGATGTGTTCTGCTGCATTTTTGATTAAATAATATTTATTACCACATAATTTGGTAAATAAAGAAAAATGATTTAAGAACTGCTGCAAAGAATATTTATACAAATAATAGCATTATGAGAAATTTAGAAATGAAATTTACATTTTATGAAAAATACCTTTCTCTGGAATAACATGAAAACAATCATATAAACAAATGTCTCAAAGAAAAGAATTAAATACAAATTTTGATTATTTAGATCAGTCAGAAATTCATGAAGTTTATCTTAGTGTTTAATGAATGATTAGTATTAATTAAAGAAAAGAGCATATTTCCCATAAAGAGAGGGACAAAGATAAGGAATCAACATGCTTTTTAAAATATGTACTTTTACCATGTACTATAACATTTTCCTCACAGTGTGAAAAGTAAAAAATATTTTTAAATGACTAAAATTATATTTTCATACATTTTTCCAAGAGACTGAAATTACACCTGAGAAGATTAAGGAAAAGAGTAATAAAGTAAATTCTGTAGAGTCACAAATATAATGTGCCAGACTGGAGGTATCATAACCTGAGATCTCAAGCTATATTACAATGCTATAGTAATCAAAACAGTATGGTCCTGGCACAAAAATAGATATATAGATCAATGGAATAGAAAGTACTGAAATAAATCCATGCTTATATGGCCAATTAACCTATCACAAAGGAGGCAAGAATATACAAAAAGGAAAAGACAGTCTCTTCATTAAATGATGCAGGGGAAACTGGACAGCTACAAGTAAAAGAATGAAACTGGACAACTTTCTTTAAGTTTATTTATTTTGAGAGAGAGAGAGAGAGACAGAGAGAGAGCAGGAGTAGGGGAGGGGCAGAGAGAGAGAAACAGATAGAATCTTAAGCAGGTTCCATGCTGTCAGCACAGAACCCCACACAGGGCTTGATGTCATGAACTGTTGAGATAATGACCTCAGCCAAATTCAAGTACTGGACACTCAGCCAACTGAGCCACCTAGGTGCCCTAAAACTGGGCCACTTTCTTACACCATAAATATATACTTAAAATAGATTAAAGACCTAAATGAAAGTCCTGAAAACATAAAACTCCTGGGGTGGGGGGTACAAAAAACAAAACGTAAGCAATAATCTTTTGGACACTGGTCTCAGCAACATTTTCCTAGGTATATCTCCTCAGGCAAGAAAAACAAAAGCAAAATAAACTACTGGGCTACATTAAACTAAAAAGTTTTTATAAAGCACAGGAAATCATTGATATAGAGCACAGGAAATCATCAACAAAATGAAAAAACAACCTACCGAATAGAAGTGTGAACAGAAAATCTGAAATCAAGTTAGGAACATCAAGGGGCCCTACAATGGAGGCCGGAGGCCTTTGGTGAGGTTGGTTTTATGCAAAACTACACACGGTACATAAACTTTAGATCATGCCAACCGCAACTTGCCAATCCTATTACAATTTTCAGAATGAGGCTATTTCACTGAACACCAACCTGACAACTAGCAAGTAACCTCCCCTATGCAGACCAATGCTAATTATTTTTGCCTATGCCAATCATAATTCTTTCAAAATAATTTACCTGTGGCTTTCACTTACAAACTCTGTCTTTCTCCTCTCCAGCTTGGAACATGTTTCAAGTTGCTCCTGAATCTGTGTCTTCCAAATTTAAATTCCTAAAAACTCCAAAATAACTTGTGGTTTGCTGTGCAGCCTCAGTTCTTTCTTGTTTGACAGCAGATATTTGCATATGCTATACCCAATAAAGGATTAATATCAAAAAATATATAAAGAACTAATATAGCTAAACTACAATAATCCAATAATCAAAATAATCAAAATAAATAATCCAATCAAAAATGGGCAGAGGACCTGAACAGACATTTTTCCCCCAAAAAGATATACAATTGCAAACAGACACATGAAAAGATGATCAACATCACTAATCAACAGGGAAACACAAGTCAAAACCACAATGAGATATCACCTCACACCTGTCAGAATGGCTAATATCAAAAAGATGAGAAATGATAAGTGTTGAATGTGGAGAAAAGGGGACCCTTGTGCACTGTTGGTGGGAATGTAAATTCATGCAGCCCCTATGGACAAGTTCCTCAAAAAACTAAAAATAGAAATATCATACTATCCAGTGATTGCATTACTGGGTATTTCTCCAAAGGAAATGAAAACACTAATTTTAAAAGATGTACGCACTCTTCAATTTATTGCAGCATTATTTAAAATAGCCAACATATGGAAGCAACCTAAATGTCTATTGACAGATGAACGGTTAAAGAAGTGGTTACTCAGCCATAGAAAATGAATGAAATCTTGCCATTCACAATAACATGATGGATCTAGATGGTATTATGCTAAGGAAATAAATCAGAGACACACAAATATCATATGATTTCACTTATATGTAGAACCTAAAACCAAATGAATAAAACAACAACAAAACCAAAATAGACTCATAAATAGAAAAACAAACTGGTGGTTGCAGAGGGAAAGGGATAGGGAAATGGGTGAAATAGGTGAATGGAATTAGGAGATAAAAACTTCCAGTTGTGAAAATAAAGAAGTCACAGGGATGAAAAGTATGGCATAGAGAATACAGTCCATATTGTAATATTTTGTAATAAAAAAAGAGTCGGTCAGGGATGGTACTAGATCTGGTCCAATATTCTTTGTGCTATATTATACGAATTTTTCCTGGCTACTCGTCACTTCTGCCACTTCAAACATTAGACTAGCGAAATCAGACACTCACTTTTCATTCTTCTCTCTTTTTATTTAAGACATAAATGTCAAGTCGGTGCCACAACTTTGTGAAGGCCATGGATATACTCCAAAATTTCTTTTGCTTTTTCAGTTACTTCTCACAGTTCTTGTTTTCTCACAGTTATTTTACCCACAACCTGATAAAGCCACTATTTCTCACAGCTCTTCCTCCTTCCCTCCCATTTTCCTTTTCTTCGTTCTACAGCAGGAAAGGAGGAGAAGGAAATGAATGGGGCAGAATCATTTCCTAAAACCATATATGTATCAGCTAAGAAAAATGTATAAGCTATTGAGTACTTACACAGATTAAATGCTATAATAAAATATTTCTAATTTATATAGTGATATCACATTATACTTTCTTGCTGCTGTGACTACAGATGTGCTGAAAGTAACAAAGGTGATTTTTATGCATTATTTTCCTTTACAGATAACTACTTTGAAAGTCACTTCACTGTATGAATAACTATTGTATACATTAATAACTGAAATACTACAGAAAACAATATTTCTAAATACAAAGTATTTAGCTTCCTTAAAATAAATAATTTCACTTTGTGGAAATCACAAATTGAAACTGCTTAACTTTTATATATTTGCACTGAAGTTGAAGGGTCTATATGTACAAATAGTCTTATTCAATTTAAATGGCCTTTAGAGCCTGTGTATCTGAGAAACTGAGAAAGCCTGATACGTTCTGCTATTTTAGACATTCATTTATATTTTAGCCATTTTTGAAAGAACTGTTTGGAGTATTTCTTTCAGCTTTGTTCAAATCATACTCTGGACAGCTATGTTCAAGGGGACAACAGCCCTGTGAAACATGCTGACATAGCATTACTTCCATTTTACAAATGGAAAATGAAGAAAAAGAAATAATGTGAATTACCTAGAGTCACAAGTTAATAAAATATTATGAGTTAGAAATAGTTAGATCTTAAAACTCTGTTCATTGTCCAAAATTCTATACCATACTGCATTTAGATCTATGAAATGTCTTTTTTTCATAATTATACTATGTTACAAAACATGGCATGTTACCCTAGAAGAATGAATAAATTTATCAAAAATATATTTTCCATAAAACTCATCTTAACTGCCATGCCCATTTTTGAAATTTCAAAATAATTCTGTATGTTGTTTAAGTGAACCTACACATGGATAGAAGCTAAAGATTTTAAAATTTAAACATAATTTCAAAAACTTAAAAATGTTACTTTCCAAATGTTAAATTATCTTGTAAAATAGTATTGCAAACTAAAAATTGCAGCAGTAACAATTCTAAGTAAACCAAATACGTTAGAAATTAAAAATTAAAAAAAAGAAAGAAATTAGAAATCAACATTAGGTCATCCAAACAAAACATAATGAGGCAGCTACCAAACGTGTTGAGGCCAATTAGCAAGGAGCTATCTTTTGGAATTAATACTGGAGAAAAATTAAAAAGGGAGAGAAAGTAACCAAATTTAGCTAAATGTATACTGAGTTAATATTTTGCAGAGGTTATATAATTTGAGAAGTAGCCATATGAGCATCTTTTTAAAAATGTTTATTTATTTAGAGAATAAAAGCAAGTGCAGAGGAGGGGCAGGGAGAGAGGGAGAGAGAGAATCCAGGCAGGCTCCACATTATCAACACGGAGCCCAATGCAGGGCTCAATCCCATGAACCATGAGATCATGGCCTGAGAAAATCAAGAGTTGGATGTTTAACCACAAAGCCATCCCCATATGAGTGTCTTAAACGTAGCGATCATGTTTCATTTTCTCTCTACATCCACTGTTGTTTAACTGTTCCTACATAAACCATTTGGTGAAAAAATGTTGAATGAATAAATACATTATTCATATGTCATAGATGAAGACATGGAGGCAAAATGTAAATAAATATTTAAAATACCACAGCTAATAAATGTTAAAGCTTTCATAAACAAAAAACAAACAACATTGCCTTTCCCTTTATATAAATTGCTCCAAATTAATGATCATATTAGGATCTAGAGCTAATGCACATCTAATTGATAGTGAAGCTGCAACATTAAGATATTAATCAGCTAATAAGTAACACATGTATTCAAGAAAAAATAATTGCTTTTCTAACATTACAGGGGTAAAAATCTGGTTGACAAAAATAATTTTAAGTAAAAATTATTGAACGACCCTATTAATAATGATTATAGCGCATAAAAATGCAAAAAAAATGTTGACTATGGAAATCAGTTATGAGAAGATTTAATACCCAAACTTGTTTTTCAGACCTCTCCTTCGGCCTTAATTATTGCTAGAGTAAGTGACATGAACAAAATATTTATGTTTGATAGTGCTACATTTATTGCAGAAGCTAGACTTAAACCAAAAATTTAAAATTAAAAGCATAAATTGATTTGTCAGATAGTATTCAAGCTCTCCAACCATGCTTTGTCTGTTGTCTTCATTAAGACATGTGGTGAGCAGTGCTTGTGATAAAATGCAAAGCGGTGCTGTAAGCTCAAGAGAATGAAAGCAAAAATAATCATCCCAGAGATGATGGAAACAGTCCCATAATGAGTAGCAACAATTTTTAAATGAAAACAAGTTGTGAATGCTCCTTTTTGGCCAGCAAGAAAGAAGTAAGGTAAAGAGGCTGTATTTACCTACATAACTGAGGGTGGAAGAGGAAGTATCTCCAGAGACAGAGGGCTTAGAGAACAGGAAACTGGTGGTCATTGGGCTACATTTTGGCCAAGAAAAGTCAGGGAAGTGTTCGAGCCTGAAGTATTGTGTAGTGGACTTTAAAAAAAAAAAAATAGTAGTGTAGTTTCCTGCTAGAAGGTGGCACAGGTTTTCCTAAAATAGAATAGCAATGTAAACAATGACCTACAATACCACGGATAATTGCTTACAAGGCACGATCTCAGTGATAACAAAGCAACAACCACTTGAAATATTCCCTTTGAGAGTGTGAGTGAAGCAAACTTTCCTTCTAGCTCACTACCTTAATTCAGGCTTTGTATTCCAAACTCATTTACTTCAGATTCCATAACATCCCTTTTGAACAGGTAAGTCAGTTTAGACTATTAACCCATGAATTTTCTAATCATGTAACTAAAGACGATCCTTTCCTAATTAAATCCCAATGTATCCATGAAATATTTCATAAGCATCATATTTGGAAATCAACTATTTCTACAGGAATTTGGATCATTACTTACTCATTTTTATATCCTCAGCTCCTTGAAGAGTGACCGGAATATACTCAGGACCTCACTACACATTTGTTAAATTCCAGTAAAGAATACTTCAAATTAAGTGAGATCAGGAGCTATGCTATATACTTTTCTGGTCTCCCATTTTGGAAGATCGAGCAGATAATGAATACAAAAAAGTACCTCTCGGATGGGTTTGCTGATTGTATAAGTGGAATAAATGAACTGCATCCCTTCCTTGTTTTATTGTTCTACCTTTCCTTGGATTTCATGAGTAAATACATTTTCCCTAAACTAATTTGAGTTTAGTTTACCTCAACAACCATAAGAGTTATACTCATGTTGAGACTGACATTTGTAAAATGTGAAGAAAAACACAAAAAGAAATATTACACATTATTCCTCAGAACTATCCAGAGTATACATAGGCATGTTCTCTCAAATACTTAGTTTAAACCATTACATTCATTCCCCAGTTGCTTTCATTTTAGTACATAAAATCTTTCATGAAATATCTTTATAGGTATTAGCTTATATAGCTAAAAATGTGTTTTTCAGATATAAAAGCTAAAACAAACCATAAAGAAAACTTAAGGTGGTCCTTTAAAATGGATCAATAACTTATTGATCAGAAATAATTCATTCTTAGCTTAAATGTTACATTGGATTTTTATTTATGATTTGTTTACACTCGCATCTTGTCTGATTTTCTTGGACTTCTTAATAAATTATAACAGCACTGCTTTGGCTCATTGACTTTCTTTTCCCTAAGACTTTTTATTTTCAAATCTTAATAATTAAGGCCATTATTAGAAATAATGACCATCTATGAAAGGTATGGTTTTATAGAGAATCATTCATCTTATGCATAAGCTTTCATTCTTTGTATATCCATCAAAAAAAGCTAACCTTACAGAGAAGAAGCCAGTGAAAGGTACAATATGAATAGAGGCAGGAGAGGGAACTCAGGTTTTTATTTGTTGTTTAGTTGTTGCTCTTGCTGTGGTTTTGATTCTGTATACGATGAAACCTTGGACTGTATTTCTTACTTTCTGCTTGCATTATCTCTTGCTCCTGCCTAAAGCCATCCTGAATCACAGTAAAATTGCAAGTGTTTGATCTTGAAAGCAGCTTAGGGTCTCTCTCAAATCACTAGCCTTGGGGCAAATAACTACATTTGCCAGATATCTGAAGAGAGCTTTAAGCCATCACATTTATGAATTTTTCTACATTAAGATTATCAGTTTCTTTTTTGTACATAAAGTCTTTGGGATTATTCTGAAAACTACATATAGTCAAATTAAAGCAAAACCACAATTATTTGTACAGGACAAGGATTTTGTGCCAGTTGTCAATTAATTATCTCTCAGCTCCAAATTTACCTTTCATTGCCTGTTGTGTAAAGATTGGGACAAAAAATATTATTTTGTCAGCTAGCATGATGTTAATAAGCTTTACCTACAGAAGGTGTTACAGTGACATTGAAGGAGAAAGGGATTTCCTGCCTGGTCCAAAATGCTGTTTCAGCAGGCTTTTGTAAAACGAGCAGCTTCTTCATGGTAGGCTCCTAGAGTGTAGGCAGTTTCTGAAGCATCTAGTAGCTTCTGCAGCACCATAGCCTCCCCACTGCCCAGTTCCTGTAGTGAGTGCATCACAGCTAGTGGCACCTAGTCAGAAGATTTCCCCAGCAACCTGCTGAGGTAATCTTGTTGAAGAGTGCCTCCACCAAGGTAGTCCCCATGGACAGCATTCCCAGCACTCTAGGGGGTGGAATTCCAGCAAGGACCAGAGGGAAGACTTCCAGTAATTCTGCCAGGGCAGCACCAAGATAACTTGTCTGCCATTCAGTGAGTTACAGTTGTGTCCTCTCCCACAAAGTCTAGATGTTAGCCTGGGCATGGATACTGTCTTCTAGGGTTGGTTTATCTCAGTCTTCAGAATAGTAGCTACTCTTCATACCTGCTATTTCTACATGTGTTTGTTTTTGTTTTTGTTTTTTTTTGGGGGGGGGTGGAGAGACAGAGAGAGAGCATATGAGCAGGGGAGGAGCAGAGAGAGGGTGACAGAGAATCCCAAACAGGCTCCACACTGCCACTGTGGAACCTGATGTGGGGCTCAGACTCAGAAAACATGGATCATGACCCAAGCCAAAATCAAGAGTCGTATGTTTAACAGACTGAGCCACGCAGGTGCCCCTATTTCTACAATTTAGAGTTTCCTTCCATATGCTAGCTAATACTGCATTACCTCTATCTACTAATACAAGTAACAATTCTGTTATTATTCTGTTAATCTGTTAATATGTATATTAACTTCTGTTCAGTCACCGTGTAATTTCTATCTATTGACAGGACTATGACTGATACATTCTTCCACAAAGGATTTGAGAAAGTTTTTTAAATTATGATTAAAGGAAAAAACATTTCTGAATTTTTTGTAAAAAGCAATTGATAACCAAATCAAAGAGAGAGGAATGGTATTAGTGAACAGAAAGGTTGCCACATAGTTATGTACAATTTTTAGATGGGTTGTACATATTAGCTAGCAATCAAAATTTAAAAAGAAATATTTTTAAGACTCAGAGTGTCCCAAAGAACAGCAATTTAGCTCAATGGATAAATGGCATGATGGTAAATGTTAAATCAGAGAAAAAAGTTCCATAACTAGCCAAAACAATGTAGTACAAGTACATAGATTCTTATGGGCTGAATTGAATCAAAGGGAAAATTTGACCATCTAGAGGGTTGTAGAGACTTCCAAGTATCTCAGGCAATGATGTGTAAGTATAATTAACACAATAATTAGCAAAAATGAAAACAAACAAAAAAGGTCAAAGTGCTCACCCTTGGTTAAGAACCTAGAATTCTGATTCTGTTTCCAACATAGGGGCAGCATCTTGAGGGTTAAAATACTTGCCTATAGAGTTCTTTTTGTTTCACCTTTGCTACTTACTCCAGAGTTTGCTCCCTGGAGATATTTTCCAAAAATATTTACCATATTGAGGAAAAGCCATGCATAAGACCATAAAATGTCATGATCTATTATTAATCAGCTATTACTAGGTTTCTGCTGGGAGTTAATTCATGGTAGCAAGAATGAGTTGTAAGTAAAGCAAAATAACTTAATCTTGCATGTTAACATGATGGTGACTAGAAAAACAATAAATTCTTTTAGAAATTTTGAGACATTGTCAAGCTCAGAGAAAAGGATTATGTTCACTGTGTCTCTTTGTTGGAGGAAGAGGGAAATTCACTTACACATTTACACTTTTTAAATATGTCCTCCATTGCTAGATCTATATTTTAGGATCATTTTCTGCTCTTAGTTTCCAGCTATAATTTCAATTAAAATTAAATATTTTAATATTTAATATTTAATTTAATTAATTTTTAAATTTATTAAATTATTTAATAATTAATTTAAAATATTTAATATTTAAGTGCCATTTAAAAAATTAATGTTTATTTATTTTTGAAAGAGCGAGCGAGTGCATGCATGGGGGAGGGGCAGAGAGAGAGAGAGGGAGACACCGAATCCAAAACAGGGTCCAGGCTCTGAGCTGTCAGCACAGAGCCTGATGAGGGGCTCAGACTCATGAACCATAAGATCATGACCTGAGCCAAAGTCGGACGTTTAACCAAGTGAACCACCTAGGCTCCCCAGGTACCATTTTTACATGGAACTGACGTATATTTGCCTCATTGTTGCTTTGGACTCATCTTTTCAGCCATCAGTTCCTACCAACCAATACAGTATTGACACCTACCAAATACATGAGTGTTATTAATTCTCATGACTGTATAAGAAAAACTACAAATATAGCAAGCATAAAGAACAATTCATAACAATCTGCATTAGAAAACCCCACCTCTTTATAATTTGAGTGGCAAATAATAATCCTATCATAAGTACATAAGACAATCATATACTAAATTTGAAAAAGGAATACACTATTGGGATATGTATACTTCCATATATTATTTATCAGTGAGGATCTTTGAGTAATAAGAGAAATTAAAAGTCGAAATAAAATTGCATATCTGTGGCAGAAACTAGGAACAGCAAACAAATCAAAATACAAAAACTAAAAAATAATTGTGAAAAGACCAAAAAAATATTTTTGTTGTTTGGGAATTAAAGTAAACAAATAAAAACTAACCTAACCAACATACTTAATACTGATGTTGAACTCAGGGTTTTGCTATCCTCTGGCCCAGGACAGCATTTTACTGTTCATTATGATTCTAGTGACTCTACTGTTACCTCACTCTGTTATAGATCAGAATATACTTTAGTTTTAACGGGATGAGGAACTCTTTTATGTAAGATGAGCAGAACAAACATTTTAACAGACAACCAATGATAATCAATTTTAGGGTGAAAGAAGAGGCAAGCTTGCTAGGTTAGTTATACTCATATTTTAAATGTGTTTATTTTCAATATATTTGCTTCATTTATTCAACAAATATTTATTAACAGTGCCTGATATTATCAACCAACTATAGCCAAATCCAGCCTATAGTCTATTTTGATAAATATCATTGTATTGAAACATAGCCACACCTATCACTTACATATTGTCTAGAGCTATGTTCAGGTCACAGTGGCAGTTTAGTTGAGAAACACACTATATGGCCCTAAATATTTATTATCTGTCCTTTACAGAATAAGTTTGATGAACACCTACCTATAAACAAGGTAGGCATATCGGTGAATGAGACAAATACCTCTGCTTCTTGGCACTTCCATATTGGCAGGGTGGGCAGATGGTAACTACAAACATATAAATAGGTAAATATATTGTGTATTAGAAAGTAATAATGCTGTGGGGGGAAAAGAGCAGAGTAATGAGAATACAGCATATGATATGCCAGGGCTCCAGGTTGAAATTTTTAATAGGGTAAAGTCAGGGAATTTGAAAAAGTAATATTTGAACAAATTTTTGAAGCACTGGAGATAGTAACCAAATGAATTGGGGGAAGAATGTTTGGGTTTTGAAAAGGCAGCCAAGACAAATAACTCAAAGAAAGGAATATGCTTTGTGTGTTCAACGAAGAATAAGGAGGCTGATATGGAAGAATAAGTGGAGGAAAGTAGTTCTAACAATGAGGATTGTCTTCAACGATACCAACACTTGTTACTGCCAATGACTGCTACAAAAATGAGAGTCAATGCTCTATGATTAGAAATTATTTTGTACCATGCATGGTTAAGTACATTTTAAAAACTCTGAACTATAGTGTTAGTTTAGTAAAATTCAGTTGTTACATCTCTCTTTCTCTTTCCTCATATAGATGATATATCAAAAAGAGATTGGGATGGTGACATGACTTATAACAATCTCTTGGAGAACATCTAATATGTAATAATATATGAAGTCACAGAATGCCTAAAAAATTCACAAAATCTTGAAAGGTTTGGCTAGGCTCAGGAGTACTAAACACATAAAATAATACCATTTATATTATTAAATTTAAGCTTCAAGAGACTAAGCAATGTTATTAGTCTCATCATGTAGTTAAGCTTTCTTGATGGACTTCAATAATTAGTATTAAATAAAAAAATGGTAACACATAGATTCTACACCTAGAGAGAGGAATATAATGTGTACCCTCCTGAAATAAATTCATATTGCCAAGAAACTTAAGAGAATTGTTTTTTTAAAAATGTTGTATCAAGTAGCTTGGCTAGATACACAACAAAGGGCATATGGAAGACTAGCAAAAGATGAAGAAAAAAGATAAATAAGTATGGAAAAAATAGTTTTACATTGGGCATAATGAGAAAAATTCCACGTTAGAAAAATAGTTCTTTAGAAAATATTTTGATGTTGTCACAGAAAAATATATTATTAAGGATGGATCAACTCTTAAATCACATTTTACAATCACATTATAAATCACATTATACAATATTGAAAACAAAATGATATTTAAAAACTCAAAAGATGAATGGAGGTTCATAATACTTCCACATTTGAAGAAAGCTTTAGACAGTCTTAGACAACATTGGTATAAACGAAGAGTCAGATCTTTTATGAATTTCTTCTTTAAAGTTTGGCGAAACTTTAATCCAGCAGATCAAAGAATACCTAGAATCTGCAGGCAGCAGATTTCCTGGAACCAGTGGAGGACCACTTTGCAGAAAACAGCCACACTGTTATAAGCACCCTTTTTTTCATCGACTTATTTAATCTGTACCAAAACTGTACGAAGCAGATACTATTATTATGTCTAGGCCACAGGTAAGAAAACTGAGGAAATAAGAGCTTATGTCAAAGACATGATGCCCAAGGTCAAAAAATAATAATGGGGGAGAACTGAGTCTTAATCTGTCTAGTATATCTCCAAAGAACTCACAATTATTAATCTATGCTGACTTGTTAAGAGATGCCACCTCCTTGAATTTAGGAAGTCTAGAAACAGTCTTCAGATATTCACCCAACCTAAAATTTCATTCTTACTTCAGGATATAATTTTTTTTAAGACATAAGCAATTTCATAGCCTATTAGTCAGAAGTCACCTCATACACATCTCTTGGGTATTATAAAAATTGAGCATGCAATTTATTATGAAAACGGTTACATATTTGAACACGGGAAAGGGTATTATTAATAAAGATGGAATAATGACTTTGTGATCAGGTTTGTTTTATGTAAACCAGAATGTAGTCACACTAGACATGGTGGTTCTCTGAATGATCCACTTTCTTTGAGTACCAATCCCATAAGAATCTCCACCTTTCCCCTAGTAGCAGGCAGGGCCCCCTGTGTCTGTCTCTTTGTTGGAGGGGCTATTTTCCCTGCAGTTGAGCCCTTTCTTGCTATTTCCTACTTCATTTCCTGATGATTCCCTTTACCAGTCAGACACTTCAGACAAGTTTTCACTGTTCTCTCTCCTTTGTACATCCAAAGCATGCCACATTCAGCACCCAATGTTCCTCCTCCTTCTCTTTCAGACTCTAGTGCTCACCTAAAATAAACTGGTTTCCTATTATATAATCTAGATGTTGGCTCATCTCTGGGGCCATCATTTCTGTGCCTACATTGGCTCCATGTTCTTGCTAGTTTCCTATTTATTCCTCCTGAAAAGACCAATCGAATCCCAACAAGCAAAGAGATGGCTCCACTTAGCCAGAGAGATAACCCAATCAAGAAATTAGAGTGTGAGCATACAAAAACAAAAACAAAACACTCCATATCTCCCATCTAACTTGTTCCTGGCAGAGAAAAATACCAAGAGTTTTAATTACATTGTTAATTTCAAAATCCTTCCTTATAAACACGATAAAATTTGTAATTTTGCCTCCAAAATACAGTTTGTTTAAAGATGTTTTAAATAAGAAGCTGGGGAGAAGAAATAAACTGTACTGACTAACAAATTAGTTCAGTGAAGGCTAGTGGAGTGCAATAATTACCATTTACTGAGTACTCACTAATGCCAAGCTTTTTTAATGGTGGGGGGCAGGGGAGGGGGGCGGTGTGGAGAGAAACAAGCCAACATTCAGAAAAGAAAAAATGCAAAACAAAAATGAAAACCAGCGGCCATGTAGATTAAATATGTGAAGTTTCCATTTGTGACTCCTTCCCAAATTCTCATTCACTGGGCAAGTCATAGGAAGAACCTGGTGTGATATGATAAACCATATTCTTTCTACTTAAGAGTTTTGGTTATTGTGCAAATGAAAGCCAGACACACTTGCAGAGTACTGGGACAGTCCTCAAAATAGGGATAATACAATTTTTAGTTTTTTTATATTAAAAGTTAATCCATCCTTTAAATTTCTACAGAGTAGCCAGAAGCCTGAGTAAAGGATTAAATTTAGACTGTAAGTAGTTCTATCTAATACAAAATGCATCTGACAGTCTATATCAGGAAATACAGGTAGAAATATTTTCTTCTTTAAGCCCTGAATTTTTATGTTCATATGTTTCCCCCCAACCACACTCCATATTTCTAATTTATTACAAATATGTAATAAAGTTTATTTTTGCGAAGCCAAGTGTCATTACCTGCAGAGATTTTTAGACACTGATCTTATCTTCCAAAGAGGAGGAAAAACATTATTTAGTGACAACAGACTCTAGTTGCTGGCCTAATGTCTCCAGAATACAGGTAAAGTGCTCAAAAAGGACAGGTCAGAGTCATGTTGTTTTAGAGCTGTAAGGAATCAGGTATTCCAACGTAGATATCTAACAATTACATGATATGTGGTACTATTTGTCATTTAAAATGTTTTTTATAATGATTTTTTTTCTTACTGATCCAGATGCCATTTCATCAACTGAAAGAAGAATTTACTCTCTGATATGAAATATCACAAGTGGCATGGAAATTCAGTATCTTGCAGACAGGGTTACAACTATTTAAAACAAAACAAAACAGAGAGCGGCTTTATAGCTTTCATGGATGAAGATGACCCTTTGTACAATATAATGTCCCTTGGTTGATCAGTACTTTATGTCACACACATAGGCACTGTACTCCGTGAACACATAAAATATATGAACTATGAAACATTTTGAATATTGACTTTTTTTTGAATATTGACATTTTAAATTATTTTTAATACTCATAAAACCTTACTGCTGAGTTTGTTGAAATTCAGAGCTGCCTACTTCAGTTCATCAGATACCTAGTGGGAGGATGTAATCACAAAGCTAGAAAAATGTGAAACACTCCAGGCTAGACATCTTAGGCTAATCATAATGTAGAAACGTTCTTCAAGGATGTGAGCACACAGCACTTCATAAATAGTACTGCTACCAATTAATTTCTCTAAAATGAAGATTACAGATTTCCCATGGTGAAATTAATGTTATAGAGTCAACCTCTTCTGTAATAGAAAATGGTTATTTTGTCTCCTAATTCTAAATTAAGATATAACCTTCATCCTCATTCTTCTCTACCTACACACATTTAATAGTAGATGTTGGTGGAACTTGTTTAAAATTTTCTCTCTAGTAAAATCAATGATTCTCTCCTCTACTAAATAAATGATGCTCATTTTAATTACAGATTTAATAAAATAATAAATCTCAAGTTACTAAAGCAGTAGAGATCAAAAGGATGCTTTATAGAATATGTCATTTTGTATGTATTATATAATATATAGTATTGGTTTATTTTTACAATTTGCTATGTTATATCATTAATTTATTATAATTAATTTCAATCTAAGCCACTAACTCAAAGACCACAGTGCTGACTAATGACTATAAGATAAAAGAATAAAGAGATGATTTTTTATACATCCTTCCCTTTGGAGGCACCATTTTATTTCTCTTCTAGTATTTCTGTCTTAGTTTTTATATGTGAACTTCTACCTTTTTGGAAGAATGGGAGAATTTTTTGTATTTGTTCTATCTCCTAACCTATCCTTCAACAACAGAAAAGAACTGTCTTATCTAAATGTGATTTTGGTAAAATGATGAAATATGGAAAATTTCAGCTTTTCCAGCAGTCTCTACTTTGAAATAATGGATTTACTGATGTTGACTTTCTCCTCTTGCTCCTCTTTCCATGTAAACTTATTTGGAGCAGGGCTTAGGGTCTGCCTTGTAGAAATAAGTCATCTCTATTTGTGGTCCCACTTTTGGGCCTTGATGGGAATAATGCAACAATGGACTTGTAGGAAGTTTACTGAGCTAGTATTTGGAGGTGGGCCTTTGGGAAGTAGTTAAGTCATATGGGTAGAACACCCATGAATGGGATTAGTGCCTTATAGAAAGAGCCAAAGAGCTAACCTGTTTTCTTTCAGCCATGTGCGGACGTGATGAGAAATCAGCAGTCTGCAACCCGAAGATAGCCCCTACCAGAACCATACCCTGGCACCCTGTTCTCAGACCTCCAGCCTCCAGAACTGTGAGAAATAAATGTTTGCTGTTTATAAGCCACCCAGTCTATGGTCTTTTGTTATAGAGGCCCAAACAAGATCTAAGATATAGAGGGCACAGGTCTGTGCCCTGTCCCATGTTTAGATTTCAATTGTTTCACAGCCTGTAGTTGAAAGCTATATGAGAAGATCATTCACATTTATTTGTTATAAGGTGTGTTATAAGCCTAACCCCAAATTATAAGTTATATTAATTGCTTATATCTGTGTTTTTAGATTCATCATTTACATTATAGACTTCTTGAACAAAGATAACATTTTTCAAAGCACTTAGAAAATATAGAAGACATACAAGACACTTGGTAATTTACAGGTTAAAAATCATTAAGCAGTTCATATATGTTATATTCAAATATGTATTTAATAATAGAAAATAGTGGGGTGCCTGGGTGACTCAGTTGGTTGGGTGTTGGACTTAAGCTCAGGTCCTGATCTTGCAGTTTGTAGGTTCAAGCCCCACATCAGGCTCTGTGCTGACAGTTCAGAGCCTGGAGCCTGCTTCTGATTCTGTGTCTCCCTGTCTATCTGTCCCTTCCCCACTTGCACTCTTTCTCTGTATCTCAAAAATAAATAAACATTAAAAACTTACAAAAATAATAGAAAATAGCATATTTACATATTTCAATACTTTAATTATTGGGCAACTTTAACTAAGCTAAATAACTGAACAAATTAAATAATTATATAAGAAAGGTTATAGTGTTCTATTCTAATAATGGAAATATTCCATGAGCCCTTAGTAACTATAAAATTACTCATATTCTTAAATTTTAAAAACATATTTGCTGTTATGATTTTCATACATAGATATGTAAACTCTATTTTACATTACTATGTTAAATTTAGAAATCTTACTTAAATTTTGGTAGACTAAAAAGATTAGATTGTCAGGAATTCTAGGGCTAAGTCAGAGGGGACCATAAAGAAAAAGAGGACCCACATAGCAAGTCTTCTGAGTTGGGAAGGCTCAGGGTAATAGGCCTGCTCACCTGAGTTATAAACAAGAACTTTTCTGCAGTTTCTGACATTTTATTAATAATCCTCCATCAAGATGAAAGAAAGACCCAAAGGTCAGCTTGATCTAAATCTGTGTTCTGTGTGCTTGCTGCTCATTTTTCTGTTCATCAATATGAGGGAGGTAAGGAAATGAGGGGTGTGGATGAGGATGGATGAAATTCTATTTGTCAACTTTGTATTTACCTTCAACTCAATAGTACTGCATGATTTTCACATATAACAATATCAGAAATCTCATGCCAGGTCAGAACAGATGTTTAACTATCTCTGAATGTTGGAAACCTGACCAAAATGGGAATGCTTCCCCTGAATCCTGAAATAGCCTTAAGTCATATATGAGTGCACCACCTTTAAAATGCAGAATCCTATCATTGACCTCTAGGCTTAATTCAGTAAAGTGGAGTTGCTAGAAAATTAGGAAACATGCACCATTTAGGTCCCAGACCTCGTGTTGCCTGTAATAAGGCAAACATTTCACAATGGCATACGATTCTCTAGACTCTAGCAAAATTCTCCCAGATGCCTTGCATACAATTAAAACAATCTAGTATAATCTATTTCAACTTGGCAAAATTAAAACTATATTCTAGTTGGATACATCTCTCTGGGAAAATCCAGTTTTCCTAAGCTGTCATCTTTGATAAGAGTTCCAGGCGCTGCTGACAAAGCATTAGATGTTATCAATGATGTATGGAGAAAGAAAAGAAAATGTCTTGCAAACAGATTTAAATAAAATATGCTCATGGGACATATGTCATGTATCAACACCCTGGATTCTAAGCATACCAGTGAACTGGATTACAGTCTTACAGAGTGGTCTCATGACTCCAAGGTAATAAATACTTCACACCATAAAAGAGGTTTTAAACATGAAGTGGCGAATATGTCTAATATCACTGCATTTAGAAGTTCAAATATAAAGCTGTAACTGGTTGCATTAGCTTGGAAAATGTAAAATTAAAATATAAGAAAATAGGTTGATGGGTATAAATGAAAATGGTACTTTAAACTAAGTATCACGGGGCGCCTGGGTGGCACAGTCAGTTGGGCGGCCGACTTCGGCTCAGGTCATGATCTCGCGGTCCGTGAGTTCGAGCCCCGCATCGGGCTCTGTGCTGACAGCTCAGAGCCTGGAGCCTGTTTTGGATTCTGTGTCTCCCTCTCTCTCACCCTCCCCCATTCATGCTCTGTCTCTCTCTATCTCAAAAATAAAATAAACGTTAAAAAAAAAAAAAACTAAGTATGAGAAGCAGTTGAAAACAAAATGACACATGTTTAATATATATGCAGTTTTTAACTTGCATTGAAGATAAACACCTAAAGCTATCCACTGATACTTCTGAAATATAATTAACTATTTTTCTCTGCACTGTAATTAGCCTAGGAATCTAAGAGTAAAATAAAGATTGGACTGAAACTATTAAGTAGCATCTAACATCAACATGGTATTTAGTATTAATAATTCATTCAGCTTACTGAGGTACTAATATTTAGTTTATACTTTGAGAACCCTACATGAAATTCTGTGGAGTTGATTATTAGCAAGAAATACATTATTCACTCAAGTTTATTCTGATTATTAATAATCACCTGTGAATATTAGGAAGGGAAATAGCCATGTAAGTTCCATGAGGGCCAACTGACATAGATCCTACAGAGAACACCTTTACATTGTGAAAACAGGGGCACTTGGGTTAATCGTCAATTAATCGTCCAACTCTTGATTTCTGCTCAGGTCATGATCTCATAGTTCATGAGTTCCAACCCCGCATCCAGCTCTGCGCTAACATGTGGAACCTGCTTGGGGTTATCTCCCTCTCTTTATCTCACTGTTCTTCCCCCACTTGTGCTCTCTCTCAAAATAAATAAAGAAACAAATGAATAAAGAAACAAATAATTAAATAGTAAAAATACACAAAAAATACTTTAGAGTTGCATGTATAGCACATTGAAAGGTTTATTTCAATTGAGGATTTAGGAAATGCATTCCATCTGCATGGAATAATATATTCATTTATTCATTTAAAATATTTGAGTGCTTATAAGTCATGCACTGTTTTATGCACCAGTTTTTAAAATTTTTTAATGTTTATTCATTTTTTGAGAGACAGAGAGAGACAAGAGCATGAGTGGGGGAGGGGCAGAGAGAGAGGGAGACACAGAATTGGAAGCAGGCTTGAGGCTCTGAGCTGTTAGTGCAGGGCCTGATGTGGGGCTTGAACCCATGAACTGTGATATCATGAGCTGCGCCAAAGTAAGAGGCTTAACCGACTCAGCCACCCAGGCGCCCTGCACCAGTTTTTAATACTGGGCACTGAGTGAAATGTCTTTATAGGGATACACAAATCCTTTATTGTTTTTTCTTACTGTCAAGAAAAAAGTCCCAAGAAACAGGCACAATGAGAGGGTTATTAGTAATTGCCATAACTTCAGGGACTACTTTACACTGTCCTTAAGTTAAAGAAAGGGGAACCAAACCCTTAGATTATTGGAAAATCACTGAGTAAAGATTTGTTTTTGTCTTCAAAGCTACAAGTAAGTACATACATAACATTTTCTGGTTTCCTCAAAGATGCAGTATGAATAGAATAAAATAAACTTAAGTTTTATGAGTCAGTTTGAACCTTCCTAATTATACACAGAAAATTTATTATTTACACAAACTAAATTTAATATATTATCTATGAAATAATGCTATAAATAAGTTACAATTTCATTGTCTGATAATATTTTGCTCAACTATACACCATTTAGTTCTCAAAGGACAAATCTGTAGTGTTGGGAAAGATTGGCCTTGTTAGGGATTTTTGATATAAATGTTAGTAGTTTTAAATGTTTGAGTAAAATTCAAATATGGAAAATTTTTTGCAGATTTTGGAATTGAAGAAAGGAATAATGTTCATTTGCCTAATGACAGATATGACATATTTCCAGAAAACAATAATTTTGTTTTTATGGATCTCAGTTACACACTATAAGAAGAACCAGTGAAAAGAAAAAGAATTCAGCTCGAAGAATTAACATGTTGAAGTGATAGTTTTCTAAGAATCAGATTATCACACATTAGTAAAAAGTAAAGCTTCATTTTCCAAAAACATAGCTTGTCCATTTACTATGGCTCAGAAAAAAAAATTATCACAGTTTTTGTTTTATTATCAAATGTTTACCTATATCTATATCTATAGCTTAAGCTGAATATATGCAACTAAAATCAAGAACTTTCTACTCATTTGCACATATTTCCAGGATGAATGGAAAACCTAAAAAAATAAAGTCATTAAAATTTTTGTTTCAAGAACAGGATTCATTTAATATATGTTTATTTTAATATTCTAATGACAAAATCTTACTAGTAAATGTGCACTTAGACCACAGAATTAGAAAAAAAAAGTAATATAGTTAAACAGAAATACATAATACTTGTGACAAAGAAGGCTTTATATTATACATAGAAAATCCTAAAGATTCCACCAAAAAAACCTACTACAAGTAATAAATCAATTAACTAAAGTTGCAGCATATAAAATTAATATACAGAAATATATTTCATTTCTATATACTAATAACGGAGTAGCAGAAAGAGAAATTAAGAAAACAATTTCATTTACCAGAGAGTAACAATACTTAAGAATAGATTTAATCAAGTAGGTGAAAGACCTGTACTCTGAAAATTATAAAACACTGTTGAAAACAATTAAAGTTGACACAAATGGAAAGATATTCCATGTTCATGGATTGGAATAATATTGTTAAAATGTTAAAATAAAATGCCAACAGAATTTTTCACAGAAGTAGATTTGTAAGGAACCACAAAAGACCTCAAATAGCCAAAGCTATCTTGAGAAAGAAGAATAAAATTGGAAGTATCATAATTCCAGATTTCGAGATATATTACAAAAGCTGTAGTAATCAAAACAGTATGGTACTGGCACAGAAACAGATACATAGGTCAATGGAACAGAATAGACAGCCCAGAAATAAACCTATAAGTAAATGGTCAATTAATCTATGACAAAGGAGGCAAGAATATATAATGGGGAAAAGACATTCTCTTCAACAAATGGCACTGGGAAAATTGAACAGCAACATGTAAAAGAGTTAAACTGGACCACTGTCAAACACCATTACAATAATAAACTCAACATAGATTAAAGACGTATATGTGAGACATGAAACCACAAAAATCCTAGATGAGAACACAGGCAGTAATTTCTCTGACATCAGCTGTAGCAACATTTTTCTAGATATGTCTTATTTTTAATGTTTATTTGAGAGAGAGAGAGGGAGAGAGAGAGGACAAGTGGGGGGGGAGGGGGAAGAGAGACAGAGGGAGGCATAGAATCTGAAGCAGGCTCCAGGTTCCAAGCTGTCAGCTCAGAACCTCACATGGGGCTTGAACTCACAAACTGTGACATCATGAGCTGAGCCAAAGTCAGATGCTCAACTGACTGGGCCACCCAGACGTGCCTAGGTATATCTTTTAAGACAAGGGAAACAAAAGCAAAAATAAACTACTGGGACTACATCAAAATGGAAAGCTTCTGTACAGTAAAGGAAAGCATCAGCAAAACAAAAAAAAGCAATCTACTGAATGGGAGAAAATATTCACAAATGATATATCCAATAAGGGGTTAATATCCAAAATATATAAAGAATTTATGCAACACAAACAAAAATCCAATTTGAAAAATGGGCAGAGGACCTGAATATACATTTTTACAAAGAAGACATACAGATGGCCAACAGACATATGAAAAAATGTTCAACATCACTAATTATCAAGGAATTGTAAAGCATACCCATGATTTCACTTGACAACTGTCACAATGGCAAAATTAAAAAAGACAAGAAATAACAAGTGCTGGCCAGGATGTGGGAAAAAAGGAACCTTTGTGCACTGCTGGTGGGAATACAAATTAGTGCAGCCACTGTAGGAAACACTATGAAGTCTCCTCGAAGAATTAAAAACAGAAATACCATATGACCTAGTAATTTGACTACTGAGGTATTAACCTAAAGAAAACAAAAACACTAATTCAAAAAAATACATATGAACCTCTATGTTTACTGCAGCATCATTTACAAAAGCCAAGATATGGAAGCAATGTTAAGTGTCCATTGGTAGATGAATGGAATATTAATACAGCCATAAAAAAGATAAGATCTTGCCATTTGCAACAACATGGATGAACTAGAAGGCATTATGCTAAATGAAGTAAGTCAGACTGAGAAATACCACCTGATTTCACCCATGTAGAAGTAGAACCAAACCAAATCAATAAACAAAAAGTAGACTCAGGCCTTTAAAAATAGAATACAAACAGGTTGCCAGTAGAGAAAGGGGAGGAGAGAGAGGCAAAATGGGTGGAGTGTCAGATACAGGTTTCCAGTTATGGAATAAGTCATGGGAATAAAAGGCACAGCACAGGGAATACAGTCAATGATTTTGTATTAGTGTTGTATGGTGACAGATGGTAGGTACTCTTGTAGTAAGCAGAGCATAATATATAGAGAAGTTGAATCCTATGTTACACACCTGAAACAAATGTGACATTGCATGTCAACTGTACTCAATTTTTAGAAATAAAATAACAATTAAAAGAAAAAGGAGGTCTTGCCATCTACTGCAGTGTTGTTACTTTTGGTAATTTACTTTAATATAAATAAGAAAAAAATCAGAGTGTAAAATATGTAGCAATTATCATTTCAAACGTATAAAAAAAACGGGGAGAAACGCCTGAATATCCAAAAGAATTAGGTTGGGGTAGTGGAATAATGGGTAACATTTTTTATTTCTCTTCTACCACTAGGTAAGTTTTATTTAAAAAAAACTGGGGGTGCCTGTGTGCCTCAGTCAGTTAAGCATTCAACTCTTGATTTTGACTTAGGTCATGATCTCATCGTTTGTGAGTTCAAACCCTGCATAGGGCTCTACATGACTGTGTAGGTCCTGCTTGGGATATTCTCAGTCTCTCTCTTTCTCAAAATAAGTAAACTAAAAAAAAAAAAGAAAGAAAGAAAGAAAGAAAAAAGATTTCAAAAATCTAGTCTAAATAAAGGTTACCTAACATTTAGTCAAGATGATTATTTTAAGTAAAAAGTACTCTCTATTATAACATACAAACAGTATGACTTCTACAAGAAGCAGAATTTGTTGTGATATATTGGCAGTTGGGTTCATAAAGTTTCAAGGATGAATTGTAGTGTTATTCATTCAACTTTAAGTTCAATGACATCAGAAGGATTACATTAAATTTGCCAAGTGTCTGCCTTTTGCAACATACTGAAGATAATGCAAACAAATAATGTAGCCAATCTTGAGCACTATAACAGGCACAGTGTCATCTTTTCAGGAACTTGACTTTTTTGCTAAAACAAATATGCCTATTGTGACAAAATTCAGGAGAGGAAAATATATAGACTCTAATCCATGGAAATTTATATCATGATATAGTTTCTTTAAATGATGGATTGTATGACAAGATAGGCTATGCAGTTCAAGACCTCTGTGTTCAAAATGACAGAATTATGAAGAGTAACTATTTTAATTGAAAAGGTCAGATTAGCTAGGAAGTAAAAATCAATAAACAAACATATTTTCGATTGTAGCCCACCTCCCTTCCTCCAATATTTGCCATCTCTTTGCATGTCCAGCATGAAGACGTCAGTCTTAAGCAAAGACAGGACCCTAAAGCATCCTTCAGTCTCTCTTCTGCTGCTCATTAGGTGATAGGAAAGTTCACTAATTGTGCTAGACCTTAGTTACCCTGTTTGCAACGCATGGAGAATAACAATAAAATCCACATATTTCACAGAGTAGTTGGGAACTGTAAATGAATACAGGATGAGTAAATTAACAAAAATTAAAATAAACAAAGAACAATGAGAGGAGGAGCTTATGGGGATAAGACATCTATTATGTTGATGTGAGATGTGTTTTGCACTGCTGCATTTTTTTATTAAAATTCACATCACTTTAATAGTTATTTAGTGTTGCTACCAAACTAGCTTGCTAGCAAATCAAGGACAATTGACAAAAATTCTGCAATTGAAAGAAAAGTAAGGGTGGGTACAGCAGCAGGAAACCCTGGGAGCCTTTAAATACTGAATTCAATTACTTTTGGATGCCTGGGTGGTTCAGTCAACTAAGCATCTGACTCTTGGTTTCGGCTCAGGTCATGATCTCCTGGTTCCTGAGATTGAGCTCCATGTGGGGCTTTGTGCTGACAGCACAGAGCCTGCTTGAGATGTTCTCTCTCCCTCTCTCTCTCCCCCTACCCTGCTTGTGCTCCTTCTCTCTCAAAATAAATAAACATTTTTTTCAAAAAGTTACTTTTGGCTGGCTGCTGAATAAACAAAGAGCTGTGCCTAGAAACTGAGAATTTAATAAAAGGAGAACTGGCTTTTGTATCTGGGGAATTATAAGAACTTTAAGGGGTTCTTATTCTAAAACAACCAAGTTACATGAACTTTAATAGCTCAGAAACCCCTGTAACCACCGACTTGGCAGGGTCTCTATTTTCTTTCTTCCTCTCAGCCTGACATTCCACCAGTCTGTGCACGCCGCAGTGAGAAATCATTTGATTTAAGGAACATTACAATGGAGTACTTTTTTCTTCTCTATACAAATGTATTCAAATTTAATTCACATATGCATAAATTTTTTAAATAACATCTTGTAGTTCTATAACTTTGGGCAATTTATTTACCATCTTTAAGCCTCAGCTTCTATATATATGACATGGCTGAGTGTGATATGAGATACATAAGTAAATTTTCTAGAATAATATTGACACATAATATGGACACTTATTTGCCTTATACTTCTCATTCTTTAGTATTTTCACAAATATAGGTCATAAATATGTTCGTCATTTAAAATTTTTACTCTTCCATTCATACCTTTTTTGTATCAGCTCTTTTCCCACTATCATTAACTTTCTACCTATAGATAGTTTCTATACTGTTTGCATTAGAGATCATTTCTTCTAAAAAATCAGTTTAAAAAAAATCTAATTGTACTACCTCGTCAAAAAGTTTTCTTGTGAAAATGATAAGCAGACTACATAAGGATGACCTAAATTTTTGAAAAAGTTTTTATTGTTTTACTGAATGCTGGAGTTTTTTTTTTTTTAGTTTTTCTTTGCTTTTTAAAAATTTTATTCATTTATTTTTTTATGTCTTTGTTTTTTAGAATACTTTCTATTACAATTTAGACTTTGCCCTTTCCTTATGCATCTACAATTTATTTTAGTTCCTAGCCTTCAGATATCTTAATAGTTCTATTTTCCCCTGCCATTTTATCTTGTTTGCTGTGACACCCATCTTGTATTTCAATTCTCTGTGTCATGTTTCCACTACTGGTTTGTTTGGTCTCTAGAACTCCCTCCACTAAATTATACAACAAAACCAATACTACTCCTTCCCCCTTTTATTTCAATCTTTCATCTCCCAAGTTATATAATTTAGTATCGTGACATTATCTTGCTTTATTCTCTAAAGGTTTCCTTAACAAATACTGGAGCAGGAACAATGATACAAATTTTAGTCATTTCCTTAAAACTTACCAAATGCCCACTTGGCTGGCTGCTGAGACCAGAAGGATGACAAGGCCCCATCATTAAGGTGCTCATCAATGAGAAAGGGAAAGACATCAAGTCAAGGTAAAAGTCACATTTGAATGTGATAGGAAACACACACCAAAAGGATACTTAAGCCCAGGCTTCTCATTAGAATGATGCCTGGTTAAATTTTCAGTTAATGGGATTCAAGGCAAGCTGCCCCAGAATGTGACACTTTGTCATGTGGATTGTTTGAGGTGGAGACAATCAAGGGCTCACAGTCATGAAGAGGTTTTTAGCTCTTTAACTGTCTAAAAGAATTTAGATAGAAAGCCTCTACCAGGAAGAGAGATATTACCAAAGATAATTATAGTTTATCGATAGGTTTATATAGGTAATGAAAGACTTTTCCTCATGACATGGCAAACATTTGTTTACCAAACATTAGTTCTTGTTTTCCTGTGAATGGTCTTCCCACCCTTTGAAGCCCCAAACTCCATCCTCTCTCTTTCCCCTTTTCCTTAACATCGTGGCATATAAGCCTCTACTGCCTGTCTTTGACCCTCTAGTGTCTATATGAGGCTCCTGAACACAGGAAATTAAATTTGTCTTCTTATTAATCTGTTTTATGCCAATTTAATTATTAGTCCAGCCAAAGAGCCTAGAAGGGAAGAAGAGAAATGTTTTTCTCTTCTACAGACTCTTCCTTTGTATTCCTTACAGAACTTAAAATAGTCCTAGTTATAGCTCAACAAGTTGGGAAATGCGATGATGCTAAATTATTAAAAAAAACATTTCTAGCCTAGTCATTCATGTTTTATTGATCAACGGAGTAAAATAATTGTCACATGATATCAAATAGTCACTAATGTCTGTTTGGATTAGTGGGTTTCCTCACTTTTGACAATTCCCTCAGTCTATATTTGATGGGCTTTGGTAGATTTATTCACAATATGAAATACATATATGTGAATATGTATATATTGTATTTATATACATTATATACACACAGAGATTTATTTAAGATCAGTGAAAAATATGTTTTCTTAGCTTTTATGTAAAATACTTAGATTTTTCTAAATCTCTTCATTGCTCTGATAATGCTAAGTCATGATTTTACAAGTGCTTTTAAAAAATGGGCTTCTATAGTGTCCTCACCCAGCCCCAAGGAGTGTCCATAAAAAAGGACATGGTAAAGAAATAACATTAAATGTGCCTGTAATGTCCCAAGCTCTTTCTGAGGAAAGCAACTGTACTCCCCTCTAAGACTGTGACAAGTTGCTGCAGGTGACAGATCTAATATGTTTTCCTATTTGTATCATAAAACTTGCTGTCCTGTCCGTCGGAGCTTTAATGGTACTACCAGCTAATCAATCAACAAACAAGAACCATTGTTTTATTATGATATTGACATGTAGCAAAGGAGAATTATGGTATCTTATTGCATAGAACTAGCCTCACTGCTTTATAATTTATACATTTTTATGTATTAGGGAAAAATATGTTCATGGAGTCAGGCTGACTTTGCTGCAAATCCTAACTCTATCACTTATTATGCAGACTTGAACAAATCAGTTAATCCCTCTGAATATCTGCTTTATTATAGATGAACCGGAAGTAATAATACATACTTCTTGATTTTATTATAAAAAGTAAAGTCACTAATAAACCAAAAGCATTCACTGGAGCACCTGCCAAGGAGTAAGAGCTCAGTAAATAATGGCTGTTATTAAAATGAACTGTTTATGCCTGTCTCCCTGATTTGAATGTTGGCTCTTTAAGAGAGACTATTCTGCTCCATCTTCTTAACCCTTGCTGGGATGTCGGAAGTTAGCCTGGCTTTCAAAAGCTTAAAGATAATCTTGTGAAGTAGAACATTATGCTATAATGCTTTATATTTATGTACCTATCTACACACATATACATAAACACATGCACACATACATACCAACACATATCTTCTCCTTCTGCATATTAACCCCCCTAGTAATTTGGGAACATGATTTGTAGCTCTGCCCCCCACCCCCGCAATTCTAAGTCTTTGGCTATCTTTATGTCTTGTTGACTACTTGAATAGTTTTATTTCATATGTTATTCTATGCACTGAAATCTTGATTGGTATAATAAAAGAAATAAGAATGCAGAGAAAACCAGGGGAGACTGGGTGGCTCAGTCGGTTGAGCCTGACTTTGGCTCAGGTCATGATCTCACAGTTAGTGGGTTCAAGTCCCACATTGGGCTCTGCATTGTCAGTGCCAAGCCTGCTTGGGATTGTCACTCTCCCCTCTCTCTCTGGCCCTCCCCTACTTGCACTTTCTGTCTCTCAAAATAAATAAATAAACTTAAAAAAAGAGTACAGAGAAAGCCACTAAGTTATATGACAACATAGCTTATAAGTGAAAAATATACAAAACATCCAAATTTATATATCAATTTAATTTCTGCCACATGCCTAAATTGGCCATAGTATGGCTTCATGCTGCTTTTAAAAAATATTTATGTCTTAAAGGTAAAACAATTTTATACTAGCACTTAAATTATACCACAATTATTTCCCTATATCCATGCCATACTGCAATATGACAACACTTCATGATAAAGACTTAAACAAATATGTACTATTGCCAAGGCAAGTGCAGTAGAATATTAAAGATTGTATCTTTTTGTCAGCTCTTCATCAGGTTACTAGAGTGTGTCAGGAATTGGAGGCTAATCCCCATTATGTATCACAGGATATTGCCTCATTCACACCATACAACTGTCTCACAGACCTGAAGAGGAATGTAATTACTGCTGCGATAAGCCTTTTCTGGAATATATGCAATTAATTCACCTGGAAAAAAAAGGAGTAGCCTGACACTTTAATAATGTTTAAGTATACCTAATCTATTTCTTTTCTGTTCCTAATGTTTCCTAAATATGAGAAAGAAAGAGGATTTGAAAGTACTTACAGCTGTCTGTTCTTATGTAAATCATCCATGGGCCTATAATATTCTATCTTAAAATGAGTGGTATGAAATAATACCCTAAGTTATAATAGAATGTAGAGCAAGTGGGGAATTACTTTTAAGATGAATTCAGGATATGATTTTCATGCAAAAAAGAATGTTTCTCTTATCAAGTAGGAATTATTCTGTTATTAAAGCTTCAAGGACATACAATTTTATTCAATTTGAATTCTGAATATGTTTTAAACCAAATCAAAATCATTCTCTTCAGATTCTTGATAAAGTGCTATTTAGCCGTATGTATTTCTTAGAGTCTTATTTTTAGCTCCTCCTTTATTATGCACAGTAACCTGATTATACATAATGCTTTACTTTCAGTTCTTCAATTGCCTTCAATTTTTCAAAATTCATCAGTTCTACAAGTGCCTTTTATACAGCTCCATACTTTGCTATTCAAGTATTAACAAATGAGCTGAGAGCTTGGTTTACATTTAAATAAAGCAAATGGGATTTCTTAAGAGACTGGAGGAAAATGGTTGTTTATATGTTTACTTACATTCAAGTAAGAATTTTCAATATTTGCTTTCAGTGAGAAAAAAAGGTT
Organism: Panthera tigris; assembly: GCF_018350195.1. Lineage (NCBI taxonomy): Eukaryota > Metazoa > Chordata > Mammalia > Carnivora > Felidae > Panthera > Panthera tigris. The sequence goes on from NC_056663.1 coordinate 129,381,500, forward strand.
TAATAACACACTAACATATATGTGTATACACACACACACACACACACACACACACACACACACACACCCCTCCATATATGTATGTATATATAGAGAGAGACAGATTCATATATATACTTATCTTATGTCATCTGTTTTTCAACTTAGTCTTTACACTGAAGGAAGAAGAAGTTTTCAAAACTCAGCTATGTACCTACCTTATTGGATATCTAGAACAGAGATAATTTTAAAAGTCCTATTTCTAGAAGAAAATCCTACTTTAAATAATCAAGACATAAAATGAGATTTAGTGATAGTCAGAAAAGAAACGCAGCTAGTTGAAAGGTGGTCATACAAAGCGTTGTAAATGTTATCATGCCATAAAGTAATGTCTTAATAAACATAATATTAAGATTTATGAATATTTTGCAAAAGGTATAATTTAGGCAACTTTTTTTTAAGGTTTATTTTTGAGAGAGAGCACAGAGCAGGAGGGACAGAAAGGGAGGATAACAGAGGATCTGAAGCCAGCTCTCCGCTGACAGCAGAGCGCCTATGTGGGGCTCAAGTTTGCAAACTGTGAGATCATAACGTAAGATGAAACGGGATGCTCAACCAACTGAGCCCAGGTGCCCAAATTTAGGCAACTATTAAATCATGCCTGATGCAACTTTTTTGGTTAGTACATTAGTTTTAAAACATTAAAACAAAACATACAAAAAAAAAGGAAACATACAATTTAAAATAAGTTCAGAACCAGCTATTAAAAGTCAGTAAAATACTTAATGTATGAACTAAAATATGTATCTTGTAGTTCTAACTCTATTTCTTTACATCTTAAATAAAAATACTGCAAATGGTTATATCAAATGACAGAACTGAAGTAACTCAAGATTCTTTCATCTTTATAACTATGCTTTCATTTCTTATTTTGAATTTATTGTTGAATACCTTAATATGTAGTACTACAGGGGTTAGAAACACAAATTGGGTTTAAAGATTCTGAACTGTTAATCTCTGTGCAAAGTTCTCCTTAACAGGAACTTCTCCCAATTAACCTTCATTTAAAAATACAATGTTATTAAGAGATGAGTAATAATGTGCTAATGGGAATTTTAAAAGTGTGATTAAAATGTAAACAACCTAACCTGAAGTTACTAAATTAGGATTCAGATCCATAAGAAAACAAACAAACAAACAAACAAAAACCCACATCATTCAGGGAGGAGACTTAGAACTGACATTTTTTAAATTGTTGGCCTATGGTAAATGCAAAATGCTTTTAGTCGGTTTTATTATTATTTTAAGTGCTTCCCAGTCAATGCCGCTCCTCACTCATTAGATTAGAAACATGTGATGACTAAAATAACAGCTCTCACTACATTCTGACAAGTCTAAATGGTATGTGGTAAACATGAAGGCAACCACTGGAAGTATTTCTGTTTTGCCTTCCTTTGTTTTAATGAGGGATGTATTATAGCATACTTATTTTCAGACAGTTCATAAACTTTCTGGCCGAAGTCTTATTTATAGGTCACTTGTTGAAACTTGGCTTTTAAGTAGAAATATGCTTTTAAAGAAATATACCGTAAAAAGCAGAATCTGATGCTTTCTACTCAGATGGGCTGCAAAATGAACAAAAGTCTAAACGAAAGAATAAAATGATAGACATTATGCAAGTTTAGAGTCATAAATTACTGACAATTCACCTTTTTTAATGTGGTTACCCATGCAAATTCATTATTGACAAAGTAATAGGCATTTAAATTACTGGTAAAACATAATATTAAATGCATAGCATGGTGTACTGATCCTAATTAGGGCAATTAAATTTTACTATTTACAGTCTTAGGTCCAACTAAAGTTATTTTTACTTTTAAGTTATCTTCAACTTCTTTAAAAATATTTTTAATCAATCCATTAATAAATGCCAAACCCAATTTCTTCAATTTCTGAAATCGTATATAGGGTAAACTTTTCACCTATACTGTGAAACCATTTATAAAGTTTCTGAAGCCATTTATAAGATTAATAATCATTTAGAAGAAAGTATCCATTCTCCCCCCACCTCCCAAAACACAAGGCTACACTTCACCATCAATGTTTATGATAAATCTCTCAGATATATTTTAGGAACAAGAAGGTAATATTTACAATGTCCCTCAGTTTTATACTAGCAATAAAATTACATTGCAATCTTCAACGTGACCTTCACTTAATAGCTGAGAAAAAGAACCAAACTTTCTCATAAGTGGGAAAAATATTTATCTGTTTTATGTCACCAGTAGTCAAAGTTAAACCGAAAGTTAAAATAATTTATTTTAAATAACTTTTGTTATATTGATTCTGATTAGGTATTCTTACTTTTAGCCAATATGTTTAGACCTTTGGCCTTAACTTATACCAATGCATTAAATACCATGAAATCCCTAAATCTTTGTGCTGGTAGAAGAGTTCTACTTCTTTTTTTTTATTAAATTTTTTTATGTTTATTCATTTTTGAAAGACAGAGAGACAGAGCACAAGCATGGGTGGGGTGGAGAGAGAGGCGGACACAGAATCTGAAGCAGGCTCCAGGCTCTGAGTTGTCAGCACAGAGCCCCACACAGGGCTCAAACTCCCGAACCGAGAGATCATGACCTGAGCCGAAGTCAGATGCTCAACCGAGAGAACCATCCAGGTGCCCCAAGAGTTCTATTTCTAATATTGAAAAAGTTAAACATACTCTACACAATAAGTACAATTTATATTTAAATATATATCCAAATATCATTTAATTATTTTTTAAAAAAGACTTCCTATTGTTTCTGACTCTGAAAGTTTGTTCTTTTCCATGCTTTCAATTAATATCCTTATTAACAATAATTTTCAGTGAAGTACATGTCAGTTTTTCATCTTATTTCCTACTCTGAACCAGTAATTCCTAGCAGTCTTTAGTAATAATCTTGTCCAGGTTTTTGATTTTTATTCTCAGATGTGAGTTTTTGTCAACTAGACTCTTACAGAGAATTTTGATATGCAAAAACAGTAATATCATAACTAATGTCATTAAGTGGCTGTAGTGAACGAGTAGAATTCCATAAGACCTCTGATACCTTTACTTCCCTTTCAGACTAAATGATTGTATTCCCAAATTCATGTTGAAATCCTACCCCTTTGATGTGATGGTATTTGGGGTGGAGATTTGGGGAAGTGATTAGGATTAGATTAGGTCATAAAGGTAGGGCCTTATGGGATTGGTGCCTTTAGGATGGGATAATCCACATTGGGGATTAGGGTTTTAATTGATTAGCTTTGGGGAGGACACAATTCAACCCTAGCACTATTTTTCATCTTTCAAGTGAATAGATATTCAAAGAATTAGAGACCCTGTCATCAATACCCCATTTGAAGGAAACGTTCAGGAAAACTTTTTAAATTTTTTAACGTTTATTTATTTTTGAAAGACAGAGACAGAGCACAGTGAGGAGAAGAAAGAGAGGGAGACACAGAATCCCAAGCAGGCTCAAGGCTCTGAGCTGTCAGCACAGAGCCTGACGCAGGGCTCGAACTCATGAGTCATAAGATCATGACCTGAGCTGAAGTCGGATGCTTAACTGACTCAGCCACCCAGGCACCCTGGGAAAAGATTCTAACCAAACCATAAATGAATCAGAGACCATAGAAAAGAAAGATAAAAAGTTGAGAAAACAGTAATGTGTAATAAGTCTTATACTATGCACTATAATTAGGGATTTACAAATGTAAATCACAAATATTAAAATAAATATGTTTCAAAGGAAAACCACTAAAAGAACTGAAATCACTAAAAGTCTTCAAAGCTTTGCAAATTTCATGTATGTTTCCAGGGTAGGAAACAAATAAAAACATTAAGATTTCATTTGATGGGAGAATAGTCTCAAACTTGAAAAAGGAATTTCAAATGTTTGGTTAATTCCAATTTTTGTTTGTGAAAATATTTTATAATATCAATACAAGCTATTTTGATAATTTATTATCAACATAAAAGTATTATTTGCATAGCTCATGTCACATAGGTACAGCTAGCCAGTACCCTTCACATTACCTCATAGCAATGCAGAGAAGATTTTGTTGTATTATAAAGCACTTAGAAGTAAGTGTATGAACCAATTCTTTCCTGATTACCCATAACAAAAATTCCTGCCCAAAGAGTTTGTCTTCTCCAGTTAGTTGCCCTAACACTTCTACAACCACAGGACACTCTGGTATGCTGATATTTAATATTCTCTTGTACATCATACAATACATGCAAATAATTAGCTATTGAAAAAAAAAAACCAGTAAGTCTCACCAAGGTAAGTGATGCATACAAATTTCAGGGATAATAATTTAAGACATCTTGAAATTGTTCCCAAAAGTACAAACCTCTTATTTTTGTTTTTCTTCTTCTTAAAGATAAACAGGAAGGAATAAATTCAGAGTATGATTACAAAATACATCCTTATTAGAAATGCAGTTAATAATGTGGATAATTTGCCCCAAAATCAATATATAATCTAAAATCAGAATTATTAGGTTTTCTTAGCATATTTATACTTTGCAAAATCTACTAACCCAGAAAAAAAAGTGAAGTTAAACCAACATAATTCTGAAATCACAGAGTAAAAATGCTATTTAAAATGTGTATTTAGTGCCTGAAAAAAATATATATAACTATGAAATATAACCATAAACATTAACATTTTGTGCTATGAACTAAATTGTGTCCCTCCCAAATTTGTATATTAAAACCCTAATCCTAGTGTGATGGTATTTGGAAATGGGGGTCTTGGGAGATGCTTCAGTTTCAATGAGGTCATGAGGGTATATGTAGCTCTCATGATGGGTTCGTGCCCATATAAGAAAAAAGTTAGAACTCTCCGTCTTGTCCTCTCCATGCACATGCACTTAGCAAAGGCCATGTGAGTACAGAGTAGCCATCTGCAGCCAGGAAGAGAGCTCTCACCAGAACCCAACCATGTTAGCACCTTGATCTTGGACTTCTAGCCTCCAGGACTATGAGAAAATAAATTTTTTAAACCATACAGTCTATGGCGTTTTGTACAGCAGCTCTAGCAGCCTAAAATGCAATGCAAAGGACTATTTATGTAATGGTCAAAGGAGAAGCCCATCCATTCTACCGAACTTTTTTTTTCTTCATTCAAACTGGGTATCAACAGATAGACATTAAACCTATAACATACAATTTTATTGGGGATTATAATAACCCTGAAGCAATGGTTCTCAATTCGGGAAAATTTTGCCCCCAGAAGACATTTTGCAATGCTTTCTCTCTCTCTCCCTCTCTGTCTGCCCTTCCTCTGCTCTCTCTCTCTCGCTCCCTCAAAATAAGTAAATACATTTTTTTAAAAAAGTTACAAAAAATCTTTTTGAGAGAGAGAGAGCTCATGGGAGCAGGGAGAGGGCCAGAGGGAGCAAGAGAGAGACAGCAGGCTCCCAAGTAAGCTCCCAAGTAGGCTCCACACTCAGTGCAGAATCCTGAAGTAGGGCTTGATCCCACGACCCTGGGATCATGACCAGAGCCGTAATCAAGAGTCAAAAGCTCAACCAACTGAGACACCCAGGCACTCCTCTGAAATGTTTTCAAATTCTCAAAGGTAGGTAGGTAAAGTATAAAAGTAAAGTTTAATGTCCACCTTGTCAAAATGTCACAAGTTATTTGTTATCAGGATCACAAGTATGCTAGGACTTAATTTTTAATGCATCCAAGTGGGTTGTATAGCTTTTATGTGGTTATACCCTTCCTCTATGCTCCAAATCCAGTTTTGATGATGCCCTTTTCTTTTCAGCAACATCTCTCCTTCTTTAAGTCCTTAAATCACTTACACACCTTCCTCTTCAGCTATAGTCCTCTTTAATAAAACAAACTTTGTTTTCGGAAGTTAACATTTTCTTATTTAAATATCCAAGATGGTTATGCAAACTACATAGCATAAAAATGGAACAAAAACAAAAACAAAACTCTTGCAAGTCATTTTACTAAATCAGCCAACAGAAGACTTTCTTTCTCAGATGCAGGGGCATTACATTACTTTAAGTATAATGATGTAATATTAGCTTTAGGAGTAATCATTTTCTTTCTCATTCCACTCAACAAATGAAGGTCTGATGTCTTGTATATGTTTTAAATTTAATCACAACTAATGTTAAGGGGAAAAAATGAATACTTCTTTCTGAGCTAATCCACCAAGAATAAGCATTCTGACAAAGGGAATAGATTTTCTGTTGTGTTAAAACTGATGATTATTTGCATCCATTAGTATCTACATGATTTTCATTCAACTTAAATATTTTTTTGTCTACCACATAAACAAAGCTTGGTCACATAACATGTACCTCTGGAGTTATGTTAACTACAGAAATGTTTTCCTAATGTAATAAAATAAATTTACAGTAAATCTATTACTTATTTAGAAAAGGTAATTCCAAGTAACAGAAGACATGTTCCTTTTGTCTGTAGTACTATTAGTATTTTAAATACTGGTTTATAGGTTTTCTAAAGCAACAATAATAAGCTCATGAGGCCAATAACCAGCATCAAGTCAATCATAACACAGTCCCAATAAAGGTCAGGTTTCAGTTAAAACATTATCTGTTGTCAAGAACCAATAAAATATGCTCTAAATCTGTCCCCTATTTCACTAATATGTTGAGAATTCTCAGAAGCTTGATGGTCTATAAAATCTGTTTTGTCATTTAATTGTATCAAATAATTAGGTAATATATCATTGTTAATGTAGTCAACTCTGACATCATCCTAAAGAATATAATTGGCTAGGATTTGTTTTTTCATCTTGATAACGAGTCAGGCTCTTTTATTGTTTAATACTTCTTCATTTTACTGGTATTATTAAGAACTTTTGATGAATTAAAATTCCTTTCTCATTCCTCTCTTTTTCATTCTTATTTTACAGATCATTTTTTACTAAATTCAGAGTAAATTTTATGGCAAAATATTGTTAATATACATATATAAGTTGAAAACACATGTTTAAGTAATGCACACTGCTGTTCTTGTTACCTACCAAATATATTTTCAGGTTATGAAAGTTTAACTTAATCAATTTTGTATAATGTTGCATTTTAAAACCCCCTGAAAATATCAATAAACTTTAATATTTTGTGTAATTTTACATAATATAGATATCACATTAACAAAAATTAGGTTAATACATTTTTGGCAGCTTTATGAAAATAAAAAGTACAATCTATTTTTGTTTAAGATTTTTGAGTACTTTGCTTCATATTACATGATCATATCTCTAGGAGGAGCAGTATGAAGTTAAATCACACACTTTACAAAATAAAATATGACCTTAGTCTTTACAATTTTTGATAGAGAAAACTAAAATGTCTAATCTTGGCTTAGTGATCTGTTTCTGGAATTATACAAAGTTTAGTATAGATTAGAGACCATTCTATTTTTCAGATTTTCAAATCCTCACATCTGTAAGACTATAAAATTGATAATTAATCCGATTGAAGCATTAACAGTTTATACATAATATTATTGTTAACAAAAAAGTTGTTGGAGGGTTTATAGCAAATAACCTTGCAAGGAAAGTATGTTTGTGGGCCAATATTTTTATCACTTACCAGCTCTTCCTGAAGTTGGCAAATGAGTTCATCCCGCTCTTTCAGCTGCAGCTTCAGCATTGAGCATTCATCTTTCATTATATCCTATAAAAACATCAAAGAGACAGCATAATAGGCTTAGCCATTTCACTTTGCTCTTGATAAGGAAAGTCAGCTTCACACAGTGGGAGATAATTGCATATGACTAATGAAACTCAAATTTTCTACAGTCTGGTATTTTTCATAATATATTCTAAGTTGCAAGATAAACAAGCTAATGCATCTGAAGATATTATTCTATATAATATACACAGGTATGTTTTTTTAATCAGTCTTTTTCTTTAATATCCATTTGTCCATTTTGTTGCCTAAGACAAACCAGTGAGTCATCCTAAAGTCTTTCCTCCCATTCTTGTGCATACATAATGAGTAGAAAAATGGCTATCCTCTAAAAGAGATACTTTTACCTATAATTTGTTCCCCTGCTATAATTAAATATTAATTCCCAAACCAGTTACCAAGTTATGGTCTTTATCTTTGATGGTGTCTCTATAATACTTGTCCCTTTCACTAGAGCACTATCTTTGGGCATTTTCTTCTCACTGTGTGTGTATGCTCAGCCACAGCCTCTATGTACACAATACATACACATCCGTGGCCTATATTACTCTATGCCTATATTACTTCTAACTCTCTAATACAAATACTTAATCTAGACACATGTACCTTCCAAGCCTCAACTCATAAATAAAACTATTTACTGAGCATATACTGAGCATTGTCCCATAGACATTCCAGGGTAACATTCGTCTCATCATTTTCCTCTACCTGAAAACTTGACTTCTACTTACTTCTCACATGTTTCTATTTCCTAAAATAAGCAGGAAGCCATCCTATACTCTTAGTTTTTACTCACTCTGGCCAAATCTGATACCAAAGTCTTTAATCTCTATTTCCTTGATATTTCTTAGATGCACTCTTCTCTATCTTCATTGACTTACTCAAGGTGTCCATTGTTTCTTTCTGGCTTAATGCAGTGAATTTCTGAACCGATTTTTCTATCACCTTCCCTATCTGCTAGAGATATTTTCCTAAATGGCAATAAATTACATCCCTTCTTATTTAATAGCTAATCACCTCTTTCAGGAAAATAAAGAAGTCAAACACTCTTTAGCATAGTATATAGTGCCTTTCGTTGTCTGCTACTTGCTTATTTCTGGAGCTTCAAAGTTTTTCATTTCCAACTTTCTTAGAACCATTGATCATTCCTACAGAACTGAAATACAAAATGTTTTATGTATCCTGCTTTACCCATACACAGGTCTGGACTATAAAGTCTTCTACACATGGCACCTCTCTATTCCCCACAATATCTTGTGCTTTTAGAGACATTTCAAACATTGCTCCTTATTCCACTAGAAAGCTTCCCCTTGTTGGCTAAGACACCCCTTGAGAGTAAGGGCATGTTCCATAGCATCTAAAACATATGTCATTTCATGCAATATTAATACTTCCAGCGTTGTTTGCTTGTTCCCCAGCCTCATTGGGCTTTTTGCCTCCTCCACTTCATCAGATAGGCTATTTCATGAGCACCAAACACTGTAACTGATGTGCAATTACTCAAATACACATTTCCTTTCCATAAAATTACCAAATAAGAAATGTTTACATTAGGGGAATTCCCATTTCTTCTGAATCCGTTAACCTTATCTGAACTGACAAGGAGGAAAACAGCTAATGGCTTAGAAAAAATAGTACTTGTTCATTCTGGTTTTCATGATGTTAATAATTTGTACTTCCTCTAAACTAAGTAATAAACAAATGTATGATTTGAATTGACTAATATCTCCTTTCATCTGCTTGCAACCAGCTTGCCTGGGAGATGCTCATTACCTCTGTACCTTTCCTTTTGCACTATGCCTATTTCTTCCCTAAATCACAGGTTTTCATGGATAGAGTTTACACACATTGTTTTTAATACATATTTTAACAGATTTTAAATATTAACGAAAAGATGGCTTAGCTTGCCTCACAGCACAAAGGTAAAAACAGCAAACTTAAGAGGAAGGTAAGAGAATAATCAAGCTTCTTAGAATCAGAGATGTAGAATCAAATTCGTGGTACTTCAACTAAGTAGTCCTGTGACTGTGCTAGTAACTTTTCTGTGGAGGTTGAAGATAACATCAGATGATAAACTACCTGATGGCAAAAACTGCATTGTATTAGTACTTATGTTCCCAAAGTCTTGCATAAGATCTCACTTAAGAAAAAGAACTCTCAACATAAAATAAAATGTTGTCACGAGTGAATTCTCCAGGAGACAAATACTGAGGTGTGGTTAAGGTTTATTTATAATAAAAGGTCCATTAGAGAGTAAACCCACATAAAAAGAAAAGAAGAATCAGACTTGGCTAGGGAGGAAGTTGGACCAAGACCCATACCTGACAAACCTCTGCCATCTAAACGAAGAGGTCCAGAGCCAAGGTTGCCTGTTAGAGGAATCCTGTGTTGAGAGAATGTAGGCAGGCTCTTGTACCACTCCCTGTTCAGTCACTGGGGGCTCATGAAGGAGAACTAAATGTCCCCACAACTATATGGTCAACTAATCTTCAACAAAGCAGGAAAGTGTATCCAATGGAAAAAGTCTTTTCAACAAATGGTGTTCGGAAAACTGGACAGCAACTTGCAGAAGAATGAAACTGGACCAATTTCTTACACCATACACAAAAGTAAATTCAAAATGGATGAAAGACCTAAATGTGAGATAGGAAACCATCAAAATCCTAGAGGACAATACAGGCAGCAACCTCTTTGGCCTCAGTCACAGCAACTTCTTACTAGACATGTTGCCAAAGGCAAGGGAAACAAGCAAAAGTGAACTACTGGAACGTCATCAAGATAAAACCTTCTGCACAGCAGAGGAAACAATCAATGAAACTAAAAGGCAGCCTATGGAACAGGAGAAGATATCTGCAAACAACATATCTGACAAAGGGTTAGTATCCAAAATCTATAAAGAACCTACCAAACTCAACATCCATAAAACAAATAATCCAGTGAAGAAATGGGCAGAAGACATGAATAGACATTTGTCCAAAGAAGACATCCAGATGGCTAACAGACACATGAAAAGATGCTCCACATCACTCATCATCAGGGAGATACAAATCAAAACCATGATGAGATACCACCTCATACCTATCAGAATTGTTAAAAGTAACAACACAAGAAACAAGAAATGCTGGCGAGGATGTGGATAAAGGGGAGCTCTCTTACACTCTTGATGAGAATGCAAACTGGTACAGCCACTCTGGTAAACAGTAGAGAGGTTCCTCAGAAAGCTAAACAGAACTACTCTACGACCCAGCAGTTGTACTACTAGGTATTTACCTAAAGGATACAAAAATACTACTTCGAACAGGCACATGCACACCAATATTTATAGCAGCATTATCAACAGTAGCCAAATTATGGAAACAGTCCAAATGTCCATCAATTCATGAATGATTAAAAAAGAAGTGGTGCATATATTCAATGGAAGATTACTAAGCCATCAAAAAGAATGAAATGTTGTTATTTGCAATGACATGGATAGAGCTAGAATGTATTTTGCTAAGCAAAATAAGTCAGTCAGGGAAAGACAATACCATATGATTTCACTTACATGTGGAATTTAAGAAACAAAACAGATGAATATGGGGGACAGAAAAAAAAGAGAAGCAAACATAAGAGATTTGTAACGATGGAGAACAAACTGAGGATTGATGAACAGGAGAGGGTGGGCATGGGCTAAATGGGTGATGGGTTAAAAAGGGTACTTGTGTTGAGCACTGGGTGCTATCTATAGGAGAATAATCACTAAATTCTACTCCTTGAAACCAATATTACACTATATGTTAACTAACTAGAATTTCAATAAAAATTTGGAGAAAAATAAAAAGAGAGAACTAGATCTCAGCTGCTGTTACTCATTCATTGTCTCAGGTCATCCAGAGATGAGACTGACTTCAGCTAGAGAGCTGAGGCAGGCCCTAAAGGCAGGAGCTAACAGCCAGAGGCAGTCAGCTAACTGTAGGATTTGCACTTACTTCAGGAAGTGGTCCTTTACTGAAAGAGGATCTGGGCATCTGCCTGAATCTACTACAATTGTATTTTTTTTGTAGATTAATTATCAGTAATATTTTTGTATATTAATTGTTTTATTAATTAATTTAAAATGGAAGATTTGTCAATATTGTGACTAATAGAATTGCAGAAAAAAATGGTTTTCCAAAAAAATGCTCACTTTATATAATTCTCAGATGTTTTTTCCCCCTGGGAAACTTTTTCAAGAAGTTCACAATCTCAGAGCTTTAAATCAGATAGGTGATAATATATCATTTGCATTTACTTATGGAATAACACATTAAATATTTATCATATGTTATCAGAAGCCAACTTTTATAAAAGCCTTCACTATGAATGACTGTGCAAATGAATCTTAGTTATCTAGACTTTCATTCTTATTTGTTATATATACATGTGCCAATAGTCACATAAGTATTTGCTTAACAAACAAAATAAAAAGTCCTTGAACACACCTACTCTTAGGGGAAAACTAATAGCAATATTTCCTCAATATTCTCACTGTATTTGCAAATTTGTGGAATGTATTTGGCAGGATGATCTACTGAGTTAGAAATCATATTGATTGTAGAATTAGCTGGATTTTAATATTCTTGATTTTTCAAAAGAGGTTATTTCATTAACCTGTAGGCTAATGTAACCAGTTTAAGCTTGTGCTTATTTAAATGTATATTTCTCATTCATAAACTATATGCTTTAATAATTATGACATATTCTGTTTCTCATTCAAGCATAATTAATTTTTAGGACTATAATTCAATTCCATTATTTCTAAATTCAGTAATTATTTATAAATGTGAAACTCATAGTGTGGTAGATTAAAGATGGCTACAAATCATTTTTTTTACTATTCCTACTGAAAGATGGAGGCCAATGCCCTCTCCTTGGATCTGGACTGGTTTTGTTGTTTGACCAATGAATACTGCTGAATTAAGTCCACATGACTTTCAAGACTAGATAAGGTCAGCTTCCAGGACTGCTCAGTTAGAATGCTCCTTTGTCAGGTTATTTCCTTGCAGAAAGAAACTAACCTAGCCATGCTAAAAAGTAAAAACACATGTACTTCTGTTAACAGCCCCCTATCAGCTTCAAAAAGACACCCAGCTTTAATTGCCAGCCATCAGAGTGAGCCATCTTGCACATCTAGCCCAGCGGAGTCTTCAGGTGACTGAAGCTCACAACCAATTGTCTAACTTAAATTACTCCCAAATTCCTCACTTGCAAAATCATAAAAAAATAAGATTATCATTTTAAGCCATTAATTTTTGGATGATTTGTTATAGATACCACAAGCACATGTGGATAAACTCTGAATTAGAATTAGAATTAGAATAAATTATGGCTCATTATAGTTGTATAAAAATGTATGCAGCTAATTTTGAAATATTTTGTGATTTAATTTATGATTTTTGTGATTTAAAGTTATAGTTTAAATAGTGTAATTTTCACATAGCTCATTTTATGCATGAAATGAACATTTATGTCATCATTGCATAAGTTACTAGAGAATCAGACATATAGATATAAAAACAGCTTACAAATTATCTTATTCTTGTACTTTTATATGATAAATTTGGAAAGTCACAGCCAGATACATAGATATTTGGGTAATTTGTCCCAAATTCAGTTAGCCGACTCTAGTACCATACATCCTATAATTTATTTTTGCCTAGAATTAGAATCAACTCATTGTTTTAGACTATTGTATAAATTAAGTACCAAAAAATAAAAGGCAAGTAGAATCTGTAAATCACTTTGAAAATGATCTTATGCTAAAATTATAAATATAGATTTAAAAAATCACATAATTTCTAACTCATAAACCTCACATAATTCCTCAAGTAAAATCATTAATGTAATTCTTGGCTACTAGTTACAAAAACACGTCAAAATTCGTATTGAATCATCATGACTCTTTCTATTTATAGACCTCTGGTCTTCTCTCTGAAGGGCTTTATGATTTACAACTTATTTCCTAATTCTTATAAATAAAAAGGTCAAAAGATTTTTTAAAAAATAAAGGAAACAGACAACTCTATCAGAGTAAAAAGGGACAAAATGCTATGAGTAAGTGGAAAAAGAGAAGAAATAAATAGGAATATGGTAGGAGCCAACAGCAGGGTAGAGGTTAGAAAACACAAAAATGTGTAATAACCAACAATGTATTTTGCAGCTCTACCAAAATAACTGACCTCAAATGATTCTTATGTTTTTTTAAAGGATTTTAAATCATTTTTTAAAATTAATTAATTGGGGGGGGGGAGTGTGTGTGTGTGTGTGTGTGCGTGTGTGTGCGTGCCCATTCACGGGGGGGGGGGGCAGAGAGGGAGAGAGAGAGAATCCCAAGTAGGCTCCTTGCTGTCAGCACAGAGCCTCATATAGGTCCTGAACCCACAAGCTGTGAGACCATGACCTTAGCTGAAATCCAGAGTCAGACACTAACCGACTGAGCCACCCAAGTGCCCCTGATTCTTGGGTTAACTGAGTTCTAAAGCAGCATACTACCTGTAATATCTGAATAACTAGTGAAATAAAGCAGTGTAGGTACATAATCATCTAAACAGGACCATAAGAGGAACTGTTTTTAAATACTGAAAACAAAGTGAGGTGACCAACTCTTGGTTTCAGCTCAAGTCATGATCTCACAGTTTGAGTTCAGGCCCACATCAGGCTCTGTGCTGGGAGCATGGAGCCTACTTGGGATTCTCTCTCTCCCTCTCTCTCTGCCCCTCCCCTGCTCATGCTGTGTCCATCTCCCTCTAATAAACAAACAAATAAATAAAGCCAATAAAAACATCACTCTAATTTTTTATTATTTAGTTTAAAATATACCAAAACATTGGTTTGTGAGCATAAGTCATTCCAGAAACAATCTTATAATCTAAAGCACTTTGAAGCAAATTTCAAGAACCATTGGCTCAGTTGTGATCATGTGACATTTAGTGTCATGTACTACTCGTATTGTAAGACGTTGCTCGTTTATCAAGTAAAAATTTATTAGGAATGTTGGCTTGTCGTGCAGAACACTCACCAAACAAGTTACTTGAAATCTAAGGTTTTACCATAATTGAAAAAAATCATAAATCATTTCGGTATCAGTAATTGCTAAATGATGAAAAAGTTTGTTTTTACATTCAATTGAAAAGATTCTAGATTTGACTTTATACAGTCACTTAAGAGATGAACTAACATTTCATTGATTTATAGTGTTTTTTTCCTAAATATTGTTTTCATAGAAATATAAAAATAGAAAAGGCATAGTAGGTGTTCAAAGTGAATATCTTAGAAATGTATTTTTTAACATATACAAATCAGGAAACAGCATTATCCATTGACACAGTGGTATATTGGCTGTGATTTTCAAGCAATCAAAGAAAAGGCTCCTTGGATATTGGCATAATCTTTTCATTTGGAAGTCTACTCTTAGGAAATCTTAAGATTTCCTAATGATCTTTATCACTCAAAAGATAATGATGACTATATCTGATATTTGTATAGGGGCTTTATAACTTGTAAAACACTTTAATTTACAGAATTTCTTTTTGCTATCAGAATATTTCTTGACCAGTTATTGGACAAAAATCATACATTTCTATGATAAGTAAGGGCTTTAGGCATAAAAATGAAGCAGAAAAAGCAATTGCAGCAAAGGTCAAACAAAAGGAAACCATTAATAATAATACTAAGACCCTTAAGCTGTGCTCAATAACCTCTCAACAAAATTCATTGTAATCCTACATTTTTTGGAATCCTTAAAAAATTAGACTCACTGAGAAATGTGCTGAGATGTTAAAATAGTTCTATGAGACAATGGGCTTGTCATTTCTAAGTTCTTAATAGTCCTATTAGGTTCACTTTCTTGCATTAATTACAGCCCATTGACAAGTCCTTGAGACAGGCAGAGTGGCCTTCCTCTAGGAACTCAGCTGCCTCCAGGATGAGACTTTGCTAAGGGCAAAAGGCAATCTTAGCTTAACATTATCCCAACCTTCCAGGATTCTGTAAGTCTACTTTAACATACAAAAATTCCTTTGGAAACCCCCTTTATCTCTACCAGCCAAATATATGTTAGCAATCATCCTCCAAGCATATGGCCCACTAATATACATCTGAATGGTCTCCTGACTAAAGTTTTATTAAACAATAATAAATTATCTTTTCCTAACAATCTAGCCTCCTCAAGGTCCTGGAAACCTTGCTTCAAAAATTGCTTACAGACTTAAGCTACCCTCACCCCCTCCCAACTTAAAAGTATATAATCGGGGCACCTGGGTGGCTCAGTGGGTTGAGTGTCTGACTTCGGCTCAGGTCATGATCTCATGGTTCCTGAGTTTGAGCCCCACATTGGGCTCTGTGCCAACTGCTCGGAGCCTGGAGCCTGCTTCAGATTCTGTCTCCCTCTCTCTCTCTGCCCCTCCTCCACTCACCCTCTGTCTTTCTCTGTCTCTCAAAAATAAATAAACATTAAAAAATTTTTTTTAAGTATATAATCAGTCACCAGTGAAATCCTAGTGCAGCTCTTTCACCCATGATTCCTGTCCCTGTGCTTTAATAAAACCACTTTTTGCAACAAAAACATCTCAAGAATTCTTTCTTGACCATTTGGTCTGAACCCCAACATTTCCACATTAATGATCCTTATAAAAACTATTCAAAGTTTTCACTATTTGCTATTTGTTTCATCCAGGAAATTTTTGATTAAAAGTAAAATTAAAAACAAACATTTGTGTTTCATTTTCTAAAGACTTCTTAAAGTGATTGTATTTTGTAGGCATAAAGATTAAAAAAAAAGTTTCCTAACATCATAGAATAAGTTAGTAGGCATGACCAATTAGTTTCCTGATCTGCTAAATCCGTGGATTTCATCAAAATCAATTATGAACTATACTTAAGACATAAATAAATGTCTTATAAACTCATCAGCAATCATCTTCTCAAAAAAGAAAGCCAACAAGTGGTAAAGTAATATTAATTTATATTGCCCCATTGAACTTGCTTGATACAAAATTCTTGGGGGAAAAATATCCTTAGGAGATCTTAAGATTTTCTGATATCAGCATTTTTTTCCCTCACATAAGACAGACATAATTGTTACATTATACCTGTATTTTTTAAATAAGGTAGGTGATTGTGACCCTTCCCACAATGTAGACTTTACAAGAAAGAAAACTGAAATGGGTTAGAAATATGCTGTTAAACATTCCTGCTATGAAGTCACACTTGCTTCCTTTTCATGTTTTAAATAAGAAATAGGGAACCTCTTATCCCTGAACATCCTGAATGAAGTAAGAGAATTACGTTTGAACACAACTATAAGATTAGTTTCTGAGAAGGAAAAGTAATCAAAGACAGCAAACACATGCCATTCCCCACCTAGAAGTGTCTAACAAAGTTGTGTTATTTTTGTTTTGTTTAAATGCTATCCTGACCCAGTTTTAAGGCTTTGGTTAGAGGACATTTAGTTAGATACCCTTCTTGAACAACTAATTAAGTCCATATTCCAAATACTTCTCTTATTGGGCCCTCACATTTCAGGGTCATTACATACCAGCCCTACCGAATGAGGTACCAGGTAACTAGGGATAGCCTCTGGGGCCTCTTTCCCCAGAGTTCTTGAAATTATTGAAATTAACCAATCCTCAGAGAGCCCTAGACATCTAGCTAACCCCATGCTGTTTGCCATACATAAATTGGCCCCTACAGCTGAAGTTTGCTGTTACTCTGCAGCCTGAGGGCAACTTCCTGAATGGTCCTGTTTAG
Organism: Panthera tigris; assembly: GCF_018350195.1. Lineage (NCBI taxonomy): Eukaryota > Metazoa > Chordata > Mammalia > Carnivora > Felidae > Panthera > Panthera tigris. The sequence continues at coordinate 129,398,960 of NC_056663.1, forward strand.
AGGCCTTCTCTCCTTGGGAAGTGTAAGTAATGGAGATCTGCATTTCAGGAGTGTCAGTGTGTGGTGTCTCTCCATTAAAAGAATCTTTAAATCTCATAAAACACAGTGCCTGCAGGGCATGCTGCAGGTAGTGGGCACCATTCTGCCATTCTCCCAGGACAAAGGAACTGAGCCAGCTCCTGGGCCCTGGTCATTTATATGCCCTTCAGACAGAGAGGAAGGGCAGTGGGAATAAAATCAATATATTATATCCTGCTTTATAGAGTGCTGAATTGTGACAATAATGAAGAATACAGAATAACTAATGTTTTAGGATGTTTTTCAAGGATTCTAGCAGACTTGTAGAAGTCTGGGGAGGAGAAAAAGCAGAAAGCTAGGAATTGTGCATAATGTGACTCAATTTAAGCAGTGGTTTCAGGCAGTCTGGGAGGTCAGGAAATTAAGTTGCAAAAAAGCAATGAATATTAGCTGATGCTACAGATCACAGCTACAAAATATAAATCTGTATTGGACAGTAAAGAAAGGAAATAAGGTCATGCTTTGTTCTTTTTTAGAGCACTAATGGATAGCAACAGCATACACAGTGGTATCTTCAAATACTCATTATATGTACATTGTAAAACAGGAATCTTTGAAGATGGCATATACATGAATTTGGAATAAGTAGCTTTTCAATTTATGAAATAGATATACTTTTGAATGCCTGCTTATGTAGTGAATGTCTGAATACTGTGCCCAACTATATAATTAACTTCCATGATAAAACAAAAATTTTGGCTTTAAGATTCTATAAATTAAAGTTAAGAGGACTGAGAAGTTTTAGGTTATCATTAAACAACACTAAACTATCTTAAGAACTATTATCTAATAAAGGGAAAAAAAAAAACTATCAATCGAACAGTGTTTTTCCTGTTACCTGTTGCTATCTCTCTTTCAGTATAGAGAAGATCGTATTTGAGTGTTGTGTCACAGTTTAGCTGTGTGACCTGGCACAAATCAATTACTGATAACAAAACTACAATTAGTTGAAATTCTGAAATAATCCCAAATGTTTTGCATACATCATCAGTGGATACTCACCTTTTTACCAGGAAGGTGGTATTAAGCACATTTTTCAAGGTCTTAGCAATTTCCTATACCATAGAACTAAAAAACAATGACCAAAATAAATCCAAGCCTGCATTAACACAAAACCACTGTATCTCAGTAGTAGTATGCACTACTTTGGAGAGCTTCAATTTTCTTCATAAAAGGAGGTTCATGGTATGCATTTTTTCCCACAATGATCATCCAAGTACGTATAAGGGAAACAGCCACAATTAGGCATAGTAGGTAGACTGTCTAAAACAGCACCCCCAAATTTGTCCTGCTCTTATCTCTAGGATCTATGAATATGGTATCACTCAGGTGGTTATTATGTTCAATAGTACAATTGACCTTAAAATAGGGAAATGATCTGGGTGGGCCCAGTCATATGAAGCAGAAGTCGGATATATTTCAAGCGTGGTAAGGATTTGACTCACTATGTTTTGATAATTGAAAGGGCTGTGTGAGAAGGGATATCAGAAGGAGATGAGAGAAACAGCCAGCAAAGAAATGGAACCTCAAACCTTCAATGTCAAGGAAGTGAATTCTTCCAAAATCAGGGATGGACTGGAAAGACCTCCTAAGCTCCTGATTAGAACAGCTGAATGAGACCTTAATTTCAGCTTTGTGAGAGTCTGATAAAAGACTTGTGTTTTTTTTTTTAAGTCAGCAAGTTACATACACAAATACAGAGACTAAGGTAATAGAATTAGAGAAACCTTTCTTGAGAAAAAAAAAAATATCTAACCAGAATCTCAATGTTCAGAAGAATTAGTAAATGATTAAAGAAATGGAAACATTTTCCAAGTAAATGCAGGACCATGGGAATTTCTGGAGTCAAAGGAAACCACTGCAAGAACTCAGGGAACAAGTATTTCAATACAATAGTGTGGAGAGATATACATTAGCAAGAAGATACAAATGAGGACCAAATCACAAAAGACATTTGTGCCATAATAATAAGTTGTTTTATTCAGAAGGCTTTAATGTATCAATAAAGAATTTTCATCCATGGAATGGTATGATCAGATTTACTTTTATGCAGCTTACAGTAAGTACACTATGGAGGATGTGCTGGATGAGACCAAGACCAGAGATAGGAGGCTGATTTAATAATCTGGGAAAGAAACTATTAGTACTTAAACTAAGATGTGGGGAGCAACTGGGTGGTTCAGTCAGTTAAGCACTGAACTTCAGTTCAGGTCATGATCTCACTGTTCATGACTAAGTGCCCATCAGCCCCTCTGCTGTCAGCACAGAGCCCGCTTTGGATCCTCTGTCTCCCTCTCTCTGCTCCTTCCCTGATCATTCACTCTATCTTTCTCTAAATAAATAAATAAATAAATAAATAAATAAGCTAAAAATAAATAACTAAAATGGGTCTGTGGGAGTAGATTTGACAGCTTTTTAGAAGGTGGGCTCTACCAGATATGGGTGGCATAGGAGGGGAAAATGAGAGAAGAAAGAGTAAAGAATGATATAAAGTATCTGGCAGGTCTAATGGGGTTCACCCTTACGTTCACCGCAAGTGCCATTCACTCCTGTTGAGAGCAAATCTAATTTGAGGTGGAAGAATTTCAGATGAAGAAAATATAATGAGTTTAGTTTTAATGTCCCTTGTAATAGCCAACTGAAGAAATATAGTATGAACTATTGATGTAGGAAGGTACATCTTCTACCTTCAGAAGAAAGGTATCTGGTCAGGGAGTGAAGATTTGGGAATCACTGGAATATTGATGTAGTGGAAAATCAACAGCTGAAAGATGAAAAGAAGTAACTTTGGGAAACAAACAACCAAACAAACAAAACCTGAAAATGAACAGGTTGAAAACAAGAACAGCATGGTGCCACGATAGCCACGGCAGGGACTAACTTTAAGAAAGAGAGTGAGATCAATGGCGTTAGGTGCAACAGAGATAAAGTAAAGGAAGGGCTTATCAAAAAGTAAGTCGTTATTGACTTTAACAAAGCAGTTCCACGTGATGTGTTAGAAGCAGAATTCAGATTACAGTGGCTCAGAAGTTAACTGAAGATGTAGGAGAAGTAAGGAATTACCAACTATATAGTTTTCAAAATATAACCTCATTCCAAGAAATGAGGAATAGTAGCTAATAGGATTGAGATGGTGTGTGTGTGTGTGCGTGTGTGTGTGGGTGTGTGCATGTGTGTGTGTGCATGTGTGTGTGATGGAAAAGCTTCAACAGGTTTAAAGACTGATGAAAATGATTCAGTAAGCAAGGAGAAGTTAAAAATACAAGAGTAAGAAGGAATAATTAAGGGAAGGAAGTCCTTCAAGTGTTAAGAAATGAGATTCACTACATAGAAGGAGGTATGAGCTTCCCATAGGCAGAGAAGAATCCATGAACATAAGGAAATGAAATAATCTTTTGTTGATAGTGCTTCAATGATAAAGGATTCTCTTTCTAAACAACTTTATGCAACACACTGCTAAGGATTGAATGTGTCCCCTCAAAATTCATATGTTGAAGTACTAATGCCTAGTACCTCAGAACGTGACCTTGTATGGAAATGGAGTCACTGCAGATGTAACTGGTTAAGATCAGAAAATACTAGAATAGGGTAAGACCCTACTCCAACATGACTGACGTCTATAAAAAGGAGGAACTTGGACACAGAGATGCGTACAAGGAGAACACCACGTAAAGACTGGAGTTATGTTGTCACAAACCAAGGAACTACTAGAAGCTACGAGAGAGAGACCTGGAACAGATCCTTCCCTAGCAACTTCAAGGAAAATACAGCCTTGCTGACACTTTGGTCTCAGAATTCTAGCTTTCAGAACTGAGATAATACATTTCTGTTGTTTGAGCTATTCAGTTAGTGGTACTTTGTTACAGTAACCCTAAGAAATCAACACATAGACATAACGTAGTTTTCAATTGCTACACCTTCTTACAGATTATATAAAAGTAATTGAGTTTATATATAATTTTTTTAATAATTAACCAATGAGCAAATAGAAGGAAGTAGGAAAGGATGGAACAAAGAGAGTACATAAATCATGACCTTTCTCTACCATGTCTCTTAACTTCAAAGTTCTCCAAATGCTCACTTTTATTTCTAACATACGATAGTATTTGAAATGGAGGGGCGGTTAGCATATCTAATATAACAGGAGTTCTTTGTTCCTTCAGGTTATGAACATAAAGTACTCTTATCTTTGCATATTTAGTCACTGCTTGATTTCTGAGCAAGTGTAGAGGTGTAGATGTCTATTAAGTCTGTATCTGTAGCAGGAGTTCTGCCATCAGTCACACTCAATCATTCAAGTGAACAGCAGGGCTTATTGTTATGGACTTTTAGGCAGAACACTAGGGAGACACCACCACATAATTAGGAGGCACCACCACATTCTGGCAACTTGACACTGATCAAAATGTCTTAGACAAGTTAGTCTCATCAAAGTCAAATTTGCTTTGACCGCTAATCAGTATGAGATGAAGCTCGTGGAGATACAATTGTTCAAATTCCTTTTCACATATAATAAAAATTTGGTAAGAATAATACCATCTACAGTCATCAAGGAAAACATAAATAAATGCCTCAATATCCACACCCCATCCTCATTCCATCCAAGCCCTGCTAGTTGAAAAGAAAAAAAAAAAAAAGAAGAAAGAAAAAAGACAACTCTGACAACTAAAAATTAGTGGCCAAACCACAGATACGTATCATTATAATGTCAAAATATATAAGGCAACCGTAAGTATGCAACAATGAAAGAATTGTTATTATATGATGGTAAACCTACCCAATGAAATAATGCAATTTTGAAAAAGGATGGTTGCACAGTCTATATGGTAACAAGAAAAAAACATTTCTAAATTTAAACCTAAATTTTAAATTACACCTAAATATTTATTCAAAGATACTTAGCAATCACATAACCTGCTGAGTCTACAGCACATGCGGTATGTTCAAAAGAAAATATTCCAAAAAAAAGGAAATTCCAAACAGCCAGAGATTTTCATTTGCATACCACGAACATAATTACTAGAACGCATAGTTCACACAATAATTTTTACTATTGCACTAATCTCTTCCATCGGTTTCCCTGATGCACTTTAGCAGTTCTCCCATGTGTCCTACCACCCTTGCTTAAGGCCATGCGTCCTTCTTCCAGCCCTGCTTCCCTTCTGCTTCTGATAAAACGCTTGAGAATATACCTGATAAGGAACTCCCCCATCAGAGGGTAAAGAGGAAAAGAACTTAAGTAAAGACCCAAATTATTTTTAATGAATACAGAAAAAGGTAACTTTTGGAAAAAAATTATATAAATACTCTCCCCCAGCCTCACAAACTTAAAACTACGTGAATATTTATTTACTAGACACCAAAAACATGGAGTAAAAAGACATGCTGTCTTTGAATCCTTTTGATTCCAAGTCCTCTTTACACATAAGAAAGCAATAAAAGTTTTGTTAATTAAGCCTAAGACAGTATACAAAAGCTGTTCAAAAAGATGTTATTGTAAATCTATTAAAATGTTAAGATTGTAAAGAAAATAAATGGCAACTTATGAAAGTGTACAACTTTAACATACAGTTTTAAATGGCATTGGATGGAGATTTATTTAGAAAGCAATATATTTAAAGGTGAACGGTACTTTATTTCTGTCAATAATTGTCAAGTTATTTTGCTTGAGCACAGAAATTGTAGTTGTAATTCATGAGGTCTTTATTCTGCCCTTGTCACATTGAGAGATTTGCACTTTAATGGTATTATACTATCTTGAAAGTAATAGACCTTGCTGTTCACTTTGACTATGAATTTAAATATGATTTCTGTCCGTCTGTCGCTACTTTAATTTTGTCCAGCTGTGCAATACCTAATATTCTAAGAAGAGAGCCAGTCAAGTCACAGCATTATAACATAATAGTAAAAAAAGGCCCGGAAAGAAAAGAAAACCTGTATTTTAAAGAAATGCAATAGCAAAGTACACAGGTAGCAAACCAGATAGGTAGTTTTCAACAGCAGGTAAATGAAGACTTTACCTAAATCATGTAGGGAGCATATAAAAGATTTATAATCTCTTGCTCCCCCAGTTTTACCCCTTCAGGTTATGAGACCCAATTGCAGGTGGGAGTTGGAATCCATCTTTTTTTCCCCCCCATTTTTCTAAGCTTACTCTTTGGAACACATTGCTGTTGAAAATCAGTTGAAAAAGGAAAGCTTATTAGAATATGTAAAAAAAAGCATATGCATTTACGACAACAGGTTTAATTTTGTTTCTTGTAATCACAGTGTGCCATTAATTGTCCTTATCTGACAAACACTTTCCATTACCCAGGATGATGGGGGAAAATATAGGTTTTCTATGAATTACTCAGAGTTAGTTTTATATAAAATCATAAGCAATATGGGAAGGGTTAGAGACTTGTTCACTGATATTCAAAATACTGGTATAAGAGAAAAGCCCTCTAAATTGCAGTAACTTTCAGCTTATATTTTCTCTATTAGTTCTGTCAGTCTTTAAACTGGATTAAGTTTCCACCTTCTCTAAAGCAAACGTAACAACAAACAACAACATACTTTGTGATTCCTAACTTCTATCCCTGACTTGCTCCTCCTTTGATTAATGAGATTCTTCGAAGAGCAACTACACTTATACGATCAATACCCTCATTTGCAATTTAGCCACCATGAATAAATAACTAATAATTGTTCAATCTCCCTGCCTCTGAAAACTAGTTTCCACTCTAGTCACTTAATTAAAATTGCTCTCATCAGTGTTAAGTAAAAACCTTTTTTTCAGTCCTCAGCCTGATCTATGCTTTAGAGTTGCAATACGAAATCCCTTCTTTAAAATATCTTTCTCTTGGATTTCTGCACATTTTCTCCTTGGATACTTTTCAAACTCTTTAATAGTTTTTCCTTTCACTTTGCTCTTTAAAAGTTAATACTTCAAAGGTACCTATCTGAAGACCTCACCCATCTCCCCTTAAATGCTTTACCTCAACAATTTACCGTATTGGCAATACATGTAATTTAATACTTTCCGATTTATCAGCCAAACCTCCTCCCAAATCTTCTGAAATATTGCGTCAAATTTCTAACTCCTTCCTGGAGGTTTGCCGCTTGTTTTGTTCCAGGTACGTCAGACTTGAACTTTCACATCTACAGTTTTCACCCCACAGGCAACATATAATTTCTCCTACAATTCTGGTCTCAATTAATATCACCTCTCCTATAACTTGATCAAGAAACTTGATTCCTCCTTGACTTCTTTTAACACTTTGTTAACTCCATATATTTCTGGAATGGGTTTTGATGAGATCCACTGAAATTCTTTTTTGTTTTTTGTTTTCTTTCCTCCAGAGGTAAGAGATTTTTCTTTCCTTGTGTTCTTTTAAGGTTTTTCTCTCTGTCTTTGACTTTCTGCAGCTTCAATATGGTCTGTATAGGTATAGATTTCTTATAATTCTTGCTTGGAATTCTCAAGCTTCATGGGTCTGTGGTTTGATGCCTGACATTCATTTTGAAAAGGTTTTAAACATTCCTTCTGCTCCATTTTCTTCTTCTTCTTCTATTACTCCAATTATGCACATGTTATACAATGAAACTATCTCAGAGTTATCAGATATTGTTATTTTGTTTCCGATCCTTTCTCTTTTTGTTTCATTTGGCATATCTTCAAGCTGACTGATTCCTTCCTCAGCAGTGTCTAATCCACTAATGAGCCAAGCAAAGGCATTTTTCATTTATGTCAATTTCTAGCATTTCATTTTGATTTTCTTAGTTATCATTTCTTTGCTTACATTGCCCATTTGTTCTTGCATGGTATTTATTTATTTATTTTTCCACTAAAGCCCTTAAGATATTAATTAAAATTATTTTAAATTGCCTATGTGATAATTTCATAATCTGCGTTAGTGTGACTTAAGTTCTGCTGCTTGCTTTGTTCCTTCTTCTTCTGTTCCTTCTTCTTTTTCCCTTTTAGCATGCCTTGTAATTGTTTTGAAAGCTGGAGGTGACATATAGGGTAATAATAAGTGAGGTAAATAGTGTGAGTTTTTATGGTAATCTTGCTAAAAGTTGGCTGTGTTTAATATTTCCTATAGCTGTAGGTCCCAGAGGCCTCAAATTCCTTGACTGTCCTTACTTGTGTCTCCTCTGTTGTCTACTCCAATTGCTAACCTATGAACACCTTCTAATAGAGTCTAGGCTTCGCAGTTCTTTCAGCTAAAATCCACTGTATACTGGAACTCTGTGTAGGTAATTATAAGGAGTTGGGGGGGGGAATATTTTATTATCTTATGATTAAATATCAGTCTTTTAGAGACCTGTGTCTCTGGGATGATTGTGACCTTCACCAATCTGTTTTAGCTTTATTCTCCCTCCTCAGGTGAGACAGCAAGGGTAGAGAGGGATGGAATTGGTTAAGTATACTTCACTCTCTCTGGGGACATAAAGTTTTGCCTGGAGGACATGTCTTTGTTATGGAAATTTCCTTGAGCATATTTCAAAGAGTTACTTTTCTGCCTCTCTGCCAAAACACAAGGGACTTTTATTTGGGTTCCTCACCATGAGAACCTGATGGAAATTTTAGAGGTAAGATTCATTCAAGTGTGCATCCTCTCTTAAGAATGTGGCCCCCAGGAGTTTCTGACTGTGGGGCTAGTCTACACATAGCTTCCAGCAATTCATCAAAATTACCATTTAAGTGTCCCTACCAGTATATGGCTTTAGTGGCTTCTGTTCCATGTTAATTGATTTCCAGCAGTGATTCTCTATATTTGCCTGGGGTGGTAATTTGCTCTGTGGCCTTGTGTCTTAGTTCTTTGATAAGCCCAAGAAAAGTTGTTGATTTTCAGTTCCTTCAGTTTTCTTTGCTGTTGTAAAAACCAGAAGTGATGACTCCCAAACTCTTTTCCTGTTGGAACTGAAACCAGAAGTCTCTACCCATGACTTATCTTCTCACATTCCAAAAACAACGGACTCCAACATTTCTTTAATTCATTCCCTTTCTTCATTTCCATTCCCATCACCATTGCTTTAATTCAGACCTTTATGTCTGGTTAGAATTCTTCTTGTGTCTCAGAACTGCTCTCCTTGCCTTTGTTTCAACACAAAGGAAGAGAACCTTAATTGAGTTTTTTTTTTTTTATGTATATTTATCTCCCTAATATACGTAAGCTCTCTTGAGAGGATAGAAACCGTATTTTATCTTTGCACATCACAAATCATCTAGCCCAGTGGCTTTCACAGAGGAGTTTTGTAAATATCAATTAAATGAATGGACGGATGGGCAAAGCATCTACTATCCTATGCACTGTTAGTGCTGTTTTAGTAGAAAAAATTAGGCTGAAATTTGAAGTTAAAATTGATTTTGATTTTCTTAGATTAGCCCAGAAATTCTTTAAGAGAAGATATTTTGCCCACAAATATATTCCATTAATGATGCCAGTAGCTGCCTCCTGGTGGTATTCTAATTAACAATTCAATGAAGGCAGGACAGGAAATGTGCTGTATAATCAGGACTCTGGAGATATATATATTTAATCCTAGACAATTCATCCCTTAATGCTCAAGAAAGCATTTATCAGGAAATAATTTTACTGCTTTTCGCAGCATTAAAGCCATCTAGGAGAACACTTTATAATAGGAATGTTCTTTCTCTTACTTTTTCTTTGCCATATCTGGCATTTAACACACTGCTTTGGTTTTCACCATTCTTTTCAATATGATTTCAAGTTTTTTGTAAGGCACATCACAATCATTATTCTATCTTTCATAAGTAAATTGAAATAGAAAATAGAAATAGAAAAGATAAGTGACTTGCTCAAGGCAAACACAAAAGTTATCAAAAGAGCTAAAACAAAACACTGTCAAATATTTTAATAACAAAACCCACAAATTCATACTTACAATAGCTATAGAAAACTGAGAAAAGTGGTCATTTTTATTTTTCCTGATGTCTAAAGTCAAGATTGCCTAACACATAAATATATTATTTTTAATGAACACAGAAAATAATTCTACAAAACCCCTATTGTTTTTAGCCTCATATGGAAAGCAAACAGTTTAGTTTTATTATTAGAGAAATTCAGAAAAAAAACTCATCTAACTTTAACTTCTAAAATAAGGGAAGACTGCCGGGGTGCCTCGGTGGTTCATTCAGTTGAGTGTCCGACTTTGGCTCAGCTCATGATCTTGCAGTTCATGGGTGGGTTTGAGCATCCCCCAGCATTGGGCTCTGTGCTGACAGCTCAGAGCCTGGAGCCTGCTTCAGATTCCTGTCCCCCTTTCTCTTTGCTCCTCCCTTGTTCACACTCTGTCTCTTTCTTTCAAAAATAAATAAATATTAATTTTTTTAATAAAAAATAAAATAAAAATGAAAAGAGGGAAGACTGCCTACTTAATTCCATGTGCATTATAGCATAATTTCATTAGATGTGATTTTATAGAAACCCTATGAATTAGGTAATATTACTGAGATTTTACAGGAGAGCAGAGTGGCTCAGAGAAACCCCCACAACCAAGATTGCACAGTCACACATACATCACAAAGGAGGTTTCCACACTACATGTTTGCTGAATGACTAATTTCTGAGTTGAGGTTAACACCTGGTTCTATAGATAATAAACAGTGTTATGAGGAATACTCTTTCTATTCAAGATTCCAAGAGTTCAGGATCTCTTGATGTTCACACATATTTAGAAAGAGTGATACTTCAGTGAATTGAGGTTACCCTTATAAAGTATTTCAATGCATAACAAGGGAGTGTTCCTGGGCAAAGAACCTTCTTTATCATCTGTCTTGCTTATAGAAACTCCATAAGTTCAACATTATTTTAGGAGAATCACTTGAATGAATTATCAGCAACATGTAGAAACCTACTCTCCTTTAACACTTTTCCTTTAAGATACAGGCTGAAAAACTCCTTCCTCCATTGCCCTCATTTTCAATAAATCAAGTACTGGGGATAATCCAAGTCTCTTTAACACTGGGTCCCCATTTGACATTGGTCAGGGAAAGTTTTTAGATTTCTCTAGAGCATACAACCTGCCAGTACAATAAAAACAAATGACTATATTTGTACTTCTAGTATCTCAGTATTTTGCTTGAATTATGAAGAACAAGGGAATGGAGGTTCTTAGACTTTATTTTGACAAGTTTTTAGTTGGGATATGACATTTAGTAGACGTATAACATATGCATAAAGCTAGAAGAATGGTTGGCAATATAAAGGGAGAGGATAAAGCTGTAAGAGAGTCAGTGAGGATGCCAATTAGGAGTCTACTACAATGCTACAGGAAAGGGATAACAGCATATCTAACTGAATTGGTAATAGTGGACCTGAATTACAAATTTGTCCTAAGTCTTCTAAGAAAATGCTCAACTACAATCGGAAGCAGTTTTTACCAAGTATTAATGCACTTGATTCTAAAAATACGTAATTGCAGCGGCACCTGGGTGGATCAGTCTGGTAAGCATCTGACTTCACCTCAGATCAGGACCTCATGGCTCATGATTTCAAGCCCTGCATCTGGCTCTGTGCTGACAGCTCAGAGCCTGGAGCCTACTTTGGATTCTGGCTCTCCCTCTCTCTGCCCCTCCCCTACTCATGCTCTGTCTCTCTCTCAAAAATGAATAAACATTTTAAAAATACACAATTGCAAATTAATTCACTGGGGTTTAATAATTTCAAAACTCAACCAAGAACTTCTAACCCTGTATCTTAAGGGAACAGGAATCTTGAAGAATGCAGGGCTCCCTCTAGCTTACATATGGTATCCCACATGAAGTTCACCAGTTTCCTTGCAGAAGAGTGCTACCTCTCCAAATCTAAGAGAGAATATAGGAAACAATATGTAATCCCTGGGGTGTTGGTTTTGGAAATAACATGTGTTTTGTTTTGTTTTATTTTGTTTTGTTTTAATTTGTGTGTTGGTTTGGTTTCTGTTTCTACAAGAATGAGTTCAAAAAATATACTGGTATTGAATGGAGAACTTGATTACAATAAATTTTGCTTCTTAGATATTTTTATAGCAAGGCTTATTTAAAATCTTCCAGCAAGAGATAACATGTATCCCTGCACTCATGCACATCCTACTTTCAAACTAATCTTCTACAATGTATTTTTCAAATGCTTGAATTGTGTTTCTTTCTATTGGGGAACTTATGAATACAGAGATACAATATAAATCTTCCTATCATAGTCTTCCAATTGTCAGTAGTGTGTAAAATACAGATTCAACAAATTAACTTTTGTTAGACCTGAATTTTCTACTTCCAACAGTAGCAACTTTAAGCAGAACAGTGTTCAAGATAATATGAGTTGTACTATTATTAGGCAAAAAAACGATGCTTATATTTTAGAGAAAACTATATGAAAATAGTCTAATAAATGTATTCAATTATGAGATAGTGGACTGTCTTCCTTTTTTCAGCCAAGATATTAAACTAAAAGAATAAGAAAATGTTTAAAGGAAAGGAGAATTACTACTAAAAGAAGCAGTTAACATTTATTTTGCTTTAATTGCATATCAGGCACTTTGGATACACCGTCTCATTTAAACCTTCCAATAACACTGAGCTAGGAACTTGTATTTTGCGATTAAACATTGAGAAACTAATGCTTTAAATGTCTAAATCATGTACTCAGTCTTCTAGAACTAACCTCTAATAGTGTTAGGGTGTTTGGCTCCAAGGTCTTGATATTTTAGTATGTTGCTATAAAACATCTGTAATATGCCCAACAGTCTTGGGTGTTTTAAACACATTTTAGTTAGCACAACAATTCTAATGAGAAGATATTAATATCTATGTTGACCAGAGAAGAAAACTGAAACTCAGAGAGGCTTAAATACATCTTACAATGCCACACACTTAAGTAGTGGACAAAGATAAGCAATGGAGTTTTCACTTGAACCTATCCATTTTGATATCAAAGCAACTATCCTGGCTCCAGATTGTGCAAGATGAATACCAGAAACACTGACAAATTAGCAGGAGAAAACTCAGTATGGGAGGGGGGTTAGGAAGGGCTGGGAGAGAGGTCTTAGAGCTCAACAGGTTATGTGTACAGGTACTTTTAAAGGTGTCTATTACAGGAGAGATTTATTGATTGATTAACCCATTCATAGTGTTTTCAGCACATACTTTTTAAGTGCCTACCATGTGCCAGACACTGAGAAGATAGTGTTCAAAGAAATAAGCTTCCAGGGGCGCCTGGGTGGCTCAGTCGGTTAAGCGGCCGACTTTGGCTCAGGTCATGATCTCGCGGTCCGTGAGTTCGAGCCCCGCGTCAGGCTCTGTGCTGACAGCTCAGAGCCTGGAGCCTGTTTCAGATTCTGTGCCTCCCTCTCTCTGACCCTTCCCCGTTCATGCTCTGTCTCTCTCTGTCTCAAAAATAAATAAACGTTAAAAAAAAAATTAAAAAAAAAAAAAAAGAAATAAGCTTCCAGTTGAGAACCCAGAGGATTAAGTAAACCAAGGCTTATGGGGGAGGGGGGGCAAGATGAAGAAAATGAAGAAATAGAAATACGTGAGGTACTCAGTTAATACCTAAAATGAAAATTAAAAGCCTTTGTCATTTACTACCTGTTTGACCTTTTGGAAACTTCTTAACATCTTAGTACTTCAGTTTCCTCACACAAAAAATGAGAAAAATATTGGTGCTTAATTTATATGGTTGCTGTAAACGATAAAATGAGCGGTGAAGAGTAATGTGTGTTAATACATATAAATCATTTAAAGGATTGCCTGACTTCTAAGTACTCAATAAATATTAGTATTAGGCACTTGATAAATGCTGGACGTTATGGCGATGAGTCGTGCTTCCTAGTAACATTAAAGCACATTCCCAAAGTTTACTCATGGTACAGCTAGCTCTTAACAGGTCTTACTAATCAGATCTACTAACTAGAGCAAGTCTTTTTCAAACACAGCACTTCTGTTCAAAACACGGTCAACTGGAGCTCTGATTTTCCTAAAATTCTTACTTAGTTTTCTATGATCTTCAAGATACCTTTCAAGAAATTCACTTCTCTTAGTAAGACTGACACACGACATTCTTCTGCTCAGCAGCATGTCTCTTGTGCCTTAGAAACTATAGGGAGATCCACCAGCTTTGTCAAAAATATGAGTGCTGGAGGGGCGCCTGGGTGGCTCAGTCGGTTAAGTGTCCAACTTCAGCTCAGGTCATGATCTCACGGTCTGTGAGTTCGAGCCCCGCGTCGGGCCCTGTGCTGACAGCTCAGAGCCTGGAGCCTGCTTCCGATTCTGTGTCTCCCTCTCTCTCTGACCCTCCCCCATTCATGCTCTGTCTCTCTCTGTCTCAAAAATAAATAAACGTTAAAAAAAAAAATTAAAAAAAAAATATGAGTGCTGGAAAAATGTTAAGGACATATAACAGAAAACCTATCTCCTTGATATCGGAAAAATTGAACTGGGATTAAAAAGGGAAATTGTTTTACTTCACACAGTACAATATTTTAAAATGTATTAAAAGTTACTTAAAACACATGTACTATAAGTAGCACTTTTGACACTTTAGAATGCACTGCTCTAGCTTAATCCCCACATTTTACACATGAATGTACCAAATTAGATGCTGTGTAAATTACTTTCTCAAGACCATGATGCTAGATAATGGAGGAATCTGTACCAAAAGCCCTTCTTCTGATTGTTGTTCAAGCATGGAACCAATTCATCATCACATACAGTGGCAACTGGCCACCACAGTTATAGGTAATCCCAGACTGGAGACAATTTACTCAGGATAGGTTCACTACACCTGTACCTACAAAGGTCAAGCTTTAAAACATCTGTTTTATGAAGGAACATAGAAAATCCAACCTCAACTTTTCTAAAAAAAATATGAAATATTAGCTAAAAATTTGTAAATGAAAATAATTTTAAATGTTAATTCCATAAATTAAAATGTGCCTATTTCCCAGTAACCCATTACACACATTCCATATTAATTTTGAGATGTATATGTCTCTATTTAACTTCTTAAGGCAGAAATTCACATGTGTATCATAGTAGCGATGAGCTTCAGAATGGAAACTGCTAGATTTTTAAAACACCAAATTATAATGAAAATAGAATAAATCACACTCTACTCAAAAATATATTTTCTTATTATTCACATTTGTAGTTCAGAAATTGTCTGTCCATGTGCTACATTTCACAACCTTATCTCTTTGACAGTAAAGTTATTTCCAGAACAATAGGTCTACATTGCCAAACTATTTGTAACTGAACAGAATAATAATTCTTATGTTGTTTCATTGGGCACCTCATACATTTGGATAAGAGTTAATAAAAAAATTATTATTATGTTTTGACATTTTGAGCAGACACTCTACCTCTCTCTGGAGAGGAAGCAGGCTGTGTTTTTATCACTTGATCTCAAGTACTAAATTCATCATTCTCATGTGATCTCTAGAAAAAAATATGGAGTAGGTTCATTCAATTTTAGTCTTCAAGGTGCTGAAGAGTTATTATTAAACAATGAATCATTTTTCTTTTGTTAAATCAATTATAGGAGAACTCAAATAGAAAAGGATCTTGCCAATAAGTAATCCAGGCAGTGTTTAGATGGTATACATTTCATTTAATGCACTGATCAGCAATTTGTAATTTTTAACTTAAATCCACAAAGCCTTCTTTGATTCTGTAATAGGTGTACATTTTTTCTGGCTGAGACTTTTACTCTTACATACTCCTATCAATGGACTTTTCTGAATAAGAGTGTTTGAGATTAATGAGCTTATTATAATTCATTAGAAAGTGGTATGTGGATGACTGCCTACTTTAATTAGTTTTATTACTGTAGGAAATTGTTTCATATGCCAGGCTCATCACCAAGCACGCCTGGAAAACATTAGAGCAGTAATCAGACTTGATATGAGGTACCTTTCATTAGGCAGTATGGCTAATGGCACTTATAATGAACAAGGAGGGCATTAAAAAGACGGACATGACAACATCTAGCAAAAAGGAATTTATCAGGTAAACTATTTTTGTGAAGCAGAATGCAAAGTATACTACTTCAAAATACTGCTGTGGCATACAGGGTGCAAGATTCATAATTACAGCAAAAGATTTAAGTATCTCGGATTCCTCTAACAAATCTCAGTGCAAATTTTCTATGATTCATATATTATCATGAAAATGTTAGTAATCAGATCTAGTCACAAAGTAAGCCTTCAGATGATATTTCTTAACCATCACCACCTATAGGAATAATACACCTATCACTTGGATCAAATAAAAAAAAATCAAGTCACAATCTGAAAGAAGCAAATCTACACCAACCATGAGATCATGACCTAGGCTGAAATCAAGTCAGACACTTAACTGATTGGGCTACCCAGGCACTCCCAAAAATATTCTTTTTTTTTTTTTTTTAATGTTCTAAAAAATGTTATACCTATTTTCAAAACTAACCTTATAAACACTTCACATTTAAGATTTTGGCCTTATATAAATATTAGAAGTTACACCTTATAAACTAACTAGAACATAAAGAAAATACTATTCACCCCTATGTGGTCTCTCTCCTAAAGTATTTATACCATTCATAATCTACTAACTTTTATTTTACCATATCTTGTTAGGTAGTGTTTAGGAAGCACAACTCTCATCTCACCGATCAAGAAATGAACGTTATTACGTTTTTACATATATTGAGAGAATGTCAAAGTTTCTGACGATCCAATCTAACCTTTAATTTTAAGATTATGTTATTTCAATATTTAGAATTACTCCTCCAAATATGCAGGCTTTATACTCAAGATATTCTAATTTTTCATCTGCTATTGCAGAAATGATATTATAGTAATTTCAGGGAAGGAACCGCAATTTCCAGCCCCTCCTCTAATGTAGTTTGTTTGTTTTTACTAGAAATATTCTACGTATAAAGCATTATAGTTCAATAAGCTATCAATTGGCAGCAAATGCAGAAAATACCAGAAGCAATTCTTCCATTCAATATAGATGTCATCTATGTTAGATAAAGTCTAACTTTAAAAACACTGTGGATAAGGTGGGAAGGCATCTAACTATATCCATCTGTTCCTGAGTAGTCTTAGTAAAACAACAACAGACAAACCTAACCATCATCCCTAACAGTAACAGACACAACATGCACATCAGATCTAAATCTGATTTAAGTGTCCTAAAAAAGTTGCCAAGGTTTACCAGTAGTTTTCAAAATTATATTGTAAATATTCTGATTTCCTATTCTATAACATTGATTTAGCATACAAGTCTGCCATCTGTTGCTTTTATTAAAGGCAAAAGCATCATAAAATTAAACAATGTATATCCTGAAAATTAAGATCATCAGTGTTAGAAATGTTTGTCCATTGTGTAGTCACTTAAAAAAATATTACTCCTTTTGGATTAAATTTCATTTTGTTTGCAGTAGATTACTGATTAGTGAGTATGGTGGATATAAAAACTTGGGAGGAAAAAGAACATTTTTTTTCTTTTTGAGTCATAAAAGGAAAGGATCTTCACAAGAAAAGATACTTAATAGATAACATCATTTTTTAACACAATAAAAAAGCCTACTTTTCTTTAAGAGGAAATCAATTTTAACAGACAAGTCTCAGTAATTCTGCCAGGATGTTCTTGAGATTAGAGAATGATTTGAGGCTTCATTTTATCTGCTATACCACAACTCAAATGTTTGAAAACTACAATAACTTAAACCAAAGCATAGAAACATTTTCAAGTAAAAAAGCAGCCTGGTGATTGATTGACCAATGTGCCATTAAAAAAAAAAAAGTATACTTCCTTCTCAATTTTTCAAATGAGAGTGAAATATTTTCATTTTGTTGCAGTAGTGAGTGTAAGTCTTTTCTGTCTTTGCTTTTTAGCATATATAAAGGTCATCAATGAACAATAAACATATATCTGGTAAGTCAATAATCATTAAAAACTGATCTTAATTCTAGTAATGAATAGTAATTAATGTGAAGTTTGCTATATGTTTTTCTTACATTATATATATATGTGTATATACACATATACACACAAATTTATATATCTGACATCTCCCTTATCCATTTGTCTATCGATGGAGACTTAAATTGCTTTCGTATCTTGGCTATTGTATATGATGCTGCGTTAAATATAGGGGTGCATAATCTTTTCAGATTAGTGTTTTGTTTTCTTTGGGTAAAGAATAGGAGACAAAGGAGGACATTACATAATGATAAAGGAATCAATCCAACAAGATTGATGTAATAATCACAAAGCTGTGAAAATGGAAATAAATCACAAGGAAAAAAAAACTGGAAAAAGCACAAATATGTGGGGCTAAACAACATGATACAAAATAATCAACAAAGCAGTCAAAGAAGAAATTATAAATAAAATACATGGAGACAAATGATAATGAAAACACAACTATCCAAAATCTTTGGGGCACAAAGAAAGGAAATCTAAGAGAGAATATATAGTAATACAGACTTACCTTACGAAACAAGAAAAGTTCAAATAGACAATCTAACCTTAAACCTAAAGGAACTAGAAAAAGAAGAACAAAAAAGCCTAAGGTGAATAGAAGGAAGGAACTAATGAAGATCAAAGCTGAAATAAATGATGTAGACTAACTATCAATAGAAAAAAATCAATGATACCAAGAGCTTGTTCTTTGAAAAAGTAAACAAAATTGACAATTCTTGGCCAGACTCATCAGAAAGAAAAAAAAGAAGAAAAAAGAAAGTACCCAAATAAAATCAGAAATGAGAGACAGGTAACAACTGATGCCACAGAAATATAAAAGATTGTAAGAGAATGCTAAAAAAAATTATATGCCAACAAATTGGACAACCTAGAACTAGAAGAAAAAAAATAAATTCCTAAAAACACACAATCTTCCAAAACTGAATTAGGAAGAAACAGAAAAATCTAAACTGACAGATTACTAGTAATGGAATTGAACTGGTAATAAAAACAAACAAACAAACAAAACTATGAAAAGTCCAAAACCAGATGGATTCACAGGTGAATTCTGTCAAATATTTAAACAAGAGTTAATACTTATTATCTACTTCTTTGTTTCTTATTGCATGACATTTTCTCAAAAAATTTTTTTATTTGGTAAAAAGGTTTCAACACTATATCTCTCTCTAGTGGGAGGAAAAGAAAGAATAAGATGAACACATAATATATTTTAATTTTTTACCAAAACAACTATAAATTTGTATGATGCTATAGTGGGTAAATTAAAAAAAATATATTTTCATTTAAGAACACCCGTGTCTGCATAAAAATTTGATTATTCAATGTTACTTAAAGGAAAATAGATGATTATCAAATCATTAGTAAGCAAAATAACAATTATGTATTACAAATCAAATAAATTTAATTCTTTAAACACTGCATGACAAATTTAATAAATCAAACTAATAGCCTTAGATTAACATATTTTATAAATAAACAAGTATTAGAAATGAAAAATATTTCATATTTTAATCATAATGTAGAGATTTTATCTTAAAGGTAAGAATGTTATGGACTGAATGGTTGTATTCGCTTCAAATTCATATCTTGAAGTCTTAACCACAAATGTGATGGTATTTGTAGGGGGAGCCTCCAAAATTAGGAACCCTAATTAGGGTTAGATGAGGTCATGAGGGTGGGGCCCTCATAATGGAATTAGTGTCCTTCTAAGAAGCAGAGAAACCAACACACACACACACACACACACACACACACACACACACACACAGCTTACATGTGCATGTGTGTGTGTACTCTCTCTCTTCCTCCCTCCTTCTCCCTTCCTCTCTTTCATACACCCGCCCCCCTTCCCTCCCTTGCTCCCTTTCTACCTGCCTTATGAGAATGCAATGAGACTCTCTGCAAGCCAGGAAAGACCCTCACAAGGAACCAAATTTTTTGGCACCTTGCTTTTGGACTTCCTAGCCTCCAAAACTGTAAGAAATAAGTATCTGTTGTTTAAGCCACTCAGTATGTGGTATTTAGTTGTAGCAGCCCAGGCTAAGATAAAAACCAACAGGAGTGATAGGATAATTTATGTAAATATTAGCAGCATATAAGTACTCTAAAATTATAGCTATATAAAAGGTTGAATAATGCACTAAACATTAGTGCAACATTTAGTGCAATAATGCACTAAACATTCCATAGCTATATTTATGATAGCAAAAGTAGTCCCACAAAAAAACTAATTTTTGTATTTGCAGAATAATTAGAAGGTTCTGAATGGATTTTTTAAAAAAGCAGATTCTTGCCACTAGCATTTTTTTCTTTTGAAACAAATGAAAAACATCAAAACTGCTATTTTCATAACGTAAGTGAATAGATTTCATCTGCATTATTATGACTTGGTCAATTCAGACTTTCAGTAAATGACTGAACAAAAAATTTCATTTGACTATGTCAAGAACTCGATTTGCCACTGCATGTGGTTGTTTTGAGTGTGTACATGTGTGAAAAAAGAAAAAAAAAGACAGCATGTGAGCAAAAACAAGTGAAATAACTGATATGAGAGGAAAAGAGAGGGCATCAGTGAAAGAGATGTGGAGAAGGAGAGGATGAAACAAAGATAAAGAAAACAGTGACTGGTCTACTGGATCAGGTAACCGCTGAGCACACTAAAGGATAACAAATAAATAATAATTAATATAAGGAATGCAACATGCTTTGAGGTTTTCCCCTAATTATTTGAGGATAATATTAAAATATTGAAGATTTTGTTTGATAACTCATTCTTTGATATATATATATCTTATTGTTGAACTACTGATCTAAACAACCCACAACCAGTCTAAAAATGGTAATTTTAGAGAGTGTGTGTGCAAGCGTGGGTATTGGGGCAGGGGAGGGGCAGAGGGAGAAAGAGAATCCTAAGCAGACTCCACGTTCCGCACAAAGCCCAATACGGGGCTCGATGCCATAACCCTGGGATCATGACCTGAGCTGACTTTAAGAGCTGGACACTTAATCAACAACCACCCAAGTGTCCTAAAGGTAATTCTTATATGCCTTAATTTTTCTTTTTTTAATTGCAGTTTTTAACTTTCCATTCTCATTATTTAGTAGCAAACATTTATTGAGTGCTGTATTATCTGTAACTGTGTAACAAGTTAAATAGAACGAATATCTGTCGTCTCAGGAATCTTGAGTGTCCCTCAGCTGGGTGTTGTGACTTAGGTCTTTTGAGGTTGTAATCAAGATGTAAGCCAGGGCTGTAGTCTTCTCCAGTATAGACTGACGGAAGATCTATTATCTCATGTGGGTGCCCTCATAGATCTGTGTCAAGACATGGACGTCTTCCTCTGGGCAAGTGACCCAAAGGAGAGTGAAAAAGAGTATCTCAGAAAGGTAACCTGCATACGAATGATCTAATATATCATACAGCTTTGTAAAAAAATATATATATTTTTTACAGTACTCTAGTTAATGACACCCACAAAGACATTTACAAAATAGCAGCCTTTTGAGTTTACTAAGTTAGAATGATCATTTGGTTTAGCTCAGCATCAGCAAACTGGAATTCAACTGATCCCTAGGGAGAAAACGCATCATCGGCAATTTTCAAAGCAGAAGAACTAATTGTTTAAAACTGTGGAATTACTTAGATCATTAAAGAAATGGCAAGTCCAAAGTTCACATACAATCATATTATGATGCCTTCCACTTAAAAATAAAGAAAGAAAACAGAAAAAGAAAAGAAAGAACAAACAAAAAGGTTTGTTCTACATTTGCATTTTGCTTCTTCTGGAATTGTGAATGGTTCCACTATGGCTGAATTATTTTCAGGTTAGTTTATTTTACTGTACCTTAAATATATACTTATATTAAATATAGGAACACGGAAAAGCAGAAAAATGATTTTGGTGCATACCACATTCTTCTAAATATCCTCCTGTGAAATCAGTCCAGAAAGCTCTATAGAGCAAATATGGTAATGTTAAGATAATGACTATCATATGCATTTTTAAAAATTTGAATGATGCCCAGAGCCTCTATTAGGTAGCTGGACACCATTCTCTAGTCAGATAAACAGCACTTGCTCAGTAGCACAATCACATTCAACAGGTAATTCTTCTTAAGTTGAACTGAGTGCTAAGGTAGTGATAAATTGCTTTGGCTCACATTTCATGTGAGCTCTAATGCACAAAACCTAAGGGTACTTAGACCTCATAAATGTTTTATATCCTTACACTGTCCCTACTTCTGGAACAGTGAAGAGAAACTAAATATGAGTTACTGTCAGAATTTGTTAACAGAATGGGGCGCCAGGGTGGCTCAGTCGGTTAAGTGTCTGACTTCAGCTCAGGTCATGATCTTGCAGTTTGTGAGTTTGAGCCCCGCGTCGGGCTCTGTGCTGACATCTCAGAGCCTGGAGGCTGCTTCAGATTCTGCATCTCCTCCTGGCTCTACGCCTCCCATGCTCATGCTCTTCCTCTCTCTCTGTCTCTCAATAACAAATAAACATTAAAAAAATTAAAAAAAAAAGAATTTGTTAACAGAAGAAATCCAGCAAAAAAAATAAAAATAGAAATAAACTCCATTAAAATATATATGTGTGTGTATAAAATTGAGTTTTAATACTAAGTGGCATTTATCACATAATGACAAGATCAGTTTGATTATGATTTGCCTCATATTCTTTGTATACAATTTATTGCATATAGGTAAAATATTCAAATATAAGATAAATTTTTGTTTGCACATTCACATATTTTACTGTTCTTTACTTAGTTGTACCTAGTGTTACTTAATGCCCATTATCCTAAAAATCTCAGTTGTAAATTAAAAATTTTGCATAAAGAACATTTTACATGATCTGTGAAAACTATGTAAATAAACTTCTAGCAAATCAGTTTCATAAATAGAATATCCATCTGCATTAGACTCACCTGCTATGTTCAAATATGGGTAGGCAGTTTAATTGAAATTGATGAGTTTCATCTAGATTTTTGGCATACTAAAAAGTCCCCAAATTTTCAACAACTTTTTTCTCTCAAAGTTTCTGTCTAGTTTCCCTATTCCATCACAGTCTGACTTATTCTTAAAAGTTCAGCTTAAATATTACCCTCTCTAGGAAATCTGGAATCACTTGGTCTAAATAAGATGCCCTTTTTTTGTATTTAGTTAAACATATATTGCAACCCTTATAAATCTAGCCTATAATTATAGTTTGGTTTTGTTTTTTTCCTACTTTTTCCCTTACTAAACTATAATTTCCTGGAGAAAAGAAACCATGGTGTAATTAAATTTGCAGCTCTGATTATGGTGGAATGACTGGCAAAGAGTCAATATTAAGGACAAAACAAACAAAAGCATTGTACAAGTAGGAAAAATCGGAAGGGGATGACGTTCCTTCAATCTCTGTATCCCAGATCCTAACAGAGTACAGAGCAATCCTAAACAGGTTTTCAGGTATATTTCGTAATTGCCAAAGTGCTAGAGTGATCCTTGGGTAAAATGTCTGTGTGTCAGGTATTCATAGGTCAAGTAGGTTTAAAGGAAAGTAATATTAGAATGCTCCTTAGGGAAATAGGTAAGAAATTTATCTCTCTCTCTCTCTCTCTCTCTCTCTCTCTGTGTGTGTTTTAAATCTGCATATGTATGCATTGCTAATAAGTGTATTAGGATTTTATGCAGTAATTAGAATCCTTTAAGAAGACCAAAGGCCATTTAAGAAGCCATTTTTGTTAAAAACAGCTTTCCCAAAGGGCTTGCATAGGTTGTTAAATACTAAGCCAATTTACATTTGATATAGCAATGCCTCTGAGAACATAGGAGAGAGTTATATAAGTAAATTAGTGACCTGTTTGCTAAGAATTATGTTCGTGACAGGAAGGAAACTTGGACAGAGGCATTTTACAAGAGTCTACTGAAGCCACACCGAGTTGCCATAAGTTTTTCTCTATTGTTCATTTTGGAAAAGAAAGGTGCATTGGCCAACAAAGGAGAATGAGAACAGTGATATACTTTATAGAAAAAAAGAAAAATTATTTTGGATATACAAAATGATCGGTTGGTTTATTAGGCAGTGAGGAATATATATTGGTGAACAGTACAGTATCTCCATTAGAGTATGTGGAAGTGACACAGGTCAGCAGAAAAGAGAGTATGAAGTGATACTAATATGCAAGTTTAAGTGACTTTTTAAGAAATCACAGGCTGGTGATTTTCAACTAATTCTCTAGTTGAGAAAAATAAAGTTTCCCAATGGCTTAAGTTAAATTAAATTTTCTTTATCATTCTTTTAAATGGCTTAATAATAGTTTAAGTTGTACAAGTTAGTATTAGAATTAGTATTTAAAAGTTTACACTTTTATTTTAATAAACATTTTAATTCTTACAGAGAACATAATATGGTGCGCTACTCTGCTTTGTCTTCTGTTTAAATAAGGTTTTGCCATTATGCTCCATGCAACCCATACTTAGGTACTACCATCATTAAGTGACAGCTGATGTCTCTGTAGGCATAAGGCACCTAAGACAAATTAATTAGTATTTTCAATAAGTTCTCGAAATGTAGCTTTATTGGTGATGATGATGTTTCTACTCCCAGTATTGGTTCTTCGCCATAGCAGATGAACAGCTTTCTGGATTATAATTCTACTTAGATTCTACTAATCAAAGTTAATCTTGTTAAAAACAAACAGACAAAAAAACATACACCTTGTTTGGAGAATAATCTCTTGAAATACTTCTGATTTGGCTATTTAATAAGTGTGTATTAAGTTCAAGTCTGCCTTCATTGATTATTTCAATCTATCTGGAGTGTCAGACTTGACACAAATCCTAGAAGTACGGTGTGTGGTCTGAGAAAGAAGAATCAAGGGACAGAGATGCATATTACAGGAACACATGATCTGGTGAGCTAGGATAACTTAGTGCAATATTGAAATGTCTGTTTTCTCCTCATATATCCTAAACATCCTGAAAGAATAATACTGAGGATACTAGAAAGTAACAGGAAAGTGAGAAAACATTTGAGGAATAGTGAGAAAGTGAGGGGAGAATCTTAAAGTAGATATAAGCAGAATTCAATTGGTCCCACGAACAGGGGAGACTTAATTCTTGTTTCTGGCACCACGTTGGGAGGTGGTAAAGACTATGTAAGGAAAGGCAATCTTGTTCACTCTTAACCTAAAATGCTACATTCTAGGAAAATAAGTTTTATTCTCTTCCAAGTTTTCCTGTGCCTCAAGCAGGATGCAAGATGGGTAAAGCCATGGGACCTTATAAATGATGGGCTGGGACACTGAAAATCTTATATAATGTTATATGAACAGATTACCAATAACTAGATGGGCTTTTCCAATGGCCATGTAATTTGTACAAAACTTAGGACATTTGCAAAACTGTGAGGATAGAACATTCCATGAATAACTGAAGTTATGTCTCCTACAATCATTAAAGGATGAGTACTTGGAGTCAAAAGTTAATTTAATCTAAAGAACATTAAATAATTGCAGTGTTGTTCTTGGGTATATCTGTTTGCTTCATTGTCTCCTATGAATCATGGGGAGCTGCACAAAGCGTGAGGAGGAAAAACATACGGTGCTCCCAGCTGCGTAGAATGGTACTCCACTGCTTTACCCCTGACTACCCATCGGACCCACATAACTGCAGGTACCCATTAGCTGGACCTAAACCCCAAGGAAAGCAACAAGGTAACCTAGGGAACTCATTGCTGCCAGGGGGAAAAAAGGAACTACAAGAGAAACAACCATAAGTTGTAGCTTTTTGTCAAAATAAAACTGCTAGAGAAGTAGATGACAATTTGAACAGTAATAAAATTTAAGGAGGCATATACAAGACCTTTATAGAAAAAAAAGTAAAATCTCTAGTACATAATGTTAAAATTAAAAATATGAATGAAGAACACTGCATGTTCTTTATGAAGAGAAATAGTAAACATTTCAATTCTCTGCCAATAAATACATAAATCCAATTCAAAGAAATAACATTTGGAATTTAATAGGTGCCTGATAAGTATTTTTTTAACAAGTAAGTACATAAAGGAATGGAGAAAATACAGCTCTTAAGCATCAATGGAAATGTACAATTTTATGCCTAGAAATTGTATCAACCAATGAATACATATAATTACGACTTGCTACTTCCAGTCTTCTGGCCTCCTAGTTATCAGATGAGTATGTATAATTTCCAGCTAATTATTCAACTATCCAAATGTCAGTGTCTTCAAGAAAGAAGATTTAAAACAATAATGACAAGAATGTACTACTTTCATCTATTGCATTTGAAGAAGGGTATTTTTATGACTCGATATCTATGAACATTATCCCAATTTGGAACTGAATTGGAAAGAAATCTAATGTAGAGCTTCCTTAAAAGCAGTGCCTTGACTTTAGGGATCATTAAATATGAGAATTAAAACAGTGGGCTCACTGATTTTCCTTCCAGTTCTTTGTAAGAATATCAGATTAGAGAGGAAGTGAATTTTAGACGCTTGTAAACAATCAAAGTGAGAAGAGATGGCTCCTACTAAGATACAAAAGCATCAGTTATTTCATAAGAAGGCTGACCAACACTATCAAGAATAATCAAGAAATGGATAAATACCATATGATTTCACTTATTTGTGGAATCTAAGACAAACAAAAGAGGAAACCAACAGAAGGAGACTCAAATACAGAGAACAAATTTGGCAGGTGCCAGACAAAGGGGGAGTTGTGGTGAAATAGATGAAGGGCATAAAAAAGTACAAACTTCAAGTTATAGAATAAATTAGTCAATAGGGATAAAATGTATACAGTCTAAGAAATACAGTCAATAATATTGTAATAATTTTGTATAGTGACAGGTGGTAACTACACTCAGTGTGTTGTAATGAGTAATGTATGGGTAATGTACTTAATTGTTGAATCACTATGTACATCTGAAACTAGTATCATTCTGTATGTCAACCATACTTCAATTTTTTTTAAACAAAAGGGGAAAAATTAATTACCATGAAAACTACAGGGAATTGTGCTGGGGACTTTCCATGTGTCATTTCCACCTACTTTATAGACTCTTATAAATTATGTATTATTATTTGTCATTTCATGTATTCAGATCCATCCAGCTAATTTTCTTTTTCCTTCCAGTGTCAGTTTAAACACCATTTTTTTTTGAGCTTTTCTGATTTGGAAATGAGACAAAGCACACTGCCATTTATTCCCATAGTTCTCTGTCCTTCTCTGCTGTCACCCTAGGAGTATTTGTTTGCTGTTTGCATTTGCCAAAAACCAGAATGTTTTTCCTTGTCTGCCTTATTTTTATAGCCTCAGACACAGAACTCATTCATAAGTCAGTCAATACATAAACAAACTTACCTGTAGCCCATAAAAAGAGACGGAACAAGAATTCAACATAGATATTTTTCAAAAACCTGTATTTTTAATCACTAGAATATCTTATTCCTTAGTGGAACAGAACATTTTCATTTGTTTAGCCTAAATATTTTTCATAAATTGAAAGTCTACTAGTTTTTTTTGTTAACAGTTGGCTATTATAACTTGCTAACAACAAATCAGACAAAATATATGTTCAATGTCTTAAATGAATTCAAAATAGTATTATCAAGTTTACTTTTTGTCACTTTTCAAATATTAATAGATAATAATAATTTTATAACTGGTAGGAAATGCTGTAAAAGACCCAAAGTGAGGAGATTCAATTTATTGAAGAAGACCGCACAATTTTTCATGATAGGAAAATAGAAATGAGCTCATATCTGCCCCTACTAGATGTTAACAGTAAGATCTTATTAATAGTAGCATTAATTCACATGTTAAAAAAAGAATAAAATTATGTATAGTCAGCATTTATATTGTAAATGAACATAGTATCTTGAGTGTACTCTAAAAATAATTTATTGGTTGAAATTATAGTCACTTTTCAACACAGAGTGGCATTATAACTTCATTTATTCATTTGTTCATTATACATCCTACATGTCTTATTCTAAGTAGCCAATAATGATTACTTAAAAGACTATTTTAACTTGGTACAATTTCTTCATAGTAAAACTAAAGAAATCCACATTTATAAAGTTTCCTAGTGGAAAATTTATATATCATCTATAACCTTTTATAATATTAAAATGATAATTTTAAAGAAAATTCATATGACACTTAATAGTTTTATAGCTATTTAACTATATGAGTATAACTTCAAGTCAAATTTCTTATATTTTGTAAATCTTGTGAAATTAATAAGTTTGCTCTTGATCTACTCATCTTATTTTTTTTTTTTTTAACTAATACACACTTACAGTTATGTGTAGTAGTGGTAGGGAGACTATTGAAAAGAATTAAACCCATTTTCTATATACAGATATAGGTTTTCTACTTCTGAATAGATATATGCATACCTAAACACACATTTAATTCATTTATAAATGTAATACATATACACACATTTATATAAGATAATATACACATTTAGAAATCTTATTATTTAATATGTTTAAAATGCTTATATCTCATAGTTTCATTTTCCTAAAATGTTTCAGAAATCTATAAATATAAGTTTTCCGCTGTATTTAAATTTAAAGGTAGCATCTGGACATTTTAGGAAAAAGGAATCACAACTTATGGCCATGAGATCAAGTTTACAGGAAAATCCTAATTTTCTGTAAAATCAGCTTATGTTAACAGTATTTTATGCATATGAAAACACTAACATCATAGAGATTTATAAATTGTGGCACATGCTTTCTTCTGTCCTTGAGAAATCTATAGTCTACCCCAGTGCCCTCTCTCACAGGAAGCTATATACACAAAGTAAAGCATTGGAGAACTTCTTGGTCCTATAGTTATTTCTGAGAAATGTCTTATTTACAGGTCTTGCTTTACCATATCATGTGATTCTGTGATGCTAGCCACAGCTGGGTATTGGTGGGTGGAAGCAGCTTGGACCCAAAGGTGACTTTGGCAAAAACACACAAAGACACTGTTCATGGGGGCACTAACCTTGGCATTTTGCATTAGATAGTAACTTACCAAATCAATAAAATTTTTTCTGAATAGTCTGAGTATCAACCATCCCAAATGTTTGTAGGAGAGTAGAAAATAGATATTCGATAGCAAAGCATAGAAGCATCAGTGAACAGAAGACATGACATGGTAGGAATGAACGGACAATGAAAGCCCATCTCAAGTAGAAGTTACTGGCTAGAAACAAAGGAAAATTGAGAGAAGGTAAGAAACAGCAGAGGGGAAAAGACAAGTATAGAAAAGCAGCACAGCAGAGGAGTGAGGAAGGTGATAGACTAATCTGGTGGCTGTTCAGTTATCTAACCATGAGTACCACAATGAATATTAAGAGATGATGATTTTCCAGTTCACCAGGAGTTCTCTGCTCGTGTGGTCTTGTACCAATTTGCAAGAGCTATGATTATCTTTTCCCAACTCCAAGTTCAGTGACTTGGTAGCTTGAAACTGGCATGGTGGAACAATGACACAACAGTAATTGTCAGATGCTACAGTTCAGTTTTTGTTGTTGCTTTAAAGTTGATTATTACACATTTACCCACACACTGCTGACTCTAGCTATTTTACTTCTGAGACTATTTTCCTCCTTAAATCCCCATTTTATTTACAAAATACACTCACTTTTGCTGAGGTAGTTTGAGTTTGTTTTTTTCTCTTCCCCAACATTCTGAAAAAAAAGAAAACTGGATGCAATTTTCTAGTTATCCTTTCTATTCAGTGAGATTTATTATAAATCTATTATTGATTAGACACTGTAGACAATGAATTATGCACAACTGATTCTGAGATAAATAAGACAACATACTTATTAGATCAATTACAGTCTAATGGAGAAATACATAAATTATTCTAATGCACTGTCACAGGTACTACAATCAAGCTTATTTTGAGAGGTCCTTTTGAAAGAATAAGCATGAAGGAAAGATACAGGCCACTACTTGGGAGGAAGTATTGTTGTCTGGAAACATTACTAAGAGATTTTGATAGTTGCTGTTGGACTTTAAGGATGCCTAACCTTTGGTCATACAGATGTCTTAGGAAAAGGTAAAAGCTGTTCCAATACAGACAAAAAAGGATTTAAGAAAAAAGAGATTGGAGGGATGACATAGAATGGTAGTAAGAGATCCTGACAAAATGGGGAAAACTCAGGTACCATAGTCCCAAATATCATTAAGCTCCCCCTCCCTCCAAGCAGTTTATCCCTCTTAACCATCACCATCATCATCATGTGAACTACTCCCAATTCACTAGCTTAGTCATGCTGTTATAGGATTTGTTCTTTTTTTTTTAATGTTTACTTAATTATTTTGAGAGCGAGAGAGAGAGAGAGGGAGAAGCAGAGAGAGAAAGGGAGAGAGAATCCCAAGCAGGCTCCATGACATCAGTGCAGAGCCTGCAGAGAGGCTTGAACTCATGAACCTTGAGATTATGGCCTCAGCCAAGACCAAGAGTTGAACGCTTAACTGAATGAGCTACCCAGGCAGCCCACTTTTGTTATTTTCTAATTCAACACACTATTTTTAATCTTTTGGAAAACACGGTCTGTATCTTCCTCAGTTTAGCATCCTTTTAGGATGTGGCACAATAATCTTTGGTTAAAAGGATTGAGTACACATTGGTTGACTTGAACACAATAATATAAAATCATTGAACGTATGATGGAAAACACAGCTAAAAATCACATTTAATTTGGCATTGATGGGTTCAGGACACACTACCCTAAAGTATGGCAACATGATATATTAAATATTTCAAGCCACAAAAAGAAATTATTTATTTATTTATTGTTTATTTATTTTTGAGAGAGAGAGAAACAGAGCATAAGCAGGGGAGGAGCAGAAAGAAAGGAAGACACAGAATCCAAAGCAGGTTCCAGGCTCTGAGCTGTCAGCACAGAGACAAACCTTGAGATCATGACCTGAGCTGAAGTCAGAAGCTTAATAAACTGAGCCACCCAGGAGCCTTTCAAGTTATAAAAAATTTTAGAAATGGCATATGCAAGAAGGACTTTCTGACCTTCTTCAAAGCAGGTCATAAAACCCTGGTGTGGCAGGTGCCCTTCCTATACCTAGAGGAGAGGAGCATCCTTGTTTCTGAAGAAAAGGGAAGGAGAGGGGAATGTGAACAAACAGGCCCACTTCCCTTTACTACCCTGAGCTCATACTTTTTGTCTTTTCATATCTTTCCAAAACTGTCCACTTTTCATCAAACCTATAGCATCATAATAAAATTAATATTATTTATTATTATATATAATATGTTATAATATAAATATATGTATATATAATATAATCTATTATATATAGAGAGAGAAATGGTAAAATCAAGTAGAAGGTGCATACTGGATTTTATAACTACTATCTAAATTGTATTTATGAAATTCTATTTGGATTTTTTTGACAAATTACCACTGACAACTTATCAATGTATTTGAATACTTGTGTATTAGATGATAACCATCTTATTTTTTTTCTCTAACTTAAAAATTTTAAGGTTTTTATTCTGTAATTAGTGTGTTTTTAAGTTACCAAGCAAATTTCCCATTAGCACATCAAAGATAAAAAGCACTACATATTTTTTTATTTCACATCTTTATTATTTTGATTTTAAGAATATAAATTGGTTCCTTTTCTCTTGATGAGAGAAAAGGGGGCTTAATTTTGATGTAAGAAACAGAGCTGTTATATACCTCAGTAGTCCTTTCTTCCCACTTGGAGCTTTGCCTACATTTTTCTTTTTTACTGAAGTACACTCGACACACAATGTTACATCAATGTCAGTTGTACAACATATAGATTCAACAATCCTATACATTACTCCATACTCACCACAATAAGCATAATCAACATATGTCACCATACAATATTATTTTAATCTTATTCACTGTATTCCCTATGCTGTACTTTTCATCTCTGTGATATACTTATTTTATAACTGGAAGCTTGTATCTCTTAATCCTTTTTATCTATTTCACCCGTTCCCCCCACCCACCCTTTCTCTGGCAACCATGAGTTTATTCTCTGTATTTAAGTATGTTTATTTATTTGTTTGCTCTTTTGTTTTTTAGACTCCACATATACATGAAATCATATTTGTCTTTGTCTGATATACTTCACTTAGCATAATACACTCTAGGTCCATGTTGTGGAAAGGGCAAAATCATATTCTTTTTTATGACTAATATTCAGTTCTCTGTATGTTTATATTACATATATGTTAATTATATGTTACATATATATTACAGTGTGTGTGTAGGTGTGTATCACATTTTCTTTATCCATTCTTCTATCAATGGACACTTGTGTTCCTCATAGGATGTTTTGGTTAGATAATTCAATATTGGAAAGTCATATATATATATATATATATATATATATATATACATACATGTATATACATGTATATACATATGTATGTATATATATATGTGTGTGTGTATATATATATATATATATATATATATGTTCTTGTCCTTTACCAGTTCATTATTTGAACTGAGAACATAATTTTCACCTTTTCAATTATTATAAAATTTAAGAAAATTCATGTGTGTGTGTGTGTGTGTGTGTGTGTGTGTGTATCATAAGAACCTCTAATTTTAAAATAGAGGCTATTTTGCACATGACATAAAGCTCTCAGTGATAATTGGATAATAATATTACATAATATCATAAACAAACAAACAAAAAACCCTAAGTTGATTATTTTGATACAGGGTATTCTTCAAGAATCATCCCTAAAAAACCTTCATAAGTTGCTTGTATTTTTTATTTTTTTATTTTTTTAATGTTTATTTATTTTTTAGAGAGAGCGAGAGACAGAGCACCAGGACGGGAGGCGCAGAGACAGAGAGAGGGAAACAATCTGAAGCAGGCTCCAGGCTCTGAGCAATCAGCAAAGAGTCCGACGGCTGGGCTCAAATTCACAAACTGGGAGATGATGACCTGAGCCAAAGTCAGACACCCAACTGACTGAGCCATCCAGGCTCCCCTTAAGTTTCTTGTATTTGTATGCAGAGAAGTTGAACATAGAGACAAATGTCATGTTAATGACATCACTACAAATTTATACAAACCATGGAGATGGTATTTGGCATTTAAAAAGAAAGTAAGCAATTTCATATTATATATTATCTTATTTATTTTAAAAGCTTGATTTTAGGTAAAATAATATATTCTGAATAAAATGGGAAACACTTTAAAAATGTAAGTTTCATGTTGCATATAATTTAGCCCACAAACAAATACTGTTGGATTTTTCTTCCTTGTTTACCTTCATTAAGGTAATTAATAGCCCTTTTATTCACAAATTACTTTAGGAGGTTCAAGTTTTTGTTTATTTTATTTCATACAAATCACAGTTAATTGTGTTTGCATTGCTAATACTTCTCTTTCCAAGTCTGTTGACACCTCCGTAGTGTTTTCTTTCATATTTAAGTAGGCACTTTGGCCATTTATATGAGAATCCAGAGTAAACAGAATGTATTCATTTTTCTTGTTTTTAAGGTAACTGCAGAAGTGCTGACAACATGAAAGACCAGGCTTTTCCAGCTTTTCAGCATCTGCCAGATTAAGGTGCTAATGAAATCAAGCTAATAGGTTTCAGTCATTTGAATCTAAATTTAACAAGTATTTACTGACTATTGTGTAAAATACACTGTGAGATGAGATGGCAAATTACAGAAAGAACACAACAATGCGACATATGGGGGTGGGATGCATAAAGAAGATATGGAAAAATAAACATATGCCAATAACTATGCTAACAGTAGAATGAGTTCTACAAAAATCTCAGAGATATGTTTGAAATAGACTATTTGTCCACCAGTATCCAATACCTCTTCTACCCAGCAAGACAAACTTGATGTTATTTTGGGATAGCAGTGTTTGTGTTAGGTAGAACCTAGATAGGAGCCAGGAAGGAAGGCCCTGAGGCAGTGTTCCAAGTCCTTGAGGAAGGAATGACAGCTATGAGCTGAAGGCAAGGACTGTGATAGATAGGTTACAGGTTAAAAACCTGGGGCCACAGCATCCTGACCTTGTGACTTCTAAGACCTTAGGGCTAACAGACCGAGAGCCACAGAAGCAGAGCCTGCAGCTCTCCTCTTCCACCTCTGCCCCAGGATAACCCCTAGCCTCATTATAATACATTTTCATTAGGGTTATACCCCCCTTTTATGGAGGAAGGCTGACAGTTCAGACAGAAACCTTGGAGGGTCAAAAACTCCCCTTCTGAACCTGGGGGAGGAGTTTCCCAAATGACTGGAGGAGGCACCACCCCACTGTACTCACAGGTCTTCCCAGCCCAGAGAGGCAACAAACATCCAATCCCAAAACAACCCATGGCCAGTTCACCTCAACTGCTCTCCCACCTTGGGATTGTACTTTTGCTTTAATAAATTGCTTTGTGCTTGCTACTTTCCTTCTTTATTCCTGTGTGGATTCCCACATAAATCTCCTGGGGAATCCAAGGACCGAGACCTCCATTCACACAATGCAGACTCTGGCACTGGCAACATTTCTAATTAAAAGATTACATTTTTCCAGCTTTCTTTTCAGTGAGGTTGGCCAATCACACATAAGCAGAAATGCTGTGTGGTGTCTCTAAGGGGCTCCTCATTCTGAAGCCAACTCAACTAGCAAGAGTGTCTCTTTTCTCCTTCCCCATTTTCTCCCTACTACTACCTGAAACACTTGTGAAGAAATGAACTCCACCAGACTATGAAGTAGCCTTTAATACAGTAGCTGGAGATAAGAAAAGCAGAGCAGAATGATATAATAGGAGTTAGGGTCCCACACACTTCTAGGAACAGCCCTATTACCCACTCTGTGCTGCCATCTCCAGACTGATTTTCTGTAAGAATAAATACAATAGAATTTAAATCACTGTGATGAGGGAGCCAAAGGCAAGCTGAGGCCAAAGCACAAGCTAAAAACCACCCCCCCCCCCAGGGGTGGGATATGTGTGACATTCCTCAGGCACTTCTGGCTGCCCAAGAACAAAGGAAAAGACAGAAAACAAAGGGTTAACTGAGAGAGATCACAGTCATGCAGGAAGTTAGTCACCACCATTTTACAAATGTTCTAGTAAATTACAAGAAAAAGATGATCTTATCAATACCCTAACCTCTAGACCCATAGATTCAGTTTCCTGGAGCCCTAACATCATCCTCCCCTCCACAGTGATGTGGGGAACAAAGGCAAGAAAAAAAAATGTAAATAACATCACATTTCTTTATAATCTGTAGCCCATTGACAAATACTTGAGGCAAATAAGAGTATAACATTCCTCCAGGAACTCCATTAATGCTTTGCTTGAGTGAAAAATAACTAGCTCAAAAATAGCAAGGCCTCCATTACTCCATTATCTTAAGAGTCCTCTTTAGCATATGAAGGTCCTTTCGGAAACCTCCCTTTTTCCTTATCACCCTACCCTCCCAACTCCATGGTAAATAATCAGTCACTCTTCACAACTCCAGTGCAACTCTTCCTGCCTAAGGGTCCTGTCACCATGCTTTAATAAAACCACCTTTTTGTACCAAAGGCGTCTTAAAAATTCTTTCTTGGCCATTGGCTCTGGACCCCCAACACCACTCCAAAACCACAACTGCTTTCTGTTTTCTGGTTTTTGTTTTGTTTTGCAGCTGAACACCGTTTCTAACTAAAAGTACCAAAAATGTTACCAAGATTTTCAAGTCAGAAAAAAATTAGATGTAGTCAAGGGAAAAATACACAACAGTGTTAAATAACCTCACCAAATGGGTTACATCAGATTAAAACACTCGACTCTTTCTTTTTTTCTGGACTACAGGTTGCATCTTGAACTATACAAGTTCAAGATGTCTGGCTAATTGTCTGGCTAATTGTCTGGCTAATTCTAGGTCATCTAGAATCTAGGTCTAGATTCAATTTATTGATATTTTGGTTAGATAATTCAGTATAATAGAAAGTCATATTATCATTTCTGTTAATATAAACAATGAAAATAAACCCTCACTCTGCATATCATACATATATACACATACACATTTAGGTATATGGTCATGTCATATACACATAAACATATGAATGAAAAAATACAACATGAAACAGCAATACCTTTTTCATTTAACAAATATTTAATAAATAGGTATTCTGTGCTAGTCATTGTTGCATGAACTGAGGGAACAACAGAGAACAGGTTTCTGTCCATGCTGAGCTTCTATTTCACTGAGCAAAACTGATTTTAAATATACATATAAAATGCCATGCCAGATGACAAAGGTTTTGTGCAATGAAAAATAATAAATGCCATGAAGAAAAACAAAGTAGATAGAGGAGCTGGAATATGAAAGCTTTTTTAGGAAGGGTTGTAGAAGGTTCTTCTTATGAGCTAACAGAGGTACAGATTCTTAAATTCAATGACAGAATGATCCATATGGTAATCTACAGAATGAAAGATAGAAACAAAAGATAAAGTTAGTACATGTGTCCTGAGAAAGGAGAGAAAACTTGGCCAGTTTGAGAAACAACATGAAGGTCAGCTTGGCCAAATCCAGAAATGATATGCAAGAGAAATCAGAGATGAGATCGGAGATCTACCATGGACTAGAACACATAAGGCTCACAGGCCTTGGAAAGTAGTTTCACTTTAACCTTGTGTTTTAACCTTGGGACACTACTGGAGCATTTTAAGCAGAGGAATGACATAATCTAATTTATCTTTTATAAAGAAAATTCTGGTTTCTATGTGGAAAATGGATTATAGGTGAGACAAGAATGGAAACAGGAAGACCAGTAAGAAATAGGTGGGATAGCCTAGGTGAGAGATGATGGTGGTGATGGTAGTGTAAGTGCAAGAAATGGACAAATTTGGGATATATTTACGTATTTTCAAGGCAGAAGTAACTTGCTAAGGATGCAATGGGTGTGGGAAAGAATGAGAAGAATCAAGAATAAAATTCTATTCTTTCTTTCGTTCCCTCATCACCCCTCCCCCACTAGCTTTGGCCTGAGCAATGAAGGAGTCAAAACTACTTATTTAAATTGTGAAGGAGATATGGAGACCCAGAGATGAATAGATTTGGGACAGTAACATGGATAAAATGGACTAAGAGTAAAAAGTTCTTATGTTTTTGTTTATTGGGTGATTCCTGGTAGATATGCAAGTAGAGATACAGAGCAGGTATTTGTATATAAGAGTTTGCAACTCAGAGAAGTCTGGGATTGAAGTAAAAAAAAAAAAAAAAATTGGAGGCATCAGGTCATAGATGGTATGAGATCAATCAGGTAGTGAGTGTCTAGAGCAAAGAAAGTCAGCAGTGGGGGAGGACTGTGAACTAAGACAACATAGTATTTACATCTTTACATATTAGTTAATGTCATTTCAGATTAATTTCCAAAGCTTTCACCTCCTAGGATTAAAACTCCTCCTAATATCTGAAAAATGACTCACCAGAAATTAGAGTATTCTTAAAAAAAAAAAAAAAGTTAAGCATTAATATGCTGATCCAGATGTAGACTAACACATTACTTTAGGCCCATATTTATCTAAACCCCTAAAAGCAATCTAGATAAAGTTAGAGAGAAAACAGTCTCCTCTCTTATGAATTCAGAAGATAATAGTTTCCTTAAATCCCAAGGTAATATGAGTCATAAATCATTCTACAGAAGCAGAGGTGTTAACTGCATTTGAGAAAGAACTATAGGCTATTTAGATTTATTTAAAGTATTTACCATAGTTCATGTTAATAAAAATTATGATAATAAGCTCTTCTATGATACTGAATTACCTAGTCAAAACATCCTTTGAGTGGTCATAAAAGGTACTCTGATCTAGTCCCCATCTTCAACCAATTAATACAAGTGATAGACAATTGCATATAGCTCAAGGTACAATATTGAAAATAGCATGGTAGCTTCAAGCATAGGTTTTGAAACCAGTATGGCTCTGCCATTTATTAGAGATGTATTAGAAATATTAGGGGCGCCTGGGTGGCTCAGTCAGTTAAGCGTCAGACTTCGGCTCAGGTCCTGATCTTGCGGTCCATGAGTTCGAGCCCCGCGTTGGGCTCTGTGCTGACAGCTCAGAGCCTGGAGCCTGTTTCAGATTCTGTCTCCCTCTCTCTGACCCTCCCCCATTCATGCTCTGTCTCTCTCTGTCTCAAAAATAAATGAACATTAAAAAAAAGGGGCGCCTGGGTGGCTCAGTCGGTTGAGCGTCTGACTTCGGCTCAGGTCATGATCTCACGGTCGTGAGTTTGAGCCCCGCGTCGGGCTCTGTGCTGACAGCTCAGAGCCTGGAGCCTGTTTCGGATTCTGTGTCTCCCTCTCTCTCTCTGACCCTCCCCCATTCATGCTCTGTCTCTCTCTGTCTCAAAAATAAAGGTTAAAAAAAAATTAAAAAAAAAATTACATATATTAAAGGCTCTAGACGATTCCTTAGGAAAAATGGGATTCAAAATGCCCAGCCTAATTTATGGAGTTTCTCCTGAGAAAAATATATGTAAACATTTTAAAATCTGTCTAGCCCATTAGAAGCACTCACCAAATTAAATCCTCTACTATGATTACCTTTTAGATAAACCATGAGTTTAAAGAGGCTTTGTGGGGGCGCCTGGGTGGCTCAGTCGGTTAAGCGTCCGACTTTGGCTCAGGTCATGATCTCACGGTCCGTGGGTTCAAGCCCCGCGTCGGGCTCTGTGCTGACAGCTCAGAGCCTGGAGCCTGTTTCAGATTCTGTGTCTCCCTCTCTCTGTGACCCTCCCCCGTTCATGCTCTGTCTCTCTCTGTCTCAAAAATAAATTAAAAAAACGTTAAAAAAAATAAATAAAGAGGCTTTGTGGTTTAGCAGAGCGACATTCTAAACAGATGACTTCTGAGCAAACATTTGAGCATACCCCATTTTAAAATCACGTGTAAATATGCTAGGATTTTGTGTTAATAACTTTTAGTGTGGTCTTAAATATTATGTCTTATACTTTTTAATTAAAAAATACTAGGTTATCTGCCTTGTAAATGTTGAAGTCTAAAATGTAAATAAAGACATAAAATAATGCTTTGTTATTCAGAAAGAGGAACACATAGCTTAAAATGAATTCAACAATAATAATAAAAAATATATATAACCTCAATTTAAAACAGATCACTCAAAATGAATATATTATGTAAAAATGCCAACACCTAGCAAAAAATTGAAAATACAATCTCATGAGTCAATAATCCAATAAGACAAATTCAAATACTTTAACAACTATCTAATA
Source organism: Panthera tigris (assembly GCF_018350195.1). NCBI lineage: Eukaryota > Metazoa > Chordata > Mammalia > Carnivora > Felidae > Panthera > Panthera tigris. The sequence continues at coordinate 129,438,264 of NC_056663.1, forward strand.
TCCTACTAACTACCATTAATCTTTGTGCATATTTTTGGCATTGGTTCCTTAAATCACTATTTATATTAATGTTTCTCTATTTTTTCCCCTCAAGGAGTTCTTGAGAAGAATATAAACACCATATGTTACATAGTGTTAGGATAAGATTATAATTACTTACTCAAGGCAACAGGTAATTTAAATCTGAATAAATGTAAAGCTATTTTAAAGGCAGCTGTTAACAGTTAAACTGCTTTTACCACATAAAAGTGTATTAAATTATGTAGCTAATAACCTAATTATACAACATGAATACACTGAAAAACTGAATTTTGTGTACATTAATAAATTTCATTCTATATTTGTCACTAAAGCTTTAAAACCAACTTATAAAACTGCAAAGTAACGATATTATACCATGTGGCTTATGGAAATGTGTCTTACTTTTTATATGTGTACTTTATATTCATCTCTTAGAGACAATTTGAACAACATATGAATCTTTCTATATACTTGTCTGAGTTTATGTACCAATATTTTTAGAACTGCATTGAAGCTTTCATCAAATCTTGGCATGCACTAAATTAAGTAGTGTTAAAACCAGTTAGTTCCAGAATATTTACCATTATATAGAAATGATTATTCATGAAGTTCTGATTCTTTCCTAGTAGATTGCTTTATTAAGACATATTTCAAAGAAAAGACAACTTCAATTTTTTTTTTAAACTGGCTCTCTCTTTAAGCATTAATGAACAAAGAAAGAAGAAAGTTAAAACCAAATTCATAATGTTAACTGCCATTTGGTCCTGAGAAACTAAGTAAATATCAGCTCTTACCCTTTACCAATATTCACATAAAATCAAGTATTTATTATTTGTTACATTTTATAACCATGTATGCAGTATTTAGCTTGGTTTTAACACAGACTTTAAGTTCTTTAAAAATGAATATGAAAACTCTACATTAATAAATATGTATAGCTAAATAGATAATTATATGTATATATTTTAAGCAGATGGTAGAGAAGAAAGTACATTTTAAGCTAAGAAATCCATGTAAAATCTAAGCACCTCGAGAGTAGACAGCAACAAGAAAAGGAAACTGGAAAGCAGATGGACACAAGAAATCTGAAATCTGAGCCAGCAGCGCACATCCCCACCCCCAAACAAACCAACCTCCTGGTATTGTGGGACCACAGAAAAGCTATATAACTGTTAGAATGAGAACGAAGACAGATCTGACAACCAGAGGATTGGCTGAAAGTATTCCACATAGCCAGGCAACTTCTCCTCCCATCCCATCCTTTTTCTTCAGAAAGGAAATTAGAGGAATTAAAGTAACATCAGGCACAATTATTGAAGGCAGCGCCATAGTGAAAACAAATAGATTAAAAGGGATAGGTGTTTTTCCAAAGAAGACATGCAGATAACCAACAGGTACATGAAAAGATGCTCAGTATCATTAACCAGGGAAATGCAGCTCAAAACTACAATGAGGTATCACCTTACACCTGACAGAATGGCTATTATCAAAAAGAAAGAAAAAAATAACAAGTGTTGGTGAGGATGTGGAGAAAAGGGAACCCTTTTGCACTGTTGCTGGGCATGTAAACTGGTAAGGCCACTGTGGAAAACAGTACAGAGGTTCCTTAACAAAATTAAAAACAGAGCTACCACATCATCCAGCAATTCCACTTCTGGGAATTTACCCCCACCCCCCTCCAAGAAAACATTAAGTCATAAATACATTTGCACCCCCCATGTTCATTGCAGCACTATTTACAATAGCCAAGATACAGAAACAACCTAAGTCCATCAATGGATGAATGGATAAATAAGATTTCACACACACACACACACACACACGCACACACGCACACATGCACACACATGTATACACATATACTCACACACATAATAAAGTATTATTCAGACGTAAAAAAGAATGAAATCTATTTGTGATAACACGGATGGACCCCAAGGGCATTATGCTAAGTGAAATAAGTCAGACAGAGAAAGGCAAATACTCTATGGTCTTTCTTGTGGAATGTAAAAAACAAAGAACAAAAATAAAACAAAGAACAAAAAGCCCCCAAACAAACAAAAAACTAAACTTGTAGACACAGAGGACAGATACAGAAGTCAGAGGCAGAGGGTAATGGGTGGGAGAAATGGGTGAAGGTGTCAAAAGATTAAAAAAAATGAAATAAAATAAAACAATATAATCAATGTCAAAATTAAAAAAAAAAATCTGTTGGGAAAACTAGATAAATATTGTCTTATCTCACACTTCTCAGAAAACCTTATTTTTTCTAACCATAAGTACCTCAAACCACACATTCAACTGCCAATTCTCAAATCCTTATTTTCTCATTCTCTCTCTCTCTTAAAAAAATAATAAAATAAAATAAAAATCTACATATTTATTCCTGAAAACCCCATATCCCATTCTCTTTTCCCTTTCATGCTTTTGCTCTGGCAGCATACCCTATCCTTCCAGGAAGGAATCTTTTTGGCATTTTGTCCATATCTATCCAAGAATAGTGTGCTGATCTTCCAAGAAATTAGATAAATTATCAAATGCCCTATAATAAAATTCCTTCCCTCAAAACTAGTTAAAGCAAATTAAATTCTTGGATCTATGAAAACTGACCACCAATCCATGTGGCATTCCATCCAGGGTTGCAAATATGGTTCCGAATTATAAGGTCTATTAATTAGAGAAATACATAATCTTAGTGGGATTATGATCCCAAATGATAACAAACCTAAAGAATTGAGGAATGCTTTCTTGTACGCTGTCTTATTTCCCTTCCCTTCCCTTCCCTTCCCTTCCCTTCCCTTCCCTTCCCTTCCCTTCCCTTCCCTTCCCTTTCCCTCTTCACTTCTCTTTTCTTCTTTTCCCTCCTCTTCTCTGTATTTCTACCTCCATTTCTATTTTTATCTCTCTTCAGTTATATAAGACCAATGAACAATAGAATCATGCTTAAAATAAAAACACTGTAGATTTTCTTTAAAAAAAATTAATGCTTATTTATTTTTGAGACAGAGAAGAGCATGAGGGGTAGGGTCAGAGAGAGAGGGAGACACAGACTCTGAAATAGGCTCCGGGCTCTGAGCTGTCAGCACAAAGCATGACGCGGGGCTCAAACTCACAGACCGTGAGATCATGACCTGAGCTGAAGTCGGAAGCTCAACCGACTGAGCCACCCAGGTACCCCAAATCAATGTAGACTTTCTGTAGTACTATAGTTAAAGGCAGTCTTTTAGAATAAAAACAAACAAAAAAACAAAACAAAACTGAATTAGAGTTCCAACTGAGCTATTTACCAACACTATGTCCTCTAGTCCAGTTCGTAACTGCTCTGAGCTTCAATTTCTTTGTCTGTAAGTTGAGACAATAAATCACCTCAGTGTTTACTGAGGATTAATACTCTAAAGAAGTAGACAGCACTCAAGATCTCCAACCTGGAGTAATGAGTCGATATCTGAATTTTCTAGCATTTGGCTGTGGAAAAACCTCAGGAAAGGTATATTATAAACCCAAATGGGCAAGTGGCAGGAATGCAGTGGTCTCTTAGACCCTGTTATCAGATAAATACCAGCTAAACAGAAGCCACAAGACGAGATCCTGACAAACAAAGACAAAAGAATACTGAATTCCCTTCCATCAAGTTAGACTCGTAACAGATAATCTTAGAGTTGTATGGAAAACTATTCTTAGAGTTGTACAGAAAAAGAGGATAAGCTACAAAAAATTTGGTAGCCTCATACTATATGTATAGCTTGATAGGCTTTGTTAGATATTTTAGATTATTGATGGTTAATTTAGTAAAATGATTAACCTAATTTTCACAATTAAAAAATTAATGTTTATTTATTTTTGAAAGAGAGAGAGAGAGAGAGAGACATCATGAGCAGCGTAGGATCAGAGAGAGACAGAGACACAGAATCCGAAGCAGGCTCCAGGCTCTGAGCTGTCAGCACAGAGCCTGACTTGGGGCTCAAGCACACAAACCCTGAGATCATGACTTGAGTGGAAGTCAGATGCTTAACTGACTGAACCACCCAGGCGATCCAGTGATTACATTAATTTTAACAGGATAAAACAATTGAGAAGGAATTTGGTGTTAATTGAAAGGTTTTTTTCACCATTTGTTTAATAACTCGCTCATTTCATCTATTATAATTGGCATATACTGATTCTATACTAGGCACTGAAATGTGGAATATAAAGAATATAAATACGGTATCTGCATTTATAAACATCTACTTCTATTGGGAAAGAATTGGATGTAGTGTGAGAAAGATTTGACAGGCCATTGCTGGTTTTTAAGATGGAAGGAAGGAATGAGCCAAGGAATGCAGGCAAAGTTTAGAATCTCAAAAGAGCAAGTAAAAGCACTAGCTCCTGGAGCTTCCAGAAAGAAGCCAACTCTCCGAGAACTCTTTGATGTCAGTTCAGGGAGACCTAGTTTTGATTTCTGAGTTCCAAAACTATAGCATACTAAATGTTCATTTTTTTTTTTTTTAGTTTGTGTTGTTATAGCAGCGATATTAAACCAATACACTGTAACTTTTTAATAAATAATGATTAGATAAATACAAATGAATGGATCTTTTGGTATATATTTATGATAGCCTAGATCTCCTATAAACTCTATTATTTCAATATGAGTACAAGCAATTTTCACTTATTTGGGGGCATGTATAGATGTAGGGAATCAGTGATACCGTATGATAGGAAAGTTCTTATTTCTTGTAATTTACACTTGATTAGTACCATTTGATATTCTAGGAATTGGCCAATTTCAGATAAAGTTCAGAACCCATTCTATGGAAATCCAGCTCAGAAAACATCAACATTTCTTCATTTTGTATCTTACTATCTACTCAACTTGCTATGATCTGTATATTTGTATCCCTCCAAACTTCATATGTTAAAATCCTAACACACTAACGTGGTAATATTAGAAGGGGGGAATGTTTGGGAGGTGATTAGGTCATGAAGCCAGAGCCCTCATGAATGCAAAGTATGCCCTGATAACAGATTTCCCAGAGAGCTCCCCTGCCCCTTCTACCATGTGAGGTTATAGTGAAAAGACAAAAAGATGGCTGTCTAGGAAGTGGGTCCTCATCAGACATTAAATCTACTGGTGCTTTGCTCTTGAATTTGCCAATCTCCAGAACTGTGAGAATTAAACTTCTGTTGTTCATAAGCTTCCCAGTTTATGATATTTTGTTAGAGCAGGCCAAACAGACCAAGATACAACTCTTGCTTACCTCCTATACTTCAATGCCTACTGAAGTAGTCTAAGTTCTTTATAAAACATATAATGTCCTTCATACCAAACAACTTTGTCATTACCACATGGGAAACAACACTACTGATGATTTACAATTTCTAGACCCTCAGGGCCTAGCTTGAGACCTTAGCTCTTACTTCTCTCTTAGCTCAGATTGCATGACACTTCCCTATTCTCAACTCCATCTTTGCACTTGTGAAATACTTTGCACTTTTCCAAGTCATGTCCCCATACAAACAGCACTATGATTTTCTGTAGCTGTCTCTAGCCAGAATAAAATATTTCTGCTCCAAGACCTCTGCATAAGCTTTTACACATAGCGGCATCTCAATGAATGGTATTAATTGTTCTGAATGACTCACCACATTCAGGAACGTAACAAAAATAGTGATAGATGACAAAAATAGTGACAGATAATATTACCAAGTGACTAAAGCCCATAAGAAAGAGCAGGAAAGAGAAGGAGAGAAATGGATAATGTTAATAAGAGGACAGACCGCTGTCAGCTTTATTCCTGTGGGTATTATTAACAGAAAGTATGACCAATTTCTCTAAACCCACTAAGCCACCCAGGGGCTGACCAATTTCTCTTTATCATGGTGTGGCAACTGGCATGGCTCCATTTTTCTACTTGGCTCTGTTGCCAAAGGTTCTATTGCCTTGCAAAGACACTTGAGGGAAAAAAGTGAGCTTAATTCCCCTACCCTTAATTTTGCTTCGACAATTCTGTTCAGCTTTTTAAAAACTTTCAGGCTCAAATACTGTTGCCAAATTCTTTCTTGTTCAGCAGGACCTAACTGCTCTAAATTAACCTTTATTCTTAATAAGAAATATGTGCAAAAATATTCTAATATAACAGGTTTAGCCAACTTCATAAGTGTTTGTCACAGCTCCTGACATAAGGATTTCCTATTAGATTTACCTGAGTAAAACAGATTACCTGAGAAAAAGGACATGTCTAATACAGATATAAGCTGACTGCTGATAATGCAGGGACTTAAAAGAAAGCAGACCATTTTCTTAGCTGAGAATCTGACATCAACAGTACTCAGAATATTCAAATTGCATCTATCCTCCCAATTATTGCTATTAAGCTGCTGATTAGAGTCTAATACATCCATCTGGCGATTGTTTACCTTCCGGTTTTCTGTGCTATGAAGCAGCCACTATCCAAAGGGATACAAGTACATTTCTATGCAAACACATAGCACCTCTTCCATTTCTCTTTGGAATGCATTTTAAGGTGATGTTCATAAATTTCTCTATGCTATTAAGAATATTTTTACTATAGCAAGAGTAAACAGAATTTTCTGATTTTTCATATTTATCCAACTTTAAATTTGTGTCACCAATATTTTTCCTGCAAAATTACTATACATAAGTTATGCAAAATTATTTATATGTAGTATGAAAACTGTACTGAAGAAATGCTCAATCTGTGATATAAAAACCTCAAAACAGAGTTTTTGCTTATTTTACTCATGTTATTGCATCTATCAGCATGGCTACTTAACACCTCTATATAGTATAATTAAAACAATGGATGAACAATGTCTTAAAAAAACATTTTAAGTCTAATATTCTCCAGTTTCATGTAGTTACCAAAGATAATGCAACCATTTCTAAATTATTTGATGTACAGTAGAATTCATTACACTTAATTCCATGTACATTTGACAGTCGCAATTGCCCATTTATATGATTCAACTTCTAAAATTTGTTTGTTAAACAAGTAGACAATTCCACAGTAGAGCAGATGAAAGTACTTGCTAGATAAACTAAACTCATTTTGTCCACTTTTGATAGCTTCTCATATTCAGGGTCCGTCTCAAATGGGCATACTAATAATGAATCATAGTCTCTGAATTTTATCTTGATTGCTAACTCCTTAAAGAAAAAACGTGTTACAGCATACTTCACACTTACAGGTAAACTCTGAAGTAATGCTAGAGATTATATATAAAAACAACAAATATAAGTATTTATGATCCAGTGTATATAGGAAATGGTAATAATTGGGCTAAGAAATAAACACTGCATGTGCTATAAATGAGATCAGTTGCTTAAGTTATCATTATCCTAAATACAGTGTTTATCTTAAGCTAATTCCAAATCTGATATCTGCATCAGATGTAAAAAGAGATTGTTTTAATACTGGTGTGCACAGCAATGATTGCCACCTCTGCTATTATCTTACATTAAGATTTTCTACATACTCAGGACCAATAGGTGCTGAAGAAAACAGCACCAACCACATGTTGACTTCAACTGTTTCAAACAAAATTGTCCTGGCATCTTGCTGGCAAAGAGAACAAATGTTTCAGGGATGCCAATCTTCTCTGAGGTGGATTCCCAAACCAAAGTTGAACTTATAATGACTCAGTTTTTTTTTCTTCAGTATTTATTTTGAAGAGAGAGAGAGAGAGACAGAGCACAAGCAGGGGAGGGGCAATGAGAGAGCGAGACACAGAATCCGAAGCAGGCTCCATGCTCATGAACTGTGAGGTGACCTGAGCCAAAGTCCAATGCTTGACTGACTGAGCCACCCAGACACCCTAAGCTTCTTAAAATTTATTTTCTTTCCAGAAATAGAAGGTCATTTTTTATTTTTCAAACCTTCAAGGCTTTTACTGGCTTTAGGATTTTCCCACAGTAGTTCAACATCTTTTTTTAATGTGCAAAGGAATCCAGAATATCTTCGCATGTTCTGCACCTGAATTCTATCCTGCCATGTTCTAAATTCAGACTTTTTCCTATAGAATTCCTACTCTTGCAAGTTATGAAATACAATCCAAATCTATGTATCTTGTAGTTTTCTGAAGTTCTGTTTAACTCAACGGTATAGAAAGTGGATCTTTGAATTCAATTATCCAAGATCACCTTTAACAGATGCTCAGTAGATCTTGTCCACTAAGTACATCAAAGGAATTCTTTGACTAGAGTAAGCAGAGTAAAGCCCAATGCTCTGAAAGAAGGCATTAACAACAACAACAACAACAACAAAAGTCTTATATCAGTACAACTTGGAGAACTCAAAAAATCTAAGGCACCAATAACTCAGTGAGATTTAAATTAAAGAAATAAAATGGATGTGTGAGCTGGAGATGGAGTGGGACGTATGTCATGGATTTTAGCATGTATTAATGTTGACAAGTTCTGCATCTTGTACATGACTTCCTGAAATCATCTGGACAGTGTGTGAGCAAGATCTGGACAGCAATATGAAGCTAGTATGCAACATAAAATTATTTGCTTATTTTTTTCCATTAAAATCTTTTTCCCGGAGGTTTAGTATGTCTGAGAGATAATGCATATCTTTTAACACAAATTAGACAAAATTTGTTTTGGCTTTAATTTATGTAAAAATAATTTTCTTTATCAGAATATAAAATTACCATTTTTCTTACTATTAGAGCATTCATCCTGTATTAGTAATACGGTCTTCAAAAGCCAAATAATAGGTATAATAGTCATTTAAAATGCATCTGGACAGAACTTGAAGGAAAAAAGTTAACACAAAATAATATGTGTACAGTATATTTATATAATATAATGTAGAGAGTATTGTTTGGTAGTTGTTATTTCAATTTAAATTTTACTGTCAGTATTTATAATCAGGAATTCAGTAACTATTTCTCTAACACCATGATTCTTTGATATTCTCAACCATAATATTTTAAGGACTCTAAGTTTATTCAAATATGGAGACAATTGAGTAAAGTTCCCAATTTAATGGAAATTAAAATAGCATTGGAAAATATATTCAAAGAAGTACACTGGTGAATATATTTAAACATTTAAGGAAATCTCCTATTTCCTTCTACATTTCCTCAATCCCAAACTCCTTACACCTGAGAATTTAACAGAGCTGAAAACTGATACATAAAAGACTGTCACACATCATTTTTATTCAGTGTAATTGATTAAAATTGCTATACATTTTTGGCATTCTCCTTCAAGAGATACAGTTTATTTTCCCTTCACTTAAGTCAAGTTGGCCCTGTATGCAAAAAACAGTTAACATAGCAGTCTTTATTCTGTTTATCTGTTATGGGGTGAATTGTGTCTTCCTGAAATTCCTATGTTGAACTTCCAATTCCCAGTACCTCAGAACATAACCATATTTGGAGATAAGGTCTTTAAAGAGATGATTAAGTTAAAATGAGGCCATTTGGATGAGACCTAATTCAATACGGCTGCTGTCACTATAAGAAGACAAGGGATACCAAGGAAGTGCATCGACAGAGAAAAGGCCATATGAAAACATAATGAGTGAAGGCCATCTGCAAACCAAGGAGAGAGCCTAACCTAAAACCAACCCTACCAGCACCTTGACCTTAAAATCCAGCCTTCAACGACACCCAAAAAACAAATAATTAAAACATCGACAGAAGACATCAACAGACATTTCTCCAAAGGGGACATACAGATGGCCAAGAGACACATGAAAAGATGTTCATCATCACTTACCATCAGGGAAATGCAAATATAAACTACAGTAAACATTATACCTGTCAGAACAGCTAAAATCAGTAATACAAGAAACAACAGGAGAGGATAAGGAGAAAAAAGAACACTCTTGCACTGTTGATGGGAGTGCAAATTGGTGCAGCCACTGTGGAAAACAGTATGGAGGTCTTCAAGAAGTTAAAAACAGAATTACCTTATGATCCAGCAATTACATTATTGGGCATTTTCCTAAAGAATACAAAAGCACTAATTCAAAGGAATACATGCACCCCTATGATTATTGCAGCATTATATACAACAGCCATGATATGGAAGTGGCCCAAGTGTCTATGTATACATATATATATGTGTATATAAATATATATATATGTGTGTGTGTACATATATATGTGTGTATATATATGTATACACATAAATATATGTGTATGTGTATGTGTGTATATATACACATACACATATATATACACACATACACATATTACTCAGCCATAAAAAAAGAATGAAATCTTGCCATTCGCAGTGACATGGATGGACCTAGAGAGCATAATGCTGAGCAAAATAAGCCAGAGAAAGACAAAAACCATATGATTTCACTGATATGTGGAACTTAAGAAACAAAACAAATGAGCAAGAGGGGGAAAAAGAGTGACAAACCAAGAAACATACTCTTAATTATAGATGACAAACTGATGGTTAACAGAGGAGACTTGGGTGGGAGGTTGGGTTAAACAGGTGATGGGTATTAAGGAGTGCACTTGTTGTGATGAGCACCAGGTGATACATGGACGTGCTGAATCACTAAAACCTCACACTATGTTGGCTAACAGAAATTAAAATAAAAACTTACAAAGAAATAAAATTATCACCTTCAGAGCTGTGAGAAAATATATTAAAAATTCTTTTATCCACATAATTGTGGTATTTAGTTATGGCAGCCCTAGCAAACTAATATGCTATCCTTAGAAAGATTTACTTTCAAGGTTGGCCACTGGTTGGCTTCTGAGCACCTGACTGGTAACCAGCACCCCATATTGATATCAAACTTTCCATAATTAATAAGAGTGCCTGTTATATGCCTGAAAGTAACACTGCAAGTCAATTATACTTCAATAATAAAAAAAGTAATAAGAGTGGCTCACTGTGCCTAAGTAATTTATATAAACAATATTGTTAACGCTTAACACCTGATTTCTTTCTAGAAGTTTAGACTTTCTGCTCTAGGTACAGGGTTCCTATGTGAGTCTTTGGAGGCTGAATTGCTAGTGGGCTTTATTGGGTAGAACTATCATATACATTGCTGGGAGAAATGTGTGTGTGCTCTTTATGACGACATACTGGATTCTGTGAGTCCTTTTTTTTTTTTTTAATGTTTATTTTTGAGAGAGAGGGAGAGAGAAAGAGATAGCAAGGGAGGGGCAGAAAGAGAGGGAGAAACAGGATCTGAAGCAGGCTCCAGGCTCTGAGCTGTCAGCACACAGCCCTTTGTGGGGTTTGAATCCACGAACCACGAGATCATGACCTGAGCCAAAGTTGGACGCTTAACTGGCTGAGCCACCCAGGTGCTCCTGAATTCTGAGTCCTTCTAATAAACATCTGAATGCTGGGGTAGCTTCAGGGACCACTGACACACCATGTGACTGCTTAACCAAAAGAAAGATGTGGAGGTAAAGCGGTATGTATCTTTGTCTTTTCCATAATTGGCCTGGCAGCTTCCACTTCTTAGAACATTCACTATGGGGGAAGTCAGCTTTCATGTAATCTAACTAATCTAAAATATTGTGGGGAAATGCTGTGAGAAAACTCAAGTTAATCCATAAGGAGTCATCTTGGGTATCTACTCCACTTGAGCCTTCAGATAACTCCATTATCCACTTACTTCTTACTGTACCCACTTGTAAAACCTCAAATAAGAACTGTCTAGGTAAGTTTAGTCAACCCGGAAAATCATAAACAGCAATAAGAAATTATTATTTTAGGCTGCCAACTTTTGAATGGTTTATTACACAGAAATAGATAACTAAAAATAAAGAGAAAGAAAGAAAGAAAGAAAGAAAATAAATCATTTTATTTTTAAGTTATCAAAAATAATGGCTTAAAACATGCACATTAATAATAGGTCTCTTAAAATTTATTACCATTAGGAAAACATTTGGTGCTATTTTTTGTATTTAAAATTATTACTATATCATAAGCACATTCCTTAAATATATAATCACAGCGTGATTTTGTCTTCAAAATTTATCAGCTATCCTTTGGAAAAAAAGTTTTCTTTCCTGCTTATTTCTTCCACTAAACATCAAGGAATCATATTTCTGTCCCACAACTATTGATCTTAGAATCTACCTCAAATTATAAGTCTAGCTTTACTTGTATGGTTTTCAGTTATCTGGAAGAAAAATAAAGATTACTAGAAATTAGTATTCCCTAAAAGATAGAATATTAGCCACGGTAAAAGTGACATTATTTGCCATCTCTTATTTAATCCATCTGCCTTACTACTAAGGCAGTTACTAACATAATTAAACCAAAACAATAAACAAATAAGATTTCATTAATCTTTACATTATGATATCTACTTATTTGAAACATCAGAAAAAGCAAAATAAATAAAACTAGAGTGATGTAGAGAAAATAGAATCAGGGATAATATTTGACATTGATCTTTTTTGATATCTATACCATTAAATCCTGCAGATTCACATTTAAAACATGTCCAAAATCCCACCAGTGCTTATTACCCTCTCAACTTTTACTCCAGTTTAATCTGCCATCATCTCTCACCTACAGGGGCGTTGACGTCCTTCTACCATATCTCCAAAGTCAAAGTAATAGTTTTAAAATAAAGTCTAACTCTGCCATTCCTTTTTTTGCAAACACTTTAATGGTTTCCCATCTCATGTAAAGCAAGACCTTGAGTCTTTACTGTAGCCTACAAGGCCTTTCATGATCTGGTTTCTCTCTGACTTGATCCCTTACTATTTGCCCCCTCAGTCACTCTGCTCCAACCACATGGCCCTCTTATTGATCCTGAAAAGGCCAAGAGTTCCACTGCATAGCTTTTGCACTGTTCTCAAGCCTCTTCCCATAGACAAGTGGTACTCCCTTTCTTCCTTATGGTCTCTGCTAAAATATTCCCGAATCAGAATGGCCTTCTTGGACCATTCATTTTGAAACAGTATCATACTTTAGAGTTACTTTCTATTCTCCAAACCCTGCTTTATTCTTCATCATAGTATTTAACATCCCTATCTGACACATTATATATTTATTTTTTTATTGTCTATCCCTCCTCACTAGAACCCAAATACCATGAAAGCAGGAATTTAGTCTGTGTTATCTGCATTGAAATACCAGTGCCTACAATATTATCAAGCACAACTCAGTAAATTGATTCACGAAGGAAGGAAGGAAGGAAGGAAGGGAGGAAGGAAGGAAGGAAGGAAGGAAGGAATCTATGACACAAAAAAAATTTGCAGAAATTCAGAATATACCATTTGGGGCTATTTTTGGGACATGAAAAAAAAGTAATTTCCAGCAATAAGAGAGGCCATTATACTCACTCAATGAGAAACAACAGCAATAAACACACACAATCCCAAATATACAAGATATACAACAGATGACGTTGGGAAGGTCATGCCACTATCTGACTCCTCCTTCCTGGAGTCTCCAAATGTGTTCTTTTCCATTATGTTATCAGACAAAATAAACTGGCCTACTTGGTATACTGACAAAGAGTAAAACATCAACAGTACTTTGTTTGCAATGTGTCTTTTTTCCAGTATCCAATGTGATGAACAATGTTCCTTCAGCAGAGTTTGCATTTAGGAGGTTACCAGGTTACCTCTTGTGGTGGTTTGGGAAATTAAAGAAAATACACTACAGTGCATTCCCGATTAAAAAAAAAAAAAAAAGATACCATATATCTTTATGGTTACAGAACCACTAATTATGTATTTCTTTTTTCCAAGTAATGTGTTATTATATTTAACATTTTTCCCTTAAGACAGATTATTGTATTTACTCCTTCTCCCTCATAATTAATGAGCATTTCCATTAATTATTTTTCATATAAGGAATCTGATATATGAGTTTATCTGAATACTCAAGGGTAGAAAATAAATAGCATGACTTCTAGAAATGAATATTAAATACTATTCTTCAGCAAAGTAAAGAATTTATGTTCAAAGCACGTTACTACTCTCACATTTGGAAATAAAGGACAAGAGATTAAGTGGAAATAATTCTGCTTCATGTTATTTATAAAATACAGAACCTCTTGCCTTAAACTTAGAAATATTTGTTCTACAAAACAAATAGTTAATATATATACTTCATACTATGCATTATTTGAAACACTTTCTATTTATTAACTTGTTGAATGTTATAAAAATGCAATGAAGAAAAATTTGTTGTTGTTCCCACTTGGTAGATGGGAAAATCAAGACACCAGGTAACAGGCTCAAGGTCATATAGTTAGAAAGTATCGGAACTGAGATCTGATCCCAGGTAATTTCCTAACTAGACTAAGATTGCCTCTAATGTTCTCAACTCTCCTTTTCTGCTCTCTTAAAAATAAACACTGCTTTTAAAGTAGAAATCAATGATCATTATAGAAACTGTAGACAAACAAATTTAAAGAATAATTCATCCAAATAGTTGATAAGTGTATTTTCTGGGACTATTTTTTTTTCTACACACTATTTATATAAGTGAGAAAAAACTATGTTTATTACTACATGTTACTAAATCCTGAGTTTAGGCTCTAAAGTCAAGGGGAGTTAGCATCATTTCTTCTCCGAATATCCCAGCACTGCATGACAAGATTAATTTTTTAAGACATTAATTTATTTCTGTAATTCCATCTCTCTGACGTTTGGTTCAATAATGTGGCTCTATGTTTCTCAAAGTAAGGTCTGTGTGAGGTAAGAAAAATCTTCAGACAGTTCAGACAATTACTTTCCTCAATTCTGTTTCTAAAAAGTACATTGAGAAGATTTAGGCCCTGGCTGATTAAACAAAAGAGGAAAATCCCCAAGGGAAATTTGAAAAAAAAAAAAAAAAAAGGGAAATTCTCTAGTCTAGACTAAATGGTGATTTCTGAGGATAAAAGGAATCTAAGAATTTTGGATTTCACAAGGAGAGGAGACTCGGGAAATATACCAGCACCACTCTGGGTCAGCTCCTGGAGAAGGTGGCTGGGCCTTAGAGAGGGTGGCTGTATTGTATGTTCTAGGCATTGGATATCCAATCTCATTAGACACTTCAGGAACCCAAGTATCACAGAAAAGCATCACTTAATGGGCCAAGAATGGCAATGAGTAAACTGTGTTTATATTTGGATTTTGAAGATTGAAGAATGGAGGGTATTCTTTAATGCCTTTGTGCATTCTTGAAGCAGAGTGTAAAGAAAAATAAAGTTGAATTCATTTCTAGCCATTGAATTTATCACAGGGTAAGAATAAAGGCACACAGGAGGATAATACCTTTTGCTAAAATATCTAATTAAAGAAAAGATGCTTTTCTTTTGGAGAAAAAAGGAACTAAAATCTAGTGATCACACTTCATTAGAGTATAAATAAATTTTTAAATACGGAATAAGTGTGGTTGACAAAAGAAACATGGCCCATAATAAAGTGTACTCTTATGGAGGGGTCACTAGCAGTGAGCCAGCTTCAGCTTCAAGACTGTTAGTTCTGGGAATGGACTGAGGCTGCTAATAACTGTGTACTTACAAATAAATTAAAAGGATCATCTTATGAAAGAACAGTATTGTTTTCCGACCCCAAGGCATTCGGTGTGGAATTATCTATCTGAGCCAAGAAAGGAGGTAGGGTAGATTGGAAGTAATTAGATGGTTGAGAGAAATCAAGAATGGCAGATGAAAAAAAGGTAGAATAGGCTGGAATGGACATATCAAAGTTAATGTCAACTTGGTTCAATGTTATTCTATAAAAAGAAACATAAACATTGTAATTTACAGTTAAGCAGCCTATTCTCTCTCTCTGTCTCTCTTTTCTCAAATCACACTCTCAGATGAGTGATCTTGAAATTTTATAATTCTATTATGGTTATTTGATAAAATATTATTCCCACCCATGCAAAATTAGTTATACCTTGGCCCTTCCATAATGATGCTGTGGTAGGTAACAGACGGCTTGTGTATGTAACCCTGAATGCTTTATTAAAAACAAAAACAAAACAAAACCAGAGATTATACATTTACCTATTGTTTTCAAATGTATACCCATAATAGTTGTCTGCACAATCATGTAAACCTAGAATCCTAGAAATATCTCAGCATCAAGAGTGTGACTGGGAAGTCTATGAGTTTACTGTAGTGTACATAGAGAATTGTGCATATCATACATCTTTTTCTATGAAGGGATACTCTCAAATGCTTTCATGCCCAGACATGACTACAATAAGGAATGATGAGAACAGTGGTGAATAAGCAAATGCAGGAGCTTTATTTCATAATTTCAAACTCTAATTTTAGACACTTTTAAATATTAGAGGATGTTTTTTATATATGATGAAATAATACATATAATATTCCTTTCACAAAAGAAGTAAATTAAGAGGCACTATAACTACATTGGCTACCAAAAGCTAATATTATATATTATAAGCACTTAGAAGTTTTAATTGCTTATAAAACCACTTACACGCATTAACATGGGAACACTATTGATCTCTTAGAAGCAGTCGAGAAACTAACTAAAATAATTATATTTATATTAGCTTTGTGTCAGCACATTTTGGAATATATCTGGCCTTTTCTTTTACCTCCATTAAAAAATACATTAATTTTCAAGGAGTATAGTCATTATCAATATATTAAAAAGAGAAAATGGTTTCTAGTAATGCTTTGAGAATTCAATTAAAATCTTGTTAAAGATATGATTCTTCCGTAAATTTGTCCCATATGCCATAAGATGGAAACATTAAGTAACACTAAACTTTGAAGTGTTAGCATTTTCTTCTTTGTCAGAGAATAATAAAGATTTCTCAATAAACAATGTAATCAGAATACTAAACAGTATTTAACCATTCTCTGATATAAAACCTTTTAATTATTATTGCCCATCATTAAGATACAAAGCATCTATAATTAGAAAGCTAAAAACACGCAATGAAATTCATAGCTTTCTATTATTTTCATTTTAACAATACAGCAAATACTTAGTGTATGGAAATCAATGGCAGCCACTGTACTAGGTATAAGCAATATGAAGTTGAGTAAGTTATACTTTTCACATGAAAAAGAAAAAAAACACAATAACATTTTATGATAAAATCCAAAAATCATGAAAATCATAACACATCCCAAAATGTACATCTACCAGTCTTTAAACCAAATTAAACTGAAACTATTGCATGTAAGTGTAAAATCCCAACCTTCCGAGTGTTTTTTGCCATGATCTTAAGGATTGTCTTTCTTTATAACAATTTTGATGAAATTCAAACACCCTTGAAACAAACATAAAATAGCTGATATGCAAGCTTTGGTTTAAAGAGATACATCAAATCTTAAACAGCAAAACGAGAAAATGATGTCTCACTTATAATGCATATAGTCTCCCAAACTGAAGAATTCTACTAACCATACTGCTTAAAATATACATATTTTACATATTTACATATTTACTTAAATATTTTTAAAATATAATGTGTTCAGAGGAATGATTCCATATTTCAGTTTTTGATTTTGTTCATTTTTATTTGTAAAAATTGCATATTTCATTAATTATGACCTAGAGTCATCAATGAAAATTTAAACAGCAAATGAAAATTTAACTACTCAATGAGGGCGAAAGAATTCATTCTAAATTTATTGCTTAAATTAAGATATGCAAAAGATTTGAAACCTCTAATTCATGTGACATCAAACTATTATAAAGAAATCCCTATTTGTTACATGCAAAGCAAATGATGTGTTCTATAAAGTATGAACTTTTACTCCAAATCTTGACTTTCCTTTACCAACCAAAATGACAACAGAACAAAAACAAAGATTTTACCATTTGAAATTAGATCATTATATTAAAGCAGTTCACCTTATCTAAACCATGAACTATTTTATTATACTAAAAATATCATAATTTTTAAAATTAATTAATTATTTATTTATTTTACCTTGAAAGGCAAGGGCTCTTCAGTAAGAGGACTAACAGGAAGTGAAGCTGTGCTACTTGCTGGGCTCATATCGGCACTCTGCAAGGAAAACACAATTTAATCAAAAAGATACATTTTAGAGGGACCTCTGGGTGGCTCAGTCATTTGAAGACCCTGACTCTTACTTTCTGCTCAGGTCATGATCTCATGGTTTGTGAGATCCACCCCCCACATCTGGCTCTGAGCTGACAGCTGGGGAGCCTGCTTGGGATTCTCTCTCTCTCCCTCCCTGGTTCATGGAACACGCTCAAGCAGTGCACGCTCTCTCAAAATAAATAAACAACATTAAATAAAGATGCATTTGGGTAGTTATTTTTGTTATTTCTAATTTAAAATAAAATCCCTCCTCATAGAAAAAAATAAATTACATATGGGCGTAGAAAAATCTGAATGATTATTATATACTGAATCATTCCTCATTTAATAATAGTTATCTGAAAAAATTAGTCTAATTATGACTTCTTAATGTACATTCCAAGAGAATTTTATTAAATACAATGATCATCTTTTGTGCTAGGGCAGTATTTGAAAGTATATTTGCTTACTTTAGATTTTTACCTTTTTTTGAAAGTTACACTATATCTGTGATGATTTACTATGTTGCTATTTGATGTCTTCCAGGATGATTTTCAAATGTTATTTTTAAAAGTATTTTCATTTTGGGGCACCTAGGTGGCTCAGTCGGTTGTGTCCGACTTCGGCTCAGGTCATGATCTCGCAGTTTGTGAGTTCAAGCCCCACGTTGGGCTCTATGCTGACAGCTCAGAGCCTGGAGCCTGCTTCGGATTCTGTGTCTCCCTCACTCTCAGCCCCTCCCCCACTTGTGCTCTGCCTCCCTCTGTCTCTCAAAAATGAATAAATGTAAACGAAAATAAAAAAAATAAAAGTATTTTCACTTTTATTTAATGAAGATTTAAATAATTGTATCCAGTTTTTATTCATTATGAAAACGGTATCTGTCATCAAGCTGCAAAGCAAAATCAAGAAGTATTACATTTTTAAATTCCCATATTCATAGCCCCTGAAATTTTACAATCTTTCTTATATACTGCTAAACAAACAAACAAACAAACAAACAAAGTGTTTGAATAAAGGATTTATGCAAAAAGAGAATTATTGGAATGTTGATAATGTTGTTCTTTTAGTCCTGTAAAAATGTAATCAATTAACATTTCTTAAATAAGAAGAAATGTTTTTAGCCCCCCCCCGCAAGCTTATCACTACTTTTTCTAATAAAAGAATGAAAAAATACTGATAATAGGGAGCAACAGAAGTTATGTTACTATACCCTTAACTCACTCTCTCAGGGTAATTATTCCATTTAAGTAGATAAGCAAATAAAACACTGAAAAGAATGCACAGCAACATTTTCCAGCTTGGTTACCAACTGTGCATGCACTCAAATACAGAACATTTTGTAGTAAAGATTAAAGCAAAAGAACAGATTAATTTTGATTGTGATACAGGAATAAGCATACAAGTTTGGCTGACTTAAGTTCCAAAAAAGAACATGTTCAAAGACAAGATGCTGCAACTATTACAATTCTTAGAGTCTCTTTCCACTCATGAGATCATTTTCAATTCATATGATTCAGGTGTACCATAAATTGGATACATTTAAAATATCCTTCAAGTGGTATTATTTCTGACTCTAGTTCAGCAGCAATGTGTAAGAACTATAAACATAGGAACCAAGATATTCAGTATAATTTTTATACACCATGTACTGCACCTACTTCAGAAATTGATGTAAGACTGCACATTGACCTAAAATGTCTAACAGAGGATATTAGGTAAAAACCTGAACAATAATCTATTGAAGGAAGCAGGAAAATATATACACTAGATAACTGAAGTGAATTGACTACTGACTTAATTTCTAAATTTATTCAGAGCTTCTTGTCCGTTATTTGATCAAAATCAGGGAATATTCTGAAATGCTGACTTTCACTATCTGATTATATGATGTAATGGAGAAACAAAGGCTTTCTTAGGAATGAATTTACTGCAGGATTCTAAATTAAAAAAAAAAAAATGAAACATTTTTTTTTCCCCCGCACTAGAAAAAACAAGACTTGTGAACTGTTTCTCTCATTAGATTTCTCATGAGAAATTAATCAAGTAATAGAACACAGGTCATATACAGTTGAATTATCTGGTATTTCCCTGAACTATTGATACCCTGCAAAGCATATTAAAGTATCACGCCCTTAAAAACTCATATATTCAAAAGACAGAAGATGACATTCAGTTGTGAAAATTTAAACGCGTGTTATCACATTTTTGCAGATGGAAGATTTTTGAACTTCCATAAGAACATATGCCAAAATCAAGCTTCATGGTTAACTTCTTTTAGGGTTGAGGTCTCCAACAACTTCCCAGAAATAAAATGTGTCATTCTAAGCACTGTTGGAAAGCAGACTTCAAAATCTGCGTCATCTAACCTTGATTCTTTGAATGTCATTCTTAGAGAAAACTGTGTTCCTGCTTTAACTTTCAAATCCATCTTATAGTATGACACTTTAATTCTATTGCTCTTAGGGAATCTTGAGAAAAATGTTTTAAAAATACAAATCAATCTTATATAACATCTGCCATACTGCACTTAATTGTCAAGTGACCTGTAATTTAGATGCCATTCCAATTTGCTTACACTTTTAGATACTGTATCGGATATTATGGTATAAACCCTACAGATATAAATCTTATCCATACTCCATTCTTATCCGACCCAGTACAGAATGCACAAGATGTTCTTGATATAAGACATCTATCCTAATTCTAACAAGTGTCCTAAAACCCTGATTTTCTGGTTCTAAGTCCAATAGATACTTGCTTCTTTCCAACACTAGGGTGATTAAATAATATGAACTTAATATTTTTCCTGTACTCAAAATGTTTTGTCCACCCCAATTGGTAGACCTCCCTCACCCTTCTATTTCTACTGCATATATGCTAAGTTCTTTTTTTTTATTTTTCTCCAAATTGGGCTTAATGTTTAGTGTGACCTATAAGTTTAATAATAAAATCTAGACAAGACCTGTGAGACTATCAAAAATATTCTAGTGAATATCACCCTCTTCTCATGCATATTGTTCTCCAGAATTCTTTCTACTCATCTTGGTTTGAAGAAACTACTCACTTTGCTGTTGCTGTTTCCATTATATAAATCTCCTAACTTCACAAACTACCTCATCCCTCACCTCCAATTCATCTTTTTCTTTAAATCAACTTTACTGAAGTATAACATACCTATACTAAAATGCAACTTTTAAATGTGGTTATGTGACTTTTTGACAAATGTATACTAACAAAATCAAGATCTAGAACATTTTCATCACCTCAAACTGTTCCCTCATGCTCCTTTGCATTCAAATGGCACCCCGTTTCCTGGTCCTGGGCAACACTGATATGTTGTATCTCTATAGGTTAGTTTTGCCTTCCTCAGAATGTCACATAAATGGAA
Organism: Panthera tigris; assembly: GCF_018350195.1. Lineage (NCBI taxonomy): Eukaryota > Metazoa > Chordata > Mammalia > Carnivora > Felidae > Panthera > Panthera tigris. Next base: position 129,459,662 of record NC_056663.1, read on the forward strand.
ATGTACTTTATGAACTCTTTTACACCCAGTTCCTCTCATTCAGCAAAATGATTTTGAAATGCATCCTGTCATGCTGTTGCATATTTCAGGATCCATCCTTTTAAACGTCAGGTAGTATTTAAGGGCAAACCACAATTTGTCTATTCAATCACCTGTTGGTACAGTTTGAGTTGTCTCCAGGCTGGAACTATTAGCCATGCTGAACATTTGTGTGTACGTGTGTATGTGTATCTATCTATCTAATTTTTTTTTTAACGTTTATTTATTTTTGAGACAGAGAGAGACAGAGCATGAACAGGGGAGGGGCAGAGAGAGAGGGAGACACAGAATCTGAAACAGGCTCCAGGCTCTGAGCTGTCAGCACAGAGCCCGATGCGGGGCTCGAACTCATGGACCGCGAGATCATGACCTGAGCCGAAGTCGGACGCTTAACCGACCAAGCCACCCAGGCGCCTCTATCTATCTATCTATCTATCTATCTATCTATCTATCTATCTATCTATCTTTTTGGGGTCATACATTTTCACTTTTCTTGGATAAATACCTAACAGTGAAATTGCCTGGGTCCTGTGGTAAATTTATATCCATTATTAGGCCAATTTCATAACAAATTGACAAATATTCTCTAAAGGGGTTATAAAACATTGCACTTCAATTTGCACTGTATCTCACTAATATTGGTAGTATTAGTCTTTTTTTTTTTTTAACTTTAGCCATTCAAGGGATGTTTAATGGTAGCTCACTGTGGTTTTAACTTTCATTTCCATGGATAACTAATGATTTTGAACATCTTTCATGTGTTTGTTGACCATTAGTATATCTTGTTTTGTGAAGAGTCTGTTAAACTATTTCATCTATTTTTATTTTTGAGTGGGTTATTTGGATATAAATTATTTGTTGTATATGTGTATTATAAATATTTTCACACAGTTTCTGGCTTATTTCTTTGTTTTCTTAATACTGTCTTCAAAAGAACCAACGATTTCCATCTTATTTGTCTTTTTGTTTGTTTTGTTATGGTTTATACTTTTGGTGATTCACCTGAGAAACCTTGTTCAACTTCAAGTCCACAAATATATATATTTTTTTACTTATGTTTCCGGCTACTAAACTTTCAGTTCAAACGTCATGGCCAAAAAACAGCATAGTTAGTATTCTAATCTTTGAAAATGCTTTTGCAATTTCTTGTTGTACTAGAAACATCAAATAACATTAATACTTGTACACAATCTAGCAAAATACTTTCACAAAACTTAATTTGTATTTAGCAAGTTACCTCAAGCATTTAGCCAATTCACTCATTTGGTGGGAATCTGACAGTTAACAGTAGCTTCACATAGTTTAATTACAATAAGCAAAAACGTGGAGATATTATCTGCTTGTGGGTTTGTGGAGGGAAGAGAAGAAATCTTTGCTAACATACCGAAAATTTTAAATTAATACATGAGACTCTCATCAGAATTGGCGATTATGGAACTTCCTGGGCAGAGGAACTGGAGAAGGAGAGAGAAGTAAAGTTTTAGGTGGGAAGGATAATAGAAATGGCAAGAAAAGCAATGTGTCTATCATCTCGGAGACTGATGAGTTGACTCATCCTTGAGGAAAAAAGAGGGTGCAAGTAGAAATGGAAAAAGCTATTTTAAATAAAATTCTAAGCGGTAAGATGAGCAATATGACCTTCTTGTTCAAATTTCTCAATGGAATAAAAAATGATTTAAGCATCTAGAGAAGTTCTGCAAATACCATGCCTCTGTGGCATATTAAGAGCTGCGACATAAGAGGAAAACAATGGCAGGAGGCTGACTAGAACTTTCCTTGGGTCCTATGAGATGACTCTTAAATATACATATGAATTATCAAGGATAACTTACAAAAAGGCCAGAAGTAGCAAATTTCAGACTCAATGCAATTTTCAGACTCCAGTATCTGGTACCAGCTCTGACTAACAATCTAGTATCTACACTGACTATCAACACTGATGCCAGAATTACTTGAGATTATTGCTGATGGAAAAAATAAACGTACAAAAATAAGTACACAAAATATAAGTAGGGGTGCCTGGGTGGCTCAGATGGTTGAGCATCTGCCTCTTGATTTCGGCTCAGGTTATGATCTCACAGTTCGTGAGACTGAGCCCTGCTTTGGGCTCTGTGCTGACAGTGCAGAACCTGCTCCAGATTCTCTCCCTCACACTCTCTCTGTTCCTCTCCCGTTCTCACACACACACACACACACACACACACTCTCTCTCTCTCAAAAATAAATTTAAAAAAACCTTTAAAACAGCAACAACAACAAAAAACAAAATAGAAGTATATTAAACAGTATTTCTATTTTAAAAAATCCAGAAAATGAACAGTAGGGTTTACAAATTATAGCAGGTGTTCTTACCCAAATAATTAAAGAAACATATTGTTGCAATAATAACGACTTTCTCCCAGGTTAAATTTCAGACCACAATTTAGGGGAATGGTATATTATCTGTTACTATAAACAGTGCTTAAAATGTTTGGCTAGAAAATCTAATCACTCTCAACTGACACTGCTGAACTGTTAATGACCAAAGTGCACAGTTGAAGGCTTTAACTCAATATACTGTCACTAAAGAAATGGAGAGATTAAAGGATAAGAGACATCATTCATTAATACTTATTAAACCAGAAAAGAATGTTGATACTTTGAATGTCACATCTTCTTTAAGCTTCTACTATTTTATTACTTAAAAAATGAACTCACTGAAATAGCCTTGAAAAACAGTACTCTGTTCTTCCTTTTGACATGAAGTAATGAACTCTCAGCTCATTCAGAAATGATCTATACTTGATAGTATAGATGGCTATATAATTGTCAAGTCAGCCATTTATATAATAACATAAAAATTAAAATTAAAATTCAGGGTTGCCTGGGTGGCTCAGTTAAACATCCAACACTTGGTTTTGGCTCAGGTCATGATCTTGAAGTTTGTGGGTTTGAGCCCTGTGTCAGGCTCCGTGCTGATGGTATGGAGCTTGCTTGGGTTTCTCTTCTCTCCGTCTCTGCCCCTCCCTGCTAGCTCTCTCTCTCTCTCTCAAAATAAATATATAAATTTTATAATTTTCAAAAATTAAATTAAATTAAATTAAATTAAATTAAATTAAATTAAAATTCAATTTTGGGGGGCGCCTGGGTGGGTCAGTCGGTTGAGTGTCTGACTTCAGCTCAGGTCATGGTCTTGCGGTCTGTGGGTTTGAGCCCCGTGTCAGGCTCTGTGCTGACACCTCGGAGCCTGGGGCCTGCCTCAGATTTTGTGTCTCCCTCTCTCTCTGCACCCCCCCCCCCACCTCATACTCTGTCTCTCTCTGTCAAAAATAAATATTTAAAAAATTAAAAAATAAATAAATAAAATTCAATTTTGGAATTTTTTTCATCAATTCACATATTAGGGTTTTTTTAACTTAAAACATTTTTTTAATGTTTATTTATTTTTGAGAGAGAGAGAGACAGAGCATGATCAGGGGAGGTGCAGAGAGAGAGGCAGACACAGAATCTGAAGCAGGCTCCAGGCTCTGAGCTGTCAGCTCAAGTGGGGCTCAAACTCACAAACCGTGCAATCATGACCTGAGCCAAAGTCGGACCCTTAACCACTGAGCAACCCAGGCACCCTGGGAGTTATTTTTTTTTAATGCATTTTACTTTATTGTTTTTTAAGTAATGTTTACACACAGTGTGGGATTCAATCTTACAACCCTAAGATTAGGAGTCACATGCTCTACCTACCGAGCCAGCCAAGCATGCAGGGAGTTACTTTTTTATCCATGAAAATGAGTAATTTTTCACAAGTATTGATAATGTTTTTTATATAAGTCATATTGTATTTTCCCATATTGTATTTTGATACTGGAGAAAAATGTGCTAATTTTATTAAATAAAATATTCTTTATTAATGCCCAGTGTTTAGACATTAGTTTCTTCTAATAAAAGGAACCATGGCTCCTTGGAGAAGATTCCTGGGATGGGGCAAAGGATGTACTAGATACTTCTACACCATCTTGTTGTTCCAGAAAGTAAGGAAATGCTCACAAGATAAAAGGATGGGGCATGTCAAAGAGACAATGTGAAAGAGTTCCCAATTGCCAAAGCTGGAACCACTGGAGAAACAAATAACATAGTATTGGAGTATAGCTCAAAGGATACAACAAAATTTAAAAAAATCATGAATTCATATATAAATAAGGAGCTGAATGAATAAATAATTGGGGAAAAAAGCCAAATCTCTCTTACAAAAGAACTTCAAATAATTTATGCAGACACTCCGTTTCTTTGAGATGTGGAACTTAATAGTCCACTGCACATCCAACCCCCAGGCTGTGTTTAGTGAGTTAATTCTGAAGAGTATGAAAAGGGGAAAGGTAACTTTATGGTGGAGAAACCCAGCAAACATTACTTCATTCTAGTGATCAAGGTTAACACCATGTAGATAACATGACATAATACGATAAGGGGGGTACTTCACCCCTGTGGTCTTTCTCCTCAAAACCAATTACCTCAGTCTAATTATGAGAAAAAAAAATCAGACAAACCAAAATTGAAGGTTATTCTGCAGAAAACCTAACCAAAGTCAAGGTCCTAAAGGACAAGGAAAGTCTGAAACTATTGCAGATCATGTCATTACGGAGACATGATGATTAAATATATTGTGGTATACTGGATACAATCCTGTAATAGCAAAAAGGATATTAGAGAAAACTGGTAACATCTGAATAAATTGTTAATTTTAGTTAACAGTAATGTACCCATATTGGTTGTTGGTTGTGACAAATGTACTCTGCTCAGGTAGGAAGATAACAATAGGAGAAACTTAATGAGGGGTAAATGGTGTTCTCCGTACTACCTCTGCAACCTTTCTGTAAATACAAAACTTTTAAAATAAAAAAAAAATATTTAAATTATTCTTCATTAGCAATATAAGCAGGATTTTTAGGCTTATAATACACGACTGTCATTGTACTCACAGCTTCTAAGCTTTCATTAGAGCTTTTATCACTTTTATAAAAATGAATTTTGACAGACTATTTTTTGGGGATGAGTAACAGCTCCACCAAAGAATCTTTAATTTTCTATGAAGATCTCAGTGAAAAGCTGACGTTAAATTGTTTTTCATGTTTTCATGTTCCCTAAGGAATGTTGAAGGAAAGCTTCAGCCATATAAAATGATCTATTTGTTTGGGTACTCTTAAGGTGCTTGGTAGAGTGAGTTTGCATTATTTATATTTACTGAAGGCCATAATTCTATAGTACAGATCCATTAATTATAACTCCCCTGAAAGAATAATTAATGGATCTGTACTATGAGATTAAAATTTATTTATAAGAATTTCTTGAAGTGAAACATGATCAATTGGGCTCAAATCTGTTGAGTACATAAACAGGTCTGAGTATAAGTGAAATATTTTATTTTTAAGCCATTAGGGTAAATTTCATAAGGTAATTCTCTATCCCTAATAAAATTAAATGTTTACCTAAGAGTGTTAACTCTAATTTGAGCATGCATTCTAATAGTTCTAAAATTATATTAAAATGTGCCATATCAAAACATTTTGTTGTTTTAATAATCAATGATGTTATTACTGATAAAGTCCATAGGATAATTTAGATTTCTATAGTATAAATGGCCTGCTTTTCTTGAGAATATTTTTTCAGATGTGTCAATTTTCTGCGAGGATTGTCATTTATTTGTTCAGCCACCTAATGAGTAGTAAGGGCACATTAGCCTTCCCTGACCTTAGATTTTAATTTTTGTCATGACTCCTCTCACTCTAAGATGTGACTGTCCCAAGGTTTAGTAAGAAAAGGAATGCAGAGTACCTAATTGTGGCACAGAAGGACATTCTTCTGTCCTTCTGTCTCACGAGTGGGTATACTTTTGTACTTGTGCCTCAAGAGTGGGTGTACTCTTGAGAGCTAATTTGTGTCCTTCATCAGGTATGTTCTACAAATGGCAATACACTGACAGTCCCGGGCTCCCCCAATCCAGGTGATGACCACTGAATTTCAGGCACACCTCAGTGAAGAACCAGGTTAGCCAGGGAGAAGTTGATTCCACATACTTCATTCCTTAAGTGTGTATATCCTTTGCTTACTCTTTATCATTTTGGCAGTAAACCAAAATGAGAGCAAGTTAATTGCATTCAATGTCTAAATCAAGAGTAGCTCTTTGTACTTTGACCAAGCTCAACAACCTTACCAATGTGAGACAAGTCTTTTATTGGTCTTGTTTTCCCCAAATGAAAATGCAAGTTATTTTTTTCTTTATAATATCTTCTTGTAGGTGATATCTGCTGTTTTTGCCTTCTTAGCATCTAATCCATTTTATTATGTTAACAACAACTGAATTTTTCCTTTGGGGAGTGATTTCTCCTAAATTTTTAATCACTTTGTTTTGAGTAGTGCTGATCCAATATCCTTGAAATAGATGTGAGCATATAAGTAAGGCCTAGCCAAATTGTTCTATTGGACACAAAAAGACAAGGCACATGAGCCAAATCATTTAAATGAAATTCAACTATGGGAATTGTGTTGGAATTTTGAGAAAGAGATGCTCTCATTCAGCTAATGCTGCTAAGATCATAGAATGTGTTTCTTCCTAAATTACTAGAAACCACCAAGTGGATGGTATATCCCTAGGAGCAAATCCAACACAGAGCCAATCCCATAAATGGAGAAAAAGCAACTGAGTCCTAAGTACATATCTGACATACTAATAAGTCAGTTCCACATGGCTAAATAGTTTTTACAAAACAGTGTGGCCAACACTTAAGCATCTTTTCTACTATAGGAATAAGCTTACTTATTCACACAGTGCTTATTACTGTGGTTGGGAAGTTACATGCCATAGAATCTAAAATTTGGAATTGGCTGGCACAAGTGGAGTAGAGAATCAGGACCCTACTTTATTCTTAGCTGGGAAGTTAGCAATGTTTATGTGATAGCAACATAATTTATTAAATTATTTTCTAAATTGGGGGGTCATAGAGTACTTATTTTTAAATTTGGAGATTTATGAGATTTGGTAAAAAATGCCTATATATAAAAATGTGTTTACATTTTTTTAAATTTAGTATGTATATATTTTTTAATTTGCTTTTTACAAGGTGACACATTTACATAATCAAAATTCATATGGTGCAACATCTTTTTCCAGGAAAATATTTTTATTCTACTCCTAGTCCCCAGTCATCCAGAGGCCCTTAATTTTACCAATTTATTGTATAACCTTGTATACATGTTTTATATATGCGTATATTATATATACATAATAGAAACATTACAGTTGACCTTTGAACTTAGGGGTCACACACACATATATACATTACAGTTGGGTGCTGACCCCTGTGTAGTTGAAAATCTGCATATAACTTCTGACTCTACCAAAAACTTAACCTATAGCCTACTGCTGACTAGAAACCTTATGGAATACAGAGTTGATTAATGTATTTTGTCTATGTACTATATAGTGTATTCTTATAATAAAACTAGAAAAAACATGATTAAAAAATCATAAGGAAACTTACATTTACAATACTGTACAGTAAAAAAAAATCTTTCTGCAAGTGGATCCATGCAATTCAAACCCAAGTTGCTCAAGGGTCAACTGCACGTACACACACACACATGCATAGAGATATACGGTCATTGAGTTTTTTCTTTTATACATATAGAATAACATGTTTTGCATGCTGTTCTTCAACTTGCATTTTTCAAATTACCATGTATTTGTATATAATGAGTACCCTCATTCTTTTACATAGCTGTATATTATTTCAGTTTACGGATCCATCACAGTATAGCTAAACAGTGTTACATTCCCACTCTTTTGCTATTACAAAGACAGCTGAAATTAATTTTATATTATATCCATTTTTATCTATAAAACAATTTTTCAGTGTAGAATTACAGATCTAAAGGTATACTCAACTGTAATTCTGATTGATATTCCCAAATTGAGTTGTGTGGAGATTCTATCAGCTTACACATCCACCTGAGCTTAAGTGTTTTTCCACTCTCTTATTATGTATTCCCTGCTTCCAAAGTCTTTTAGTACAGATCTACAAGGTATGTAAAAGCTCCGGTTGAAGTTTACCTTCTTAAAATCTGAGAGATTTTTAAAATCATGGCTTTTAAAAATATTTTCGGCTTAGTATCAATTATCCAAGATAGTTGAGAGAAGCATTCTAACAGTAACCTGGCTATGCTGAGTTTGCTTTGCTCTTAGCTCTATTCTGATCTTGTGATTAATTCCAATTACTAATCTCATTTTTTTTCATTTTAATTTTTATTGGTTGATTGATGACTGATTGATATAGAGACCGTGCATGTGCATGTGCAAGAGCAGGGAAGGGCCAGAGAGAGGGAGAGGGAGAATCCCAAGCTGAGCATGGAGCCTGACACAGGGTTCAATATCACAACTGTGAGAACATGACCTGAGCTGAAATCAAGAGTCAGAAGCCCAACCAACTGAGTCACCCAGGTGCCCCACCACTTTTTTCTTTACAATTAGTTTTATGATAACATTCTTAAAATAGTTCTGTGATTATTTCTTTTTAAAATATTTATGGAATTATAAAGTCTCAGTTAAAGGATATGTATATATCCTAGGCTGTACTTTACATTAATTATGAAATTTTCCTCTAAGGCTATCATACTGATTTCTACTTCTACTTCAGAAGTTTCATAGTTCTAAATTTATTGTACCTTCAATAGGCAAAGAGAAATATATCAGGTTATTTAATAGGCTGCAATTTACCAATCGTTACTGTCAGGGGAAATACATATATATGTGTGTGTGTGTGTGTGTGTGTGTGTGTGTGTGTGTGTGTGTAATGCCATTCAAATAGACTCTAAATGGATTAAAATGTTAAATTAAAAAAAAAGGAAGTACTTGAAGAATATATAATAGTATCTATCAATTACATAGAATGCAGTGGACTTTTTAAAACGTATACATAGGGGCGCCTGGGTGGCTCAGTCGGTTAAGCGTCCGACTTCAGCCCGGGTCACGATCTCACGGTCTGTGAGTTCGAGCCCCGCGTCGGGCTCTGGGCTGATGGCTCAGAGCCTGGAGCCTGCTTCCGATTCTGTCTCCCTCTCTCTCTGCCCCTCCCCCGTTCATGCTCTGTCTCTCTCTGTCTCTCTCTGTCTCAAAAATAAATAAACGTTAAAAAAAAAAAAGTATACATAATGAAATCATAAAGCCAAAGATTGATAGATGTGATTATGTTGACTTTTCTTCATAGTAAAGAAAACAAAATTATGAAGTAAATAAAATATCTGAAAAAGTTTAAAGTTTGAGGGAAACATTTGTTCCTCATTCCTGGTGTTTCTTTTCATAGATAAGGAAGTCTAATAGTGTTACTCTCAGCTTCTCTGCCTAGCAAAGAAAGGATCACTTTTTCTTGCTGATAAATTTGGATGGATGAATTCACTATGGTTGGCTCAGTCATTCCTCCTTTTTTGTTTCAGGATCACATGCAGAACACATGTGTTCTATTCAACAGCTATGCAGTAGGCTAAGTATTGTTAAGTTTTTTTTTTAATGTTTCATAGCTTTTTTTTAAATATTTTTTTTTAATTTATTTATTTATTTTGAGAGAGAGTCAGGGCACGTGAGCAGGGGAGGGACAGAGAGAGAGAGGGAAAGAGAGACAATCCCAAGCAGGCTCTGTGCTGTCAGCGGAGAGCCAGACTCAGGGCTTGATCTCATGAACCTTGAGATCATGACCCGAGCTGAAATCAAGAGTCAGATGCTTAACTGACTGAGCCACCCAGGCGCTCCTGCTAAGTTCTAAGTAAGAGCTTTAAGTCCAGATCATAAGAATTTAACCTGGAAGGCTGTCTTCATCTTATGGAGGTTTTTTTTTTTTTTTCACCCCACAGATAAGGAGCTAGTTTTAGACCCTTATGAGTCTTAATTGATGACCTGTGGGATGAATGGGCCTCAGCAGAGCCTCTTGGTGTCAACAACCTCAGAAAGACAAAGTTCATGTGTAGACTCAGCCAAAACACAGATGCCAGGGCCTCAGGAGTTGAAAGCTATTGCTGGTTGACCTTAAACTATACAGAGGAGCTTCTCATTAGCAGATTAGGCTGGTGTACTATGAACGGGAAGGAAAGAACATCTTTCCATTCTTGGACTTTTTAAGTACTGGTAGGTTTGACAACGTTTGCAGCATTTAAACTGAAAGACAGTTAAATTCTTTGTCTGCTACAGAGGGCTAGTGAGTTTCTAGCTTCAAATTCTGAGTTCTAGGCTTAGTACTTAAAACAGGATATGCTGCCTGAGGTAGGCACCTTCTAGAAAGGACTCCAAAGATAACTGCTTTTGTGTTTGCATTGTTGCATAAATCCCCTCCTCTAAGTATGGACTGTATTTGGTAACTCACTTCTAATGAATAAAATATAGCAAAAGCTAGATTAAAAGAGACTGCAATAAGTTTTGTGTGGAAAGTTAAAGACCCATTAAAAGGTGATTGTAATATGTAGAGAGATGACGGTGGTTTCGATAAGGTTTTTATCCATGTGGGTGGTGAAAACTGGCTGAAACTATATATATTTAAAAGGCAGAATGATTAAATTTCCTGATTTTCTGGATACGGGCTATAAGGGAAATAGAGTCAGAGGTGATTTCTAAGGTTTTTGCCTAAGCAAACAGAAGAATTGAGTAGGGATTTACTGGCATAGAAAAAAGCTGCATCAATAACATATTTGAAGTGAGGGGGACTAGAATATGTGACCCTAAAATATGCCACTTCAGCATGTGGAATTTCTGGAGCTGAAGGCAATCAAGACCCAGCAGACTTGAGAAAACTTTTACCTCTCCCTTAACTACCTAAAATAATTGAGAGGGGAGATGGCCCAGAGAGAGAGCTCTTACCAGTGATAACTTTTTCTTTGAAAGATCTATCTGTATGTCAGGGCAAACATCTAATTATCAAAAATCTGCTCTTCTTATTGTCCTGTGAATTATCCTCCTGCACTTTAAAGTCCCAGGTCCTGCCACATTCCTTAGCCCAGGATGGCATATAAGCCTCAAGTGAGCTACTTGTTCTTGGGTCTCGTATCTTTAGGGCTTTGCAAGATATGAAATTAAATTTGTGTTTTTCCTGTTAGTCTGTCTTATGTCAATTTAATTATTAGACTGGCCAAAAACCTAGAAGGGAAGAAGGGAAAATCATTCCACCCTTTTTTCAAGTTAGTATGAAATTTCAGTTGGACATCATAGTAGAGATGTCAGGTAAACACTTAGATACACTGGCTGAGATAGGACAGAGAACAAGATTGTGGAAAAATCAAGGGTTCAAGGAGCTGACATGCCAGGGTAAGGAATAATTTATATAATTCAGAACTATTTTAGGAGCAATATTGGAAACAGTAAAAATGAGTAAGGATCTATAAACTTCAAAGAATAGAGGAAGGAGTATGATGAGGGTCTAATGAAGACTGCAATAAAGAGTGGTATAATCTAATGGCATGGGCTTCAAGCCAAGATTTATTAGGGAGGCCAAGATGACAGTGCTCAGGGAATTGTGAGGAGAAGCAAGAAGGACACTTGCTTCTTTTCTATGGGACACTCCATAACATGAAGCATGTGGTCATAAAAATAGGTACCACTTATCTTATGCCACGTGAAAGCCAAAATGGCTTCATCAAATTATTCCTTCATAAGCCTTCTCAAACAGGACAGCAAGTTTTGCATCTCCCTATAGCAAATACACCTGGGACCAACTTTGCCAATTATGAAAAAAAACAAAAACAAAAAACAGACAAAGGAATTAACACAATAAACAGAAAGTACAGTAAAACCTTGGTTGGCAAGCATAATTCATTCTGGAAACATGCTTGTAATCCAAAGCACTTGTATATCAAAACGAATTTCAAGAACCATTGGCTCAGTGGTGATCATGTAATGTTCGGCATCACATATTACTTGTATCACAAGATGCTGCTTGTTTATCAAGTTAAAATTTATTAGAAATGTTGCTCATCTTGCAAAACACTCGCAGAACTAGTTACTTGTAATCCAAGGTTTTACTGTATTTTCTTCAACTCTACCTATTCATTGTTTAAATTTTGTTTTGCTGTATTATATATTCTAACCTTCACAGGATAATATATGGTTTACCTCTTTTCCCATACTTCATCCTTGTCCAATCTCTCTCAAGTTTTCAAGAAACTTTGTAAGCATTTGCTAAAATCTATCTAGTCCTAATAGCTAAATCCTGATTACAGAAGGTGCTAAAATTGAGAACAAATACATCAGCCTTGAAAATACCTCGAGTAGACAAAAGAGTTTAGTTATACAAACAAAACTCAATTTAGCTTATTTTGCACGACTAACTTGACCTGTCTCTTTTCTTGCTTTTGTCTATGGAAATCATAAACAAAACTTAAACTGGTTACCCAAAACTGATATGAGGTGAACACCAAAAAATTCCCTACCACTTAATAAAAGTCTAATATAACCAATCACTGTAAAGAATAAACTGCCTTCCCACTGTAAAAGTTCCTTATACCCCTGAGCTTCATTCCATGTTTTGGTTTGAGTGCTCCTGGTTTACTAAGTGTCTTTTTGGTATGTGCACAATAAACTTTCATCAATCACTACTTTGTTGATTCAATGATTTTATTTCCATTTTTTCTTAACTTTTGACAGTGTCATCCCCTTTACTATGCACAAATCAGAACTGTTAAAGGAAACTTTAGGTTGTGAATTTTTGTTTGTTTCTTTGCTTTAAAAATATTTAATTCACCACATGAACAAAGGCAATTTTGAAGTGGGACATATATAATTGTATGCAGGAACCACTTTTCCAGGGCTCCCTAGAGTTGACAGTGTTCATATATTCCTGCAAGAATTAACACCCCACCAAGGTGATATAAAAATTATGTGAAACTGGAAATTTCTGAACAATCAGTAACCAAAGAAAAAAACATTACCTAAACTTAAGGAGAGTGTCTCCCCAAAGCAGCTGCCAGTGATACCCCTCCTAGGGAGTTTCTTGTTCAGGAAAAGATGGACTCTTAATTAGCACTAGAAGTGGCAATCCAACTGCCCATTACCACCAAAAAACCCAACAGAACCTCCCGTACTTTCCCTTGGAAGCCCTAAACAGGGCCCCCATTTTGGTTAATTTGGTATAGAAATCTGTATCTCTTACTATTCAATGAACTTTTCACAACTGAGTAGAACCCATGGATACTAAACTGTTTCCCTGTTAAGCTGTCTTTGGTCAGTTTATTTGAGGGATGCAAGCTACTCAGTCCTAACTAGTAGAGGAAAAATCTTCCTCTCAAAACTTTCCAAATTCAAGTTCCATCACATCACATTGGTAGTCTGAAATTGGCCATGGAAGGACTATTTACACTGTAGAAATGGGCAAATGCTACAAATCAGATGAAATGAAGATGGTAACAGAACCTACTCTTAAGGCTTGTTGAGAGGAGTAAATGGGGTAAAAGTAATAAAAGCAGGGCAGCACACATTAAGTGCTAAATAAGTGCTATGTTTTAGCGATTATCACACTCTGTTGAAATTACTTGGGTCTGCTAAAATGTGAGCCGCCTACAGGACAGGTTTATGTATGTTTCATCTTTATATCACAGAAACTACCATTACTATTCAATTAGGGTTTATTACACAGTTCGTTTTTTATAAATTGAGATATAAATTCAGATACTTATTTATAATTTCTGTACATTTTAATATTTATGATATTATAAACAAAAACACATGCTCACATTACTTTTGAAAGCTCTTGTTTTGGTCATAGGAATTAAGTAAATTTCTGTTCATAACTTTAAAAACATTAGTATGTTCTTAATTAATTTTAGCCACAAAAAATACCCAGCATGTTACAAAACCCATCTTGTTATCTAGACTAATAAATATATAACAAATACAATGAAGCATTTGTATGAATAATTGTTGAATGTGGAACTGCTTGGCAGAAGCTAAGTAGTTAATGTGAATGTAAATAAATTCAGCCACAAAACACAGGTACACGTATCTGTGAACATTATTCACTGTGACTGGTAGTGCACTTAATTTTCAATTGAAATGAAATAAAAAGATAAAATCAGTAGAATGCTAATCCGACTCTAATGTTCACTGCCTATATATTAAAATTGCTATTTGGATATAAGCTTTATATTTAGGGAAAGTTGCCAATGAGTTTTTTAAAAGAGTCACTGTTTCAAAAACAGTGTAACATTTATATTAATTCAAAACTTCATAGTAATAAATTTAAGTAGTGTTGAGGAATTTATGTATTCTAGGTTACCTATATCTTTTGTTTGTTAATGGTTTCTAAATAATCAATACTACACTCACATAATACCAATAGTGCTTGCACTCAACAAAGTGTGATGAAAATTCTATACAATAGTACAAAGAAAATTCTTTGAAAAAAATATAAATATCACAACCAGAAAAATAAAAATATATATATTTGATTTAATTGTATCAGTAAATGAAGTAAAATAAAATACAGTAATGTAAAGAGAGTATTTATTTTCCTTCTCAAATTCATAAGCTGTTGAGATTCACCTCAATTAGTACTGAATGGCATGTGACTACAGACAAATGTCACATGAACCTAGATATTCACAATTGCTTTGCCTTTACGTTTTCTTCCCGTTCCATTCCTATTTTCTAGATACTACTTCAAGTGATATCTACAACAGAATAAAGAGTAAATAATAAACTAATAACAGTAAACTAATCCATTTAAGCTTCAATTCGTAAGACTCTTACACGGCATCCTATAATTGAAAATGTGTAATAAAAGTGAGATGCTATTACCCAATTTCCATAGGTTAATAATTTAGTTTATAAATTAATTCCCTAGAATATTTTACTGTGCTAGATGCATTTAAAAATTCTTTAGTCTCGCAAGTCACAAAATTCCTCATTTATGCTAGATCTTTTATTTATAATTAATGAACTTATCAAGTTCACATTATCTGGGGCTTTTATTCAAAGCACTGTGTCCTTGATTTTAACATTTTAATTTCTTTTTCAATTATGCATCTTTTAGTTCCCTAATGGTTGCCAAAGTATATAGAGATCAGAAATTCTGGATTGGCAAAAAAAAAAAAAGTGTTTTCCAGTTTTGGCCTTCTATGTCACCCTCTGAAAGCAAAAGAAGACAACATTAATAAAGAATGTGTGTTATTGATAAATTGTAGCTCACTGGCATTCAGATTTGGTAGTATAGTAAACGATTTAAATTACTTCCAAAACATTTTTGCTTCTCTATTAAATTGAGGTTTATAGCCAGCTTTTTAAGATGCAGTATTTAAATTGGTTTCATAAATTAAACTGGGCACACACACACATACACATATCATGCAGTGAAAAAATGCACAATATACAGGCTTAATGGAGCTTTTTATACTGAAGGCAACATTTGGAAGAGGTTGCCACATTTAATAAGTGCTCTGACTCTTTGTAAGACTGAAACAAGATTTTTAGAATTAATTCAAGCCCTGGAACTTTTCTTGAAGAAATAAAAACCAAACATGGAGCCATTTTCCATGCCCTCAAAGAATAGAACATTTTGAACCATTAGGTTTGTCTATGGCATAAAACATTTGTCTATGGCATAAAACTAGCAGTGAAAGCTAGTATGAACACAAAAGAACGATACTAAAACTTTCTTTCCTACTTTCTATTGACCTTTTCTCTCAATTAATCAGGGAGAGTTAACCATCATACTGCAGACTAAGTAAATTAGCAGCCTATCCAACATTAAATGACTACTCACTCAACTTCTATAGCTTCCTGAATATAAGAACCCATGAGAAATTGCATAACATAAACAGATTTTTTTCTACAGGAAAATCAGTAAGTTGCGCTTTTAAGCACTAATATCTGAGGGTTCTTACTTTGGTACAATAGAGTTAAGGTAATTAATATATATAAAGAAATTAGCAAAATGCCTTATTGATGATAGATGCTTAATAATGATTACTATTTCCACTCAACAAGGACAAGATAGTAAAATGGGAATTTGGAATTTTCTGACTCCTAGTCCTGAGTTCTTTACATACCACCATAGCTATTACTCTCCTTCAGATCATTTATTAGAGCAAACATAAATTCCTAAATCACCATGGCACTTTCATTGCTACAAAGAATTATTCAGAGTTTTAAACATGCATATGCCTTTGTCTTGACAACTAAATTATAAACTGAAGAACAGGAATTTATCTTCCTTCCTTCATTCCTCCCTCCTGCCCTCCTTCCCTTTCTCTCCTCTCCCATTTCAAAATTTGAAAAATTCGCAAAAAAAAAAGTTGCAAAATTTGACAAGAACCAGGTTTTAAACCTGATAGCTAAACAGTGAACTATCAATAGAACATCTTTCGAAAGTCATGAAGAGTATTTCCCCATCTAGAATTTGTTCACAGTCTTATCATTTCAGTGAAATTTTCTCTTGCCTGATTTCATTCGGTTAACTTTTCTTTTCCTGAATGAAATGAAAATAAATTTTTACAATTGTTTTTGTTTCTTCTCAATCTAGGAAATCCAAGTCTAATTTGCAGCTGAGAAAGAGTAAATAGGAACTTACCAATTTTGGGTAAGAATTACATTAAACCATTACCATAAACCATTTTCACATCTCTGAAATGAAAATGATAATTTTAACACTTGTTCTTATGGTTTTTATTGCATGAGATTTTTGTGAAAATTAAATACTTTATACATATAAAACTTGATCTTGGCTCAGGTCATGATCTCACAGTTTGTGAGTTCGAGCCCTGCGTTGGGCTCTGTGCTGACAGCATGGAGCCTGCTAGGGACTCTTTCTCTCCCTCTCCCCCTGACCCTCCCACACTCATGCTCTCTCTCTCACTCTCAAAATGAACATTAAAAAAATGTTAGTTGGCTTTAAGGGGATTTGAAAATTCAGGCCACTGTAAAGTAGAATAAGATTCAATGAGCCTAACCTCATCATTGACCTCATCTCTTGAAGTCCAGCTCTACTTAGCTTTAACCCTGACCCTGACATTGTGAAACTATGCCCTTCTTTCTGGGATACTATTAGTTTCTTTATTTCTTTCTACAAATAAAAAGACAAACATCTTTACAAAGAACAAGAACATCATATAAAATAAGAAAAATACAGAAATATTTTTGAAAGTCAGTAGATCATCTATTACATTTGAATGAGAAATTAGCAAACGGTATCTTTTCCTTTTGAGCTAGTTTGATATACTATTATGTTTCCTTATAAAAAACTAAAATAGAAAATAATATTGTAATTTATTATTGATAATGTCAAAGATTGGACGTATTTATTTTTTAATGACTTTTTAAAGTTTATTTCTTTATTTTGGGGGTTGGGGGAGTGGCAGACAGAGAGGGAGGGAGAGAATACCAGGAAGGCTTTGCACTGCCAGTGTGGAGCCAGACATAGGGCTCAAACCCACTAACCATGAAATCATGACCTGAGCTGAAAACAAGAGTCAAACACTCAACCAAATGAGTCACTCATGTGCCCCAAGACTGGACCCACCTACTGAAGGCTCTATTCTAGTTACTTTAATGTGTTCATGGAATTGCACTGTTCTAATTATATTAGCTATTTTAAATGGTTAAAAGTAATGGTCATTCATAAAACAGAATTCATACTTTAAAATTAACATATTAGCGGAAAATGGGTGGCTCAGTTGGTTAAGTACCTGACTCTTGATTTCGGCTTAAGTCATGATCTCACCATTTGTGGGATCCAGCCCCATGTGGGGCTCTCTGCTGACAGTGTGGAGACTGCTTGGAATTCTCTCTCCCTGTTTGCAGCTCTCTCAAAATAAATAAACATTAAAAAATTAAATTAAGTTAAATTAACAGGTCATTTAACCAACATTGTTATCGACTAAGGCATTTCACATTTTTCAATGAATGATAACTGAGATTCCCAATATCAAGATTTCCTTTAAAACTTTTATATTTGATAGACATTATGTTAAAACCCATTACATATACTCCTGCATTATTATTTTGAGTATACTGAATCACACAGTTCATTCTAATGTATGATTTAGAAGTATCATTATAAACATCAATTACTTCCTGTGCTTTGTTATACTGGACAGCAACTTGAATTACTGCCATTCTGTCAAGTGCCCCTTCATGTTATTGCTGTCATTATGCCCCTAACAAAACCCCTCCTAATTTGTTCTTTTTAATCCAGGGTTTTCCAAAATTACTCGAATATGTAACGTTTTTCATATGATAATGTATCAACAGAACATAATCAAGAAGTTGAGGTAAAATATGCTCTAGGATTAAAGTAGATGCCAAAAACTTATTGATCATCAGAAATGATCTGCATTTGATTATTGTATTTAACAAAACATTTAGTAATATAACAGAGACATATAAAATTATAACTTAAGGCACATAACATAGGCCAGCTATTGAACAGGTATTTAGCAAAATATTTATAAATGAAACAAATATGTTAAACATAATTGTTTAATGCTTCATGTAACTTAGCTTTCAAATTTATGATATGATTTGGAAGTGAAAAATGCCTTCTAAAATCAAGTATCTCATGATCACAACAGCTCTATAAATGTGTTTGGTAGTTTTCATATATATTTTGAAAATAAATTGTAAAATCATAATTGCTAAATTAAAAATTGTTTAGTTATTTTGTGGTATATTCTCTCAGAATACCAATTACCATTTCAGGGTGCCTGGATGGCTCAGTCAGTTAAGTGTCTGACTTTGGCTCAGGTCATGATCTCACAGCTCTTGAGCTTGAGCCCCACGTTGTGCTCTGTGCTGACGACTCAGAGCCTTGAGCCTGCTTCCGATTCTGTGTCTCCCTCTCTCTCTGCCCCTCCCACCTCATGCTCTGTCTCTGTCTCTCTCTCAAAAATAAACATTAAAAAAATTAAAAACAACATTTCACTGAATATAAGAGTTCTTTGGAACAAGGCTTGAGAAATATTAGTCTAATCTGTGATGGATTTAGGAATAAGATAACTAAGACTATTTAAATTGAAGGAGGCAAATGTATCTATAAGAAACTGAGTAGCAGATCTATGAGTAAAATATAAGAGGTTTTATATATATATACACACATATATACATATATACAGGTATACATACATATATATATACACATATATACATATATATGTATATATGTACATACATATATGTGTGTGTATACACACACACACACGCGCGCACACACACACACACACACTCACACATCTTGACCCTGGCACAATACAGGAGTTGGGAACACTGACCAAACTTCCACCAACAGTTGAAAATCTACATATAACTGTTTACTCCTCAAAAATTTAACTACTAAGAGCCTACTATTGACTGAAAGCCTTACTGATAACATAAACAGTTGATGAACATATTTTTGTATATTTATTATAGGCTGTACTCTTAAAGTAAGCCAAATGAATGAAAATGTTAAGAAAATCATAAGAGAGAATACTGTACTGTGTTTATAATACTGCATTGCATTTACTGAAAAAAAATTATGTATAATTGGATCTGTGCAGTTCAAACCTGTGTTCAAGGTTCAAATGTATCTATCTATCTATCTATCTATCTATCTATCTATCTTCACAGGATAAATATTTAATAGTATATTTATTAAGAAAAATATTTCTACTTCATTGACAATCTTCAAGTAACATTTTATATTACTGTTTTTATTTTTATTATTAATAGTTGCTGTCATCTACTAAAGATCTGCCATGTCTTAGGCACTGTGCTGAGTATGTATTTAACGCTCACAGCAATCATATGAGATATGGATGAGTATCACCTCTTATTTTCTAGATGAGGAATTTAGACTTAGGTTATATTTATTGTAAAAGTTATACACCAAGTAAGTGACAGAAATGGAATTACATGTCTAAAGTCAGAATTTGAGTACAACTCCTTGAAATAAAAAACAAGAAGCTCCAAATGAAAGCACATAACTTTGTATCCTGGGATCATGGTCTATGTGGTATCATTTTGTCAGGAAGTTGGGATTTCAATCCTGAATAATCACTCCAGAGAACTAAACTTCCTACTTTAAATTAAAGAGTAAAAAGAAAAAAGAAAAAAAAAAACACTAAGGAAGCAATATGGTGGTTTCTGGTTGCAGCAGGAGGATGGAATGGTGAACGGATAACAGCTTATGCATTAGGAAAGAACATGGTCTCACTGATCAGGTGGGAAAAATACAATTTTGAAAGAAGAAGAGAAAATTACATTAAAAAATAAAACTGAATTTACAGAACTTTAGGACCATTTGATATAAAAGACAACAGGTTTCTGTAAGAAGGAAATTTTAATAGGTTTTAAAGGGCAATAATTAGCTCATACAGTGGAATAATTTGGAATTTGAGAAGAGGACATAAGAAACTACCTAAAAGAAAACTTCTTCTAAGGGTAAGTGAAATATTATTAATTTCCCCACAAAGAAGCACTGATAATCAAACCACACTTACACTTTTAACACTTAGTGGCATACCAATTAATATTTAGTTGTTTTCTTCATCTTTCTACTCAAGCATCCCTTGACCTCCATCCCTACCACCCAAAGACTTATCCAACCTCTTTCCTGAGTTATTACTCTGCTTTGAATGCCATTATTGTACTTATTACATTAATATTTTTAAGGCTTAGAATCTCTTCTAGAATATGAACTTCTGCTAGTAATAATTACTGCTGGTACCCCACACATATTGCTTCCTATTCCATTAGTCAGTTCTGTGTATGCTTGCCAAGTTTATGCATGCTTTGCTTCTAAAGACTATACCTGCAACCTTCAGGGAACTGTCTTAGGGACTAGAGTATCTTCACCTGTAGGAGTTGCTGGAAATACCTGAAAGTTTTAAGCACTACTACATTCCCATACCCCCACTGCCTCCTGCCCTGGCCAGTAGGAGTATAAAAGGCCTATTGCTTTACCTAAAGGCAGGGCAAAGTCTGCAGTGTAATGTGGGATGCCTGGGTGGCTCAGTCAATTGAGCATCTGACTTTTGGTTTCAGCTCAGGTAATGATCCCAGAGTTGTGGGATTGAGCCCATGTTGGGCTCCATGATGAGTGTGGAGCCTGCTTAGGATTCTCTCTTCCCCTCTGTTCCTCTCCTTCACTCACATGCATGATCTCTCTTTCTCTAAAAAAAAAAAAAAAAAAAAAAAAAAAAAGTATAATGTAACCTCCAGAGACTCCCATAGGATCATGCAGAATCTGGAACATCGACTGAATTTTCTCTATCCCTGGCTTCTTTGTCTTCCCACCCTGTTTTCCCCACTCCCTTACTGCTTTCTCCAGGGAGCACTTTCCTTATGTTAATCACTAATACCTGAACCTTAAGCTCAAAAACTAATTATTGGAACATCCAACCTTTGGAACTCCTTGAATCTAGGTAGCATCAGTACTCATTTTTGACATCCCAACACCAGAGCCTGTCCCTGATATTGAACCAAAACCAACTGTAGATACACAAAAGATAAAAGTGAAAAGAAAAAAGCATACCACAAAAAAAAAAAATCATCAAACCACAAAGGAAGAGAACAAGAAAAGAAGAACAAAGGAACTACAAAAATAGGCAGAAAACAACAAAATGCCAATAACCATATATCTATCATAATTACTTTAAATGGAAACGGACTACATTTTGCAATAAAAAAATACAGGATGGATAAATGAAAACAAACAAAACAAAACAAGTCCAAGACCTATCCATTTGCTGCCCACAAGAGACTCACCTTAGATGTAAGGACACACACATATTGAAGGTAGTAGAATGGAAAAAGATATTCCATGCAAACAGAAATGAAATGAAAGCTGAAGTAACTATACTTACATACTATACTTACTTACAAAACCAAAGACTGTAATAGAAGACAAAGAAGAGCATTATATAATGATAAAGCACTCAATCTAACCAGAAGATGAACATTTGAAAAAATTTATGTACTCAACATAGAGGCACTGTGTGTGTGTGTGTGTGTGTATAAAGCAAATATTAAAAAAAATATTAACAGCTCTAAAGGGAGGAATAGAAATACACTAGTAGAAGGGGAGCAATAATAGTCACTTACATCAATGGGTAGATCATCCAGACAGAAAATCAGTGAGAAAATATTAGCTTTAAATGACACATTAGACGAGATGGACTTAACGGATACTTACAAAACATTCTATCCCAAAGCAAAAGAAAACACATTCTTCTCCAGTGCACATGGAACATATGCCAAGATATATTATATGTTAAGCCACAAAACAAGTCTTAATAAATTTAAGAGGACTGGAATTATATCAAGCATCTTTTCCAACACACTGGTATGAAACTAGAAATTAATTCCACAAAGAAAACTGGAAATTTCATAAATATGTGAGATTAAGCAATACAGAACTGAACACCAAAGGTAAAAGAAGAAATCAAAATAAAAATTAAAAAATACCTTGAGACAAACAAAAATGTAAAGGTAGTACACCAAAGTTTATGGGATGCACCAAAAACAGTTCTCAGAGGAAAGTTCATAGCAATAAATGCCTATTTCAAGAACCAAAAAAATTCTTTAAAAACTTTACACCTTAAGGAACTAGAAAAATAACAAACAAATCCCAAAGTTAGTGGAAGGAAATAACAGAGATAAGAGCAAAAATAAATAAAAATAGAGACTAAAAGGACAGTGGAAAAGATCAATAAAAATAAGAGCTGGTTCTATGAAAAGGTAAACAGTTTTCAAACCTTAGGTTACATTCACCAAGAAAAAAAAAGAGTGAGAAATTCAAATAAATAAAATCAGAATGAAAGAGGAGATATTATAACACATGACACAGAAATACAAAGGATCATGAGACTACTATAAACAGTTATATGTTAGCAAATTTGACGACCTAGAAGAAATGGATAAATTCCTAGAAACATACAACTTAGCAAGACCAAATTAGGTTGAAATACAAAATCTATTTCTATTAGATCAATCACCCGTATGAAGATTGAATCAGTAATCAAAAATCTCCCAAGAAACAAAAGTCCAGGACCAGACAGTTTCACTGGCAAATTCTATCAAACTTTCAAAGAATCAACACCATTCCTTCTCAAACTCTTCCAGAAAATATGAGAGGAAGAACTCTTCCAAACTCATTTTATGAGGCCAGCATTACCCTAATATCTAAACTGACACAAGGAGAGAAAAATATAGGTCAGTATCCCTGATAGGAATAGATGCAAAAATCCTCACCAAAATATTAGCAAACCAAATTCAAAATACAGCAAAAGGATCTGCACCATGACCAAGTGGGATTTGTTTCAAGGATGCAAAAATGATTCAACATCTGCAAATCAGTCAATGTAGAATTAACAAAACGAAGGATAAAATTAATATGATCATCTCAATAAATGCAGAAAAACATTGACAAAGTTCAATATCCATTTATGATAAATATTCTCAACAAGCAGGTACAGAGGGAACAAACCTCAATATGATAAAGGCCACAGATGGCAAGGCTACAACTAATATATTGAATGGCAAAAAACTGAAAACTTTTCCTCTAAGATCGGAAACAGGACAAGGATGCCAACTCTCACTGTTTTCATGCAACATAATATTAGAAATCCTGGCCAGAGCAATTAGGCAAGAAAAAGGCATCCAAATTGGAAAGAAAAAAGTAAAACTGTCACTATTTGTAGATGGCATTATATTTAGAAAATCCTAAAGACTCCACCAAAAACTGTTAGAACTAATAGATTAATTTAGTAAAATAGCAAAGAACCTGTTCAAAATCAATACCTAAAATCTGTTGTGTTTATATACACTAATAATGAATAATCAGAAAAAGAAATTATGAAAACAACCCCATTTACAAATGCATCAGAAAGAATAAAATACCTAGAAATAAATCAACCAAGGAGATGAAAGACCTATGTACTGAACACTATAAGACATTAATGAAAGAAATTGAAGAAAATACAAATAAATGGAAAATCCATGCTCATGGATTGAAAATTTTAAACTGTTAAAATGTCTATACTACATAAAGCAATCTACATTTTCCACACACTCTCTATCAAAATCCTAATGGTATTTTCCACAGGAATAGAACAACAACAACAAATCCTAAAATTTGTATAGATTCACAAAAGACCTCAGATAGGTAAAGGAAACGTGAGAAAGAAAAACAAAGCTGGAGGTATCATGACCCCTGATTTCAAACTACATTACAAAGTTATAGTAATTAAAACAGTATGGTCTTGGCATAAAAACAGACCCATAGGCAAATGGAACAAAATAGAAATCCCCAAATTAATTCTTTGTATAAATGGTCAGTTAATTTATAACAAAGGAGTGAAGAATATATAATGGGGGAAAGGACAGACTCTTCAATAAATGGTATTGGGAAAATTGGACAGCCAAAAGGAAAAAGAATAAAACAGGACCA
Organism: Panthera tigris; assembly: GCF_018350195.1. Lineage (NCBI taxonomy): Eukaryota > Metazoa > Chordata > Mammalia > Carnivora > Felidae > Panthera > Panthera tigris. The sequence continues at coordinate 129,484,123 of NC_056663.1, forward strand.
TTATATAACACCATACACAGAAATTAACTAGAAATTAACTCAAAATGGATTAAAGACTTAAATGTAAGACCTAAAACTATAAAACTACTAGAAGAAAACAGAGGAGGTTACTTCTTGGCAAGGTCTTGGAAAGGATTTCTTGAATCGGAAACCAAAGCAAAAGCAACAAAAGCAAAGGCAAACAAGTCAGACTACATCAAAATAAAAAGCTTCTTAACAGCAAAGGAAATCATGAACAAAATTAATATGCAGCCTACTAAATGAGAGAAAATATTTACAAATCATATGTCTAACAAAGGACAAATATTCAAAATATATAAAAACCTCATACAATTCAATAGTAAAAAACAAAACAAAATCTGATTTAAAAATGGGCAGAAGATCTGAACAGACATTTATCTAAAGAAGATGTACAGATAGCTAACAGCTTAATGAAAATATGTTCTACGTAATTATCAGGGAAATGCATATCAAAACCACAATGAGATATCACATCACACATGTTAGAGTCTCTATTATCAAAATGACTAGAAACAACAAGTATTGACAAGGATAAGGAGAAAAGGGAACCCTTGTGCACTATTAGTGGGAGTGTAAATTGGTACAGCCGCTGTAGAAAAGATAGGAGGTTCCTCAAAAAATTAAAAATATTGCTATAACATGATCCAGCAATTCCACTTGTGGGTATTTATCTGAACAACACAAAACCACTAATTTTAAAAGATATATGTACCTCTAAGTTCACTGCAGCATTATTTCCAATAACCAAGATATGGAAACATCATGATATCAAATCTGTCACCAGAAAAAAATCGTCACAAGTAACAGACTAAAATGTTGAATTGGTAAAAAAGAGGAGATAAAGCAAGGGAAAGGATGATCCATTCCACTCTTCAAAGTTCAGTAAATGATCCTTCTTGTGTGAAATGGAAGGGTTTGACTAAATGTTCATCTGGGGAACTGATAGGACATTTTTAGAATTCTAGTGTTCTAGCTACTTCTTGCAACTCTTAGTTAAGTCCTTCAAGAAAGACACATGCTTGAGCTAATGTTTATGTATTTGAAATCAAAGAAGGAATAAAATACAATTCTGCTTAAAGATTTTATTCATGTCTGTGGACCATAATTGATTTAGAGTCCAATTATGTGGAACTTTGGGGAGCTTAAAAAGCCAAACTTTCTTTCCAAGCTGAGATAAGCAAAGGGACAATGGGAATGAAGACTGAGTAGAATATCTGATTGCAGCTAAAGGAAATTCTCTAGCCCCAGACTTCTAGCAAACACCTCCAGTTAAACATTATTCACCTAGTAAAGAAGACAAACTTTCTGGCTAGATTACCAGGCTATGGAACTGAACGCAAATAAGTTAAAAGCCAACCACATTTTTAAGCGAGCCGCATTACCAAAGTGACTATAAATCTCAACAAGAGTGTATTTCCATAATTAAACCTATATTCAGCTCACCCAACCCATTCAACAGAAGTAGATTGTTAAAGCTCTATAGTTCCATGGTAAGGCATTATTCTATGCCCACTCCCAAAATGCCCACAGTAGATATGGACAAAGAAGTTGTCACTCGGGGCGCCTGGGTGGCTCAGTCGGTTAAGCTGCCGACTTCAGCTCAGGTCATGATCTTGCAGTCCGTGGGTTCGAGCCCCGCGTCGGGCTCTGTGCTGACAGCTCAGAGCCTGGAGCCTGCTTCCGATTCTGTGTCTCCCTCTCTCTGACCCTCCCCTGTTCACGCTCTGTCTCTCCCTGTCTCAAAAATAAATAAAACGTTAAATATTAAAAAAAAAAAAAAAGTTGTCACTATCACCCCCTCCCCTAAACATGGAACTGTCAGATTTGTAGGACAAGGGATTTAGTCAACTACCAGAATTCAGAGTTTTCATTCTTATTTTCTAACAGAATATGAGACATGTTATGAATCAGTACCATTATGTTTTATTCCCCTCCTGCCTTTTTTTTTTTTTGATGGAGAGTTTTTATGTTAGCAGTCTTTCCTATTTTCTACTATCAGAGTTTTCAAACATTGGCAGAGATTCAAACATATCTTTGTAACTAGAGTATAAATTATTCACTGGACTCAACTTGTTAGAAAGGCCTACACTTAACACAGAAATCCTGAACTTGAATTTGCTTTAGTATCTGTATGAGTCCTCATCTCATTTTAATTTGGGTAAGTTGTAAATGTATTTCAGATAGGCATGTATGGGAAGAATGTGCATTTTTGTGCAAGGTAGATAAAATTATTGCCTTTAGTGATGTCAGTGATTGATATCCTGATATCCATTATATTCCTAAATGAGTGATAATATTTTTCTGCTTTCCAGTATTTTTTGTAGGAGTGGAATAATTCTGATCAATCTACTGGGGTCTCTGAGGGGAAAGTTTCTTCAATCTCAAGAATCAAATACCGTAACTGATTGTTCTTACTAGAATGTGGCTGTGCCTGGACATGTGGCTTGGAAACTCTGCTGCCATCTTGTTACTAGACTGAAGTTGATGCTATTACCAGCAACATGGTAGAATGTTGGAAAGCATTCAGGCAATGAATGACATTACTAACTACTGTGTGTAGAATGTATCCTACCTCAGACTACCGTCTGTGGACATTATTTGAACAGGCTCCAACTGAGATTTTCTGTGACCTGCAGATCAAAAAATTCTACACTATACAGTAGGTTATCAGGGGGAGTATTGTGCCCAAATTTCAAATACAGCCATAACCACCTATTACTGTCTATAAAAGTAATAATATTAATAATTAACCCTAGCCTAGCTCATTTTATTGTTTTCTTTTTTTCCTTGACTCTATAATTCTAAACTAGTAAACATATATTTATTAAAAATAATAAAGAAACATAATTTAGGGGCACTGGGGTGGCTCAGGTGGTTAAGCATCTGGTTCTTGATTTTAGCTCAGGTCATGATCTCACAGTTTGCAGGTTTAAGCCCCACATTGGGCTCTGTACCGGAAGTGTGGAGCCTGCTTAGAATTTTCTCCCTCTTTCTCTGCCCCTCCCCTGCTCTCTCTTCTCTCTCAAAATAAATAAACTTTAAAGAACAAGAAACATAATTTAAAATATAAGGTGTAAAGAAATAATAAGACTTTACAATTTTTTTTCTAGTTCTAAGAACTTAAAGTTGAACACAAAGCTTAAACAACAAGAACAAAAACAATGGACAGGATGATATTTTTTAAGTGGTATACTATTTCAGGAGCATGCTAGTTATACCGTTTGCTCCTCAAAAGAGATTTATAATCTCATTTGGAAACAAGAAAATTAAAGCTCAATAAAGTTAAAGGAAACACATTTCAAACCTTCCTTCCCGGACACGACACATTTTCTTGAAGAAAATGATTATATCCGAAAATAAAGAAAATGAAGCAACATAAATATAGTCCTGTGTTACACAAAATTGTAGCTATGATCACTACTTTTCTAATTTGACAATTTTATAAGACTTTATTTTACATTTTAGAAGATACTGTGAAGCTGTTAATTTAAACATAATCACTGAATCAACCAAACTCAGAACATTCTTCTGAGTACAAACAAAAGAAAACATGACAGGTTTGAGGCTTTGGGAAAGCATCTTTTGTATAATTGCTATCAAGCACTGAAGGCTTAAAAATATGCTAGAGAAAAAGACTGAAAGAAGATAGCAATTATTTTGTTCCACCTGCTGTTTCTGTCAAAGAAACATGCCTTATAAAACAATTTCAGACTATTGTCAAGCATATAATCTCTCATTAATTTATTACTTGAGAGATATTATATATTTTTTAATTTTTTTTTATTTTGAGACAGAGAAAGTTGGGGAGGGGCAGAGAGAGAGAGAGAGAGAGAGAGAGAGAATCCTAAGCAGGCTCCACATTGTCATCACAGAGCCTGATGAGGGGCTTGAACTCACAAACCATGAGATCATGACCTGAGCTGAAACCAAGAGTCAGACACTTAACTAACTGAGCCACCCAGGTGTCCTGAGAGATTATATTTTTAAATTAATTTTAGCAAAACCTCAAATTCTCTACTTTGGGGAGATACTACTTTTTTCTTCATTCAAATGGGTATGCTATTTTCCTTTAATAGTTTAAAATAAAATCATAACATACAATGATTTAAAATACAATAACATACAATGATCACTACAGTAGAAAATATTTTAAATGAATATATTTAGTAAATAAAAAGTGTTGGTTCCAAAGAAATTTAATTACCACTTACTTATTTTAAAACCATTTTCCATTGTATAAGTTGTTATTTTTCCCTGCATTTTTTTTCATGATGAGATTATTTAGCATCCAGTCAGATTTTTAAAATTATAATTTAAGATTACTCAGAGATTAGTGAAAGTCAATCCACATTTTTGCTATGTATTAAAAAAACTGACATATAGAGAAGTGTGGAAAATGTTGCATGAAGTAAGAATAATATGACTGCCATTAGGCAATGCAGTCATTTATTGTGATTGTATGTTCAAAAATAACCTGAGAAAGATTATAATTTACTGTCAAAGTATTAAAAAAAGAAAACACTTTCAAATTTTGATGATATTTTAATTCCAAATTTATACGTATTTAGTAATTAATAAAATACTATTGCGTAGTAACACCCAGTATTTACCAACTTCTTAGAATTTACACAAACTGTTACATATATTCATGGCAAAATGAGCCCTTGGATGTCAGTAGACATTACCAGTACTCACCGATAACCGCTTGTCTTATTCCCCTTGGTTAGGTGAAGCTTTGGGATTACTTCTGACTGGAGGTCTATGAACTGTAGTTAAGTTAAGTATGACTCTTCTACTTGAAGAACAAGTTTGAGCTCACCATGTATTCTCTTTTGCTGGGGTGGTAACCAAGAAGATGCAGCTACAAGATATGTGATGCCTTTGATACTCTAGGATTACTGAATGTCATTCATACATACTGAATGACTTTACAGAACAGAGCCCTGGCTAAGTAACCAACATGTAATAGAAGCAAGAAGTAAATATTTGTTAGTTTAAATGACCAGAATTTTATAGTAATCTGTTATTGACACATAATTAGCCTATCCTGTCTAACACAAATCTTTTGGAGAAACAATTTTCTACAGTATTAAGATATGGGAAAAGAAGTACACATTGACCAATTCATGTTATACTGTATCTAATAAAAGGCACCTGTTGCCATTCAACACACACAAAAAAGTATTTTTTTTATATCTGAAAGGATCTAACTATGCTGATGATAAATTTTAAGTCTAATGACTGTTATTTTTTTTTTAATTTTTTTTAACGTTTTATTTATTTTTGAGACAGAGAGAGACAGAGCATGAACAGGGGAGGGTCAGCGAGAGGGAGACACAGAATCCGAAACAGGCTCCAGGCTCTGAGCTGTCAGCACAGAGCCCGACGCGGGGCTCGAACTCACGGACCGCGAGATCATGACCTGAGCCGAAGTCGGCCGCCCAACCGACTGAGCCACCCAGGCGCCCCCTAATGACTGTTATTTTTTAGTGCAGGTGCAATTTATGATTAAATCAATATAATTAGAATTATTTGCATTTAAAGTATAAAGTAGATTTGTTTGGAAAGCTATTCTGAGAAGCATTATTCATATTTTAAAATATAATTATATTATATGTGATATTTATATGTAATATTTACACAGTGTACATCACATATAATAATATACATATGCATACATATACACATACATGTAACCTCCCAGAGGCCTTACCTACCCAAGTTTGCTGAATGAGGGTAAGAATAGAATACCTGCCGGCCACCGAACACCTATGTTGGAATACCAAAAAGGTGGGAAAGCTTGTTTCACACTTGCTCAACAGCTTTTAACACCAGTAGTTCAGAAAAATACAAAAACTTAAGAAATAATTTATTTTTATTCAGTCTAGTGCCAACAGTAGGAGACATGTCGAGGATTACCTCTGCTTCATTAAGGTAATACATAAATATCATAAACATTTTGACACTTCTTTTGTTTATTTTCCAAGATGGCCATACAAAAAAAAAAAATCTAAAAATATCATTTTCCTCAGTTTCTGTGGAGTTTCTGCAATTCTCACCTCTTAATTCAGTCCAAGGTAAACATGTGCTAACATGTGGGCCAGAACATAAACATACACATTTTAACTTATTAGATTACATGTACTAACATAAAAGTCTTTAAACACATCATTAATATCAAAATATGTTAGCAAAAGCAGAAAAATCGGTCTAGCTATATATTATACACTAACATTTAAAATCATAAAACTGAATTCATCATAATTAAACTAAAAAAATACTGATATGATTTTTTTCTTTTTTGTGTGTGTTCCTAATTTCATTTATTTATTCAAGTATAATTGATATACAGGCTCATTAAATTTCAAGTATGCAATATAATAATTCAAAATTTCTATAATTTCTCATATTTTGTGAATCTATAAAATAAACTTGGCTGCAATTATCTGTACAATAAACACTGACAGAATATATATTATACAACATACTATTTGTTCTTGTATATTTAGAGAGCACACTCACAATGTGTGACTGAAAAAAATGTATTTTGGTTAGAAATTCTTCTGAAAATATCACCCCTCTCTTTTTTTCCTCCTTAACTAAAGCACAGATCATCTCCAGGTCAAAGTAAGATTTGCACTATAAGTAACAGTTTATAAATAACAGTTTATGATTTGTTTTTATAACCTCTCTCTGCCTCTCTCTCTCTCTCTCTCTCCCTGTCTCCCCTCCCTCTCTCTCTCTCTCTCACTTTCTCTCTGGAAAATCATTTAATCCTCAGCACAACTCTATGAAGTATACACTATTAATAATCACCATTTAAAAATAAGAAAGCTGTGATATGAGAGGTTGAAACACCTTGCTCAAGGTCACACAGCAGGACATGGCAGAGCTGGGATTTGAACTCAGGCAGTTTGATTTCAGACACCGTGCAGCTATATTTGTCAAGCATATGTTACACTTACCAAACCAGCCATTGAAAAATAGCCATAATAATGTAAAACAAAAACATTTTGTTCACAGTTGCAATAAAGAAATCATTCATTTCTTTCATCCTGAATCAGTGTTCTCTGATGTTTCCTGGGAGTGACTTATCCACACATACAATCGTTTATACACAACTCCTAATACTTATAAAAACAAACCACTACTCACAGATTGCACACTTTCTTACAGGCTGTAAGGAAAGAAGAGAAACCCAAAGGAGACATGGCCAAAGAGCATCATTCAAGATATCAGGAATGTGACCTCAAAGCCACCTCCAGACAGCCTGTGGTTTAAAGGTATTAAACAATTTAGTGATCATAATGATATAGTCTTAAAAGTCAATTACACTTCTTGTGTGGTAATAAAACCATGCCCTCAGCAGTTCCCAAGGTGGCGGGACTGTTTCTTCCCCCTGGAAGGTTCCTGACTGTTTCATTCTTCCTACTCTCTCCTTTCCTCCTTTCTTCCTCTCATACTTCTCCATCTGTTTTTTCTAAGTATTATCTCTTCACTCACTGTCAGACCTGACAGTTGTCCCTTCACCATTCTGTAGCCAGCAAATCTGTCTCTAACAAGAAGCCTGAATCCCAGATAATGTACAGTCTGCTGTGGGATTTGAAACTCTTCTAGAACTATGTCAGAAGTCAGAGTAAATGATCCCCCTGGGGCCTAAGGAGCTTCACCATGAGCAGTGTAAGGACACATAAATATTAAAAGTAAGAGGCTTAATATCCCCTATTGGAAATAATAGAAGAGATTTCTCTTCTTCTGTTTTCTTAGAGTTTAGCAAACTTGTAATTGTAGATACTTTTTCCTGTTTCTGAAAAGTATATAAATCATTTCGAAAGCTAGATAGAACTTTTATCAGCTTTGAGACCCAGGGACTTCTTTCTCAGAAACGCAGAGCCATCTCTTTGAAATGTGAACATCAAGGGAGATAGCACCCTACTCACCAGTTTCCAAGGGACAGTAGTTGCCCAACTTTCTGAGCACCTTGCTCCAAGATGCAAAACTATCTCATGCCATAAAAGATATGAAAAATTTGTTTCTCCTCTAGATAAAGCCAATTGGCTTAGCCTGATTTTCACACCAATTACAAGGTAAATTCAGGATGAATTATGTGTGACAAATGGTGCTGTCAAGTTTTCTTTACTTGAGGACTAGATATCGTTTATTTTGAAAACACGTATGTAATGGCTTGTATCTACTTGACTGTAAAAAGGAATGAGATTTCTGCCTTTGCACTCCATTTGTGGGATTGCCAGTGATTTGCTTCACATTCTGGCTTAATGCTTACTCAATAATGAAAATGTTTTCTTTCACTGTTACCTTGTAGAGAGGATTTCTGAGTTGGGAAAATATTTTGTTTCTAATTATATTTTCCCAACAGCAGAGTGCATATGCCAAAGCCAGCAAGTTGTTTTGTGCACTCTCAGGAGTTCATTTATTGTTTACAAATACTGATGATCCAGATCATGGCTTAATTAATTTAAGTTTGAAGATAAATAGCAACTAGATAGATGAGATGTTATTACACATGTCATGTCACAAGCACAGCTATGTGGGCATACAAGGTTTATGTAGCATTCCATAGAAGTAAGCTCTGCCATACAGTTGGATTTTTCAGAGAAGTGAGGCTTAAAGTGTTTTATTTTTGAATGTTTATTTATTTTTTGAGAGAGAAAAATATTATTTTTTTGAGCAAGGTATGGGCAGAGAAAGAGGGGGACAACGAGAATACCAAGCAGGTTCCATGCTGTCAGTGCAGAGCCCGACATGGGGCCTGATCTCACAACGAGTGAGATCTTGACCTGAACCAAAATCAAGAGTCGGATGCTTAACTGACTGAGCCACTCAGGTGCCCCAAGGCTTAAAGTTTTAAGTTAAAATGTATCTATTTATGATTAGTATTAATAGTATTATTATTTTGCTGAGTACACTTTAAAAATTTATAAATAAAAAGTAGCAAGAGTTGAGTCTTTCTCTGCCCTTTTATAATTGCTGAATATAGTACATTACTTTAACACATACTCTATTATAAGTAAATATGGGTATACTAGACTACTGCCCCCAGAGACATTGACATCTTCCTGGATAAGGAAGGTTATAGTGTGTGTGTGTGTGTGTGTGTGTGTGTGTGTGTGTGTGTGTGTGTGTGTGTAGTTTATTTATTTTGAGAGAGACAGAGATAGCATGAGTGAGGGAGGAGCATAAAAAAAGGGAGAGAGAGAAAGGGAGCCGAGAGAAAGAGACAGAGAGAATCCCAAGCAGCACAGAGCCTGACATGGTGCTCAAACTCATTAAACTGTGAGCTATGAGATCATGACATGAGTCGAAACCAAGTTAGACACTTGCCAGATTTAGCGACCCAGGCAACCCTCTTTTGTTTTTTTTTTAAATCTACACAAGTTTACTGTTCATTTTTAGTAGTTAATAGGTTACTTGATAATCATTTAAGGATTGAACATCGTGTGTGTGTGTGTGTGTGTGTGTGTGTGTGTGAGAGAGAGAGAGAGAGAGAGAGAGAGAGAGAGAGAGAGAGATTAAATATAGATGTACTCTGATTGTTCAATAATGTATATATATACTGAACACTTTTGGTGCTTGCTGCCCATGCCTCTTCATTAGGTCCAGGTGGTATGAGTGTTAGCTGCAAAAGGTTCATAGCTGCTTCCTTCATTAGAGAATTTCCCTTTGCCTTTGGTCAATAACCGATGCATACAGGTATAAAAAAGAGGCTCACCTCTTTGCCTCAAGGTGGGACCAATGAGTACATGGTAAAAGTGATGTTATGGGTCTCCTGTCCCCATGGGATCAGGTTGAATACAGACTCCCGCAGATGCCCACATTCATGCTTAGAGACTTCCTCTGCCCTTTCTAATTTCCCTTACTTCCTTATGTTGAGGAAACATCATCAACAAACTATTGGAGGTAAATAATGAACAATTAAAGTTTTAGACACTTTCCTTTAATATTTTCTATTTGTATATGTATATTTATAAAAATATTCCCTACTAGAGTTTACTATATTGTGATTATATTATAAATTATGTATTCTATTTTCCACTTACTATTTCCATTGTCTATCTGCAATACAAAAAGAGAGTTTTGTTTGGCAAGTTTCTGGTAACATCATCCTTCTTAGCTTCTCTCTGCTTTGCATTTCCCTATGATCTTTACTATGCTGTACCTGTGACAATATTTATGTATGTACATGATTTATCTCTTTAGTTGTATTAGTACCCTAAGGCAGGAACTAAATGAATACTTTTTACATCCTTTAAAATGGTTAATAAAGTGCCCTGTACACATCAATTAAAAAAAAGTGGTCCAATCAAAATATGCTGAAATGATAGTATTAACGTTACAGTTTTGAATAAAAAAAGTTGATCTAAAAACACAATGACCAAAATGAAAATTACCAGTTATTTAATATCTGACATCATCTTGGAAGTGTTTTAATCTATTGAAAATAACTATTTTAATCAAGGTGTATTTAAGAACACATTTAATCTGACATGCCCTGTAAATGATTTTTACATCCTTTTGAAATCATTTTAAAAAATCAGATTCAGCATCTAATACTCTAATGCATTTAGACTATTACCTTTGTAAAATAATAGATTGGATTCTACAACACATCGAACACACAGCATAAAAATGAGCTTTTAAGGGGCTTCAAACTGTCAACTGCACAGTTTCAACCAGCCTACCTGGCAACTGGCTAGCATTTTAGGAAATGGCTCCTTATCTTAAAAACTTTTTATTTTGCCACAAATTGAGTTGTTCAAGGGTAATTCTCCATGGAAGGGTGCTTGGAGGAGAGAGCTAGAAAATAGATGGACAGTTTTCCAATAACAGAAGTGACAGCATATTTCTTCCGCCTCCATATAGGTGACAGTAGATATTTATTGTGACCACTATACCTAGAAAATCATTTGACCTCCTTTGTTTTTAATGACAAATACATTTCTCAAGAGTATTACTTCTAGAAGATCATGGCTCTTTTTATTAAAGAAAAAGTGATCCTTCAGGCAAGTTTACTTGGTTTGGCATTTTTAAATCTACCCAAATCACTTAAAACTGTAACCTATTTTCCTATCAACTATGTTGATGTAACTCCACTGGAACACACAAGCAATGATACATACTTCTCTCAGGTTAGTGTGTTTCTTATGTAGCACAATTGAGCCAAAATGACATAAAATTAAGTTTAGCACAGATCTCCAGTCTGAAAATGGTTTGTCTTGCATGATCCATAATATCAAGTCTTGTATGAGTAGGTAAAAAAAAATGTAGAAGTGGCCATTAAATAACTACAGGTAACAGTTACAAGTGCTTACAATGAACTACATACTCATTTAATCTTCAAAACTACCTAATGAAACAGTCACTACTGTCACCATTTCTACCTAGTGGCTGAAGAATCAGAGGCACCGAGAGGTAAAGTAACTTGTGCACAATTACAAGGACAAGGCGGAACCTCATACACACCAGTGCCACAGTTTGTGTTCTTAACCTTATGTACTGACTCTCATAAGACATGACAAGTGAGCTGGATGGTACATGCTCTAGACTTCACAGTTCCTAAAATCTGCTTGTTACCAACGCTACCATCTACCATTGAAGATCATGAAGTTCTCAGCTACTGGATTTCCTTTACTGATCACTCAATAACTACTAAAAGAAATGTATGCACTTCTGGGGTGCCTGGGTGGCTCATTCAGTTAAGCATCAGACTTCGGCTCAGGTCACGATCTCACCGTTCCTGAGTTCGAGTCCCATGTCAGACTCTGTGCTGACAGCACAGAACCTGGAGCCTGCTTCAGATTCTGTATCTCCCTCTCTCTCTCTGCTCCCCCCCACTTGCGCTCTCTCTCTCTCTCTCAAAAATAAACATTAAAAAAAAAAAAAGAAAAAAATGTATCCACTTCCAAGGGAATGTTAAATTTCTAACCCTGGCAAATCTGTAGTCAATTCTCTCCAGTGTTTCCATTCCCATGACGAAATTTGTGTTCTCTCTCTTGATCCATTCCCGGTTGTGTTTCTCTCTCAAATTTTCTATTTTAGCCCTAAAAAGACTATTCTACTGCAAATGAACTCCTCAACATCATAAACTGTTTGTGACAATACCCATTTCAGCATTTGACCTAAGTGAAATCTAACCCCCTCCCAAGCACTTGCATTCACCTGAGTTTTCTCAGTTGGAGGTATCTCTTTTTTCAGCACTTGATAGGGCACTCCGGTGCAACTTCCTGATTATTGCCCCTCCACAGTCTACAATATTTCTCTAATCTGTGAGGTTCATGTCACCCTCTACTCATCCTTGTTTCTATTAGCTGCCAACCTCCAGGTTACTGCCCTTCATTTACTGGAGGCTTTTGCATTTGACTTCAGCTTTTTCTCTCCACTACAGCCCTGCCATCATTTGAGTGACTTCAGTGTCTAAATGTATGATCTAAACAACAACTAAGTCACTAAGTTCCCTGATCTCTTTTTCTGCAATGAAATCTCTCCACTGTGGTGGGCAGAATTTTGGCTCCATGATCTGTGCCCATGGTGTCAAGACTACTAATATGCTATATCACATGGCAAAGGAATATTGCCAGTGCAATTAAAATTATCAATCTATTGGTTTTAAGATACAGAGATTATCCTGAATTACCTCACTAGGCTGATATAATCACATGGGCTCTGAAGAGCAGATCTTTTTCCCAGATAAAAGCAGAAATGGAGATGTGGCAGGAAGGGAAGTCAGATATCAACTATGGGTAAGAAAGACTCCATGCACCATCAGAGGCAGCGACTTTCAATGTGACAAGGAATGCAGGAAGCCTTAAGTTGCTGAGAATGGTTTCTGGCTGGCAGCCAGCAAGGAAATGGGAACCTCAGCCCTACAGCCACAAAGAAATGAATTCTGCCACCAACCTGAATGAGCTTGGGAATGGATTTACTCCTCTAATTCTCCCACCCTCAGAACCTTCAGATAAGAGGCCAGGCTGCTGACATCTTATTTTTGCCTTGTTAGACATATACCAGAGGAACCAGACAAACACCCATCCCAGACTTCTGACCTACAGAATTATGACAATAAATTTGTGTTATTTTAAGCTGCTGAGTTTGTGGTAATTCGTTACAGCAGCAGTAGAAACCATTGCTTTCTAAACAACTTGCCTCAGTGCCTTCAGAATGGTAATTGCCTCGTTCAGAAATGCTCTTCTCTCACCCCTGAGTTTCAACATGTTTCAATCCTCAGGATCTCTCCCTCCCCCAAGATTATTACTAAATGTCCCAAGGCTCAGAAAATACACAACAAACCTGATACTTACAAGTAGTTGCTTAATGTATTCCTTCCCTGTTATATTGTTAGTAGCCATAGTAGTGATTGCAGCCATACTAGATGTTACAACCTAACACAGTACTTAAACTTAATAGACATTCAATAAAGTTATGCTGGATTATAATTTAATAAAAAGATAAAAGAGATGGAAAAATAAGTTCACTGAACATGCACATGAATTTTGAAAGACTCATTTTTAATATAATAACTTAGCAAAGATCTACTTTGCCATAGCACTAAAATTCAGTAAAAGCATGTTACTTTATGCCAAAAATGTAATTAATGCTTCAGTTTCTGAGAAAACTTTGTAAATAGACATGTATCTATCACCCAAGTATATAAATTCCTAGGATTATTTTATTGTTATTATAATAATTAATGTAAACCACATGATAGTATAAAAAGATATGAAATACAGTGCTAGGGGTACTTGGGTACTAAGTCAGTTGAGCATCCGACTCTTAAATTTGGCTCAGGTCATGATCCAGGGTTGTGGGATCAAGCCTTGGGTGGAGCTCCACACTGAGCTTGGAGCCTGCTTAAGTCTCTCTCTCTCTCTGTCTGTCTCAGCCCTCTGCCCAGCTTGCACATGTGTATAGTGTACTCTCTTTCTCTCTCTCTAAACAAAACAAAACAAAACAAAACAAAACATGGTGCTAATAAATTCTATCAACAAAATTGCTTTTAGCAAAAAAAAGCTTTTTTTCTATCTGTATATGGTAAGAATTTATGCCATGTTTATGCTGTGTGAATACATTCCCAAATTAAAGTATAATTTATGATTGAAAGTTTAAAGGAAACACACTAATCACAAAATTATATCATTACATTAAGTTCTATTTTGAATTGCTTGCCATCTAGCTGGAAATTTGTAATTAAATGAGAAATCATCATGTTATTTCATTAGTAAATAATGAAATACATAGACAACACTGTATTCATTTCATATTTCTATTTATATTCATAACATTGCTATTTTTAAAGTCAATCTTGTGACTCCTTAAAGTTAATCTCAAAAATGAATGTTATAAATTAGTTATGTGCATAGAATCCACTGTAAACTGAGTTTTCATATATATATATATATATATATATACGTATGTATATATATATATATGTATATATATATATGTATGTATATATATATATATATATATAAAATCTCTGAACTCAATATTTATTTAATCTGAATTGGAAAATGAATTCCTATCTTTAAAATGGTAGTAATACACAAGTATCTTATATTCTTAGGCATTAGTTTTTGTTTTGCAACAACTAGAAAATAACATTAGAAATTCTGTACCTGAAATTAGCAATACTCATTCTTGACATTTGGATATGAGTAATAACTATAACACATTATCATTTCATCTTAGTCATACAAATACAACTAATAGCTAAACATCTGCTCATAAATACTGTATTGCTATGGGGAATAAAATAATTGGCAATTTTATATTTTAAATTTGACTTTGTGTCTTTAAAATAAGTTAAAATATTTCAAAAACTTTGAAAAAAGTGGTATAATTTAGTAATTCTCAACTGGTTCTGATCATTCAAATCATTGAAATTTTAAAGGTTCTTTATCGATTTTTATGTGGAGCTGAAATACCTCTATAGTAGAAATATTTTGGCTTTGGAACAAAGCAGGTATGCATTCTAATCCAGGTATTACCGCCTACTGCCTGGGTACTTGACCAAAATAGTGCACCTGATTGGACCTCAGTTTACTTATCTATAAAGTAAATACGACTTATTTTGAAAAACAAACAAACAAAAAACCCTGAAAGGATTTAAAAAGAAGTATGGAATGTTTCCAAGTATCTACCAAAATAGTTCTTTGTTTTGTTTTCTTCAGGTTTTTAAAGGTAATATACTAATACACTAACAACGTACAGCATATGAAAAAGCATATAAAAGTATCTATTTTCATTTCTGGGAAAAATCAGAAAATCAACCCAAATGATTATCCTAATTTCCTCTTTCATAAAGAACAAAAGAATACTGGAAGCCTAGGTGGCTCAGTCAGTTAAGCATCCAACTCTCAGTTTCAGTTCAGGTCACGATCTCACAGTTTGTGAGTTCAAGCCCTGTGTTGGGCTCTGGGCTAACTATGAGAAGCCTGCTTGGGATTCTCTTCTCTCTCTCTCTCTCTCTCTCTCTCTCTACTCCTCCCCTACTCATGCTGTCTCTCAAAATAAATAAATGAGCTTAAAAAAATTTATTTTAGGTCTTTCCTAAATGGCAGTTAATAAGGTATAAGAACTGACTTGTTTCTCCTCAGTTACCCTTTTATGGGAAAAAAAACAAAGAAATATCTCAACTAGGTGTCAGAGTTCTATATAGGCTCTGCTACTTACTGATTCTGTTATCTTGGATAAGTCATTTTTATTTTTTGCATCTACATTTTTACTCACTGTACTAACTGATCTCTAAGATTCTTTAATTGAATCATTCTGTGATTAAATTTAAAAGCAACATGAATGTTTTTTTAGTCTACTATATTAGGCACATTAAATGCAGTCTCCTAAAGTGTTTAATATGTATTCTAAAAGTGTTATTTATTCGGCTAGAAAATTCTTATAAAGTGCACAATATTTGAATTAAATTTGACTTTCATTTCCATGTAGCTAGTATATATAATTAGGAAAGAAAACACATTATAATTAAAACCTATTTTCAGGAAAAAGAATTTTCTTAAGTAAACTCTACCACCAACCCGGGGCTCAAACTCACAACACCCAGAAATCAAGAGTCCCGTGTTGTACTAACTGAGCCAGGAAGGCACCCAAAGAAAAATAATTTTATTGAAAGCCAGTAGTACGACTAAATCTATTACTCTTTTATACCTACCTGCTGTCCCTGCTACTCTTGAAGGTACAAGTTATGCACTGAAGTGGTATCACTATATCTCACTTGGATCTACTATCTCAGAATCCACAGATGCCTCTCAAATCATGTTTTCTTTCTTTGGCAGTATTATTATTATTATTATTATTATTATTATTATTATTATTATTTTATTCCATAGAAATTCTCAGGCACCAAAATCATATTCTAATACCTTAAGGGACAGAATATTTATTTTAGAAATTGAGATTCCTAATTAACGGTAGCTTGGCATTCTTTTAGTCTTAGTAATTTTTTTTAACATTTATTTATTTTTAAGGCACAAAGAGAGAAGGAGAATCCCAAACAGGCTCTGTGCTTTGAGTGCAAAGCCTGATGTGGAGCTTAAACTCACAAGCCATGAGATCATGACAGCCGAAATCAAGAGTCGGACACTCATCCAACTGAGACGCTCAGGCACTCCAAGAAATATTTTTTTAAGTGAGATTGATACAAAGCTACCTTTTTGAGTGTACTCAACAAGGGAATACATTTTCTGATATTTCTGGAATTGCATTTACTTAACAGCTTTAAATTCCATATTACTAAATTTCTATTTTATAAAGAACAAAAAAGCATATGCATAAAATTTCTGGATTTTTGTAATTTTCACTTGGACCAATCACAAACAATCACATGTGGGACACTCACATTTTAGAAAATTTTGGAGTTAACCTACAACCTTTCTCTAATTCTGCAAAATTCTGTTCCAGTTGGGATTCCTGTGACTAATAGGATAAAGGTATAACTGACTGCCAACTATTCTAAATGCTAAAGCAGTTTTAATAATCATACAAAATAAGGAACAAGGAAAAAAGATTAATAAACTTCATCAAAGGGGATTTTCTAGGTAAGTTACAATTTGTTTAGACTTAAGGGAAAGAAGTGATACAGGATAAAAGTGCTTGTCACTCTACCTAATATGAATTATTTTAAGAGATACAATATATCAGAATCTAGAAACCAAGTGAATATTGGATCCTTTATTTTAATCATCATGAGGAGTGCTATACTTATTTATTCCAAGAAAGTAGCAACAATGCCTGCTACCTTTATTAAACACTGCCAAGTTTTTCTTATACATTTAATCACTCCTCATCTTAAAACTGATGACAATTATTAATACACTATTTTGCACATGAAAGATTGGAAGGACTCTGAGATTACGGAATCCTTTAAAAAGTTACACTGCACATGAGGTGGGATTGGATAGCAGCCCATTTGTACAGTGTGCCTGGTTGCACACACCATTTCTACTATGGCTCAAAACTTTGTGACTCTGCTTTAAAATTCATCTAAAACCCATTTTAGAAAGAAGTCAGAAATAAGAAATATTAACTTATTTTATCATAAGTAAGAATATTAGTTAATGTTGTCCTTATTTTCCCATTTTAATAGGGCCAACAAAATTGGTATATATCATTTTATGGCTTATATAGCTAGTATGACTTATATGACTATATGGTTTTTAGATAAAACATAATCTGAAGAATAGCATTTATCAATTTTGGATGTTCCTATGGCATATTTTTCTTAATATCCTCAGAAGTTTTAATATTTCTCCATTAAGGATGAAATTTTGATCTTTTAAAATAGTCATCTTATTATGTATAACTAAAAACTATTTGGATTCAAGCATGTTCAGTACATTTCCCCTGATAGTTTATTATGAAAGATATAAAATATAAGTAAAAGATAAAATAATTATATATATATATATATATATATATATATATATATATATGTGTGTGTGTGTGTGTGTATCCAATTCTACAATTAAGATTCTGTTATATCTGCTGCCTCATACATAAATGCATATGTATACATTCATCTATCTCTCCCTATATTCAGCTATCAATCCATCTTTCCTCTGATACATTTCAAAGTATCAGTATATGTTATATATCAGTATACTGAACTATTAAACATTTCAGAATGCATACCATTAACCAGGGTTCATTATTTGCTTACAAGTTTTTTTAAAGTTTATTTATTTTGATGGGGGGAGGAGCAGAGAGAGGGAGAGAGAGAATCCCAAGCAGGCTCTATGTTGTTAGCACAGAGCACAATGCAGGGCTCAATCCCATGACTGTGAAATTATGACCTGAGCCAACACCAAGAGTTGTTTGCTTAACTGATTGAGCCACCCAAACACCTCCTGCTTACAATTTTTAAAGTAAAATTCACATACAATGAAATATATGTGTCTTAAGTTGTACCAAGAAAATACCTTTTTAACTTTTCATTAAAAATCAGGACAGCAAGAATTAACTGCTAAAATTATATCTTTGGCTTTTAAATACATTTAGAAGGGCAATTATATAAAGTTATAATGGGAATGTGTTGATCACAGAAAAAAGGCTAGCTAGTTGGGTAATAAAATTTATTAAATAATGTCAGAAGAAAAAAAAAACACAAACAATCCCACTAGCTATATGAATCATGGTCATAGTTAAAATAATGAAAAAAGTTATATAAGAATGATAATTTTTTTGAGCTCACAATAAAAATGTTGGAAGTACTATAGTACTGGTGGTGGTGGAGATGGTCGTGATGAAAAATAACACAATAATTTTCAGTGACTAACATGGTCTTTGCATGCATAATCTCATTTAATTTTAAATTTATGAAGTAGATACTATTCTTATCTACAGAGAGAAAGAAAAGTTACATGCTCTGGGTTACCCACTTTAGTCCCATCCAGAATTAGAACTCTTAATTTGGCACTAGGAAGAGTATTTCATTCACCTAATTATTTGTTGGCTTCTTTGGGAGGTTGTGCTAACAAGGTAGAAACAAGAAGGCAATGCTCTCCCAGGGATTCTTTATATTGGGATCAGTTTAGAA
This sequence comes from Panthera tigris, assembly GCF_018350195.1. Classification (NCBI taxonomy): domain Eukaryota; kingdom Metazoa; phylum Chordata; class Mammalia; order Carnivora; family Felidae; genus Panthera; species Panthera tigris. Next base: position 129,503,207 of record NC_056663.1, read on the forward strand.
TCCTACTATGACTCAACCAGTCTAACCATAACATTATTTCAGGAATAGGTTTTCATGGTCATTTGAAACTTTGAAAAAAAGGCCTAGTGTGTCTTTCATGATTTTGAGAGTCAAACTCACAGTAGAAGGATTGTACATACTGCCTTTTCTATTTTTCTAAAAATATGTACATAGCCAAAAATATAAGAAGGCAAATATATTCACATTTGTATGTATGTTTAATGCCTACACTAAGAACTCTCTAATATGGCTATTTGGTCTATAATCAAATTACTTAAGACTATATAATTACAGATGGTACCACATATTCAAAATGCCTAATTTGTGAAGTGCTATGAAGGATAAGACTTTATGGTTCCATACTAAATTGTATGCTACATAGAGAAAATATCCACTGTCAGTATATTTAAATGTTTATTGCTTCTTTTAATGCTCAGCTTTAATCTGAGTTAGTATTTCTTTTTTCAGTTATTCCTAGAGGGGAGTTGCAGACAATGATTTACATAAATATGGTTGACAGTGGCAATAACCTGCCACTAATTTAAGAATATCACTGTAAATTTCAGAAAGAGAACACTAGTGGCTTGACAGTAAACTATGCACTAGTCAACTGAAGGTTCAAACAAATTCAGGTAATGGCAGATCAGCTATTTGACTCTGTTCACAATTCTCTGACTTAGTTAAAAGTTCAGTGAACAAAATTGGTTTTGTTTAGATTATATAAATAAGTAGTATAGTTTCAAGTTACAAGTAACATTTGTCTTCTGGCATTTCTTTCACTGCTGAAAGAAATTTTCCTAGAGTCTTCTGTTTCAAAATAATTTGCCCAAATTGTGAAAAATAGATTTTGTCTTTAATGAACAAGAATATAATGCAATTTGGACAGTGAAAAAAAAACTACCATTATATTTTTTGTTACATATGAGTATAATTATGTTTTAAATTTTTTTAATAAAAATTTTAAATTTAAGACAATAAGGCTATTCTTCCAATAAGGACAGAAAAAGCAGATAGATAGTAAATATTTTTAGTTGTTTGTTTTTTTTTTTTATCTGGTTGTGGTGGATTAGAGGAGAAGTTGGCAAATTAGATTCTGGAAAGGGCCAGGTGGTGAGCATGTTAGGCTTTACAGGCTATAAAATCTTTGTCACAACTATCCAACTCAGCCTCAAGTCTGTCTTTGCAGCAGGAAAGGGGCCATAGACAATATGTAACAAATTTGCTATGGCTGTGCTCCAATAGAACTTTATTTATAAAAACAGGTGACAGGATATACTTGTCCTGTACAGGTCATAGTTCTTAAACTCCTGGATTAGACCAATGCTTCTATTAAGTAAAACTAGAAAAATCTAACCAAATAACAAATCTGTTTGGAGACCTCACAAGGCTACTGATGTAGCCTTTAAAACTCAATGACCTGAAAACTCAAGATTCCAGGAAGAAAAAAATAAAATAAAATAAAAACAAATAACAGAAGCCTGGAGAAGTTAAAAAAAGAAAACCTTGGGCCTCAAATGCTGTCACTTAGATGGAGTTTCCAAACTGGGGCTTTAATACCCAATCTAATTGCAGTTTCACAGACTCTTAACTATAGAGAACAAACTAATGGGTTACCAGTTGGTAGGTGATGGGCGGGGGCGGTGGGTAAAATTGGTGATGGAAGTAGAGTGTGCATGTGTTGTGATGGGCACTGATTGTTGTATGTAAGTGTTGAATCACTAAATTGCATACCTGAAACTAATTAGTATTACACTGTATGTTAACTAACTGGAATTTAAATAAAAACTTTAAAAAATTTAAAAAAATGCAGTTTCAACCTCTCCAAGAAAGGTGGCCTTAACCAATCAGTCAGGAAACTTCTTTCCATCAGTACCTATGAGTTTGTCACCTGGTTCACCATCCTCCATAGGAAGATGAGGTAATCTGCATGGTGAGTTGCCTTGCTTTTTACTCCAGCAAGCAGGCCTCTCTGAAACAATCCTTTTCTTTTGCTAATGACACTCTTGCCCTTCCCCTTTGTGTATAAAAACCTATTTTATATAGCTCTTCAGAGTGCCTCTCTACTTGCCAGATGTAGTGCTTCCCAATTTATGAATAATTTAATAAAGCCAATTACATCTTCAAATTTACTTGTTTGAATTTTTTTTATTTAACATAAGTAAATGTGACCTTTGGTGCCACTTTTATCCTTGGAGTCTGTAACAATTTAGTATATATTTGATTTCTGCCCTGGTTTCCTAGCACTCAGCTCTTAAAAACTTAAAATCTCCAAAGTGATAAGTATATTTTTGTATGGTAATGAAATGACTGTGGTTGGTGGCTTTCAGAGAGTCTTAGAATGAAGATTAGTTGCCCTGGAGCCAACCTTGTAACTGGAATTTTCAACCCAATCCCCCACCTTCAAAGAAGGAAACGTGGTTGGAAATTGACTTAATCACCAATGACCAATGCTTCAACCAATCACTCCTACTTAATAAATCCTCTAAAAAACACAGCTAAAGGGATTTGGAGAGTTTCTAGGTTGGTGAATACACAGAATGTTGGAAGGGTAGAACGCCTGGAGAGTTCCATACTCCTTCCCCCATACCTAGCCCAATGAATTTCTTTTGTCTGATTGCTCCTGACTTGTTTCCATTTATATGAACCAGGGATATTATAAATAAACTATTTTACTCAGTTCTGTAAGCCATTCTAGCAAATTAACAAAAGAGAAGAGGAAGCTATGGGAATTCCAATTTATAGCTAGTCAGTCAGAAGCATAGGTAACTATCTGGACTTTAGATTGACATATGAAATGTGGGCAGTCTTGTGAGACTGAGTCCTTAACTTGTGAGATCTGATGCTAACTCCAGGTAGATTTTGTCAGAATTAAATTGAACACTCAGTTGTCTGCAGAGAATTGGAGAATTAGTAGGTCTGAGGAAAACCCCCATACATTTGGTGCTATAAATACTGGGTGTGGTGGTAGTACAGACTTTGCCCTTTAAGTATCACTTGCCAATTTAAAACCAAAATCTAAAAAGTTTAGTAGAAAACAGTGTCTGAGAATGAGAGATCTTAAGTTATCACAGTGAGACTACATTTAGAGAACAATACTGGAATTCTGATTGCACAAGAAGAGGTCCCAAGGAAACTCTTGGCTTCCCTTCCATTGGTAACCTAAGTTCCCAATGACCCACATTCTTCTTGGAATCACTGCAGTCCCTGATTGCATTGAGATGAAGTACCTAGATCTTAACTTCTTGCAAAAGTTAATTCTTTCTGCAAAACGTTAACAAAATCCAAAGCTCCAACTACTCCTGTCATTTAATTAAACACTAACAAGTCTAGGGGTGCCTGGGTGGCTCAGGCAGTTAAGTGTCACACTTCGGCTCAGTTCATAATATCATGGCTTGTTGAATACGAGCCCAGCTTTGGGCTCTGTGCTGACAGCTCAGAGCCTGAAGCCTCTTTCAGATTCTGTTCCTATCTCTCTCTGACCCTCCCCTGCTCACAGTCTCTCTCTCTCTCTCAAATATAAATAGACATTAAAAAAACAGACAACAGAAAAACAAACACTAACAGTCTACCAGGAGAGAGAACCAAATAAGTAAATAATAGGGAAAAAGCCAGGTAATATAAACAGACCCAAAGGACATCAGATAAAGTCCTAAAACACATGAACTTTAACATAATTATAATTAATACGTTCAAGAAATTACATGGCAAGATGGACAATTTGAGTAAAAAATTAAAAATTACGATCAAAAGTCAAATGGACTGGAAGATATAATAACTGAAATTTAATATCACTAGATGAAATTTAATATCATTAGATTCAATAGAGCTGAAGAGAGGATTAGTAAAGTGAAATATGGGTCCGAAGAAAATATTTGGAATAAAACATGGGGAGGAAAAATAATGGCAATACAGATAAAAAGAATAAGAGACAAATGGAATATGGTGAAACATCAACATTTATGTAATTGGAATCCTAAATATAAGAGAGGACAGAGAGAGAGAGGGAGGAGATGGGCAGAAGCAATATTTAAAGAGATACTAAATAGGTGATGGGTATTAAGGGGGCACTTATGATGAGCATTGGGTGTTATATGTAAATGCCAAATCTCTAAATTCTACTCCTGAAACTATTAATACACTATACGTTAACTAACTGGAATTAAAAAAATTTCTTAATGCTTATTTATTTTTGGAACAGAGGGAGACAGAGCGTGAGTGAGGGAGGGGCAGAGAGAGAGGGAGACACAGAATCTGAAACAGTCTCCAGGCTCTGAGCTATCAGCACAGAGCCCAATGTGGTGCTCGAACCCACGAACCGTGAAATCATGACCTGAGCTGAAGTGGGACGCTTAACCAACTGAGCCACCCAGGCACCCCTAACTAACTAGAATTTAAAAAAAAAAAACTTGAAACAAACAAAAATATTAAAAGTAAATATATAAAAAATAAAGAGATACTAGATCAGAATGTTTTATATCTAGCCGTTGACTTGAATCATAAGAACGGACAGAAAAAAAATGAAAAATCCGTACAAAGGTATATCAAACTACTAAAAGCCTAAGTAAAAGAAACAGAAAATCTGAATAGACCAATTACTAGCAAAGAAACTGAAATGGTAATCAAAAAACTCCCAACAAACACAAGCTCAGTAACAAATGGATTTCTGAGAAAAGAAAAAAGAAAACCACAGACCTATATCCCTGATGAACACAGATGCAAAAATACTCAAAAAATTATTAGCACACCACATTCAAAAATACATTAAAAGGATCATTCTCCACAATTAAGTGGGATTTATTCTGAGGATGCAAGGAAAAACTAGCCAACTATATTCTGTTTACTAGGGACACATATGTGAAATAAGAATACAGAAATATTAAAAGTAAAGGAATGAAAAATACATACCAGGCAAATACCAACCAACAGAAACTCATATAGCAATATTAATATTAAACTAAACAGACCTAACATAGTTTTTATAGAGATAAAAAAAAATATATTATAATTATAAAAGGGTGAATATACCCAATAATATAGAAGAACACTGACAAAATAACAACAAAAAAGCAGTCCAAAAAGATTTCAGCATAACACCCTCAGAAACTTCTGTGATATGCAGTGGAAAACAAATTGTCGGGTATAAAAATATTTTATTTGGGGTCATTTAGCCATTCCAAGTCTAATTTTTTTAAAAAATATGCTGTGTTGGATAAGAATAATTTAAAATGTCTTAAAAATAAAGCCTCTCAATATCAACATGTCAAAGACCTAAGTATCTCTTTCTCTCTCTATAGAGATAAATGAAGTAAAGAGGTGGTCAAAACAATGTGAGAGTAATAGAGAATAAAATACAATGCAGTGAGTTCTTCTATACCTGGGGAGGCAGAATGCTAGTAAAGAAAAAGGCTAAGAATATTATATCTATGAATACTCTCTTAGAATATCTTGTCACATATGTTGTGAGGATGTTTATTCTTTCATGCCTTTGATTTTCATGAATTTAAAGTATATTATTTAAAAAATGTTTAAGTTTGCCAGATTATATAAAATTAAAAACGCCCCTGTTTGCACCCATGTTTAATTCTAATTGTCATTTAAATTTGTTTAAATTTAAATATATAAATGTTTACATATGTGTTTATCCAAGCTATATTGTGCCAACTCTCAAGTATTAAAGATATTCTTGATACTGTCCATACTAGGACCCAGGGAAACTCTAAACGGAAAACTATAAAGAAACAGCCTACATCATTAGGACCAATCTGATAACACAGCAGATTTTCTCAGAAAAACCTAAGTCAGACCAAATCAGATCAGAATTTTCTAGATCTGTTCATACTCATCTTTAGAGTGTCACAAATGCACTCCAAATACTAGAAAAAGAGAGAAATGTTTTGTCTTTATAGAATGAACCAGAAGAAACAAAGGTTGAAAAATAGAATGCTTTTGTTTTAAGGTGAATGAAAAGAGAATAAAAACTTTCCAAAGTTCTCTTTTTACTATGCATCAAAAGCCATGAAAACACTTGACTGTCACTGTTATGTTTTAGAGCACAACACAAAATGTGCTATAGAAATTTCTTCATAAAATGCATCTTTCTCCTAATCAAACCAGGACTCTTTAAAGAGCAGCTGATACGAGAATCTTATTATAAAACTTTATTATGATTAACTAATCATAACTAAGATAAGCAGAAAATCATTGTATTCTTTATTGAACCTGCTAGACCTGACATGAGAAACACAAAACTAAAATGCATATAGTTATATTGTCACAAATCACCAGGCAAGAGATCAAACATACTTTTTTTCTATAATGATATTAACACCATCTATAGGCACAGAACAGAATGTATGAAATTTCTTATTTTAAAATATAAGCAATTATCAGAATAATACAAGTTTAAATATTCAAATTTATCATTTGATAAGATTTCATCATAAATGTTCCTTTCTTTACTGCAATGAATCAAAATTTCTGAAGACAAAAATCAATCTCAATTTTATTCATCTTCTTTCCATCTGTACCATTCAGTAGAAATCTACGTGGTCTGCTCTGTATCCCTTCAAAATCTCTTTTTCTGGCAACACCACCATACTTAACCTTATACTTCCTAGTTTTATATGGCAATAGATTCCCAAAGAAGTTTAAGTTGGATGTGACTCCTTCACTTATAGAGATGTGACTAATATATTTCAGGCATGTAATAATGGATAAATGACCCTTGAGTAAATGAATAAATTGGAAACCTGTCTAGCAAGTACCTTCTATTAGAGAAAATATGTAGAAGCAACACATTGTTGAAAATTCATGATGCTACACAAATGTATATTAATGCATTTTTAGAAATGTAGCAATGCATATTTAGAAGCAAGCAATGCATATTTAGAGCGGAAAATACAAATATGTTAAAATGTTTAATATTAAATATTAAAAATATGTTAAAAATATAAGAAAAATCTAAAATAACCAAAAATATAAGAATTAGAATACAGCTTATAAAATGATATAAACTATAAACAAAGTAAGAATTTAAATATTTCAAGTAAATTCAAGTAATAAGGATTCTTATGTTATCACATAGCTTTTAAAAAATTATAGTCTCAGTTATTTCACTAGATTAACTACTTTCAAAATTAGTCCTTGCAAAATAATTAAATATTGTTAAGTAAATTATCTTCAGGAATTCATATAATCTGATTTCAATTTTATACCATAACACATTCCTAAGAGACCTCACACCCTTCCATGATTCAAACTGAACTAATTTTTTTGAATTACATATTTTCAAATAAATATAAAACCATACCACTCTGTACATTTTAAAATAAGGAAAAAATTATTTGTGCAAAATGGAGTATCAAAGATGCTTCAAGTTATATAAAATACAAAAGAGATACTATGGTGGCTAAATTTACTGGAAACTGAAAATTTATTAAAGTACTCCAAAATAGTATTCAAATGTATGAATTGATAAATTGTGCTAAATAGTAACATAAATTATTGACTGACAGAGGTATCTATCACAATTTTAATTTAATTTATCCTTTGTTTCTTTTAATTTTTGTTTTCTTAAAAATACTTTGCTGGCTTGCCTTTCTAAGATAAAAACAATAAATTCACATTGCAAGAGAAAATAACATCTGCATAGAAATGTGCAAAGGAAAGTCAACTATCTTCCTATACACACCTATTCCTTCTTAGACAACCTATAATTACAGTTTGATACATAGCCTTCTTCATATGCCTATGCTGTTGCAAAATATAAACATAAAAATATATACCATCATATAAAGTTATATAAATGTATAAAAATAAACTTATTAAAAATTCTATATGCATGACTTTGTGACTTGTTTTTAAGAGTAAATAATCTACTTTCAGTTTTAAAAAACACATAAAAATGCTTGCATAGTTCTGATAACTGGAAATGTAAAGATAATTTTTTTTAGAAATATGAATTTGTATTCCCTAAGAAATCTATTTTATAAAAACAAGTAGGTCATTTAGGAAGAAATATATAGCAGCTAAAATACTTGTAATGCATGCAAAGATCACTAAGTCTCTACCTTAGAAGTAATCACCCACATTTTTAATGAAAATGTGTTAATGAAATTAATAGATATGCTCCTTCAGTACTATTTCTATAATCACATGAAAACATTATAGAAAGGATGTTACAAAATCAGTAAATCTTGATTCTAGTATTAACATGTGGCAGTGCTATTTTACTGTGTGAGTTCCTGAAATAATTTTGAATTTAAGTTATTGGATTTACTTGTTTAGGAAGTAAATTTACTTACAATCTTATGACTCTTAATTTCCCTTATAAATTATTTCTAAAGGAAGAACATTTTGTACATAAACTTAGAAAAGAACTGTGAAAAGTCTGTGATTTTACTCAATAAATACAAATAAATTAGCATGCCGAAGTTTCGTAGATACTTGCAGAAGACTTGAGACTCCTGGGTCAGAAACACAGGGATGTTACTATTCAGGATACAGCAGGCAGCATGAGCTTAATGTTTTCATCAGCTCCCCTAATCCTGTGTTCCAATTACCACTGGGGACAATTAGAGGCAACCCTGGTGGATGTGGCACACACACCATATTACAGCTAAAGGACCCTCACCTTAGGAAACTACCATTTTTTAAGGTACTGCTAGCAAACTGTCCAAATTTTGTCCTAGAGACAAACATTATTATCTCTTATTTTCCTCTGTGGGTTTCTCATTAAATTTAACACATGTAGGTCAATTAGCATAATGGTTTTGCTGTTGGCTTAATAATGTTTAAAATAATTATGCAAAGTTAAGTATTTTAATATTTGATCTATGCACATTTAAATATCAATAACAATGAAGGCAAAAAAAAATCAAAATGTATCTAGTATACCTTATCTTGTAAAATCCAGAAATCAGGATTCAATTTTATAAGAATCAACAAGAACTTAATAACTACTTGTGGCATCCCCTCAGTTAAAATTAAAAAAAAATTAAGATATTTATTTAAATAATAAAATTGTTTCCTTTCTCTTTGCATATATGTATGCTCTCTTTATACACTGAAGAATATTCAGTAAGTCCCCCTTTATACATGGTCGTGCCAGGTCCTCTGTGAAATACAAAGGAAACAAATACATGGTCTTTAGTTGCACTGATCTTACCAACAACTAAATTATGAAGCAGGGATGCGGATGATTAAATGCATACAAGAGGCAATAAGAACATCATGGAAGGTTTATTAAGGAGGTGAAATTTAAGGTTAAGAATTTGTACAGGCAAAGTAAGGAAAGAAGGGCATGCCAAGCCTTAGGGAATAAAATGTACCAGAGTCTGCACTATGAAATCAGCATGGCATATCTAAAGAAAAATGAAAAGGGCACAGTGGCCACAGCAGAGAAGAGACATTAACTGGGAGATAATACTGGATAGTCACATTACAAGAATCTTAGAAAAAGGATGAGGAGTTAGATTTCATCCTTTATGAATAGGGGATTGCAGGAATATTTTGAAGAAAAATAGCATGATTAAATAGAAGAGACTGGATTACAGAAGAGAAAGAAAGATGATAGTTATTTTCTCTCTCTCTTTTACTGTGCAATAAATTACTAGTTTTCTCACATTTCTGATTTAATTCTTCATTCTGCAGATGAGGAAACAACTTGGGAAACATTAAATAACTTCCTCAAAGGCAACTCATATGCAAATGTCAGAGATGGGATTCTATCCAAAGTCTGTGTGACTTGCTAGCTTATGTCTCTAAGCATTGTGCAATACTGCTTCTTGGTTATATGACTACTGTAAAATTTCATATATTTAAGGCAATGCAAATTTTGACTAAAGCATTTCTTATAAAAAATGAAGAGTAAATGATGAGGTGGGAAAAAGGGATTTTAGAGTAAGGAAAGGATCTAGTAAAACATTGACTAAGAAAAAAGCTGTATCCGAGTGGGGCCCCATTTTAGCTTTGGTATTTAACCAAAATACCTATAGGTATGGAAATAACACATAGGTATTTGGGGACAGGAAATTTTAATACTAAGAAGCACCATTCATGAACATGCTGAGTGTGTAGACAGAGTGACATATGTAAGAAGAGAAATCAGCAGGTAAAGAGAGTGGCCCAGAGAGACAGTGCTTTCTTCCAATTCACCAATCCTCTCTACTCCATTTACTCCAAAATCAGGGAGTTTTGTTTTGTTTTGCTTTAAGAACCTTTCTTTTCTCATCCTAATCCTCATCCAAAATTTCTACAAGTTTGGAATCCAACATATCCTTCATTATCTTAACATGTTCCTTCCTTCTCTTTTTTCTTTCTTTTCTTTTCTTTTCTTTTCTTTTCTTTTCTTTCCTTTCCTTTCCTTTCCTTTCCTTTCCTTTCCTTTTCTTTCTTCTTTCCTTTCTTTCTTTTTAAATCAAAGGCTTCATTTTATTAATCTAATCCAACAAACTCTTTATCTCCTTACTTCTTCAATACATTTGACTATGACAACTCTTTCCTTTTTTGTTCAGGAATATCTTCTCTTTTTCCCATTCTTTTGACCCTTTATTTTCACCAAATCTATACCTTTTTGAGGGAAAGGGAGGAGATGTATGTAGCATAAGATATTGGCTAAAAGCATTAACTCTGAAGGTCAGAGTACCTTGGCTATTTAAAATTCTAGCTTTGGAGCACCTGGGTGGCTCAGTCGGTAAAGCCATCTGACTCTTGATCTCGGCTCAGGTCATGATCTCATTGTTTGTGAGTTCGAGCCCTGTGTTGGGCTCCTTGCTATCAGTGAGGGGCCTGCTTGGGATTCTGTTTGCCCCTGTCTATCTGCCCCTCCCCTGGTCTTTCTCTCACTCTCTCTCTCAAAATAAATAAACTTTAAAAAGATAATGTTCTAGCTTTGGGGCACTGTCAGTTAAGCATGGGATGCTTGATCTCGACGCAAGTCTTGATCTTAGGGTTGTGAGTTCAAGCCCCATGTTGGGCTCCCACTGGGCATGAAGCCTACTTTAAAAAAGAAAAAAAAAGAAAAAAAAAAAAAAGAAAAAAATCCTAGCTTTAAAATATCTAACCACTTTGGATCTTAATTTCCTTACCTATGAAGTACACATGATAATAAGAATACTATTATCATAGGGCTGTTAGGAAGATTAAATGGGATAGTATTTAGAAATGATTACAACAATGTCTGGCACACTATAAGCACTATATAAATGTTAGTTCATTTTTTGATAACTCCGCTTCTTTCCATAACTTACCTTTGTTTTCTTCTTCAGACCCACTTGTTTCTACTCTTCTTTCTTAACTTTCCCTAACACTGCCCATTTCATAATCAGAGTGATACTGAATTACATCAACAGTTAAGCATGCCAAAGCAAACAAATTCACAAAAATGTAACATTAAGCACGGCCTTTTATTCTAGCTCTTCTGTGTTGATGACTTATTTATAAGACATATGAATATGCCACTTGGACAAGCCACTGCTACCTCAAACCCAACATAAACAAAATCAAGCTCATGATATTGTCTCCAGAACTAAAATTTTGAACTTCTTTCTTAATGTTGGGCTGCACCATTCTTTCCACATCTCAGGTTTATAGTATCAGAACAATGTCTGATGTGTTTTCTCCTTAATCCCTATGCAAAATCATTCATTATTCCCTTCATTTCACTTTTGATACAGCTTCCAGTTCCCTCTCTTTTCCTGGGTACCTGTTGACACTGCTTCAGGCCACACTCTTACTACCTCACACCTGGATCAGTGTAAGCTGATCTCCATTCCCCTCCCCCTCCCCCCAGCAATCTTTACTCCAGTAAATCCTGCATATTGACATCAGATTCATTTATGAACAGAACTGTTTTTATAAAATGCTTCTGCACAAAAAAATTAGCATAGAATTAACTTAAGCTGTTGGCCATTTTAACAGTGAAACCACACTGGAAGCATTGCCCCTTACTTATTACCAATAGAAAACTGTCGGGGCTTCTTACTACATGCACAGGTGAATGTGTAAGAACAAGCAGCTAGTTTCTGTTTTTTGATCAATATTGTAACTCTGTGTCACTCTCTTGGCGGTCCTCTATGTACTAGTATGACAGACAAAGTCCTCAGGTTCCCTGTAGAAAATCTGCTTTTATTGGGGATGTTGGCCGGTATATTAGTTTTCTAGAGCTCCTATAACAAAATGGTAGTTTAAATTCATTTTCTCAGCCTGGAGGCCTGAAGACCAACATTAAGGTATTGAGAAATTCAATTTTCACTGAGACCTGTCTCTTTGGTTTTCAAATGACCGTCTTCCTTCCCTTTGTATGTTCACAGAGCTCTCTCTCTCTATGCTGGTGTGTGCCCCCAATTTCCTCCATGTTGGTGCATCTCTGGCATCTCTCTCTCTCTCTCTCTTTCTTAGTATAAGGACACCAGTCATATTGGATTAATGCCTCATCCTTATGACCTCATTTAATCTTAATAACTCCTGTAAGGTCCTATCTCCAAATATAGTCATATTAGGGGGTAGAGCTTCAATGTATGAATTTGGGAGGATCTATCTCTTGCACTGTGCCCCACACCAATAGAAACTTCAGGCTTTAAACTCTACTTTATTTTCTGAATATAAGAATTTTGCATATCTCTTTCTTGGAAGGAAATATTGTTTTACCTCTTCCCTTCCATCTTTCCTTCCTTCCTCCTTTCATGCTTTCTTTTTGTGGCTTCAGAGAATGTCACTCAATGAATATTTGTGGAAAAACTTAACAGAAGACTGTGAGTCTATGTATAAATTGAATCATATAAGCTATATTAAAGGGTCTATTAAATAAATGCCACATAATGACCTAATATTAAATGTAAAAATAAATTAGAAAGCTCAAGCAGTCAATTAAAAAAAAGAAATCATCTTAATAAATGAAGGTAAAATGAAAAATATACAAAATATCTTATTTTAGGGGCACCTGGGTGGCTCAGTCTGTTAAACGTCTGACTTTGGCTCAGGTCATAATCTCACAGTTCTTGAGTTCGAGTCCTGGGTAGGGGTCTGTGCTGACAGCTCAGAGCATGGAGCCTGCTTTGGATTCTGTGTCTCCCTCTCTCTCTGCCCCACCCGTTTGTGCTCTCAAAAATGAATAAATGTTAAAAAAAATTTTAATGAAAAAATTAAAAATATCTTATTTTAAAAGTGGTTTACTACGTTTAACTCTCTCCATTTAGATTCTAAAAACAGGCATGACAAGGTCTTTTTTTTAATCAAAATAACACTATCACACACCAAATAACATTGGTTATTACTTACTGATTCATAAGAAGATATTTTAAAATTGTATTTCTTATTCCCTTGAATTTCTCTATGTCACTGCCTAAACTCTTAGGACAAATGACTTGAGTGTATTTGAACTTGTCCTAACCAAGTATAAACTAAACTATATCTAGATTTCCTTTTTAATTTTCCTACGCCTCACCTACAATCAATGCTAGTTTTAAAGAAATGTTTTTGGGGTGCCTGGGTGGCTCAGTCAGTTAAGCGTCCCACTTTGGCTCGAGTCACAATCTCATGGTTCGTGAGTTTGAGCCCCACGTTGGGTTCTGTGCTGACAGCTCAGAGCCTGGAACCTGCTTCGGATTCTGTGTCTCCCTCTCTCTCTCCCCTTCCCCTGCTTGCACTCTCTCTCTCTTTCTCAAAAATAAATAAACACTAAAAAAATTAAAGAAAAAAAAGGAATATTTCATATACATTTGGGACTTATCAATATTATTTTTTTAATTATTAAAAATGAATTGCATTTTTCACAATGATTTATTATTACCGAATATTCACTACATTTCATTCATAGTACCTTTTACACAACATATTTTTGGGAAAAAAAAAGCTCTGACAATTTGTGTTCCAACATTTTATGTTTTAATTTTCAGGGCAGAGTATAAAGAACATTTCTAAAAATTTTAAGTGGTAACAGCTATTAAATTGATCAATATAGCTCTTTGGTGTCTATAAGGCCCTGTTAAAAATGATCAACATGGTCATATGTAACTACCTGAGGGAGATTAAAAAAAAGTACAGAATCAATAGAATTATTAACCTTTTAACACAAACAGAAATGTTAGGCAGCTATTAGACATGTGCAAGGAGGGTTAGGGCAGGTGCTGGACACAGCCCCAGAGCCACCCAATGGTTAACAGCCATACCTTTAGAGCCACCACTGAATAACAGAATAGGAAAGGCCTGGCCACAGAGCCTGCTCTAACACCACAGGGGGACTTCTAAGAGCCGAACATGTGCACAAGGGGTGCAACTTTCCCCTAACTACTTTTAAGGCCATAAGAAAAGCTCATTAGACACTCATAAATATACAATACATAAATAATTATAACAGAATACATCATGGTTAGGCACATGCACAGAGGCCAAAATGTTATATAACCACCAGCTGTCAATCAAAAATGTCCATCAAAGCCAAATTTACATATGCAGAAAACAGGCTTAAAAAGATGTAGCCTGAGCTTCTCTGTGCCATTGCTGCTCTTGCTTGACAGTGGCGCACTTTCACTCTTGAAAGTATACTATACTTATTTACTCAATAAACTCTCTCCATCCTGGTCTCTGGTCTCCTATTCTTTGGTACATCTGGGACAAGAACCGCATGACCGGGTAACAGGAATAGAGTCAGGACTCCTGTCCATGTCAGACTCTCAGTAATGGTGCCTGCTGAGGGTAGTCAACCTGATTCACTCAGTACATAGTTAGTAAAAGCTTCACCGAAGTTTATAATCAGGAAAATAGCTAACTACAATAAATAGCCACAGAAATGGTGAATTTTTGAGAAAAATAATTATCATTGTAATAAGTGAAGATAAATTCTCTTAATTAAAGCTAAATACTTATTATCTCATAAACAGGAATTCAATTTGGGAGAGAAGCATGATGAGCTGAGAAAACATGGATATACCATGGAAAAATACTATGGAAAAACACCATTTGTCTTCGGCTGTAATTAAAAATGAAAATGATGTGGTGGGGTGAGGGTGGAGGTAGAGACTACTAGGAAATTATAAATCCTGTGTGAAGAGATGTTTTATGAGATTTAAAGTAAAGCCCAGGTTACTTCTGCGCTGTCTGGCCACACAAACCAAAAATTCTCTTAAAATATTAAAAAAAAGAAAAAGAAAAGAAAAAAAGTATATATACATACATATATACATACATATATATGGATATATATATGTTATATAACCACCAGCTGTCAATAAAAAATGTCCATTATATATATATATATATATATATATATATGTATACACACACACATATATGAAATGTCCTATCCCTAATACAAAAGACAGAGAGAGGTGGGTAATCTACTCCTTGTTTTCCAACCAATAGGAAGAAATATCAGTGCACAGGAAGCAAAGGTGAAAGCCAGGGCCAAAATCCACGGAGGAATAGTAAATTAACAGAATCTAGTGAAGAAAAGGAGGTAAGAGATAACAATAAGATTCTAATAAATGACTCAAGTAAAGATTGCAAATGTAGACATATGCCCTGGTGTGCATTTTTAGAGCATTGCACAATTTTCTGCAATGTTGGATGACTAATACAGTCAAATCTAATCTGACAGGAAGGAAGTAAATACATGACAAATAACTATTTTAAGGTGTTTGCTTTTTGGGTCTATTTTTACACTTGATCTTAGCCAAAAGGCCGAGAAGCGATTTTTTGGATCTATTTTTAAGAGCCTTTTGCATCCTACATCCCAACCCCAACACATTCTATTACATGCACTCAACAATTCCCAACACATACAGACACTGTGTGCATACACACACATGTGTGGGTAACCACCTCCACACACACCCCCACATACCCCCCCATATACCAGCATCCTAGTATTTCTTCCATTCCTTAATATTGTAATATTCTCAAATCAACACTTGAATTGTAGACTATCTTTCAACAATAAATTATTATAGTTTGCTGTATGCACAAAGAGGTAGGTGTTATCTGCAGGGTTTTTGCTCCCAAAATCAATGCCAGCAGTTTCTTGGCCTGTGGTCTACACAGTTATAAGCATCCCCAGCAATATTAAGTGTTTTTTTGACCACTATCCATTACCAAAAACTTGTTTCCTTTTCTGATGGTTTCTTAAGGGGAAAATACATACATACATATAATACTTTGGTAGGTACAAAGCAATTTGCCAGTAAAAATGAATAGTCTTAGATGTCATCTTAGTACAGAGAAATGTCCAGAAGAAACAATTCAAGAATACATACATGTTGCAATTGTTTTTTCTCCAGTGGCAATTAAATTTGACAAAGCTCCAGCCAAGGAAATTTCTCAAGTTGTTAATTTTTTTTTCAAGAATGGGTAGTGAATGAGGGAGCCTTATAATATTAGAAAATCAGCCTTAGGTTTCAAAACAGCCGTAGGCTGCAACAAAGGCATACTGGGACATAGAACTTTCAGTAGATAGAGAATTCATCCACACCTTATCTATAACCATGTGTCCAAATCATGCTAGATATTCAGAGTTAAATGAAAGAAAACAACATGCTAACTGAAAAGTTTTTGCAAAGCCCTAAATAAGAAATAAATATCATAACATAATTAATACAGCACTGCATTTTGGGGTGACTGTGTGGCTCAGTCAGTTAAGCAACCCATTTTGACTCAGATCACAATCTCACGGTTCGTGAGTTCCAGCCCCACATCGAGTTCTGTGTTGACACCTCAGAGCCTGGATCCTGCTTCGGATTCTGTGTCTCCCTCTCTCTCTGCCTCTCCCCTGCTCTCTCACAAAATAAAATATTAAAAAACATTAAACTGCATTATAATTAAAATTCATCCTAGATTATACTACAACATATTTTAAATCATATGTGGTAAATCTACACAAAGTGCCACCTTGAGGGAAAGCAGAATTGTTCGGGGAAGACAAAGACGGAATTGTATGCTTGCTGAAACAGAAGCTTAGAAAATTACTTCTATAACTGAATTTCTTGCAAAAAAATCATTTAAAAACAGACTTATGGGGGCCCAGGTGGTTCAGCTAGTTAAGCATCTGACTCTTGATTTTGGTTCAAGTCATGATCTCACGGTTGGTGAGTTCGAGCCCCACATTGGACTCTGCGCTAATAGTGTGGCGCTTGCTTGGAATTCTCTCTCTCATTCCTTCCCTCTCTGCTTCTTCCCTGCTTATATGCATGCGCTCTCACTCTCTCTCTCTCTCAAAAAATAAAAACTAAAAAAAATTTAAAAAATAATAAAAACAGACTTATAGGGATACCTGGGTGGCTCAGTTGGTTGAGCGTTTGACTTCAGTTCAGGTCATGATCTTGAGGTCTGTGAGTTTGAGCCCCATGTCAGGCTCTGTGCTGACCACTCAGAGCCTGGAGCTTGCTTCATATCCTGTGTCTCCCTGTCTTTCTGCCCTTTTCCTGTTGGGCTCTGTGCTGACTGCTCAGAGCCTGGAGCCTGCTTCATATTCTGTGTCTCCCTCTCTCTCTGTCCTTTTCCCACTTGCCCTCTCTCTCTCAAAAGTAAATAAACATTAAAAAAATAATAATAAACCAGACTTATATTTCAGCATTTATAAATATTTATTAAAAACATTTTTTTATTTTGTTTTCATTTTATTTTTTAAAAGTTTATTTATTTTGAGAAAGAGAGAGAGAGAGAAAGCACACGGGGGAGGGGCATAAAGAGAGAAGATGAGAGAGAGAATCTCAAGTAGATTCTATGCTGTCAGGACAGAATCCTATGGTGGGGCTTGATCCCAGGAACCGGGAGATCATGACCTGAGCTGAAATCAGGAGTCAGATGCTAACCTACTGAGCCATATAGGTGCCCCTAAAATTTATTATTTTAAAATCAAGAAATAGGTACTATATTTGGACATATTATTCACTGACATCTATTAAAAATTTACTATAAAATCATGCAATTTGATCAGAGATTTAGAAAGGTGAACAAGCAGTATTTAGGAAATCTGACCACCAAAGAATCTCTGCAACAAACCTGGGGCTCAAGGACTGTGCTTCACCTCTGGAGCATGTAAGAAATAGAAATACCAAAATCAAGGGCCCATTCTAGAAGAAATAAGTCTCATGAATGTGCTATTGAGCTGGGAATCAAATCGCAATCTGTTTAACAAATTTAGAATTAGTACTAGAATAAGCTGTTTTTGTTTTTACTTTTTAAAGGAGGTGGGGAAGAAGAGAGAGAAGGGAACTAACATTTAAATTCTCTCCATTGCCAGACACAATTTAAATCTAACCTTCACAATAAAATTTATAATAATTTTTATCCTCTTATTATATGTGAGGAAACCAAAAGCTCATTGAAGCAACTGAATAAAATAGAACAAAATAATATTTTTAAATTATTGTAAATCTAAGACTTGAATTCAGGTTCGCTTAATGGCAAATGCATGATCTTTATTTCACTATTGGTCCTCAGACTTTGTAATGATAACAAAATAGTAACTAATATATACTGGGCATTTGCTCTGTGTCCTATACTGTTCCATGCATTTTAAGCATATTAACACATGTAATATTCTCAACAAACCTAAGTGATATGTTAATGTTATTATCCCCAGAGTTTAACTGGCCTGGAGTCATTCAGTTAGTAAGTAAAGGTATGGGATTTAGACTATATGTTCTGGCTCCTAAAAGTAATGCTCTTAACTACACAATGCCTCCTCACTATACTTTAATCACCTCTTTTTGAAGTAGTATGGAATGATAGGCTCAGGCCAGAACCCAAATCTGGCCTTCTGCCTATTTCTCTAAATAAAGTTGTACAGGACTCCAGCTATGCTCATTTGTTTATGCTACATGGCTGCTTTCTTATTACTTATAACTAGTTGAGTTGCAATGCAGACTTTATGGCCAGGACTTTACAGAAAAAAAGTTACCTTACCTCTAATGAAGACCATGGATAACAAAACAATTTACATATTTTTGAGGAAAGTGAATCAAATCTTTCTTGATAATTCATTATTCTTTTTAAACTTCTATCTCCTCATACTTACAGAAGCTGTCTAATCAAAGAGAATAAGACAAATAGATCTACTTTTTTTCTCACTTATTTGTTATAAATATAATTAGAGTCATTTTGATTTTATTAATAGCTACTCCTCTAAAACACAACAAAAAATAAACTATTTAAAACTATAATATTTGCAAGAGTAGATATCTGTATTTCTATTAGTAAATTTACACTAAAATAATGGCGATAGTTTTTCAGGTTTCTATTTTCATTAAGGTTAAAATGAAATAATTAAGAAATAACTGCCCTCCATCTAAATGAGTCACTAGAGGCTAAAACACTTTTTGCTCATCTGTAAACATGTGAATACTTTAAGGTTTATATTTCTTCCAAGCAATTGCATTATGTTTCTAAATGTGTAACGCCATCTTTTATACACTCAGTGATTAAGAACAGGCATTTTCACTGTAATTAAATATGCCTTTGTTTCTGATTTTCAAACAAAAACAAAACACAATTTCAGTAAAAATGTGTCTCAGAGGAACACAATCGCAGGCTTTCCACAGGACCATTTGCTTAAGCGGCTCTCTGTTCTCTCTCTCCCTCCCCCACCAGAAGTGTTGAAAGCTCAGAGTATCCCCTGGAGGTTCTGCAGGGTGCCATCTGCTGTGTGTCTGTTATGTTGCAGCCTGAAATTCTTGATGCCAGATTTAGCCCATTAAATTACACAATAGTATGTGAGTTGTATTACAACTGAGACATTAATGCTGGATTCATGAAGAAAAGGGAGAGACATGCATAGCAAAACCATATTAGTGGTTATTTGATTAATTACTGAATGTGATTATAACAGGTTCAATGAGGGTGGTGTTCATTGTTTACATTACAGGCTACAGTCTTTTTGGACTCTTTTCATTTTTAAATAAGCAATAAAATAATACACAAGACCAGCAGACGATATAAGTACACATACCAGGAAAGAATTACCTGGCTGATAGGCATAGGCTTTCTTACCTTGATCCCGCTTCATTTTTATTTTGACATCAAATAAATATCACAAGATACATTGATGGCAAAGAAATAGCCAACATATTTCTGCAATTTTAGCAGGCAGGGGTAGTGTTGTAGGGGATGGGATTGGTGGACAGGAAGCCATTCAGTGTATGAATAATTTGGAGAGAGGAGAAAGACAAAGCACTAGCAGAGGAGGGGTAGCAGAGACACAGGGAGATACAGAATCTGAAGCAGCCTCTGGGGTCTGAGCTGTCAGCACAGAGCCTGACGTGGCGCTCGAACTCATGAACCATGAGATCATGACCTGAGCCGAGGTCGGACACTTAACCAAGTAAGCCACCCAGGCACCCCAGAAAGACTGAGTTTTTTAACACAACATTAAACACATATAAGAAAATATTATATGTATGTAATAATTTTGAAGAAATATATATACAGAAATGTACTGCTAATACAATAAATGTTATCTACAAAGTCCTCTGCCGGCTTCTCCTTAACTGTACGTGCTTACCTCTCTTCCTACCCATTATCTCTACATAGGTAATCTTATCTTGAACATTATGTTTAACTTCTTATATTTCTTCTCATGGTTTTAGTGTATATTAGTATATTAGTACTATTAGTGTATTAGTATATACTATATATGTACAGACACACTAGTGTGTATATATGCATATATATATTCTTTAATGATATTTAACTTTGTTCATTTTTTAACTCTTCTATATGAATTTATCTATGACTTGGTTTTTGTACTCAAAATACTCTTTGTGGGACATAATAATACATAAACATAAACCATTCTATCATATGAATATATTATACCCAGAGGGAGAATAATGTGGTACAAGCGGTTTGGAAAAACCATATCATTGAGTAATTTTGAATATGTACTTAGTAATTCCATTTCTGGAAGAGACCGGATATTTAGGAAGAGACTAGTGTCTTGCCCAGAGTCACATGTACCTAGTGCGAACTGATACTCAAATTTGAGAAGTCTATTCCAGTATGGCCTAGTAAATTGCAATCACTATGCTCGATTGCCTTTGCAGTATAATAATCTTAATATAAATAACATTTTTCAAAAGAAAAATAACACCTCAATATGGAGGATATTCATGTAAAATGAATTTGCTTATCGTTCTTAAGTAGCCTAATAAAATTATAATATCCTTCCAAAACTAAACATGTCTTACTTTAAGATAAATTTTGAAAATTATTTCAGGACATGTATTATTCATTTTCATATCCTCAAACACAGAGAGTAACACCTTATAAATAAATGAACCAATAATTTAACAACTGAGAACCTGGTGGAAATGGTTACTATTTCTATTCTAGGCTGTTTATTTATTTATTTATTTACTTATTTATTTATAATGTTTATTAATTTTTGAGAGAGAGAGAGAGAGTGAACAGGGGAGGAGCAGAGAGAGAGAGGGAGACAGAATCTGAAGCAGGCTCCAGGCTCTGAGCTGTCAGCAGAGCCCGACGCAGGGCTGGAACCCACAAGCCATGAGATCATGACCTGAATTGAAGTGGGAAGCTTAACCAACTAAGCCACCCAGGTGCCCCTAGGCTGTTGTTTTATAAATGAACACTTCTACTAGGTCATTTTACATACTGAAATTCCTAGTGCTTAGGTAAGTTACTTTTGGAATTAATGGATTTCCAAAATCCATTGATTGTTATCTTTTCTTTTCTTTTCTTGTCATACTTACTTTACAGCACCATCCCACAACTTGCCATTCTTGAAGCCATGTTCTCTCTTGACTTCTTGACATTAAAACTTAGTATTCTTCCCTTATCAGACACTCTTTTTCTTGATTTTCCATCATTAAATACTGGAACATCTCGCTCTGGTTTTAGGTACAAGTTCTCTCTTCCGTAGCTTTAAACGGAATCTACATAATCTTGAATGCTCTATCTATATTTCTAGCCCTAATCTTTCTGGGTTCGTAGACATATTAATTTGAATTTCTACTTGCTACAGTCCCTATATTTCTAATTTTTTTTTTCAACGTTTTTTATTTATTTTTGGGACAGAGAGAGACAGAGCATGAACGGGGGAGGGGCAGAGAGAGAGGGAGACACAGAATCGGAAACAGGCTCCAGGCTCCGAGCCATCAGCCCAGAGCCTGACGCGGGGCTCGAACTCACGGACCGGACCGCGAGATCGTGACCTGGCTGAAGTCGGACGCTTAACCGACTGCGCCACCCAGGCGCCCCTACAGTCCCTATATTTCTAAAGGAACACCTCCACCTTAACCTGGCCAAAACAGAACTTGTTTCCTTCCTGTCTCGCACAGGTTACTCCTCTCCTACTCTTCCTAATCTCAGGAAGTAGCAAGAACAGGTGCCCATTACTCAAGTTACAAGTCTCAGTTACACTTGTTTTCCTCTTTCCATCACCACCCAATTCCAATCCATAGCAATTATTGTTGGCATTACTTTCAAAACACATAACACATATTTTTCCTTCACACTGCCTCAACTGCTACCACCATGATCTGTTACAATCATTTCTAACTTGTAAAAACCTTTCTTATATATTGACTGAAAACAGGAAATTCAGTTGACATGCAGTAGCTCTTTAGCCAGAGAATGTCAGTTTAAATGTACTGCCTCAGTTGAAAGTCCAGAAAACCATAAATGGGAACAATACTTCTATCTTTAGTTTCAACTAACATAACTTTTATTAACAATGATTAATAATGAATTGTTATTCAGTAAATACAACATTTTGTCCTAGTAAAGAACATTTACTAGTATATTTCCAAGTATTTAAGAAATCTCTAATATTTGTCACCTGGCTTGACATAGTCTTTAATAATCACACAAACAAAGTAATTGCAGTAACTCATATTCATGGATACTTTCCCCTACACTCTCAGTGTCATAACCTTTTTATTGTTTAATTGTCCAAATAACCTTATGGTATATTTAATAAAGTTTCATATGATGAAATAGAGACCCAAAACCTTAATCAACTTGTAGCAGCTATTAACTGGCAGAAGTGAAAATCACTCCTAGAAGATCTTAATGATCTCAAATACCCGTGATCTTTACCATCTAATATATTTCCTCCAGGGGGACTTTGTTAGTGAAATGGGGCTGGGAATTAGGAAATGATTTTTCACTGCCTTTTCAAATCTTTCCTAGAGGACTATCAAAAGTTAAATAACAGAAGAGCCATGGAATTATTCTTCCCTTCCCTTCTTATCTATTTTCCAGATCAAATTTTATAGTCTTATAAAGAGCCACACCTCTTGTAAGCAGAATATTCTTATTCAGTAACCTATGCATTCTCAGTGAATCTAAGATATGCTATCGTCTAAGCCAGAGGTTACTTTGAGACGTATAAAAGTATAGAATGGGATCCCTTGTTTCACATGAAGATTGTGTTACACTGTTTTTTTAAACTTGTTACTCTAATGAAAAAGAAAATTAAGCTCTAATAACAATTTATAAGAATCAACAATAGTGCTCTAACTACATCTGCATGATAAATGGTCATACTTCATTTACAGGTCTCACAAAGGAAGAACAGAAATTCCACAAAATGGAAGCACTGACAGGGGAGTTATCAGTTATGTGATGACATTCCACATGGTGTCATATTAAGTGTGTAATTGGATGAGCTTTGATAAAAATACAAGCCTATACAACAACTATACCAAGCCAGATGTAAACATTTTTTTTTATTACCACAGAAATTTATTAGAAGTAGAGCTATTCTGAAAGCTAGAAAGGTAGCGCTGCAGAATACCTAGTTTAGCCAGACAAAAGGTGTCCTGCTAGAGGTTTTAGGGTATGGCTCACAGATCCTCTCAACCAAACAATGACATTTTTCAAAAGCTTAAGCAGGTTGTTCATCAGCTACTTCAAGTTAAAGGGTTTATTTTGAAGACGTTTGGTGATGTGGCTTTTGTCTAATGGAGTATCTAATGGAATATCTAATGGAATGGATGAATTCCTAATAAGAGTCATCTAAAAATAATTTAAGAGAATTCTATTCATAGAAACATTCTGCAATTTGGACTTAAAGGGACAGAAACATTACAAAATGAAGACTTCTCTGGAAACCAACATCTCCAAACACATGTAAGAATGGGATAACTATTCAGAAGCAAATAACGTGCTAACTTTATAAAACAAAACAAAACAAAAAAGAATGACTTGGAGGGTAGAACCAAGAGTACAGAGAGCAGACCTAAAAGCCATGAAGAATCATTCCCAGGCACTGAGGCCTAAACAAGAAACTGCTAACCTATGCATTAGTTCACAGGTCTTCAAATGGAGAACTGAACTTGGATTGCTTTACTTAAGCCTTATCTACAACTTCACATGCCTTTACAGGAAAAGACTCTGATGATGTAATGGAATGATACTTTGGGTGCCCTCGAGGGGTAAATATACTTTGAATTGTGAGGGATGCATCATCATTGGGGTCCCAAAGATAGACTATTGTAGCTTGTGTAGCAAAGGCCACTTTTTTTTTTTTTTTTTTTGTATAGTGATTTTTCACTTTTGTATAGTACCCTCCCACACTAATAGCAAGGCTGGCCTTTATTACCAACAAATTTCACAAAACTGATGATATGTTACTTCTGAGATGAGATTATAAGACACTGCTCATTTTTGTATCATGCTTTTTCTTTTGGATTGTCTTGGGACAAGACACTCTTGGGAAGCCAGATGGGAACATACATGGTGAGGAACTGAGGCTCCGGCCACCAGCAGTGAAGAACTGAATCCTCCTGCCACAGCTAATGAATGAGCTAGGAAGTGAATCCTCAAATACAGCCAAACTTCCATATGACCTCAGCAATGGCTGACATTTTGAGGGCAACCTCATGAGAGCCTTTCAGCCAGAACCAGTACATAAGCTGCTCTCACTGTCCTGACCACAGAAATCATAAGATAAAAACCTTTGTTGTTTTGGACCACCAGATAATTTTCTATGGAGCAATACATAATTTTATTACAACTTTCTATTTTTGTATCCTTGAACCTGCCTAAATCCACGTTTTATTGTTCCTATTAGGCATATTATAAACTTTTTAATAGAATTCTTAGGGATCTATCTATAAACCACCATGTCATCTACTGATAGAGGTAGTTTTACATTTTCTTTCCTATATTTAAGGTTTTAATGCTTTTGCTTTTTCTTTTTATGTTTATTTATTTTTGAGAAAGAGACAGAATGAGAGTGGGAGAGGGGCACAGAAGGAGACAGAATCCAAAGCAGGCTGAGCTGTCAGCACAGAGCCTGACATGGGGCTTGAACTCCTGAACCATAAGATCATGACTTGAGCTGAAGTTGGAAGCTTAACCAACTGAGCAACCCAGGCACCCCATCTTAAGTTTTTTTTAATGTATGATAGAATTCAGCACTGAAACTCCTGGGCTTTTTCTTTGCTTTTCTTTTTTTTAATGTGAATGATTTTTCTCCTTCTTCTCCTCCTTCTCCTTCTTCTTTTCCTTCCTTTAATAATAACATCTATTTATTTAATAGAAATTGGACTATGCAGACTTTTACTTTCTTCTTGTGTCATTTTGGAAAATTCGATTTTTCTTTGTTTTTTTTAATTTTTTTTTTTTAACATTTATTTATTTTTGAGACAGAGAGAGACAGAGCATGAATGGGGGAGGGGCAGAGAGAGAGGGAGACACAGAATCGGAAGCAGGCTCCAGGCTCTGAGCCATCAGCCCAGAGCCTGACGCGGGGCTCGAACTCACTGACCGCGAGATCGTGACCTGAGCCGAAGTCGGACGCTCAACCGACTGAGCCACCCAGGTGCCCCGGAAAATTAGATTTTTCAAGAGATTTGTGCTTTTCATCAATATTGTTATATTTGTGGTCATACTGCTGTTAATAATATCACCTTATTTTCCTTTCAATGTTTTTAAGATTTGTACTGATTATTCCTGCCTTGATTCATTGATGATATTAGTAATTTGTGTTTCTTCTTTTATTTTTTCTTCTACGGTCTTTTTTTTTTTTTTTTTTTTTAACTTCTCAAAAAAAAACAATTTGGGGATCATAAATTTTCCTGTTTTTTAAATGTTTATTTTTTTTTAACATTTATTTATTATTGAAAGACAGAGAGAGTCAGAGAGTGATCAGGGGAGGGGCAGAGGGAGAGGGAGACACAGAATCTGAAGCAGGCTCCAGGCTCTGAGCTGTCAGCACAGAGCCCGACGCAGGGCTCGAATTCACAAACCGTCTGATCATGACCTGAGCCGAAGTCGGGCGCTTAACCGACTGAGCCACCCAGGTGCCCCTTAAATGTTTATTTTTGAGAGAAAGTATGTTGCCCTTGTGTGTGAGCAGGAGAGGGGCAGAGAAACAGGGAGACAGAATCCCAAGCAGGCTTTGCACTATACTCACAGAGCTAACATGGGGCTCCAATACAGGAACCACGAGATCATGACCTGAGCTGAAATCAAGAGTCAGATGTTTAACCAACTGAATCGCCCTAGGGTTCATAAATTTTCTATTACCTCATTTCAACTCTATTAAGTTTGTTCTTCATGTTTCTTTCTAGTCCCTCCCTTAGGTTTAATTTGCTCTTCTAGTTAACAAAAAAACTTAGATTGTCAATTATAGCACTTTCTTCCTTTAAATATAAACTTTTATTTTTTTACATATGTATTTGATTTTTGAGAGAGAGAGAGTGAGCAAGTGCACAAGCAAGGGAGAAGGACAGAGGGAAAAAAATGTTAAGCAGGCCCCGTGCTCAGTGGAAGTTCAATGTGAGACTGGATTCCATGACTGTGAGATCATGACCTGAGCCAAAATCAAGAGTCAGAATCTCAATAAACTGAGCCACCCAGGTACCCCTTAAATATAAACTTTTAAAACTATAAACTTCCTTCGAAGCATGGTTGCAATGCTATACCACAAAGTTTAGATTTTCATCTTATATTACCATCATTATCATCTCACTCAAATCACTTTAAAATTTCCCTTGAGGTTTGAAATTGATTCATGAGGTTTATAGTAATTGGTTGTTTAATTTCCAAGTATTTGATCTCTTGTTATTTTATCATTCCTGACTCCTGATTTAATTCCATTGTTCTAAAAAAATGTACTCCATAGATTTCTACATTTGAAATTTATTGAGACTTTTTTATGACCCAGCATGTACTCTGTCTTGGTGATGCATTTGCAAAGAATGTATAATTCTATTATTAATTGTAGTAATCTATAAATGTCAGTTAGGTTAAAGAAGTTGGTAATGTTCAAATATTCTGAAACTCTTCTGATTTCGTTTAGTTGTTTTATCAATTCTAGAGAACGGAGTTAAAATCAACTATGATATGAATTTGTCTATTTCTCCATCTAGTTCTGTCATATTTTACACCATAAATTTACAAGCTACTTAAATAAGCCATCCACATATATGATTATGTTTCCCTGATGAACTCTTTCATCAGTATGAAACATAGGTCTTTGATTCTGGTAACATGTCTTATTATATCTGACAGTACAGCCATTCATTTTCTTGTGTTTTTAGTTTTAATAGTACTTCTTTTCCAATTTTTACTTTAAACAAATTTTTTAGCAAGCAAAAACAAACAAACATAAAGCAGATAGCAGAAACGTGATTTTGTTATTTTCAAAAGATAAATACAAAGTGAAGTCTAATTATTACACTGCTATCTGCATTTACATGGGTAATTGCTTGCTTTTGGTAAATTTCCTTACTTTATGACTCAATAATTGCTTTTCCTGTCTATAATTATCCATTGCTGGTGTTACTATTCTATAGGCTTTTCATTTGCTCTTGACATGTGCTGATAGAAAAAAATGTCAGTTATAAAATTGTTTGAAACAGGGGCACCTGGGTGGCTCAGTTGGTTGGGCGTCCGACTTCGGCTCAGGTCATGATCTCGTGGTCCGCGAGTTCAAGCCCCGCATCGGGCTCTGTACTGACAGCTCAGAGCCTAGAGCCTGGAGCCTGTTTCAGATTCTGTGTCTCCCTCTCTCTCTCTGACCTTCCCCCATTCATGCTCTGTCTCTATCTCAAAAATGAATAAATGTTAAAAAAAAATTTTAAGTCGTTGGAATCATTTTACTGAAATATCTTTAAAAAAACACAAAAAAATTCTTAAATGTCCATTGAATAGTGATGAATGGTGAAGTTCAAAACATTCCAAATGTCATCATATATTTGTGAATTAAATTTATAATTAAAAATAAGAAAAAATACCTTTGAAAATTTTGTTATTATTTTTGGAGATATTAAAATTAAATAGTTTGAATTATTAGGTTGTTGAGAAAAGAAAAAGGAAAATAAGCTTTTTAGTCAATTACCAGCCTAACTTTGCATGGTTTTATAAATTATACTGATTCTCAAATAAATGGTTCTCTGACTTTTCACATTGTTAGAATAGTTACATTGTTAGAATAGATTCATCTCATGATATTAACTTTTTAAAATTTGTTTAACATTTTTCTAACTTTTTTTTAATGTCTCTTGATTCAGGAACTTTGCTAGGTACATTCCCAAGATTCATTTATTAAATATAAACTAAGACGGCATGGGTAGCAGTGGGGGATTACAAATGACCTTAGGTAAATATTCTTATTAGTTGTTATCTTTCTAGAAATTTATACTACTCATCTCACCTGAAATCTCTTCCCAGTAGCCCTCTTGGTTAATTACCATATACTGCAAACAAATTTCATGAGGGAGTACAAAAAGGAAACAGAGCAAACTAAAAGGAAACAGAACAGAAACTATCTCTGCAGGTATTAAACATTCTCTTCTTTTACAGCTAATAGAATTATGTGGAAAAAAATAACAAAAGAGGAAGAAAAAAAATGGCATAGTTTCCCCGTTTGCTACAGTCACTTTTATCGCTAATGCTAAAAATGACAATAGAATTTCTAAGGGCCCAAAGTCAGTCTTTTTTTTTTTTTTTTTTTTTTTTTAATAAAGGTGTTAATGTTTGGGTTGTTGGGAATATGCACATGCATCTTAATAATGGTAACTTATCTTCAAAGAGGGGAGACAAAATTAAAAGTGTGAGGTTCCACTCAAAATATTCACATTTAACCTACCTCAGAATTAAAATTTAAGACATCAACAGAGCATCATTAGGAAAAACATCAAATAGGAGCATTTTTTAATGTGATATATTAAACTCAGTTCCTTTTTATTTTAAAAATCAAATAGTTGAGATCTTCTGCAGCTAAAAAATAATCTGTGTATAAAAGTGGGACTACATTTCATAAAAATGTAACCATCAAATAAGAATAATTTTTCTATATTAAAAAAGTTTTGTTAATCTAAGATGAGTAATTGGTATTAAACTCAAATTAAGTAAGGAAATGTAGATTGTCATTTGAAAATTCCTGGTTTAGAGAACAATTTTTTTTTTTTAATTTATTTATTTAAGTAATTTCTACACCCAGTGTGGGGCTCTCATAACCCTGAGATCAATAGCCACCTGCTCTAATGACCGAGCCAGCCAGGTGCCCTAAGAATATTTAAATAAACAATTTTCTTTTAAGGCATTCATTATAAAAACAACTAGAACAGTTGTCAATGTTAATCAAATCATAATATTGCTTTTTGTGTTGACAATAAAGAATAAGACCCTGCTCTCTGAATGGCTTACCAAACATGTAATTATTGCTCATTATACATGAGCTTTAAAAATAAATTGTCTTCAGTTTCTTCAAATGTTCTTTAATGAATAAAAGCAGATGGAAGTATAAAGACAATTGCAATATATTCAGAACATTAACTCTACAGTGAATATCACTAAATATTTTTAAATTATAAAATTAAGTACACTAAGAAAACCCCTTGACACTTCCTGTCTGTTCTTCCTACTTCCTTTTTACTTGTTGATTTTTTAATTAAAACTCAGACCAAGGGAGAGGTAGAAAGATGAACAGATGAACATTACAGACTTTGAGATTAATATCTTTTAATATAACAGCTGTTATTAAGCTTGCCTTGTTCAAAGAGATTCAGGCTGCATGTTAAGCCAAAGGTCAGGGAGATTTAACAAGTGCAGCAAAACACTTACGTTGTCAGTACAGGGACCTCATAGTCATACATATAGTAGTATGCTCTAACTACTTAATAGGCTTACCAAAAACTGGAAGCCCTAATTTGTAGTATTTGTTAATTTCTGTGGCATAATACTCCCATGTGGCTGATTTCAAGTTGCCAAAATGACATAAATGAATCTAAAATTGGAAAAATATGCACAGTAACTGTTATATTTTCACATAGAGAGCCAATAGATGTAAATAAATGCATGAGTGTAGTTAATAGAATATAGTAAAATAAATAATAAATGATAGGTTTTGAGTACAGATTACCCTTCTAAAAATATAATGTGCTTCATCATAAGTGTATATAATTTAATTTTATGATGGTCCTTAACTGCCAGCTCATAAAATTCCTGAAATTCTAACAGTGATTGAAAATAAAACCACTACTCCTGCACCCCACCTGCATAGATTCTAGCAATATAAACCGGTATGGAATGCAGATATTTCTTCCAGTTTTTACTTTAACATCTGACAAGAACACATGACTGAATAACCCCAATCGTCTATGGCATCATTTCTCTTAAATTCCCTCTCTCTTTCTGATTCCATTCTGGCCTCTAGCAGTAGCTGCTAGCATTATTATCATTACCCATGTGTTATTAGTGGTCATCTTTGTAAGGAAGCCATGATACTACTCATTCTAAATAGTTATATTTTCTGTTCTTACATTATTTATTATCATCTCCTATCAAGACAAATCAATTGAACAATAATGGCATATAGTAAAAAAGTGACTTTGAAGTCAGAAATATCAACCTGCTGTCTTGAATTCACACCTAGTGGAGGAAAGATATTTAACATTTCTGACGACTCACTTTACATATCTAAAATAATGTTAATGTGTATGCTGTTTATAGAAATCCCCCCCAAAATAGATGTAATTATAAAAATATATCCATGGGGCGCCTGGGTGGCTCAGTCAGTAAGGCATGGACTTCGGCTCAGCTCATTATCTCATGGTTAGCGAGAGTTCCAGTATCAGACTCTGTGCTGATAGAGCAGAGCCTGCTTTGGATCATCTGCCTCCCTCTCTCTCTGCCCCTCCTCTGCTTGCATGCATGCACACATACTCTCTCTCTCTCTCAAACATAAACATTAAAAAATAATATAATCCATAACATACCTAAATCCTAAAGGATGGCTGATTACTGGCCTTAAAGATGAAATAATCCATCATGTATTCTCCTAACAAATTCATCATCTAACAGCACAAATGTAGAAGGGCAACTGTATTCAGTGGGTAAAATCAGTCAAACATTCAGATTACATTTTACTAGACTGTTTTTACTGGAACAAAAATGACTAAACTACTTTTATGGAATCATATAAATAAAGCCTCAGCATCATTAAAATGAAGTCCATTTAATAGGTCTCTCAATAGCTTTATAGCAACATAGAAATGTAACTTAATAACTGATGCCTGTTTCTCTTTAATCCACTTTGCCCAGGTTTGGTGTCACTTTATTCTTTTTTTTTTTTTTTTTTTTTTTCACTTCCTTCATAGAATCTTAGAATTCTGGAGCTTAAGAGTACTTATAAACCAGAGCTCCATGTCCTTCATTTGACAAAGGAGAGCGCTAAATTGCAAGACAATGCCTGACCTCTGCTCAGTGTCATTCACTTAATTATTGAAAGAAGTAGGCACTAACCAGTCTATAGACTCCACTGTCTACCAGCACTGAGAGACATTAATCTTAGAGTAAACCATTAATTACCTCTTGAAGAACTCTCTTCATCTTTAATAATAATGTCTTGACAGCTGTGCAGTCCTGTAACATCAATCTGAAAGGCAGAGAGTCTAAGCCTCCATTTTCTTCCACACCTTGCAGGGGCCAATCTGCAGATGGACTGGGGGGCATTCGGCTCATATGGGAACACCTGACTTCCTGATCAATGTCTTTTGTTAATTTCAGGGAAAGATTCCTAATAAGAAAAAAAAAGAACAAAAAATTACAATGTAGCATATTCAAAGCAGTATTTTTCCAAGTTGTTGATCAATGTCAGTAGTGAGCTACAAAAAAATTCCTTGTGATGTGTATCAATTCCTCTTAGTATTAGTCTTTGAAAATTCTGAGACCCTTTGTCAAAATGCCCATGTTAGTGTCTTCTATCCTATTTTCTCTAAGACTGATAAGAATAAAATGGAATATAAAATTTAGATTTCACAGTATGCATAATAGTTCATTTACAACAGAATTTTCAAAAATTTATCGGGTTTTAGTTGTGAACTACCCTGGTGTCTGGCGCATATTAGGCTGACTCAGTAAGTAAGCATATAATTGAAGTTGAAAAAATGAATACAATAATGAGCGAATGAATAAAGCATAAATTTTGGTAATAATCTATGCAATATGTCATCTA
This sequence comes from Panthera tigris, assembly GCF_018350195.1. Taxonomy (NCBI): domain Eukaryota; kingdom Metazoa; phylum Chordata; class Mammalia; order Carnivora; family Felidae; genus Panthera; species Panthera tigris. Next base: position 129,535,632 of record NC_056663.1, read on the forward strand.
CATACACAAATTTTTCTGCAAGGTGATCTGTTATGCATTGCAAGGCTGCCACCCTTGGTTCAAAATTTCCTAACACTCTTACAATAAAGTAATTAGGCGCATGTTTTTAAAATTCCTTTTAGTTAGATTGCTATTTCTTTGAACCTCTTTGTCCAGTCATATATCGAAACATCATTGAAGACTGACAAACGTTTTAGAAACCATACAGGTGTGAAGTTCCGTGACTAATTTCAGGAGTTTACTGAGGTTCAGTGGATTATAGTTTAACATTTACAAATCTAAGAATCTCTATAATTTTCAGATAGTTAAGAATGGGCTATATACAGAAATTCATTTAGGAGATAAATTAGCTATTTGTTTTATACTTCAAAAGACTGAATGTATTCATAATTCCAACAAGAGAGAATGATGGCATTTTTTCACAATTATACAAAACATCCATATTGTGTCCAGCGAGCAATAATGGCTGAAGTTGGATAATAGGATACAGGCTTACAGGATATAGTCACTGACCTCAAGACGCTCACCACATTTATTAGTAGGTGGTACTGAAAGAATATCAGTTACCTTGAACAACATGGATTTGAACTGTGTGGGTCCATTGTTTTTGATAATGATAGTACATTATATAAATGTTTTTTTCTCAGGATTTTCTTCACAACATTTTCTTTTCCCTAGTTTACTTTATTGTAAGAAAACAGTATATAATACACATAACATACAAAATATGTGTTAATTGACTGTTACTGATAAGGCTTCTGTTCAATAATAGGCTATTAGTAGATAATTTTGGGGAAGAGTCAAAAGTTACACACAGATTCTTGACTGTGCAGGGGGTCAGCACCTCTAACCCCTGGGTTGTTCAAGGGTCAACTGCAATATTCTTTCACATATGAAAAACAGACATTTTCACCTCAAAACAGCTGACTTCTAAATGAAAAAGTTGGCTACGAGACCACTATAATCAAAATCATTCTTAATTAGGTTGAGGTCGTGAAACAGACTATTAAACAGGGCTACTACTCAGCTGCAAAAGATAACACAGCCATCCTGTTGTATGTTTATGAGCTACCTTCTGATTGGCCCCTGAGGTTTATAATTGTTAAATACTTTATAATTCAACCTTTTTAACAATAGACTTTTATTGGGCCAAAAATAACCAAGTGATTCTGGGTAAATTCACCTAAAAAAAAATCCCTGTATTTGACAAGAAAAGAAAAAGTCTCTAATATGAACCCATAGTTTCCTCTCACAAAGACCATCCATAATAATGCCAGGAGGATAAAGCTAGTTCACATACTCTCCTGTCCCTGCATTAGCAGGGCTCACTAGATAATAAAATCTGTGCACTTTGGGACATATACCACTCTGTCTGCCAACTCTCTGAATGATTATAGTTTCAGAAGGGTGAAAAAAATATGCATTATAACAAAAGAGATAGACAGTCCCTTAACTTGGCCAAAAAAGTAGGGGTTGGGTCAGGGGGAATACTGAGGCCTGATACAGTGGGTCACTAATCACAACTACTACAAATAAACAACAAAGACATTGTAATCTCCACTGAACACATATACAGTTCACCCTCTCTGTGCCAACTCCATGAATCTTCAGTAGAATTGCTCAGTAATATTTACACTTGCCTTGTTGCTCATGAATACTGTTCAAGTCTTTATAACTAAAAATTTAATGCTTAGTTTTTCCACAGCAAAGGAAACCATCAACAAAATGGCAAGGTAACCTACTGAAATGGGAGAATATATTACAAATGATACACCAAATAAGGAATTAAGATCCAAATACATAAAGAACTTATACAATTCAACACCATAAAAACCCCAAAAAATCCAAATAAAACGTGGGCAAAGGACATAGACATTTTTTTTTCAAAAAGACATATATACAGATGACAGACACATGAAAAGATGCCCAGTGTCATACATCATCAGGGAAATGCAAATCAAAACCCAGGGAGATGTCACCTTACACTCGTCAGAATGGCTAGAATCAAAGAGAGAAGGGCACTTGCGTGGCTCAGTTGGTTGAGCATCTGACTCTTGATTTTGACTGGGGTCATGATCTCAGGAGTCATGAGTTCGAGCCCTAGTCAGGTGCTGACAGAGTGGACCCTGCCTGGGATTCTCTCTCTCTTTCCCTCCCTCTCTGCCTCTTAATAATAATAAATTAAATAATTTAATTTATTACTAAAATAAATAAATAAACAAAAAAGAGAGAGAGAGAGAAAGTATTTTGATTAGCACAGGAATTAAAATTAAGCTGTTCAGATAAAGCGTACATGGGATCATTCTGTTACTATTTCTTACAACTGCAGTAAGTCTACAACTGTCTCAAAACAAAAAGTTTAATTAAAAAATTTATCAACATTTAGATAAAGTTGAATTTAAACTTATGGACCTTTCTCAGTCTGTAAGTACCACAAAAATGAAGGTTTTGAGTAAAATTAACAGGAAAGCTCATAAATGTTACATTAAATGTATTCTTGAAAGTTTCAACTTGAAAAACTTGAGTTTTAACTGGCACTTCAAACATTTAACTTAAACTACTACAGTGAACTGGCTCTGTACTTTTGTCACTGGAATTCTTTGTGTGAAAGGAATTTTCTACCTAGCTAGTTGAACAGTTCTGCTGCAATTCTATTTTCAATATGACAAATTTAATAAGAAAATGGATATCTTAAAATAAAATTAGAATGATTAAAGGAGTCTTCCTTATCAGGGAGAAAAAAATAAAATGATTTTCATGATTTTTTTCTTCTCATTTAGTTAGAAGGAGCACTATCATTTTGATAGTGAGAAATTTTCTTTCCACCCACATCATTTGGAAACCTCCCAATATAATGGCCACAATGACTAACAAAATACAAGATCATGTCAGTTGCAAAGGATTGATGCCCTTATCTGTCAAAGGAGCTGTTCCTTATTTAGTGCACTGACACCTTTCATTATAGCACATATCTATGGCCATAAGGGATCTCAATGATTTACACTTTATAATATGGCTGTAATTTCTGAAGCAGATTTCCAAGGAATGAAAAAGTAAAAGTAATCTTTTTTGACCACCATAATAAATAAGCATATGCATACACATCTTTCCAAAGCTTCATTAAGTAGATCTGTAGAAAATAATAGTTTCTGAAAACCTTACTTTTGGAAACTTATTTTTATTTAATTTTCATTTTAAAAAGGATTGAGTTATCTATGGTAAATTCAATTTTAGCTTGAATAATTCTAAGACAGGCATTCCAGAACTAAAAACTGTCTGTGTAAGAAACTAACCACAGGAAGCCTATTGTTGATAAATAAGCTGTTTTTCTCATATTTCTTTTCAAAATATATTGTTCACTGAAAGTGTCATTTGGGGGGAAAACTTGTATATCAAATTTGTTTTATAGTTGGATAGTTAGCTTCGTTACTGAAAGGACAGAACCGGCATCCCTCCCTCCACAGTAGTATAGTGGTTATAACAACTGGTTAACACTTTCAATTTAGATATAAATTTACATTTGAGGAGGATTTCACTACCACCTGAAGTGATGGGTAGAAAAAAGCAAGATATGGAGAAAGGCAAGCTAAAATACAAATAACATAACAGACAAAGTCCTCTTTGATCTAGCAACTGTCTGCCTTACCATACCTTATTTTGTAACAACTGTCTCATTGTTGGATTTTTTAAAATTTTTTAAATGTTTATTTATTTTTGAGAGACAGAGAGTGAGCTGGGAGGGGCAGAGAGAGAGAGAGGGAGACACAGAATCCAAAGCAGGATCCAGGCTCTGAACTGTCAGAGCCCTAAGCAGGGCTCAAAATCAGGAAAGGTTGAGATCATGACCTGAGTCAGATGCTTAACTGACTGAGCCACCTAGGCGCCCCTCCTTGTTTTTTAAGCTCCAAGTACACCAGCCTTCATACAGGCCCTCCAATGTGCCAAACTTCATCTTGCCTCAGGAATTTTGTGTATGTGTTTCTATCTGCATAAAAAGTTTGCTTACACTTGTGCCTTCAGATCTCTGCTTAAAAGACAACACTTCTTAAGGAAACCCCCTTTGCATCTATGTAAAAACACACAGGTTCCTCTTCTCTATGCTAAACCTTCCTTTGTAGCACTTAACCACAATGCAGTTAAAATATTAATTTGAAGAGACCACTGGGAACACACTGGATTAAGCTGACCTATACTCCACCTCCTGTTCCAAATATGAAGAAATACTGGATGAATTATAAGAACATTTATTTTTAAACATATTACAGCACAGGAAGGAAAGACAGAAAAATTTCTGGATGCCAAAAGGGTAAAGTTAAAACAGCAATAATTATATGAGTTGCCACTGTAGTGGTTTCACAGTGTTGAACTTGGATGCAGTCTGAAAAAACAGAAGCTGCAGTGCCCATGCAGATTTAGGAGAGTATCTGCCAGGAACAAAGAAGCATTACAGTACTCGATGAGAGTTCCAAGCTTAAAAAACAAAACAACAACAACAACAAAAAAAAAAACAAAAAACAAGTATCAATCTGATTCACTTTTAAAATAACCATCTGCTAGAACAATACTCTTCCTTCTTTAAAGGAAGACAATAAAATACAGACTCTCAGAAATAAGTAAGCCAGGGGCACCTAAGTGGTTCAATCCCTTGAGCCTCTGACTTGATTTTGACTTAGGTCATGATCCCAGGGTCATGGGATCAAGTCCTGTGTTGAGCTCCATGTAGAGTGTGGAGCCTGCTTAAGATATTCGGTCTATCTCTCTCTCTCTCTCTCTCTCTCTCAAATAAAAAAAAAATCCACAATGTCTGGCAACTATTCAAATGAATAGACATGCAAAGAAGAAAAAAGAGGGACAAAAACAATTAATAGACATTATGATATGACCCATATGCTGAAATTATCAGACAAGGATTTCAAGCAACTATTATAAATATGTTCAAAGCCTTAAAACGAGAAGTGGACATAATGAATAAATAGATGGTTGTTCTCATCAGAGAAATGAAAACTATAAAACAAGGAACCAAAATGGAAACTCTAGAATCAATTGATGCAGTTTCTGAAAGAAAAAAAAAAAATATATATATATGGCAGACATTTTGGTTGTCTGTCCACTACTGATTCACACCTCCTTCCTTCTTTAAAATAGAAACAAGAAAAAAAAAAAAACTCCCCAGTCTGTTCAAACTCTGGCTCTATCATGGCTCCATGAAACAACAGACTGGTGGGGTTCTTGAAGGACATGTTTCCTCTCTGGTAAAAAGAGACACAGGAAAAGGCAGGAAAGATCTTTTTCCCTTTGAATGTTATTTTGATGTAATGTACTTCTTGAAACTATTGATGGATTCTGCATAGAAAGAGACTCAGCTGTGAAAAAAAAAAAAAAAACTGAAGAGAAAAAAGTGGGTAGACCTGGCTCCTTGATAATGTCATTGTTTCTTTGAATTAACCGACAGTAAAGACCCACTCACTAACTGTAGGTTTCTTATTGGACATGGTGACATTTTTTTGACTGTTTAATACACTTTGAGCTAGTTGTTTCTTTTACTTGAAGCTGAAACCATGCTAACTAGTATAATTACTAAAGAATATATTCCTAAGAAGAACATTAAGCCTAGCAATAGTAGTGAGATTACATAATTACTTGTGTATGTCTTTGTTTAGTAAATATATTTGAGGTTAGTATGTTCTAAGGACATAGAAACAGTACTTATCTCTCTTGTTCATTAATGTATCCACCTAACTTTATTGCACAATTACATGAAATAAATTATTACATCAATATAGGAAAAGCATTATAGGACATCTAGTTTAACATTTGTGTTTAATAGATAGGGAAGCTCAAGCCTAAATTAGTTTTCTAAGTGCCACACACTAGAAGGTGTAAAAGAACTCTGGTATGACTCCTAGTTCAGTGCTGTTTTCTTCGTTTCTATCATCTTTTAATAAGGTTAAAATTTCAAATATACCTGCATTTATCTATTCTAAGCTGTAAACTGGAATAGTGAGATATTTCGTTACACTCTTAGGGAATGATATTATAAACAGTAACAATTCCAGTTCCATAGAAAAGTCATAATTTCCTTCTTTAAAATTTTAGAAAAGTGCAAATCTGCTCATGAAAAGTTTGAAAGTACTTGTTTAGCATTAAAAAGAAAAGAATGGGGTATCCGGAAGATGGCGGCTTAGGAGGACGCGGGGCTCACAGCGCGTCCTGCCAATCACTTAGATTCCACCTACACCTGCCTAAAGAACCCAGAAAACCGCCAGAGGATTAGCAGAAGGGAGTCTCCGGAGTCAAGCGCAGACTAGAGGCCCACGGAAGAGGGTAGGAAGGGCGGCGAGGCGGTGCGCGCTCCACGGACTGGCGGGAGGGAGCCGGGGCGGAGGGGCGGCTCGCCGGCCAAGCAGAGCCCCCGAGTCTGGCTGGCAAAAGCGGAGGGGCCGGACAGACTGTGTTCCGACAGCAAGCGCGACTTAGCGTCTGGGAGGTCATAAGTTAACAGCTCTGCTCAGAAAGCGGGAAGGCTGGAGGACAAAGGGAGGGAGAGCTGCTGAGCCCCCGGACGGCAGAGCTCAGCTTGGCGGGGAACAAAGGCGCCAGCGCCATCTCCCCCGCCCATCCCCCAGCCAAAATCCCAAAGGGAACCAGTTCCTGCCAGGGAACTTGCTCGCTCCGCGCAAACACCCAACTCTGTGCTTCTGCGGAGCCAAACCTCCGGCAGCGGATCTGACTCCCTCCCGCTGCCACAGGGCTCCTCCTGAAGTGGATCACCTAAGGAGAAGCGAGCTAAGCCTGCCCCTCCAGCCCCCGTGCACCTTGCCTACCCACCCCAGCTAATACGCCAGATCCCCAGCAACACAAGCCTGGCAGTGTGCAAGTAGCCCAGACGGGCCACGCCACCCCACAGTGAATCCCGCCCCTAGGAGAGGGGAAGAGAAGGCACACACCAGTCTGACTGTGGCCCCAGCGGTGGGCTGGGGGCAGACATCGGGTCGGACTGCGGCCCCGCCCACTAACTCCAGTTATACACCACAGCACAGGGGAAGTGCACTGCAGGTCCTCACCACGCCAGGGACTCTCCAAAATGACCAAACGGAAGAATTCCCCTCAGAAGAATCTCCAGGAAATAACAACAGCTAATGAACTGATCAAAAAGGATTTAAATAATATAACAGAAAGTGAATTTAGAATAATAGTCATAAAATTAATCGCTGGGCTTGAAAACAGTATACAGGACAGCAGAGAATCTCTTGCCACAAAGATCGAGGGACTAAGGAACAGTCACGAGGAGTTGAAAAACGCTTTAAACGAATTGCAAAACAAAATGGAATCCACGATGGCTCGGCTTGAAGAGGCAGAGGAGAGAATAGGTGAACTAGAAGATAAAGTTATGGAGAAAGAGGAAGCTGAAAGAAAGACAGATAAAAAAAATCCAGGAGTATGAGGGGAAAATTAGAGAACTAAGTGATACACTAAAAAAAAATAATATACGCATAATTGGTATCCCAGAGGAGGAAGAGAGAGGGAAGGGTGCTGAAGGGGTACTTGAACAAATTATAGCTGAGAACTTCCCTGAACTGGGGAAGGAAAAAGGCATTGAAATCCAAGAGGCACAGAGAACTCCCTTCAGACGTAACTTGAATCGATCTTCTGCACGACATATCATAGTGAAACTGGCAAAATACAAGGATAAAGAGAAAATTCTGAAAGCAGCAAGGGATAAACGTGCCCTCACATATAAAGGGAGACCTATAAGACTCGTGACTGATCTCTCCTTTGAAACTTGGCAGGCCAGAAAGGCTTGGCACGATATCTACAGTGTGCTAAACAGAAAAAATATGCAGCCGAGAATCCTTTATCCAGCAAGTCTGTCATTTAGAATAGAAGGAGAGATAAAGGTCTTCCCAAACAAACAAAAACTGAAGGAATTTGTCACCACGAAACCAGCCCTACAAGAGATCCTAAGGGGGATCCTGTGAGACAAAGTACCAGAGACATCACTACAAGCATAAAACATACAGACATCACAATGACTCTAAACCCATATCTTTCTATAATAACACTGAATGTAAATGGATTAAATGCGCCAACCAAAAGACATAGGGTATCAGAATGGATAAAAAAACAAGACCCATCTATTTGCTGTCTACAAGAGACTCATTTTAGATCTGAGGACACCTTTAGATTGAGAGTGAGGGGATGGAGAACTATTTATCATGCTCCTGGAAGCCAAAAGAAAGCTGGAGTAGCCATACTTCTATCAGACAAACTAGACTTTAAATTAAAGGCTGTAACAAGAGATGAAGAAGGGCATTATATAATAATCACAGGGTCTATCCACCAGGAAGAGATAACTATTATAAATGTCTATGCACCAAATACCCGAGCCCCCAGATATATAAAACAATTACTCATAAACATAAGCAACCTTATTGATAAGAATGTGGTCATTGCAGGGGACTTTAACACCCCACTTACAGAAATGGATAGATCATCTAGACACACAGTCAATAAAGAAACAAGGGCCCTGAATGATACATTGGATCAGATGGACTTGACAGATATATTTAGAACTCTGCATCCCAAAGCAACAGAATATACTTTCTTCTCGAGTGCACATGGAACATTCTCCAAGATAGATCATATACTGGGTCACAAAACAGCCCTTCATAAGTTTACAAGAATTGAAATTATACCATGCATACTTTCAGACCACAATGCTATGAAGCTTGAAATCAACCACAGGAAAAAGTCTGGAAAACCTCCAAAAGCATGGAGGTTAAAGAACACCCTACTAACGAATGAGTGGGTCAACCAGGCAATTAGAGAAGAAATTAAAACATATATGGAAACAAACGAAAATGAAAATACAACAATCCAAACGCTTTGGGATGCAGCGAAGGCAGTCCTGAGAGGAAAATACATTGCAATCCAGGCCTATCTCAAGAAACAAGAAAAATCCCAAATACAAAACCTAACAGCACACCTAAAGGAAATAGAAGCAGAACAGCAAAGGCAGCCTAAACCCAGCAGAAGAAGAGAAATAATAAAGATCAGAGCAGAAATAAACAATATAGAATCTAAAACAACTGTAGAGCAGATCAACGAAACCAAGAGTTGGTTTTTTGAAAAAATAAACAAAATTGACAAACCTCTAGCCAGGCTTCTCAAAAAGAAAAGGGAGATGACCCAAATAGATAAAATCATGAATGAAAATGGAATGATTACAACCAATCCCTCAGAGATACAAACAATTATCAGGGAATACTATGAAAAATTATATGCCAGCAAATTGGACAACCTGGAAGAAATGGACAAATTTCTAAACACCCACACTCTTCCAAAACTCAATCAGGAGGAAATAGAAAGCTTGAACAGACCCATAACCAGCGAAGAAATTGAATCGGTTATCAAAAATCTCCCAACAAATAAGAGTCCAGGACCAGATGGCTTCCCAGGGGAGTTCTACCAGACATTTAAAGCAGAGATAATACCTATCCTTCTCAAGCTATTCCAAGAAATAGAAAGGGAAGGAAAACTTCCAGACTCATTCTATGAAGCCAGTATTACTTTGATTCCTAAACCAGACAGAGACCCAGTAAAAAAAGAGAACTACAGGCCAATATCCCTGATGAATATGGATGCAAAAATTCTTAATAAGATACTAGCAAATCGAATTCAACAGCATATAAAAAGAATTATTCACCATGATCAAGTGGGATTCATTCCTGGGATGCAGGGCTGGTTCAACATTCGCAAATCGATCAACGTGATACATCACATTAACAAAAAAAAAGAGAAGAACCATATGATCCTGTCAATCGATGCAGAAAAGGCCTTTGACAAAATCCAGCACCCTTTCTTAATAAAAACCCTTGAGAAAGTCGGGATAGAAGGAACATACTTAAAGATCATAAAGGCCATTTATGAAAAGCCCACAGCTAACATCATCCTCAACGGGGAAAAACTGAGAGCTTTTTCCCTGAGATCAGGAACACGACAGGGATGCCCACTGTCACCGCTGCTGTTTAATATAGTGCTGGAAGTTCTAGCATCAGCAATCAGACAACAAAAGGAAATCAAAGGCATCAAAATTGGCAAAGATGAAGTCAAGCTTTCGCTTTTTGCAGATGACATGATATTATACATGGAAAATCCGATAGACTCCACCAAAAGTCTGCTAGAACTGATACATGAATTCAGCAAAGTTGCAGGATACAAAATCAACGTGCAGAAATCAGTTGCATTCTTATACACTAACAATGAAGCAACAGAAAGACAAATGAAGAAACTGATCCCATTCACAATTGCACCAAGAAGCATAAAATACCTAGGAATAAATCTAACCAAAGATGTAAAAGATCTGTATGCTGAAAACTATAGAAAGCTTATGCAGGTAATTGAAGAAGATATAAAGAAATGGAAAGACATTCCCTGCTCATGGATTGGAAGAATAAATATTGTCAAAATGTCAATACTACCCAAAGCTATCTACACATTCAATGCAATCCCAATCAAAATTGCACCAGCATTCTTCTCGAAACTAGAACAAGCAATCCTAAAATTCATATGGAACCACAAAAGGCCCTGAATAGCCAAAGTAATTTTGAAGAAGAAGACCAAAGCAGGAGGCATCACAATCCCAGACTTTAGCCTCTACTACAAAGCTGTCATCATCAAGACAGCATGGTATTGGCATAAAAACAGACACATAGACCAATGGAATAGAATAGAAACCCCAGAACTAGACCCACAAACGTATGGCCAACTCATCTTTGACAAAGCAGGAAAGAACATCCAATGGAAAAAAGACAGTCTCTTTAACAAATGGTGCTGGGAGAACTGGACAGCAACATGCAGAAGGTTGAAACTAGACCACTTTCTCACACCATTCACAAAAATAAACTCAAAATGGATAAAGGACCTGAATGTGAGACAGGAAACCATCAAAACCTTAGAGGAGAAAGCAGGAAAAGACCTCTCTGACCTCAGCCGTAGCAATCTCTTACTCGGCACATCCCCAAAGGCAAGGGAATTAAAAGCAAAAGTGAATTACTGGGACCTTATGAAGATAAAAAGCTTCTGCACAGCAAAGGAAACAACCAACAAAACTAAAAGGCAACCAATGGAATGGGAAAAGATATTTGCAAATGACACATCGGACAAAGGGCTAGTATCCAAAATCTATAAAGAGCTCATCAAACTCCACACCCGAAAAACAAATAACCCAGTGAAGAAATGGGCAGAAAACATGAATAGACACTTCTCTAAAGAAGACATCCGGATGGCCAACAGGCACATGAAAAGATGTTCAACGTCGCTCCTTATCAGGGAAATACAAATCAAAACCACACTCAGATACCACCTCACGCCAGTCAGAGTGGCCAAAATGAAGAAATCAGGAGACTATAGATGCTGGAGAGGATGTGGAGAAACAGGAACCCTCTTGCACTGTTGGTGGGAATGCAAATTGGTGCAGCCGCTCTGGAAAGCAGTGTGGAGGTTCCTCAGAAAATTAAAAATAGACCTACCCTATGACCCAGCAATAGCACTGCTAGGAATTTATCCAAGGGATACAGGAGTACTGATGCATAGGGGCACCTGTACCCCAATGTTTATAGCGGCACTCTCAACAATAGCCAAATTATGGAAGGAGCCTAAATGTCCATCAACTGATGAATGGATAAAGAAATTGTGGTTTATATACACAATGGAATACTACGTGGCAATGAGAAAAAATGAAATATGGCCTTTTGTAGCAACATGGATGGAACTGGAGAGTGTGATGCTAAGTGAAATAAGCCATACAGAGAAAGACAGATACCATATGGTTTCACTCTTATGTGGATCCTGAGAAACATAACAGAAACCCATGGGGGAGGGGAAGGAAAAAAAAAAAAAAAAAAAAGAGGTTAGAGTGGGAGAGAGCCAAAGCATTAGAGACTGTTAAAAACTGAGAACAAACTGAGGGTTGATGGGGGGTGGGAGGGAGGGCAGGGTGAGAGGGAGGGCAGGGTGGGTGATGGGTATTGAGGAGGGCACCTTTTGGGATGAGCACTGGGTGTTGTATGGAAACCAATTTGACAGTAAATTTCATATATTAAAAAATAAAAAAAAAGAAAAAAAAAAAAAAAAAAGAAAAGAATGACTTGATTGTCTGTGTTTGGTACCTTTCCAGCATGCCATTGATGTCATTCACATTTCTCCCTTTCATTCTCTACTTTTGTTTTCACATGAGATTTAAGATGCAGCATTTCATGGGGCACCTGAGTGGCTCAGTCGGTGAAGGTTCTGACCCTTGATTGCAGCTCTCAAGTCATGATCTCGTGGTTCATGGGTATGAGCCCTACTTCCAGAGCCAGCTTGGGATTCTCTGTCTCCCTCTCTGTTTCTGCCCTTCCCCCACTCATGTTCTCTCCTTCTCTCTCTCTTTCTCTTTCTCTCAAAAACAAATAAATAATATGTTATTTATTAATAATAAATTTTGTAATAAAAATTTAATAAATATTTTTTAAAAAATAGCATTTCACTAATAAAAATAGAATAAATATTGAGTCAAGTGTAAAGACTTGCCTATTACGAACTTTCTTCTTCCTTTTTTAAATAAACTTCTTTTCAACAATAAGAGTTTCATATTTTTAGTATAGTAGTATCAATAAAATAAGAATTAATTTTAGGTTGAAATTACATTATTGAAAATAATTTTATTTTCAATGTTATTTGTTTCCGGCCCTCTTCCCTTCAATATCAGGATAATAAGCCACAAAAATAAATGTCTTGCTTCAGATCCATATCATGAAGGGATGTGATTAATCTTTTGGAATGAAACTACCACTACAAAATGCATCTTATTTATCACAGAAAATAGTTAGAACCTAATGTTATTGTTTTAAGATCCTGTATGTAAAAATCTCAATTTATGACCATTTAAGGAGAGCACATTTTAAAAAAAATAAATAACTTACTTAAGAGAAAGTTTATAAAAATATGACTGTATATTTGGTTCTGAACATTTGTGTTAGATCTTCTTCAAAACAGAAAACAACAGAATGTCTTCAATTTGTTTCTAGGTATCTAAGTAATCTTTACAAAATGAAATATTTTACAAATATAAGCAGCTGGGGTTGATCACAACATATCAAAAGTGGCTATCAAGTTGTCTCTAAGTAAAATTTTAATACAATATATGCCACTAATGACATGCTAAAAGCTATACAACTTACAGGCAACTATTTACTTTTAAAAGATTGTTTTGTGACTTTCACCTTTTAAAAATGTTCAAGATCTGGCAATCACAGTGGGATAAGTGACAGCCACGAAAGTATAATCTAGGAAGTAGGGCTCCCAAACAGAAAATCAATTCTTTTTCTGCAGCTTGGCACAAAGGCAATACCTAAAATTATTGGCCTAATACATAGTGCCTAAGAAACTGTAAAACTTTCAATACTTTCAAAGCTAAGAGTCAGAGATTATGACTTTGAGTAACTTTTAGAGTCCCAGAACTTTATCAATTTGAGAAAAATTAATAAAGCCTACATCTATCTTCTCAAGCAAATTCTCCATATTCCATTCTTTAGGTGAGCAACAAAGGCATTGTTATAGTCTATGCTCAATTTCAACTAGAAAAATAGGATTTTCTATATGACACAAAATCAAGTATTCCCAAATATCCTGGCAGGCCTACTCACACATACACACAAATGATGTGGGTTGATTTTAAATGTGTTAATTCCAGGGCTTAATCTGCAGCCCCCTGTGTCATAATCCCATTTTGCTGTGTCATGCATACAGTTAGCCTTTGCAAGGCAAACATGTAGTGTAGTCGCAGAATAAACATGTCTTCGTATGCTCACTGGTCATAATTTTTCCAAGGATATATATGAGTTTTCATAGAGTGTGGCTAATTTACATTTATCCTTTAAGACCCCTCTCCTAGGAAGTCCCCTTCAATCCTTCCTACTACCTCAGGCTTTAGAGTTGCCTAAACACCTATTGGTGTTTGACAATAACACCAAAAAGGTGGAGTCCCTCTTTTGATGATCACTGTATTTCCAAATGTCTGGCATCTAGCAGTGTCTCAATAAGTATTGGTTAAATTAATAAGTATTTGTTGGGGAGCCTGCATGGCTCAGTCAGTTAAGCGTCCAACTCTTTGTTTCAGCTCAGGTCATGATCTCACGGCTTGTGGATTCAAACCCCACATTGGGCTCTGTGCTGACAGTGAGGACCCTGCTTTGGATTCTCTCTCTCCCTCTCTCTCTGCCTCTCCCCTGCTCGCTCTCTCTGCCTCTCTCTCAAAATAAGTAAACTTAAAAAATAAAAATAAATTAAAAAATGAGTATTTGTTGAATGAATTATTTGATAGATGGCAGTCTTACACAAACACATGTGCTAAAAATTCTACCTTATTAATCCTAAGTAACAGGTTTATATATCACAATTTCCCATGAAGCACTTTTTAGATTTATCTTTGGAACCTTACCAGAGCAAAACTTTTCAAGGTTGTAAAAATATTCTGGACCAGTGAATTAGGGGTAGCTACAGAAAGGAGATTAAGGGGCGCCTGGGTGGCTCGGTCGGTTAAGTGTCCAACTTCGGCTCAGGTCATGATCTCATGGTCTGTGAGTTCGAGCCCCGCGTCGGGCTCTGTGCTGACAGCTCAGAGCCTGGAGCCTGTTTCAGATTCTGTGTCTCCCTCTCTCTCTGCCCCTCCCCTGTTCATGCTCTGTCTCTCTCTGTCTCAAAAATAAATAAACATTAAAAAAATTTTTTTTAAAAAGGAGATTAACACCAAGAAAAATGAAAACAACAACAACGATGGAAATACTACTACTAATAAAGAAAACTAGGATGGAACAGGAGTATAGACATCAAGTAGTTGCATAAGAACAAAGTGTAGCTGGGAATTTTCATGGCTTCTGGGTTTAAATCGAGCTCTGAGTTCTCAGTGCAAACGTTTTTATGTCAAATAAAGTTGTAGTGGGGGGCACAATTGTTTGAGAATAATCTCATTTTTAGTAAGATAGAAAACAATGTACCTTCCCACTTATCTTGAAAATCTTTCCTACTAAATGAAAAAGTACATAATTAGGCTCTAGCCAATAAGCTGTCCCAAAGCTGTAATTTCAGAAATTAAGTGGCTTTTGGAATCACGAGTATACTGGAATGAGTAAGAACTTTCGGCCTGAAGAAAGATTAAGAAAAATTAGAAAACACCTGAAAAATCAACGAGTTGGTGATCAATAGGTAAGTACTATTTTCTTTAAATATCAGTTCTAAATTAAATCTTAAACTATATCAATGTTTAAGACATTTTAATAGTCGATTATGACATTAGGAGTACATTGGGAGCTATAATTCAGTTAATCAAACTTACAGATATCTTTCGGTTTGGGTCACAAAGCTATAGACCAGGCTTTCAATGGCTAGAGCAAAGTGCAGTTGCAGTGTGAAAAAAGGATATGACTGTGGCTATTTAAGAACTGAGCTTGAGTGACCACTGCAGAGAAACTCACTTACCCATCTTTGTTTGAACCAGGCCTAAACCTTTGGACTTGGTAAAATGACAACTGTTTTAAGCAACTGCTTGAGAAGTCAGTGGAAGAATGAATATCCTGAATGAATATCACCAAACTGATTGTAGATTTTCTGAAGACAGAATCTGATAGTCAATGTACAACCCAGAGTAGCTTAGTTAGCATCCATAGAAAACTTTGTTTCTTTTCTTCAAAGTATGTAATTGTCTCCTTTCTTTCTTCCTCATAAAAGCCCTTGCTTTCAACCTATAAGCAGGCACTATATGAGTTTCAACCTGAATCTATGTTCCCCAAATTGCAATTCTTTAATCCCAAATAAACACTTGTTTATCTCTCTTATTTTCAGGTTAACAAGTGCATAGTGTTTAGAACATAGCTTGCCCTGCAAACCCAATACTATAATATGATTGCTCCTGTATAACACACAGATGTGAATTTACGGACTAAAAAATACAAAACTTTTATTTAAAAAATATTAATGATCAAATATGTTTAAATCTTTAGGAATCCCTGGTGTAGTATTAACATAATAATAACTGAAAAATCCTAGTAAATAATCCTACTAACTTCATTCAACCCTGTATTTTCTCAACTCATCTGATCTTTTTCTCTCTCTTTCTTTTCTTTTCTTTTCCTTTCTTTTCTCTTTTCTTTTCAATACATACTTAATAAGCACTCATAAGAGCTGTTAATGTCCTAGGAAACTAGGTTTAGTAAAATAACATAGTAAATAATTTCATAGAAAGATGTCTGGATGGCTTATTACAAAACTGCCTCAAAAAAGGTGCTGAATTAATTTCAAATCTCAATGCAAAATATTGTAACAAACATTGTCATAAGTAAAAACACACTGTAAATATGCAGCACCATCAAATGATACTGATTCTACAAATGTGATTATTTGTTAAGCAATCAAAAACTTAACCATGGATGGACATGAAAGATAAAGGATGTCTACCTTTTTTCTCTCTGAAATAGAGAAACCACATATAAATAATAGGCCAGATTATTTGTGTAAATGAAAAGCATATAACATAGTTTATACATAATTATACATCACAGAACTGTCAAAGCATAAATATCTGTTGCAAGGAACAAACAAAAAATCCTTGAGGCCAGTAAAAGAATATGAGCCCAGACCTTGAAAGGCATGACATAAAGTGAGAATGGCATAGCTGAAGTGATTTAAATGATTCAGCTTAAAGTAGCTGAATTACTTTTCCATTATTCATCGGCACAGCACCAACACAGACAAATACTACAGTCATACATATAAATGTGATATGTGGCTATAAATCACAAGGTTAGATAAGTTAGAAGCTGCAAAATGTTTTCGGCTTCTGTTGATGAATCTTTTCCTAACCCTTGTCTTGAAGACACAGACACTTAGATTCTTGGACTCTATCTTTGGCTCTAATATATTCCTCTTTGAATGTTATCTCAGTTTCTTTCTTTCTATGCTGAAGTGTACTTGACATTTAAAACCAGATAACAGTGGTTGCTGGTAGCATAGGTTTGTTTCTCTTTTACACAAGCAGCAGAAACACAGATTGGTATCAATGTCCAATTGCTTTTGAAACAGAGATGATGATGAAAAAGAAAATACCCAGCCCTTTTCCTTACACAACTGAAGAAGCACTGATAAAAGAACACCTCCATTTTACTTTTTGCTCTCCAGAGAAAGCTACCCATTTAGGAAGAATAACAAGGAAAAAAAAATTCCTCAGAAAGAAATGAAGTTCCATTCCTAAAACAAGTCTTCCCAAAATTACAATGTTGTTTTACATTTTATCATTTGCCTAAAAATAGAATAAAATTTGTTTTCTTTAATTATCAATTGTAATTATACCCTAAATTATGTTGCCTTTTAAGATATTTTAATAATCAATTATTATACTAATAAATTACAGAACAGGAATCTCAGGCACAGAGACTAGACAGAATGCAAATAGCAAAACTGGTCTTTAAATTCAAAGATTCTGTTCCCAGAGTCCATATCCTAACCCTCTGCTCTCACTAGAGACATCTGATTGTCAAAAATTCAATGACCTCACTAAGTCAGACACTCAAAGTCATAAATACATACTGATAAAATAAAAATGGAAAATATAAATTTTGGAAAATATAAATTAATTTACCACAGAGTAATTTTTATGATTTTTTAAAATTTCTTTTTTCTATCCAAAACGTTTTTTTTAATCTTATTCTTCAATAGTTTCATAGAAGAGTAGGAAATTACAATACTTATAGTGGGAAATTTAACTTAAAAAATTTTGTTTGAAAAAGAATGTCTCTTAGAATCATCGAAGTTAACAATTTTGGGGTACTTAAAGCTGAGTATCTATGACCCATGGGAGGTTTTACTGGAGAAATGTTATAAAAAAAACTATTCATGTTCTTAGAAGCAACTTCTTAGAAACTAGTCATAATTCTTCTGAGAATCAATTGATTCTTTTTTTCTTTCTTATGGGAATATCTGTTGTTTTTTCCTGAACATGAAGAATTTTTCCCCCTTTCTCTGGTAATAATACCTTTATTTTCCTTTACAAAAGTCCCTCCTTTCCTCCATGATTGCATGCAGTTTTGATGGGACTGCTTAACAAGGCCCCTCTAATTCTTGTTGTCATGATCATGTGACTTGGGCATGGCCTATAAACTCTGGTCCCTAAAAATATGAATCTTAAGCAACACAGCACACACACACACACACATATATATTTATATTTCCTTAAATGAATTAAGTGAAAGGTTTCTGGGGTTTGTATCAGTGACCCCTGTGTTACACATTTGTCATGCTCAAGACTAAACTGTAAAATGTCATCTAGTTTTTCCAATGCCCTCACACCCTATGGTACATTCCTGTCATGTCCTTTTATGTGATCTTCTCCAGGTTTGCTTTAGAGTATTACTGCTCCCTGGATATTCAGAATTCATTACTGGGATGCTGTAAGTCGGAGGCCATTCACTTTTTGTAACTCTTCTGTCAAAACATACTGATGCTGTGCCCGGGCCCTCACCACCCCGACCCTTCATAGATAATTAATCCAGCTAATGTGTTGGTAGCAGATAAAGGACTGGTACAACATTTTTATTTTACCAGATTACTTCCTACCCAGAAGGAAAAATTCTACACACAAAAATTTAGAGCATATTGTCTGCTTAAAACAGACATTTAGATTTCTGAAATCATACTAAATAAGGAGCCACCTATTCTGTACCAACTTCTTCTGCATTTAGAAGGAAATATACATAACTGGTTCTAAGACTAGTGTTTTCTGACCTTTTTCGCCAAGGAAAATAACATGGCTAGAGGTCAGCACTAGGAAATTAAATAACCTTTGCTTTAATGTGGAATTTCCCTAAAATGAAGTCGCATGTACTTTAAATCTTGTAAGTTTTATGTTACACAGCCTAAATTGAGTTGATAACCTCCATACATTGAACTTAACTCATAGTTTTTTGTTCGTTAGAAAGGTAAAAATTAATGGCTGCTTTGCTTTCTGTGATAATCTTGTCTTTCAAATGATAGATTATCTCCTATTCTCCAAGTATGTTGCCCTACTTAATTATCAACAGGAAATTTAGGATATCTTTCCCACCATTTTTTAAAATGATCTATTTGGTATCCCCCCTCCCTGCCTTTTTTTTCCTCTTATATATCCTCTAAAATCTTCCCTATAAACTAAAATCCTATCTGGAGATAAAAAAGAATTTCATGTGGATTACAATATTTTATTTTATATCTTAATGTTGTTTTAAATTTTAAAGCATTTTATTTGTAAATAATATTAGTAAATTTAAATTGCACTTTTATTGAGCTAGCAATAGAAATATTTGCCATTGGCTTATGTGTAACTGTTATCTAAAAGAAAAGAAAAAAAAAGAGAAATATGTATGCACACAGATTAAAATATTTCCCCCCATGATATATAATATTTACAAAGAGAACAACAGTAACTTTATAATGGAGAAACCTGATAGACAACATCTTAGCCAAATGATCAAGGTTAACATCACCAGTTACAGACATGTCAATATCATGGTTCGTATTAGACTACATTAATTCTGTGCTTTTTTCTTTTTTTTGGCCAAAAATAAATAACTTCCACCTAATGAGTGAAAACATATCAGACAACTCCAAATTAATGGATTATCTACAAATTACCTGACCAGTCCTCCTTAAAGCCTGAAGGCAAGGAAAGACTGAGAAACTGGCACAGAATGGATAAGACTTCTAAGAAGAACAGCAAAACTAAAAGTGAGGTGGGATCCTGACTTGGGTCGTATAACAGAAAAAGGAAAAAGAAGAGGTAGTCCAAGCAAAGTCTGCAGTATAATTCATGTATCATATCAATATTAATGTATTAATTTTGGTCATTTGCTGGGGAATATAAGATGTTAACATTAAGGCAATCTGAATGGAGGATGCAGGAGAACACAAATACTTTTTTGCAATTCTTCTCTATTTTTGTCAAAATAAAGTTACAAAAGGGAGTTAAAATAATTATTCACATTATTAACAAAAGAATATCTCAAATGTCTCAGTTATAAAATTCCTAAGAAATTGACTGCTCATCAATATGCTCAGTTTCATTTACTTCTGTCCACACTTAAAAAAGTGGTTGTTATCAAAACTGTTGTTTCTAAAGATGCTTAGAAGTACTATCTCTAACTGACTCTCATATCACTGATATTTGATCTGTGAAAATTCTGTGCGTTTGATTAAGTAACAATGAAGTTTATTAGTAACATAGAAAAAATAATAGATTTCCTTATTTGTTTCATAGGCATGTAAGAATTATTTCATATACTACAGTCATGTTTTCTTTTGTTATTATTTGGGATATTTATAAATATGAATATTACTTTTAAAATTAAGTGAAAAGATAAGCTAGTTTATAATAAAATAGATACTCCTAAAGAATAGACAGTAGAGAGGCCTGTATTAAAAACCCTCTACAGAAGGCAGAAAAATCTGGGATCAAGTAAAATAAAAAAAGAGAAAAGGAAATTGGAAAGTGTATAGAGTGAGAATACGTTTTGTAGATCATAACACTATGCAAATTGGCAGTTTAATGGGAATACAATATTTGTATAGTTTTAAAATTATACATATATCTCATTTTTATTTATATTGACTACTAATAATGTATATTATATTTGTTATCATACTAGGTAGACATGCAAGATGGCTTCTAAGCTTCCACTTGCTGGTATACATGCTCTGTATGCTCTCCTCCCTTTAAGTGGATAGAGCCTGTCAATATGGTGGACTATCATGTGATTAGTTTGATAATGAGATGTCTTTCACATAATAATAATAATAATAATAATAATAATAATAATAATAAAACATTATCCTGATGGGCCTGACCCAATCAGAGTATCCTTTAAAAAAAAAGACAAGCATCAGAGGCATGTGTTCCTAAAGGCTTTGAAGTCAGTCACCACAAATTTTGCAGATATAGGGAAACCAATTCTGCTATCAATCACCTGAGCTTGGATGAGACCCAAGTTGGCCAGCGTCATGACTGTAGCCTTGTGAGCCCCGCGTGGAGAACTCAGCTAATCCCTGTTCAAACCCCTTACCCACAGAAACTGTGATCCCTGATCTAAATGTTTAGAAATAAAACTTATGCCATACAAATGTGATTCTTAATATTAGTAAATAATCAAGTTTTTGGATTGTCCACATAAAAGCATTTTTTTTTCCAGAAATAAGATGTGTCTTGCTGCCAGTATATTCAAAAAGTCTTATCACCCTTGTGAGCCAAGGGCCATAATGAATTTAAGGAGTTTAGTATTTGTATAACAGACCACCATCTATAATAGCACCTGCCTGGCTTGAAAATGAAGTTTCATTACATGTTCTCTATTGTCTTGGAAAAATGGTTAATATAACCAATAAAGCATTTTCAATGTTTTTTCTGCTTGTGCCTATTTATTCATTTATAAAGTATCTGTTGAGTGCCTGGATCCAGTTTGAAGTAAATGTCCTATGCTTCACTATTAAATGGGTGAAAATTATCACAGCAAACCTGGCTCTCTGAGTAAATATCTGGTCTATATAGTGAGACAATGATATATATATATATATATATGTGTGTGTGTATATATACGTATATATATATGTAAAGAACACATATATATGTGTATATATATGTAAAGAACATATATATATACACACACACACACACACACACAAACACATACACACGTGTGTGTATATATACTATAATATAAACATATAATTAATATTCTATATATGTATATATAATATAAATATATATTTATAGAGTACTGCAAATGCATTTTTCATCCTTAATAACATGTTCTCTTCTCTAGTTTACTTTATTGTAAGAATACAATACATACATAATACATGCACCATACAAAATATATATTAATTGGCTATTTATTGGTAACTTTTCAACAGTAGGTTATTAGCAGTTAAGTTTTGGGGGAGTCAAATTAAACTCAGATTTCTGACTATGTGGGGTGTGTGGGTTGGTTCCCCTAATCTCCACATTGCTCAAGGGTTACTGGAAATGACATATACAAATACATAATTTATTTTTCAGGTACCATATACTTTTGGAAAATATTATGTTACTTATTAAAATGTAAAGAACTTTCCTGACATTAAAAAAAATCAAATTTCAATGTGAGGAAAATATTTATAAATAAAATAATATAACAACTACCATTCTTTAATTCCTACCATGTGCTAGACCCTGTGCGATGTATCTTTAATAAAAATCTCATTTAGTGATCTATATTAATTCTACATACTTAAGGAAGATCTTAATACTTTCAGACTCCTTATATTTACAAAACAGAGCTTTTTCACAGAAAAATGAGTAATAAAAACTAAAAGCTTTTACCTGGAACACTTTAGTAAGTAATAATGGCCTCAATATTTAAAACACATAAGACCCAGGAGAGCAATTTAGAGCATAACTACATAAACAAATCTCAGTTTTGTTTTACCAAGCTATGTCTCACTCAGATTTATTTGCTCTTTTAAAATGAAGAAAAATAAGACAATAAGACACTTTTTACAAAATACTTTATCCATTTCCTTAATGGTACAACTATAGAATCTACAGTAAGAGCACAACTTCAATCTCCATATTTTTAGTTTATGAAATGAATATAAAACACCTCAACACTTGCTTTATTCTTTGACATTAAATGTATTTGAGACTTGGGAAGTACAAAGGAGAGAGACAGAGTGTTTTTTTTTCTTCTTATGGGGGAACACAAAGAGAGATTCTTTATATTTTTTAATGTCATATGCATTAGTTAATTGGAATTATGTGTCAAAAGGAAAAATCATGAGAAGCACAGCAACATTTTAAATTTCAGCTATAAGGGGGCACCTGGGTGGCTGGCTCAGTCAGGTGAGTGTCTGACTTCAGCTCAGGTCATGATCTCATGGTTTGTGAGTTCAAGCCCCGTGTCAGGCTCTGTGCTGACAGCTCAGAGCCTGGAGCCAGCTTTGGATTCTGTGTCTCCCTCTCTCTCTGCCCCTCCCCTGGTCACATTCCATCTCTCCCTCCCTCTCTCTCTCTCTCTCTCTCTCTCAAAAATAAACACTAATTTTTTTTTAATTTCAGCTGTAAAGAATATGATACTATTACAAATTATTAAAAATAGAGGAAATAAGTAACAAAAACAGAAGTTATGCTGGAACATTCAGAATTAGAGTGCTTTATAAAAAATGCATACCTTCAGATTTGGTTAAGTGCTTATGACTTTAAATTTAGGGATCAAGTGAATAATATATTTACAACTAGAAGCATGTGTGAGGTATCTTAATAATTCTATGTTTGGATATCCAATCAGGCTGAATCCAATCATATTCATCTTTCTGAATTTGAATACCAACAAAGAAAATGTGAAATCAGGCCATGTTACACCTTAGACCTTTGATGGGAGAAGACTAAAAGAGAAAGCAGCATTTACTGAATATTTGAAAATCAGATATTTTAGGCTTACTTCATTCACATTGAAAATCTTCAGCTTTGCAAGGGGTGCTGATAGGTCACTAAAAAGGGTTAGGAAAAGAATCATTGATAATATCATTTTGTCAGATAATTTCACACAACGAGATATGAATACGAAAGCAGAAGATTATCATAGCTTTTTAATGAAGTTATCAATTAAAATTTCAAATCTAGATTAAACATTAAATAAATGGCTAATCAGACTGGCAAAAGATTCCATAAATAGGGGTATGTTTTCTTTATAAAAAATGTTTTCGAATTAGACAAAAATATTTGGTTTGGTTGGTGCATATGCATGTCTGCATGTGTGTGTGTATAAAAGCCATCTCTTGTTTTAAATGTCCATCACATCTTGTGTGTTTTTTTTTTCCTTTGAATTTAGTCCTTGTCACAGTTGATATCCTAGGGATGGTGCTCATTATATGCCACTGAGGTACCTCTCATTATTTCTCAGCCAGAGAAGTAGTAAGAGATAAGCATGGATTATGTCCAGTAATTATCATCATTATCACCATTGTCATCTTTATCATTTCTAACATCAAGCGTTATCTATGTGATAGACACTTTGCTGAGAGCTTTATGGATATTACTTTATTGAATCCTCACAACTAACCTATGAGCTAGGTTCAGTTGTTATTCCAGTGTATTACCAGTTTGCACAAGGTAAAGTTGAGATTACTTATTATGTCTAGTGTTTATGGCCTTCCTCCTTCCCTTAAATGTAAGCTCCAAGAGAAGAGAGTCTTTTGTCTGTTCTTTTCACTGATCTACCATAATTGTCTAGAACAACACCTGCCATATACTATTTATTAATTTAAATAAAACTTAAAATCTTTAAATTTAAAAAAATCTGACAAATAAAAGTTGTTCATGCCCTATGATGTTCACTAAGACAAATAAAGCAACAACCTAACTATGGTTAATTCTCTGTTTATATATCTCAAATGGTTATTACTGATTGGTGTTATGAACCTCTACTACCTCTGTGTAGGATCTTCCTTTGTATTCATCTAATCCTTTCCTTATTTGTGCTTACCAAGATCCCCAAATAACATGTCAATTTGTAGGAAGCAATGTGAAAAATAAACATCTTTTGTAGGTTTAAAAATACTTGAGAAAAGTTGGGAGTCAACATTACTAAAATAGCTTTGGAGTAAGCATTGGATATCAACTTCACCTTGACTTTAGCGTGTTTAAGTGTTACTTTCTGCCTTGAAATGTGAAGGTTTTAAGTATAGTATTTCCTCCAAATACTGTCATGTTTTGAACTGAAATTTAGCCCAGAAGGAGGAAGAGAAAAAGTTGAATTTCAAGATCCATCTTTAAGAAGGGGGTAATTACATGTGCTTAATACTCTCTTAATTATGGTGAATTATTCCTTCTCAAAATTTATCTTGAAGTGCCAATCCCAGAACCTCAGAATATGATCTTATTCAGGAATTGGGATTCTGCAGATGTTAAAGTGAAGTCATAATGGTGTAGGGTGGGTCCCTACTCCAATGTAACTAATATTTTTATAAAAGGGAAACATTGGACACAAAAGGAAAATGTCATGCGAAGATGAAGACAGAGATCAGGCTGAGGGTTCTACAATCCAAGGAAGGCCAAAGATGGCCTGCAAACCACCAGAAGCTATGTTAGAAGCATGAGACAGAATCTTCCTCACAGTCCTCAGAAGGAACCAACCCTGTTGACGTCTTAATCTCAGACTTTTAGCCTCTGGAACCATAAGAGGATAAACTGTTTAAATGATCCACTTTGTGGAACTTTGTTACAGCAGACCTAACAAACTAATACATCCTCCTTCCTTAGGAGTTTGTGATATCTATCATGTTTAAGAGTGACCAAATCTTATCACTCAAATCTTATCTTATCAATAATACTTTTCTTTCACAAATTTAAGATTTAGTCTATTAAATATTAGGTACACATCAAAATACACATGAATGTCCAAAACAGCCAACTATTTTCACACTGATTTTTAGACACCAAGTCAATAACCAGTGTAAGATATTCAAACCTTTTGGTTAAGGTGTAGTGCTTTCAGAACACCAGAGGCACCCATAACTAAATGCATAACTAAAACCATATTTAACATCTTTCCTCCCCATAAGATTGGAATTAATTCTACTGTGAATTTCCATTAACTTTGATTATTATGATTTACTGGAATCCTTCATTTCACCAACAACATATAAACAGAAAAGTCATGAAAACATCTTTCGTCCAAATCTTATCTGTAACAGTATTTTTTAACAGAAAACCATTTGTTGTGTATAAATGCAAAAACTCAGCCTGAGTCTGAATATCAGTGCTAACATTTATGTATTATGACCCAATTTATCTGAGTGTCACATTAACCCTCGTAGCTTCAGATGCCCCAGTGTTATTTTAGAGCAGGACAGTCCATACACCACTGAACATTATTACCTCTGAGAGACATAATAATTTCAGGAAATGGACCATTAAATTAGGTTTTTTTATCCACTTTTGCTGCATATCCATGCCATTGATCTTCTGTCAAATGATGTATAGTTTAAGAGTAAAAGTAATAAAAAGTTATTTATAGACATCTTAGAAAAATAGTTTGTTCATAATCATACAGTGAAAAAGTGAGATACAAACTCTAGTCAATGCAAGTATAATAACTGGTAAAATAGAAGAGGAAAAGACATAACTTACTGATAATAGACTCTAAGAATATACATTTATTTCTTCTATATTTAAATTTTTAAAGAGATACCTATTCACCCAGAAATAATACTTTTCTTTCACAAATTTCTGAGCAAAAAGAAATTATGATCAAATTATGTACATATTATAAGATAAAAAAATATAGTACCCCTTTACAAGACCCCTTAGGATTAAGAAATTATAAAAAGAAAAATGTATCAATGTAATTTAACCATTAAATTTAGTATAATATGTTAATTTTAGTTGCATTCAATTGAGTTTAGTGCTACAAAACTAGAAATATATTCCTTAAATGTACTGTAGAAACCAAACTAAATATTTTTATAATCTCAACATTGCAAAAAACACACACAAAACTTGCACTAAAATTTTTTGCCAGTTTAAACACACCGACACTAACAAGTTTAGAAAATTCTAAAAGTGCACTTAGTACTACTCAGCAAGTAGTCAAATATAAATTTTATTCTAATACCAATGTTACTAGCACATCACCAAGATTTTAAAGGTGTTCCTGACTTCCTAACTCATCTGTATTAGGGATGACAGAAAAAAGACTTACTAAAGTGCTACCAGCCAATTTTTCTTTTTTTTTTCTTTTTTTTTTTTAATTTTTTTTTTTAACGTTTATTTATTTTTGAGACAGAGAGAGACAGAGCATGAAGGGGGGAGGGGCAGAGAGAGAAGGAGACACAGAATCGGAAGCAGGCTCCAGGCTCTGAGCCATCAGCCCAGAGCCTGACGCGGGGCTCGAACTCATGGACCGCGAGATCGTGACCTGAGCTGAAGTCGGACGCTTAACCGACTGTGCCACCCAGGCGCCCCCCAATTTTTCTTTTTAAAAAAGAAAAATATGGAAGTAAATTAATTATATCTTAGATAGAAATTGTAGTCTTATATGCATATTCTATCTAGTCTATGTATTTTTTAAATTTTCAAACATTTTTCCACTTTTTTTCTCAGCTTGTTTTGGTTTGTGAAGAGACATATCAGATTTAATACATAGCTTTGAAGAGTCAGAATTATCAACTTTGGTAGTCCACACATATACCATTGGACACATGATTTACAGCAACACACACACTTTTGCATCTAGTTTCACAACATCCAACATTTGCTAGTTGAACTCTATATGCTTGGCCCTCTGGCCCCAGGACCACAGGCACATGCAATTAATGCTGTGACAATGTCTTAAGCCCACTGCACACATTATCAATAATTCTCACAGCAACCTTGCCAGGTTTGTATTATTTTATGTTTTATAGATGTTGGAACTAAAATTCAGAGAGCTTAACTGAATTGCTCAGAAATCTAACAGACAGTAAATGGTGGAGATGGGACTCAAAGTTTAATTTAAATTGAAGTATTTGCACCTCCAGAGTCTGAGTTCCTTCCAACATACACAGGTAGCCTTGAAGAGAGTAAAACGGAAGTAAAAAATATAAGGCCCAAGGTTGTTTATCAGGAAGGAAGATGTCCATGGGAATCAGAATACAAACAAACAAACAAAAAAAACCACATAGGATTTGTAATCTTTCACAGCTTTTTTTGAATCTCATCCCTGCCGTATTTACATGCATGATCCTCAACAAGGTACTTGGCTGCTAAACCTCAGTAGCTCATCAGGGAGGATGATGAGAATAACGTACTTGTTCATAGAATTACAATGACAATTAAACTAAAAAGCCATGTGAAAGCTGCTGGTATAATGCTTATCAGAGAAGACACTAAGTCATTTTTCTCTCTTTTTTTCCTTCTCAATAGTTAAGAGATTGATGTTAGATATGAGGTTTTTAATAAAGAGTCAAAGGGCCACAACACTTCCCTCTCATTCCCTCACAGTCACCACCCAAAGGCACTGAATCAATGCCCAGGAAGGAGAGACCTGGGTACTAGCTTCTGCTCCTAAATCATCTGCAAACAGGCTTTTCCTTCCTCCATTCTCCTGTGGTTACTCCCTGGAAAGCAATTGCTTTTGGAGAGTAATTTGGTACCATCCATCAAAATGTAAGATAGGCACACACTGTGAGCCTTTCCATTTCTAGGAATCAATCCAATGGAGATCCTTTTACATGTGCCAGAGGGAGATGTACAAAGTTATTTACTAAAGTATTGTTTGTAAGAGAAAAATGATTAGAACTTCCATTAATAAAGACTTTGATGGATTATTTGCTGTCAATTCAGCACCACCTTCCTTCATCTAGACTCTCTCCTATAATACAGAGGAAGAGCCTAAGAGCTACCCTTCCCCAAATCCCAGAGTGCTGGAAGACTGTGCCAATGAAAATCGCTTGAATGAGATCTGGGATGTGAAAGAGTAAGATAAGCCATTATTCTCTGGCGCTGCTGAGGACAGGCACAAGGGCATTGGCAGAAGCAGGCTGAAGACTTGGGAGTTTGCCAACAGCTTTCAGGCATCCTCCTGAGAATTAAACACTTCTATACTATAGGCAGCACAGATCTATCTGCAGCATCAGCTCACCTACTCTGCCTGCACTTCCAGATATCCTGATGGTGAATCCGGGGCCTAACAATTGCTGTCCTCACACTTCTAATCATTGCATAAGCCTCTTACTTCTTGTATTAAATCCTTCTTACTCAAAATACTTAGAGTGGTTTCTACTTTTCTGACAGAACTCTGAATGATACATGGATATTTTGGGAGATAATTCCCTGAGTCTGCCATTTCTGAATAACCTCCGAACAAAGCATTGACAGGTTTGGTCAAGAAAGTTTGCAAAGCTACTCAAGGGCAGGAAACAAATCTGCATACATTCCAGGGTAATAAAGCTAGAGTCTCCTCTCCTACCCAGAGGCATTCCATAATCACAAAGTGATGTCTCCCTCTACATGAACAGACAGGTTAGATTCCTGACCAGGGTAATGAAGATGATATTTCTGAAGGTACTGTGCTAAGATTGGGAAGATGGCAGAATAGAACGACCCTACGCAAGCCCTATCCCATATTTACAAATAGGTATCACTCACATTGTGTAAATAAATCTGAGAGCGATCTGAAGGCTGACAAAACAAACTCAACAACTAAATGTGGAGAAGAAGATACATCTGAGAAGTTAGGAAGGGCAGAAACACAGTTGGGAGCTACCTGCAGGACAGAAAGATCTGTGGGTATGGAGAGGGGAGAAAAACAGTCCTTTGTACCAGGGAGCCCACACTGAGAAGACAAATCTCCATAATGTTTGGCTTTGAAAACCAAAGGGGCTGAATTCCTTGTTTGTATAACCAGCAGGACTTGGGAGCCTGGAGCTTTACAAGTCAGTTGACTGAGCACTAGGCAAACCAGGAGGGTGAGCAGTAATTGGGTTCTTACCCTTAAAGAGACAGCAGCCCATGGTGAAGCAACATTTTTACAGCAGTTTGCACAATGGGACAAACAGGGAGGAGATTTGTTTATATGGATTTTGGAGTCTGTCGGGGTACTTCTCTGGGAACAAAGGAGCTGGCAGGTGCTATTTTGCTCCCCCCACCCTCCAGCATAAACACAAGGCCACCTGTGGGAGACAGCACTGTACAGGCACTTGCTACCTAATGTGCTAGCAGTGCTCATTCCTCACCAGTTCTCTTGAGGACTTTCCCACTCCAAGTCTGCTGGCCTCAGCCCTGGGATCAGGGCAAATTGGTTAACACTGTGTGTACACACCCTGCCCAGACACCAGGCACCATCAGTTATGCCACATGCTGTGCCTAGCCACCTGTGCACAGCCATGCTGTGCCTGACCCTGAGTCAGCCAGCCAGCGAACGTCGAGGAGAATCAGGTCTAACATTGGTGGCTCAACATAAATTTTGCTAACATTGCTGCCCTACCCTCAAGTTCCCTGTAGAATGCCTGGCCTGCCTGGTTCCCACTAATACCACAGAGAATAAGCATAGCCCACAATAGGCAGAGAGTCAGAATAGAAGACTGGACTGAAAGGAAAAGCGAGTCAGATACAACAAGAGGGTGCAGCAACACACAGGACATTCCCTGAAGTGCCAGGTTCTGGTGAACAGGGAAAACTGCACTACAGGGCACTACAGGACCTCTTCTTCATAAAGCCACTACTTTCAAGGGCATAACATGTAGCTGACTTTCGTAACAGAACAGACACAGAGAGATACACAAAATGAGGAGACAGAGGAATATGTCACAAATGAAAGAACAGGATAAAATCACAGCAGGAGATCTGAACGAAACAGAAATAAGTAATATGCTGGATAGAGAAATTAAGTAATGATCATACTCACTGGACTTAAGAAAAGGGTGAAGGATATCAGTGAGATCCTTAACAAAGAGATAAAAATTACAAACTGAGATGAAGAACTCAATGAATTAAATTAAAAATACAATAAATGGAATACACTGTAGGCTGTTACAAGCAGAGGAATGTATCACTGACCTGTAGGGTAGAGTAATGGGAAGCAATCAAGCTAAACAGGTGACAAATACTGCAAAATGATAATAGACTTAGGGAACTCAGCAACACCATCAAGCATAAAACATTTGCATTATAGGGATCCCAGAAGGCAAAGAGAAAAAGGAGAGCAGAAAATGGATTTGAAGAAACAATAGCTGAAAACGTACTGAGCCTGGAGAGGGTAAAGGAGATCCAGATTCAGGAAGCACAGAGATCCTGCAACAAAATCAACCCAAGGAGGTCCACATCAAGACATATGATAATTAAAATGGCAAAAAAAAAAGTAATAAAGAAAGAATTTTAAAGCTTGCAAGACAAAAAGAAGACAGTTACATACAAAGGAAACCCCATAAGCCTAATTTTCACAGAAAGTTTACAGGCCAGAAGAAAGCGGCATGAGATATATCTAATGTACTGAAAGGGAAAAATCTACAGCTAAGAATACTCTATCCAGCAAGTATATCATTCAGAAAAGAGGGAGAGAGAGTTTTCCAGACAAATAAAAGGTAAAATAACTCATGACCACTAAACCATCCCTTCAACAAATGTTAAGGGGGAGTTTGTGAATGAAAAGCAAAAATAATAAGAGTCAGAAAAATAGGATGGAAAAAAAAAAACTAAATAAATTTAAGTTTATCTGCAAAAATCAGTCAAGAGAGACAGAAAACAAAAGGATGTAAAATATGATACCAAATATCTGAAAGTGGAGGGTAGAGGAGTAAAGAATGGGTTCAAAATTGAGCAACCATCAACTTAATATAGATGACTATATGAAGAAGATGTTACATATAACCCTAATGGTAATCACAAATCAAAAAATAATAAACATGCAAAGAATAAACAGTAAATAATTGAAACAATACCCTAAAGAAAGCCAAATAATCATGAGAGAAGAGACCAAGAGAAGAAAAGAACAGAGAGCAACTACAAAACAACCATAAAACAAGTAACAAAATGGCAGTAAACACACACATACCAATAATTTCTTTCAATGTAAATGGAATAAACACTCTGATCAAAAGACACAGGGTGACAGTTTGGATTTAAAACAAAAACAAACAAAAAAACAAGACTCATCTACATGCTGCCAACAAGAGACTCATTTCAGACCTAAGAACACATGCAAACTGAAAGTGAATGGATGGGGAAATATTCATCATGCAAATGAATGTCAAAAGAAAGAGCAGCAATACTTATATTGGATAAAATAGAATTTAAAACAAAGGCTGTAACAAGGAACAAAGAAGGACATTATATAATCATAAACAATACAATCCAACAAGAAGGGGCACTACATAATCATAAACAGTACAATCCAACAACATGATATAATGATTGTAAATATTTATGCACTCAACACTGAAGCACCCAAATACACAAAGCAGTTAATAAAAAACATAAAGAAAATAATCAATAGTAATGCAATAACAATAGGGGGCTTTAAAACCCCACTTAGATCAATGGACAGATCATCCAAATAGAATATCAATAAGGAAAGAGTAACTCTGAATGATACATGGGGCTAGATGGATCCAATAGATATATTCAGAATATTCCATTCTAAAACCCATTTTTAAGTGCACATAAACATTCTCCAGAATAGATTAAAAATGAGGCCACAAAACAAGTGTCAACAAATTCAAAAAGACTGAGGTCATACCATGCGTCTTTTCTGACTGCAGTGCTATGAAACTAGAAATCAAGCACAAGAAGAACACTGGAAAGTACACAAATATGTGGAGGTTAAATACCATGCTCCTAAACAATGAATGGGTTAACCAAGAAATCAAAGAAGGTATTAAAAAATACATAGAGACAAATGAAAATGAAAATGAAAATGAAAATGAAAACACAACAGTCCAAAATCTTTGGGATACAGCAAAAGCTGTTCTAAAAGGGAAATTTATAGCAATATAGGTCTAAATTAAGAAGCAATAAAAATTCCAAATGAACTACCGAATCTTACATCAAAAGGAACTAGAAAAAGAACAGCAAACAAAATTCAAAAATAGTATAAGGAAGGAAGTAATAAAGATTAGAACAGAAATAAAATGGAAACTAAAAAAACAAAAACAAAAAACAAAACAAAACAAACAAACAAAAAACAAACAATAGAACAGATGAATGAAACTTGAGCTGGTTCTTGGAAAAGATCAACCAAATCAATAAACCTTCAGTCAGACTCATTAAAAAGAAAGAAATAAGAAAGAAAGAAAAGAAAAAGAAAGAGAAGACTCAAATAAAATTAGAAATAAAAGGGGAGAAATAGCCAACACCACAGATACAAAACATGATAAGATAATATTATGAAAAATTATATGCCAACAGGACAACTTAGAAGAAATGGATAAATTCTTAAAAACATATAACCTCTCGAAATCAAATCATGACAATACAAAAAAAGAATATTTGAACAGATTGATCATCAGCAATAACATTGAATCAGTAACCAAAAAACTCCCAGCAAGCAAAAGTCCAGAGCCAGACAGCTTCTCAGGAAAATTCAACCAAACATTTAAAGAAGACTTAATATTGATGATTCTCTAACTATTCCAAAATAATAGAAAAGGAAGGAAAACTGTGTAATTCATTCTATGAAGAGACCACTACCTGGATGCCAAAACCAGATAAAGACACTACCAAAAAAAAGAGAGAACAGGCCATAATCTCTGATAAACATAGAGGCAAAATCCTCAAAAACATATTAGCAAACCAAATCCAACAATACATTAAAAAAAGTATTCACCACAATCAAGTGGGATTTATCCCTGGGATGCAAGGATGGTTTAATATTCGCAAGTCAATCAATGTGATACACCACATCAATAAAAGCAGGGATGAAACAACATGATCATTTCAATAGATGCAGAAAAAGCATTAGACAAAGTACAATATTCATTCATTATAAGTCTTCAATAAAATATGATTTAAGGACACATTACTTAACATAATAAAGACCATATATGAAAAACCTACAGCTAACATCCTACTCAATGCGGAAAAACTGAGAGCATTTCCCCTAAAGTCAGGAACAAGACAAACATGTCCACTCTCACCACTTTTATTTTACATAGTACTGGAAGTCCTAGCCACAGCAATCAGACAACAGGAAGGAATAAAAGGAATCTAAATTGGTAAGAAAGAAGTAAACCCTTTGCAGATGTCATGATATTATATATAAAAAAACCTAGAAAATCCACCAAAAAACTACTAGAAGTAGTAAATTCAGTAAGATTTCAAGATTATATAATCAATGCACAGAACTCTGTTGCAGTTTTACATACTAACTAATAATGATGCAACAGAAAGAGAAATTAAGAAAGCAATCCTATGTACAATTGCACCAAAGATAAAATATGTAGGAATAAATTTAACCAAGGACCTGAAAGGCCTATAGTTTGAAAACTATGAAACACTGATGAAAGATTTTGAAGATGACACAAACAAGTGGAAAAACATTTCATGCTCATGGACTGTAAGAACAAATACTGTAAAAATGCCCATACTACCCAAAGCAATCTACAGATTTTATACAATCCCTATCAAAATGCCAATAACATTTTTTACATAACTAGAACAAACAATCTGAAAATTTGTATGGAACCACAAAAGACTCTGAATAGCCACTTGTCAGAATGGCTAAAATCAAAAACAAGAAACAACAAGTGTTTAAGAAGATGTGGAGAAATAGAAACCCTTGTGCACTTTTGGTGGGAATGCACTGTGGAAAACAGTAGGGAGTTTCCTCAAAAAGTTAAAAACGAAACTACTCTATGATCCAGTAGTCACACTATTGGGTATTTATCCAAAATATATAAAAACAGTATTTCAAAGAAATACATGCACCCCTATGTTTATTACAGCATTATTTGTGATAGCCAAATTATGAAAGGAGCCCCAGTTTTCACTGATAGATGAATGGATAAAGAAGAAGTGGTATGCATACATGGACTATTACTCAGCCTTTAAAAAGAATTAAATCTTGCCATTTGCAACAACGTGGATGGAACTAGAGAGTATAACATTATGCAAAACAAGCCAGTCAGAGAAAGACAAATACCATATGATTTCACTCGTATGTGGAATTTAAGGAACAAAACAAAGGAGAAAAAAAGAGAGAGAGAGAGAAAGAAAAGGAGTCAAACAGAAAAACAAGCTCTTGGGGTGTCTAGGTGGCTCAGGTCATGATCTCACAGGATCAGGTTCACTGCCTAAGCACAGAGCCCACTTCAGATATTCCGACTCCCCCTCTCTCTGCCTTCCCGCCAATCACACTCTCTCTCTCCCTCTCTCAAATATAAATAAACATTTTTAAAAATATTAAAAAACAGAAAAAGGAACTCTTAACTATAGAGAACAAATTTCTGATTACCAAAGGGGAGGTGTGGGAGGTGAAAGGGTGAAATAGGTGAAGGGGACTTAAGGGTAAACTTATCAGTAATAGTACATACAATTGTTGAAACACCATATTGTGTACCTGAAATGAATGTAACACTGTATGCTAGCTATAGTGGAATTAAGACAACAACAACAACAAACAACAAACAGGTGATATTTCTGGGTGGGGAAAGGGCTGGACAGGTTTATTAACAGTTCCCTTATAAGATTAGAGGTGCCCTTTCTATGTGAAAAAGAAACTAATGTGTAGAGTATTCATCTAGATTCTTTCTTTAGTGCCTCCATGGGATTTGGGACTTGGCACGGGTACAGAACCTGATGCAAACATGAAGATCATGCTGTCTGTTGTGCCATAAATTCCTAAATTCCTGCCCACATTCACTTGAACTTATTATTTCCTTATCAACCAAATCTATCAAACATGGCAAGCTGGCCTAGCATTTGCTTGCTGGTTTGAAATTTCTTGGGCACTTGGCAATATAATGGAATACCATGTATGCATTAAAATTAATACGATTGATATACAAAGAAATTAGGAAGCTAATGTAGCTCAAATAAAATGCAGACATTGTCAGATTGGATCAAGCTGGAAGACTTAACCTTATACTGCCTATAAAAATAAAAATAAATAAAAAAATAAAATGATAAAAAAAAGATATTATGCAAACACTAATGAAAAGAAAGAGAAGCTGTATTAACACTAACCAAAAGTAGCTATCAGAGCAAAAATATTACCATGTATAAAGAAGGATACTTCATTTTCATAAAGGGGCATTACTTAAAAAAAAATTCTAAATATTTTTGTACACAAGAAAATGATTTCAAAACGTATAAAGCAAAAACCAACAGAATTAAAATTTATAATTACAGTTAGGGATTTCAATATCCCTTTCTCAATACTGACAGAAAAAAGTAGACATCAATTTAGTAATAATGCAGAAAACTGGAATAACACAATCAACCAACTTGACCCACTTGGAATTTACAGACCACTCTATCCAATAATAGCACAATACACATTCTTTTCAAGTTCACATAGAAAATTTACAAAGACAGACCATATTCAGGACTATAAAACAAATCTTAATAAATTTAAAAGGAATTCAAGTCATGCAAAGTATGTCCTCTGACCAAAATTTTGGGAAAACAAACAGCACACTTCAAAATAATCCATTAGTCAAATGAGAAATCGGAAGACAAATTAAAAAGGATTGTTAACTGAAGAGAAATAAAGATGGATCATATAAAAACTTATTGGACCTTACAAAAGTAATATCTAGTGGGAAATTTAGAGCACCAAAGACCTACTTTGGAAAGTAAAAAAAATCCCAAATAAACACATCCAGCTTCCATTTTATACTAGTGAAAACAGAAAAGCAAATGATACCTAATGTATGAGAAAGAAAATTGTATAGGAAAATAAAAATAAATGTAATAAATAGCAGACAACAAGTAGGGAAAGTAAATATAACCAAATGGAATGGAATATTACTCAGCCACAAAAAAGAATAAAATGTTGCCATTTGGTGGTAACATGGATGGACCTAGTATGTATTATGTTAAGTGAAATAAGACAGAGAATGACAAACACTATGTGATCTCATTCACATATGGTATCTAAAAGATGAAACAAATGAGTGAACAGAATAAAGCAGAATCATACTTTTAAATACAAAGAACAAAAAGAACAAACTGATGATTGCCAGAGGGGAGGAGGGCAGAAGGATTGACAAAATGGGTAAAGGGAAGTGGGAGATACAGGCTTCTAGTTACACGCTGAATAAGTTGTAGGAATAAAAGGCACAGCATAGGGAACATAGTGAGTGATATCTTAATAGCATTGTATTGTGACAGATGGTAGGTACCTTGAGGTAAAAATAGCATAATGTATAAAGATGCTGAATCACTACGATGTACATCTAAAACTAATGTAACATTGTGTGTCAACTATACTCAAAAATGTGTATTTTTAAAATAGGCAAAATATTTAAACAGAAACTCTAGCAAAGAAGATATACAGATGGCAAAAATAAAAAAAAAAAAAACTCAGAAGAAATATTCAACAATTGGAAAATGCTAATTAAAACCAGAAAGAAATACTTATACACTTTTTAGAAAAGCTAAAAGTAAAAAGACTAAATCAAGTGTTAAGTAGGTAATCTCATATATGCTAATGGGAATGTAGAATGGTACAATCATTTTGAAAAACAGTTTGATAGTTTCTTAAATGTTTAAACTTACTCCTCTCATATAATTCCAGTTCTAAGTATCTACCCATACAGTGGAGTAGTGTATAGACATTGAAAATGAATGGACTATTTATAAACACTCTATCATGGATGAATGTCAAAATCATTATGTTGACTGAATGATATTTTATATTCAGAAGATAGAATTTACATTCTATAGAAATACATTGTATTATAGAAAATTCCTGTGTTTGAAATTGGTAACTTAGATTGAAGTTTAAGTCAATACTGATTAGTCATGTAAATGAAAATGATTGAAAGAAAGTCATAAAACACTGCAACTTTTTAAATGTAAGTTTTAAATAACCTGTAACAAATTATTCTTTTCATTGTCTTTCCTTCATAATATGTGAGGTCCATTATTTAATGTTTTAGTCTGTCACTAATCATATATTCTCTTACTTCAATATCCTTGACATATCTTAAAATCATGGTGTTTTCCAAAATTGCTACTTTCTTTGGAATAATCTTATGATAGACTTTAATCATTTAATAGGCTATATAAATTATTTTTCATGCTTTCAAGTCTATCTTTTTTGTAATGAAAAACACCTGATTTAGCAATTATTTCTTATGGGGATATATTCTTGCACTTACCAGTAACCAGTATTAAATCCTTTCTGTTATTTCTTTATATTGATTCTACTTGACTGTCACTAAAAAATTGTAAAGCAGTAAATCCTGTACCTAAGCTAGTTTATTCAGCTGATAATTTAAATAATTCTAGGAAAAATCAAGTAGACTTATGATCAGAATGTGTTTTGTAACTACATATTGTCAATACAGAAGCCTAAAATTATATCAATGTTGATGTTTATCATGTATTTGAACCCAGTATATATAACATCTATATCCTTATATTTCATGATAATATTAGAATTATATTATTCATATTACATATGAATAAACTGAAAAAAATAATGTTTCCATTGAATGAAGGAAAACAGTACTACTAATTATAATTAACATAAACACTTATACATATACTTTGGACTTTAACTTTTTAATTTTAATTTATAAGTTTGTTTTCATTTTTAATGTGCATATTTTAATTTGCTTTCTTTTAATTCCTAGTATTTTATTTATTTATTCATTCATTCATTCATTTATTAACATTGTTCACTTTTTAAGAGAAAGAGAGAGACAGAGTGTGAGCAGGGAGGGGCAGGGAAAGAGGTAAAAACAGAATCCAAAGCAGGCTTCAGGCTCTGAGCTGTCAGCACAGAGCCCAACATGGAGCTCAAACCCAAATACTGTGAGATCATGAGCTGAACCGAAATCAGATGCTCAACCTCTGAGCCACCCAGGACCCCTGGAATTTGATTTTAAATAAGGAAATGCAGGCATCTGGGTGGTTCAGCCTATTAAGTGTCTAACTTTTGATTTTGGCTCAGGTCATGATCCCAGGGTTGTGGGATTAAGCCTGAGTCGGGCTCCAAGCAGAATGTGTCTAATAACATAACCCCATCCATACCTTTGGTGCAGTAATTTGTTAAAGGATAGGCACTTGAATCAAGCAGCTAGTT
Organism: Panthera tigris; assembly: GCF_018350195.1. NCBI lineage: Eukaryota > Metazoa > Chordata > Mammalia > Carnivora > Felidae > Panthera > Panthera tigris. The sequence goes on from NC_056663.1 coordinate 129,574,457, forward strand.
AAATCCTTTCCTAAATATCATTATAAGTACCTTGGGAGAGAGGGCAAAGCTTCTAACTGAATTAGTACTGAAAAGAAGCAAAGCTTGGCCCTAAGAAAAGCCAAAATTTTCTCTTAAGTGGAGAGAGCCTATTCTGAAAACCTGGGCCAAACATGAAGAGAAACAGAGTAGACAGGGTCAGAGATAGAATCACATCACTTAAGCCATGTCATATTCCTTATTTGTGAGTTAAAAGAGCCAAAAAAAACCACTTTTTTTTTTCCCCTTGGGGCACCTGGGTGTCTCAGTTGGTTAAGCATCTGACTCTTGACTTCAGCTTAGGTCATTATCTAATGGTTCCACAGTTTGTGAGTTCGAGCCCCACATTGGGCTCTGTGCTGACAGTGCAGAGGATACTTGGGATTCTGTCTCCCTCTCTTGCAAGCTCCTCCCCAGCTTGTTATCTGTCTCTCAAAATAAATAAAAATAAACTTAAAAAAAAGACACACATTTTTTTTTCTTAAGCTAGCTGGAGGTGTTTTCCTTTTTTTTTTTTTTTTTTTTTTTATAAAATCTTAGAAAATTTGCCAGCCGGACATCAACAGACTCATCCCCAACACATAAGTTCCAAAGGTTTTATTTAAATTTAAATTTGGATTGTAAAGATGGTTCTTTCTCTAGAGTGAAGTCATTTAGAAATAAGCCTACAATTATATTTAATTAGGGTATTAATCTAAATTTATGTATTTGACAAAATATTTACTGAGTCCCTCCTATTGTGCCAAACAGTTAATTATTTTGGGTATATAAGTGAACAAGATAGCATGATCCTTTCTCTCACAAAGCTTTTATTCTTATAGACTAAATAATCAAGTACACAAGAATATGAATAAACTGTAATATATAATATAATATGAAATATCTAATTGTTTTGGTACCACAGAGGAGAAGCATCTAGGCAGAGTTTAAGAATGAAGAAAGATAAGAACATAACACCCAGAGGGAATATACAATATATACAATACAAAATAGTAATTTGAGTAGAATTAAAAAAAAAAACCTCTATAATTTAACTGATTGCACTAGATTCACAGGATTTTGTTTGTTTTCTATTTTTTTTAAGTAAAGTTAGAACAACTAAATCCATTGAAAACCTATTTATCTGTGGTCAAATATAATATAATAAATCCAGAGTAAGCTTTTTTCCCCCAGAGTAAATTTTGTTGAGATAGCAACTTTTTGTAAGCATTAATATCTATATATTTTAATATACATAATTTAATTTATATATTAATTATATAATTTTTAATATATAATTTATTTAATATATAATTTTTAATCTAATAATGAATTCCACAATATACATAAAGCTGTCTGGAATTTATAAAATTATTTTGTACAAATATTTTCATTTGATCTTAAGAGGCTTCTATTGACCTTACCCTACCAACTTAATGTTAGAGAAGAGGTAACTGGAGCTCAGCAAGAGTGAGATTTTTCCCATGTGCTGAACTAACATACAGAACCAGAACTTGAATCCAAACCTTCTAAACTCCAAACTATGTACTTGCCAGCTGTATATGTAGCCCGGTAGGTATTGAATGCTGTATTAAGTATTTCAGAGGAACTAAGATAAGAACTGTAAGATCTCATTATTTACAACAGCAAAGATATGGAAATAACCTAAGTGTCCACCAATGGATGAACAGATAAGAAAATGTTCACACACACACACACACACACACATACACAAATATTATATAACCATAAAAAAGAACATGGATGGACCTTGAGGGATTTGTGTTAAGTGAAGTAAGACAGAAAGACAGATAGATACTGTAATCATTTTGTCTTACATATGGAATCTTTTTAAATTTTTTTAATGTTTATTTATTTTTGAGAGAGAGAGACAGAGAGAGACAGAGACAGAGAGAGAGAGAGAGAGAGAGAGAGAGAGAGAGAGAGACCGTGCGCACAAGTAGGGGAGGGGCAAAGAGAGAGGGAGGCACAGAATCTGAAGCAGGCTCCAGGTCCTGAGCTGTCAGCACAGAGCCCAATGCAGGCAGGGCTCAAACTCATAAGCCATGAAATCATGATCTGAGCTATAGTCGGATGCTCAACCAGCTGAGCCACCCAGACGTCCAGTATATGGAATCTTAAAAAACAAGAACAAATTTGCAGATACAGAGAACAAATTACAAATCAGTGGTTGCCAATGACAGGGAGTGAGTGGGGGGTGGTGGATATGTGGTGGGGATCGAAAGGTTAAAAAAAAGATGTAATCCATGAGCTTCAAGTTTTCATACTCTACTTCAGAAGATGGGGGTGGGAGGGAAGTAGAACACTAAATAAAAATACAAAGTAGTTGGAAGTATGTGAAACAAGGCATTAGAATTAATCATCATTGGTTATCTGTTACAGAGAAGGAAAATGCTATGTGTGTAAATTCTGGGCAGCTAATTGTAGCCAGGGCTCTATATTTTAAGGTTAAAGTAACAAGTTTATGTATCCTCAGAATATACACTTCATTCATAACAAGGGAGGTGAGGTCACAAAATGAAACATAATTACTAGGTAGTATTTCCTATGCTCACCCACCCTCACACATGTGCACCTGTAACAATTTTTGCATGTCCTTATAAACATTTTTGAAGCTGTTAAAGGAGCACAGAAGTACAGTTAAGTAAATGAATAACTACTATTGACCCAAATTCTAATACCCCTCTTTAAGGCCGATAATATGCTCAAAGATTCAAACCTGCTATTAGAGGGAAAACATGTGTTGGTTCAAATTCAATGTTTACATCATAGAGTAAGAGATTATAATACAAGAAGTTTCAATAGGTAACATAATTGGCTAATTCATAATGGAGCCATCCTAGTAATCCACTATATTTCAAACTGAGGAAAAATGTGAACAACTCTAAACATAACCATAAATCTACTTTGTCTCCTATACTTTCCTTATTTTGATAGGAATTTTCTCATTTAAATTCTGAGTAATAATATTTTTCAGAACACTTTGAAACAGGCTACACAATAAGTTGTAAAATTATAAAAACTTTGACTAATTATATCTCTTACAGCTTGTCATTATTGGATACTTGGTGAATAAAGGTAGAAATAAGCCAAGGTTTTACATGATGAATTCAAGAATTGCAACACTGTAATTTTAAGTAATGTAAGAATAGATCAATATTTTAATCTTCATAATGTGACATATCTGAATGTTGTTGGAATTTAACAACTATATCAATTTCTGCTATATCAGTGCTGTGTTTTTTCTTTAGATTTCTGTAGACTATTAAAATCCAAGTCTTCAAATAAAATATCTGTCATATTTTATTTTATTTTTTTTAAATGTTTATTTATGAGACAGAGAGAGACAGACCATGAACAGGGGAGGGGCAGAGAGAGAGGGAGACACAGAATCCGAAGCAGCTCCAGGCTCTGAGCTGTCAGCACAGAGCCCGACACGGGGCTCGAACTCACAGACCGAGAGATCATGACCTGGGCCGAAGTCGGCCGCTCAACCAACTGAGCCACCCAGGAGCCCCAAATATCTGTCATATTTTAAATAATGTCTTACTATCAACTTATTCTTGGTACATGGATTTTTTTCAATCTAATAAACCTATAGATTAAAAGAAGAAGAAATACAAACACACACACCTTTGATGATAGCATACATATATCGTCTGTAAATTTTTAACATGTGATAGAAAATAAACTCTTAAGCAAATGGAAGAATCCTAAAGATACACAATGTTAAGACTTAAACTAAACTTTTGAATAAATGTTTATCAAGTACCTACAATGTGCAAGATGCTATTTTAGTGGTATAAATATATACACATATTGTAATCCTTGCCCTTCACACAATACAACATTAGGAGATAAATGATAAATGCTAGTGGCAGTTTGGGATATATTAGAGTGATTCAAAGGAATTACTTTTAGAAATTTAGAAGAGAGCAATCACATTTGTTTTTGTCTATGGATAGCAAAGGAGAATTAAATAAGAACACAGCACTTTATCCTGGATTTTGAAGACTCATTACTGACACCTGGAGAAAAATAGATTGCAGAAAAATTCTGGCCCAATTAAATGTTAATACCCCATTCATTAGGGAGTTCTTGAAATTTTGTATTTAACAAAGCAATATGAACAAAGATGTGTTATGAGTAACCTGGATGCAAAAATGGGAATGAAGGAATGAATGAATGAATGAATGAATGAATGAATAAATAAATAAATAAATAAAGCCAGTTAGAAGGCCATTACAAGACTCCAGCTATGAGACAAAAGGGGCCTGTGGCACCTGGGTGGCTCAGCCAAGTTAAGCCCTGACTACTGATTTCAGCTCAGGTGATTATCTCAAGGTTCATGAGAGACCCAAGTGGGGCTCTGCACTGATAGCATGGAGTTGGCTTGGGATTCTCTCTCTCCCTCTCTCTGCCCCTCCCCTGCCCACGCTCTCTTAAAAAAAGAAAGAAAGAAAGAAAGAAAGAAAGAAAGAAAGAAAGAAAGAAAGAAAGAAAGAAAGAAAGAAAGAAAGAAAAGGAGGACTGAAATTAGGCAGTGGTACTATGAATGGCTATGAGGGATGAATGTGACAGCCATTATAAGAAGTGAATCAAAATCTGGGGTGCCTGAGTGACTCCGTCGGTTGAACGTCCAACTCTTGATTTTGGCTCAGGTCACGATCCCAGAGTCGAGGAATGGAGCCTGTTGAGCGTGGAGCCTGTTTAAGATTCATTCATTCTCTCTCTCTCTCTCTCTTTCCCTCTCTCCCCCTTCCTCCCTCCCTCTGCATCACTCCCACTTGCATGCTTTCTCTTTCTCTCTAAAAAAATAGATAAATAAATAAAGTGAACGAAAGTTCCTTAGATTGGAAAAATTCAGTCATATACCGGAAAAACTGGTAAAATGACTCCAAAGTGTTGAGTCTAGATCAAAAATAAAAGAAGCCAGTAAAAACTAAATATGCAAAGGATAGAAAAAAAATAATTGGGAAAGAAGATAGATAATATAGAAGGTAGAAAAAGACAAACCAAGAATTGGACAGGTTATTCTCAGCAAGAAAAGTTTATCTTAGAGTTAGAAGCAACCAAATGTAAAAAAGAAGTGTGGAAAATATTAAAAAAAAACATATTTGAAGTGATGAGAAGAAAATTTTGAACTAATTTCTGTCAAGTGATGATGAAATTTGCACTAAAGCAGGAAATTAAGTCATTTTCTGGAAGTATAGTACTGTATACTAGGATTACTCTCCTTAAGCTCATCGTCTATGCTTTAGAATTCTAATCACAAAATCCTTTTTGCCTTATGACTTAACCTAATCATAGGAGTAAAAACCATTACATACACAGTCCGAGGGGATTTGTAATTTATATACACAGGAAGTGGGACTCTTAGAGATCATCTTAGAATTTTTAATGACATTTGTCTTAATTGGAATAATTGTTATATTGATACATTTTTTCTCTTAAATTGTATGTTTTATGTTATTGGGCACAAATGATGAAAAAATATGTTCCATAGAAGTAAATTCTGACATATTTCTAAGAGAACATGAGTTACACTTTATTTCTAAGATACTTTTATTTAACATTTATAAGACTCTCTTTTGATATTCGGAAAATCAAAATCTGACTTTTTCCTTGAATATTTTCATCCATGGTTTACTTTTAGCCTCTTGTAGTTAGCTGAAACTAGAAACAGATGTGCCAGAAAACCTTACACACACGCGCACGCATGCACACATGCACACACACGGTGTTCTCATCTGAGAATTGTGACCTTTGGGATAGAGACAAGCTTAGCTGAGAATCAATACTCAGGATATTTCTCTACAAAAAAATTATTTAAAGGTTCAGTCTATCAGTAAGACATAGGTTAACATTTTACACATTTGACAGAAAGTATATTTTTATTTTTTAAATATCTATAAAAAGGTATTTTTAGCATAGACAGAATTCATATAAGTCTGTCCAAATAGCATATTTGCAAATATTAAATATGTGAAAGAATCTAATAATTATGAATCAAAAGACACTGGGCAGAAGAAGGTGTAGTAGTTAGGGCTAATGTGAAGCACAAGAAAGAAAAATAAGATCTAACCATAATGAAAAATAAATTCATTACAGACGAAACAATGTATTGGAGAACTAAAAAAATGTAATTAATGATGAGTCTTTGGAAGATTACTTATCAGCATATGAATCTAAGAAATACTCAAGAGCTAAAAGTTGTAAATTTGTAACAGTCAACTTTCCACAGACTATGCAGAAAGTTGTATTTTTTTCTCAAGCATGACTTAACCAGATAACTGGATCAATTTTCCACTTCATTCTTGATGTCTTAAAGTATGAACATTATCATCAACATGATAATACATGAAAATATTATTTAATTCCTTATTTATTTAATTTCTTATTTATTTAATTCCTTAAATATGTATGTCTCCTAGGATCTATTGCCAAATTTGAATTACAGTTATTTGATCAAGTGGTCCATAGTTAAGAGAAAAGAATAAGGAAAACTTCTGTCATTTTGAGAGTTCCCCTGACATATCTGATGGGCAGGTTCTTCTGTAGAACCTGTGTTCGACTATATGTTCGATAATTGATAAATAATGGTAATTTTAACATTACTTAGCTTTTGGTGGTGTTTACAAAGTGATTTTCCAGTTATTACCTAATTTGATTTTTATACTAATCATGAAGAGTAGTGATTTTAGGAACACATATTTTACCAACTGTTCAACAGATTCCTCCTCTCCCAAATTTTTAAGGTAATCTCTGAGATTTCTGTATACAGTAAAACGAAACAAAACAAAACACAAAACAACAAAAAACGACTTGGCTCAGGAAAGTCATCAACCATCCCCCATGTGATATTATCCTTCCTGTGTGATATTGCCGGAGTATGACGATACCCATGAAGAATCACTGCCATTTCTACCAAAACTTCACAAAGAATCACTAATTTCCCTCAAACACCAAGGTTTTGCAGTGATTTGAAGCTTTTTTGCCTGTTTTCATTAATAAGGAGTTCTTGTGCAGAAGATCAATTAGTCCCCGTGCAAATGTACTTTTGGCAGGCCTGCCCTGCCCATTCGTCAGGCAGCCAAACATGCCAGGACTTTTGTAAATTCCAGGATTGAACACAGTTTAAATCTAAGTCAGGGCATGCCTTCATCCACTTAAACTAAGGTTCCTTACCAAAACTCAACTGAAGTTACAGACGGGGAAACTGAGGTATAAAAAACTTTGGTCCTAAAGGAGTAAATACTTTGATCAAGGTCACACAGAAAGTAGGAGGCAGACATGGGACCCATATTTTCTGTTATAAAAACCTTAGCTATTTCCCCTAAAGGAACCTCCCCCAAAATAATTCTTGACAATTCTTAAGGTGCTAATTATATGTAACCATGCAATATATGTATTCACATACACACACACACACACACACACACACACACACACACACATTACATTCTTTCTTCTTAAGGGTATCTTTCCTTAATGCACTTGAATCAAGTAGAAGCAGACCAAACTGATCTTCCCTTACTGTCTCACAATGATTACCCCATCTTTTATTTTTATTATTTTAAGATTTATTTTGAGAGAGAGAGAGAGAGAGAGAGAGAGAGCGTGTGCGCGCAGGGGAAAGAGGCAGAGGGAGGGAGGGGAGAGAGAGAGAGGGAGAGGGAGAGGGAGAGGGAGAGGGAGAGGGAGAGGGAGAGGGAGAGAGAGAGAGAGAGAGAGAATCTCAAGCATGCTCCACGCTCAACATGAAGCCCAGATGTGGAGCTCAATCCCACAACTCCAGCATCATAACTACCTGAGCTGAAATCAAGAGTCGGAAGCACAACTGACTGAGCTACTCAGGCACCTCTGACCCATCTTTTAATTTTCCTTTGAATGCCCCTAACAAAAATGAAGGGCTGGATTGGCCTTCTAAAGCTCATTTTTCCCTTGAATGAAAGATTACAATTTATCTTCTACGTGTGTTCACAACTGAATTGTTTAAAGAGTTTTCTTTAACCACTCCCTTTGTAGATCAGTGTTGATTCACTTGTATATTCTAATGTTAGTTGATGTTAGTAATTTTGATGTGCTACAAATCTATAATACAGATTTACAGATTATATGTGCTACTATGTATTCATTAACCCATTTTTGTTCCATATTTTTCTGATGTTTGAAGTAATATTTATAGATAGAAAATATGTAATTTATTGCATGAGATATTAAAGCAGAATTTTGCAGGTAGAAAAATTTTAGAGTTATTTCAGAGTTATTTTCTGTAAATAGATGTAAATGAAAAAGTCTCTTTTACTCTTTGTAAATGAAGTATGTACATAATTAATCAGAACTCAAGTTTCTCCAAAGATCCTGTTGGGCAGAATATCTTGTTTTATTTTATTTTTTTAATTTCTATTTGTTTTTTTCACTTTTTTATTTAAATTCCAGTTAGTTAACACACAGTGTAATATTAAAGTATCTTGTTTTAAATCTTAATTTCCTTCTTTTTTTAAATCAAATGTACTTTCAAGTGAATGAAATATACTTGGACAGTTTTCACCAATAGAAACTAAAATGTATTATATGAAGTAAGAAATGTAAATGGTTTTTAGCAAATATCTATGTCTTTGCTCTTGAATATTTTTGATAAAATTTACAGCATAAAGACTTGAGAAGTTTATTCAGGGGCATTGAGAAGGAAGTGTTAACTAAGCAGGTCTATGGTGTTCAAACCCTGCACATTCCCCAGAGGAAGGTATGTCTACAGGACTGGCACTTGGTCAGCTCCTGGGAGGTCAATTCTGAGCCCTTAAAATATCTTGCCTGATAAGAGTATTTTTGTATGCCTGAGGCCTCGAGCTGCATAGTAGCACTTTGATCAGATATTTAAGCTAACAGTGTGATTCACAACAAATACGTCATTTTTGCTCTTGGGGCAAGGAGTATGGAGTCTGAGTAGCTAAGGTCAGTCACACAGGAGCTGCATAATTAAGTATCTGACCTGTAAGAAAAACTCTGGACACCGTGGCTTACGTGAGTTTCTCTGGTTGACAACGCTTCAAATTTTATACATGAGGAAACCAAGGTACAGAAAGGTTAAATAATGTCCCTGAGGTCACACAGTAAGCAAGAAAACCTGGAATTGACATGAACTAGTTCAACTCCAGATATAGTGATTAACTACCCAGGTGATATCATTTACAATATTCAGTGGCACAATTATGTGTGTATTTATATTTATTTATATATTTTGAAAAATAATATAATTCCATATCCCCTGCATTCCAATAAACAAGAAATTTGAGGCACAAACAAACCTGATTTTATTTGCTATATAAAAACTATTATTTTGGTGGTGGGGGAAGCCTGGGTGGCTCAGTCAGTTAAGTGTCCAACTTCGGTCCAGGTCATAATCTCATAGCTCATGAGTTCAAGCCCCACATTAGGCTCTGTGCTGACAGCTCAGAGCCTGGAGTCGGCTTCAGATTCTATGTCTCCCTCTCTCTGCTCTCCCCCTGTCACACTCTGTCTCTGTTTCTCTGTCTCTCAAAAATAAATAAGCATTGAAAAATTTAAAAATATATTATTTTTTAAATACTCTGTGACCTTTTTGTTTTTATTTTTACTAAGTGTGCATTTTTGCTCTAGACTGAAAGAAGGGGAAGAGAGAAGACCTATATAATAATTCAGTTTACAGAAACATATAAGACTTAACTCATCCTTTTTTTCAATCCTTCATTTCTATAAATAACCTACTAGTAACCACAAAAAGTCCTGATTTTCCAAATTGCACAAAAAGTTCAAGTGGGAAGAAGTGAGTTGGAAAATGAATTACCCTAATACTATCCCTTAATATCTAAGTTTTAGAGATTTACAAAAAGATTTGCCTGTAATTTTTCATTTCTGAAAGCCAATAACTCCCCCCAGGTGATGTATATTAATATTTTATAACATCTAGTAATTATATATTGCTTTTAAAAATAGGTATGGGACATGAATGCAAGGAGGTATGGATAATATTTCTGAAAAATTATATATGAGCAGATGGATACCACATGAAGTAGATTAATATGTTAATCGTCTAAATAGAAAAGCATGCTATGCAATTTCAGGCTATTAATGAGATCAAAAATCCCAACTCTAAAACAAAGAAGTGATTGTATGCCACTGGTAAGCAGATTTTCGCCCTTGCCACTTTGTCATTTTGTAGAATAATTGCTCCCATAGGAAAAAATAAAATTGTTAGATCAGAAAACAGTAGAGTTGTAACCTCTATATTGCTTAAAATGACTATGTTCATTGCAAGAATATTAGTGGACCTGCTAGGCCTGCTTTAAGCACAGGCAAACTGAGCCTATGAAAATATTATTTGAGTACCTCAGTTTTATTATTAAAAAGAGATAGGATGAACATTGGTGAACTTTTAACTTTGCATGAATAAAATTTCATTTTCTCTGTAACGTAGCACTGAAAATAAGCACTGTCAATTTTTTTTTCTTTAGTCTCATATTTTAAAAATGTAAATCATTTTTAGTAGTAAAGATGTCCTTTCTTGATAAAAAAAAAACCTTAGACAATTAGCTTTCCATTTAGTAAACAAATAGTCATAGACAACAAAATATTTATAACTTTAATAAGCATTTAAAGTAAACAGAGAAGATGGCTTGCATTTGCATATCACTATTACCAATGTTTTAAATCAGATGAAATATTTGTAAAGCTAGAGTAATACCTGCCTTGCCTAACTCCAGGAGTCCTATGATTTAGATAATTAATTGAAATTGAGGTAGTGAAATTAAAATTTAATATAATATATAAAATAAATTATATCTAATATAATTTAATATTTGTTCAATGAATAAGAAGATATTCCACTTAGTAATATAATTTATGTCAGGAATTTTCCAAGATACTTGTGGTCAGCAAACAATATCCCCCTCCAAATATGTCAATATCCAAACTAAAATTAAGGTTCTAGATGCAATTAAAGTTGGTAATCAGCTGACTTTGAGAGGAGAGATTAATCCTGGATTATCCAGGTGGATCCAATATAATCCCATGATTTCTCAAATGTGGGAGAAGAGGCAAGGATAACATGAGGGTGATACGACATGAAAAGGACTCAATCTGTCTTTGCTGGCTTTGAAGATGGAGACAGAGGGCCATAAGCCAAGAAATGCAGGTGGCCTCTGGAAGCTAGAAAAGGCAAGGAATGGATTCTTTCCTAAAGGTTCCAGAAAAGAGAGCAGCCCCTCTGACACCTGATGTTGAAATTCTGACTTATAATAAATTTGTATTTATTGGCACTTTGTGTCAATTTATTATGAAAGTAACAAAAAAACAACCTAACACAATAATGTACATATGTTACCTCTTAAGTCTTCAAAGTATTATTTCTTTATTTCATTCACAAGTTGTAAGAGGGGGTATTTAGTCTCAGATATTTTGTTATTTATAAAAACAGAAGTCTAACCTACAATTTGCCAAACTCAAAGTCAATTCTCCATTTACTATATCACAGTACTTCCTATTGGGTAAATATTAAATAAAACTGTTGATAATACACTACTTCAATGTTAACATTATTATTATTAGTAGTGATATTATTAGAGAGACTGATAGCTCATAACACCAAAGTCATGAAATTTCAGATGTGTATCATAAAATAAAATTATTTGTTAAATTAAATAGTTAATATTTCTCATAATAGCATCAAAAAAAATTCCCATTAAGTAGTCCTCAATCAAAGAGGATATATTAACAAAATGAAACGTGGATTTTTTAATCAAGTAGTCCTGGCAGATAAGACATTTTTTTTTCATTTTGTGAAAATGGGTGAATAACATCTTTAAGAGTTTCACTTTTGTTGTCTTCTAAATAAAAATAATGTCAATTAGAGTTTTATTGGGAGAATTCAATGAGATTATATATAAAGAGTTTTCTTAAAGTAAAGGCATAGATAAGGATGTCAATGATTAGAGGATTTATTATTGTTTCAAAAATTCACTCAAATCCATCCTATAATATTTAAGTGACACAGAAAGGAGTTATTATAATAAACCATAATTTTTAAAAACTAGGCTCTATTAAATTGGAAGATTTACAAAATGCATTTCTCTCCACTGTCCCCCAAAATGCCACTGAAATTATTTCAAGGAATAATCAAAAAGATGCTAGCCTAAAAGAATCAAAAGAAAGAAAAATATTATGTAAGATGAAGAATGAGAAAGAAAAAACTGGGACCAATAGCACAGTGGAGTAAGTTATAAATCTTAGGTCCTACAGAAGATAATTACCACTAAGAAGAGAGTCAAATCTTACTGCCCACTTCCCAGGAGGAGACTGGTCACTTCTCTCCAAAAAAAATAATAATTATATATCCTGCTAACTATTCATTCAATGAGAAAGTAGAATGAAAATATTTCTAAGCATGTAAGGATTGGAACGAGAAGAGAAATAGAGAGTAGTGAATTCAAAAATAGTGAATATTTATACTATTCTTTAAGGTGAAAGAGAAAAATAATTAGATTAAAAAATCTTGTGTAGCTTTGAGGTTCAGGTCAGGTATTTATTGCAATGATGTGATTCCACAGGTTAACAGAATGGCTGGGCTATTACTAACAACTGGTGGCTAAACTGAATCACAGATAGAATTAAATAAGGGAGCAGGTCAAAAGTAAAAGAAATAAGGAGAAATTGATGAACCTTGGAGCAACAAATAGGGAAAAAGTTAAAGAAAGTAGATAACAGTTTGGGAGAAAATGGTGCAATCAAGGATTTGCAATTCTAGACATAAAAATATCTCAAAAGGTTACGTTGGATCAGCTCCTCTCTGGATATTCCTGCATGAGAAGGGAGGAAACTATTCAGAAACATTGCAAGTTTATGATATTAGGAGAGGGAAATTACAATATCATGTTTTTCTTTATATAGTTGTAGTTTGGTCAAAATACTTTGTTTAATATTGTATCCTTGAAAACACTAAAGATGGTATTCTATTTTATTTGAAGATGCTTTACCATCATGCTGTTTATTAATATATTTAGGTGTTGACAATTCAGATATTTACTGAGAACCTTATGCATCAGAAATTGTACTATATTCTAGTATATAGTAAGAAACAAAACAGTATCATTCCTATTCTCATAATGTTTATAACCTCTTACAAATTTAGGAAAAATGTAATGTATTCCTCTGGCTTATATGACATTATATTAAACGATACTTATAGCTTATTATTTAAAAGTAGATTCAATCCATTTTCTGGCTTGTAAGTTTGTATATTTATTATGATATTGCTTAAATTAACAGAGATAATGTTTCACTTTAAGTCTCTAACACCAATTATATATATATTTTTAATTTTTTTCCAGTTTTTATTATATTTTTGAGAGAGTGAGAGTGTGGGCAGGGGAGGGGTAGAGAGAAAATGAGACACAGAAATTGAAGCAGGCTCCAGGCTCTTTGCTGTCAGCACAGAGCCTGACGTGGGGCTTCAACCCACGAACATGAGATCATGACCTGAGCCAAAGTCGGACGCTTAACTGACTGAGACACTCAGGCACTCCTCTAACAATAATTATATTGAGAGATGATCAAAAACAAGCTAAATAACTGCAGAATTTGTTTTATTTATTTTTTTACATTAATCTTTTTATTTTTTTAATGTTTATTTTTGAGAGACAGAGAGACACAGAGCGTGAGTGGGGAAGGGGCAGAGAGAGAGAGAGAGAGGGAGACACAGAATCTGAAGTAGGCTCCAGGCTCTGAGCTGTCAACACAGAGCCCAACATGGGGCTCAAACTCATGAACCGCAAGATCACAACCTGAGCTGAAGTCAGACACTTAACCAACTAAGCTATCCAGGTGCCCCCAGAATTTATTTTAGACAAATAAGACATATGAACTTATCAAATAACTAGCCACATTGCTTTAGAATATATCAGTACTGATGCAGGGAGTGAACCCATAAGGTTCTATGAAACTTCGCTCAGGTAATATTTCATTTTGCTTGTTAAAACCAGCAAACAAAAAACATACATACCTCATTCACTCCACAGTCTTAAATGGTGTCAGCAAAAAGAAGATGCTTATTAACAGGTAATTACAATGAGGTAATTTCTAAGAGATACATGAAGACAAGCAAACATAGGACAGAATTTTGTGTCTTTATGAACTATGGTTTGGTATGGTCTAAATTGTATTTTGGTAAACAAAGGAATAAAAGCAGCTGCTTTATTTGTTGCTTGTTTATTATGGGGAAATTAATATTTTTTACCCAATATAAGTAAAAGCAATATAAGTATTAATGGAATATGCAACTTACCAAAACTGATCAATATTTTTTTACAAATTGTAAAATTTCAGAGAAAGTTAAAAAAGGGCATGAAATTTAACTAAATTCTTTTTTATAGTGTTAAGTCAAATATGACTTATAGTTTAAATATTATAAAATAGTATAGTTTAAATATTATAAAAACTTCTCTTAGCCTTTCATTTTGTAATAAATTGATCAATATCCCTTCCAACTTAAAAATTACCATTATGTTGGTGCACTCGGGTGGCTCAATCAATTAGGCATCCAACTCTTGATCTCCACTCAGGTCATGATCACAGGATTAGTGGGTTCAAGCCCTGCATGAGGCTCCATGCTGACAGTGTGGAGGCCTGCTTGGGATTCCCTCTCTCTCCCTCTCTCTGTTCCTCCTGCGCATTCTCTCTCTCCCAAAATAAATAAATAATTTTTAAAAAATTAGCTGTATGTCTTGTTTCTTTAAAAAACATGTTATTCTAAGTGAAATAAGTCATACAGAGAAAGACAGATACCATATGTTTTCACTCCTATGTGGATCCTGAGAAACTTAACAGAAGACCATGGGGAAGGGGAACGTAAAAAAAAAAAAAAAAAAGGTTAGAGAGGGAGGGAACCAAAACATAAGAGACTCTTAAAAACTGAGAACAAACTGAGGGTTGATGGAGGGTGGGAGGGAGGGGAGGGTGGGTGATGGGTGTTGAGGAGGGCACCTGTGGGGTGAGCACTAGGTGTTATGGAAACCAATTTACCAATAAATTTCATATTAAAAAAAAACAAACATGTATTTGTCCTATTTTAACTTTCGTTTTATTTTGAAAGTAGAGGAGGCATATGATGATACTTTAATAGAATTTATAACATTAAAATATGTTTTACTGGGGTGCCTGGGTGGCTCAGTCGGTTCCGACTTCAGCCTAGGTCAGGATCTCCAGGTCTTCTTGAAGCCCGTGATTTCACACCCCCTGTCTGGCTCTATACTGACAGCTCAGCCTGGAGCCTGCTTCAGACTCTGTCTCCCTCTCTCTCTGCCCCTCCCCTACTCATGCTCTGTCTCTGTGTCTCTCAAAAAATGAATAAACGTTAAGACTTAAAAAAAAATATGTTTTACTATGTGTTTTCCCTTTAATTTTTAATTCTGCCTAAATAAGGAATTTCAGAATGACTTTTGCTAAGAGGTAGATATTAAACCAATGTAATGAGTGACAACCAAAATGGAATGTGTCAGTCATTAGTAATGCCAAATAGTAGCTTCAATAAAACTAATGGAGAGTACATCACATGTGAAACATATTGTGATTTTAAATTTTTCACAGCAATTTCCACCCTATGCATGTTAATCATTGTCATTAATATTGATTTCCAATCTTGGAATAAAAGAGTAAAACTAAAGTCCTGTGATGAGTTGGATAAAGAGGAAAATATTATTTATAAAGACAGACGTACTTACAACTGCCCTCTTGTGGTCATAGAAGATTACTTAATGAATTTACTTTAATGGCTACACTACTGAAACTAGCCAACTAACCCAGAGGAAGTCTACATATCCAAAGGCAACCTTTGTAGGAACAGGACTTGGCTCAAATAAGTCCTAGGGAAAAAAAAAAATCAATTGCTCTTTCACATTGTATAATCTGGGAATATAATTCAAACATAAATAATTGGGCATAAGTTATGATTGACAGCTACTGGAATAACATGCTTTAATCCCAACTTTATATGTTCAGCAAGGAGGGAGCTATTTGACTTTATAATATTTTATACATCTTTCAGCTAAATTAAAGATACAAACATTGAAGTTAACACTTAGGTTATCACGAAGATTTGTGATACTCTATAGGACATCATGCAGCCATAAACCAACAAAAGCATCCGTAAATGAGCTATTTCCTGCTTGGACTGAGTCTTGGTGAAAATCTTTAAAATAATAATTTTAGAGGGCCACTAAGAGTTTGTGGAATAGAAATTACCTGGCAGAGGAGAGGTAGGGGACAGAATGAATCAGAAGATATTGAGAGGTATCATGTCTTCCTTCTGTTTCTGAACAGATCTATGAAAGGTGAGTCATAACGTATTCACTGTATATTATCTTGTGAAAATCTATTGCCATGTTTTTCTAAAACAGACTTTCTGCTTTTTATATCAATGTGATAAAATTGTAAATGAGAACAAATACCTAGTGAAAACAGATTAACACTAACCCAACACATTATGATAAAATGAATCATTGACCAATTCCTGATTATATGTAAAGTCACCTGCCAGATGATTTAAAGTCAGCCTCATTTCATTTTCCTTAAGGCTTTTTAAACAACCAGTAATTATTTTAAACATCCAGGGACAAATTAGATACATTTCAGTCATTAAGTGAGTTGTAATATTAAAAAATCACCCTACAAAAAGAATATCAATATTTTGATAAAGTAGCCAGAAGTTTAGAATAGTATTAATATTATTGTTCAAGATAGGGTATTAACATTAAAAATCCCCAAATCACTCCCTAGTACATATCCTAGTGTTATTCACTATGTTGGGGATTTGAAACTGTGAAAATATTGTTATAATAGGAAGTGATTAGTCAGAGGGCGACAGTTAACTTTGGACAGTATTCAGTTTGATCTATCTAGAAATAATTATATCTAGAAATGTCCAGCTGCCTAGAAATAGGAATAGAGAGATAAGACAGTGGTGTTTATACAAGGTTGGAGCCCAGAAAATAGTGTGGATTGGAGGAAAGGAAAGCACTGGACCTGGCAGACCTGGGCTGGAATCCTGCTTTGTCACCTAACAGCTAGGTGACACCAAGTGGCTGATAAAAATCTCTCAGAGTAGACCTTGCAAACTGGCAATCCTTGGGATAAATGTGGTTTTGTTTCACTCACAATGCAGCTAAAGACATGATTCAACTGACAACATGAATATAGGAAAATTTCACATACAAAAACCAAATATCCAGATTCTCTTTTAAAAACCTAAAACTGGATAATGCTTAGCTCCCATGCATACCTGACAACAAGCATTGTAGCTAAGTGGCAGCTCTCTTCTCTCCACTAAAGAAAACTGTCTTCCAACACTGACATTGTTTCTTGTTTCACAGCTATTTCCACCATTTATCTTACTTGACAAATTATTTTGCATTTTGAGTGACCTGAGGACAACGTTATCTACCTTTAGACAAAGATACTGGGAATATAACAGCCAGCACATTTCCAGGTATGTATAGATACCTGTTATGGACTGAATGTGCTCCACCCCATTTATATGTTGAAGGCCTAAACCCAGTGTAATGGCATTTGGAGAAGGGTCCTTTGGGAGATAATTAGCCTTACATGAGGGTCATGAGGGTAATGCCCTTATAAGAGAAGATACCAGAGAGATTAGGTTAGGTTGGATAGGTTAGGTAGGAAACAGGTGAGTCCAAAAGTAAGGTGATGTTCTGGAATTTATGAGGGATTAAAGAATGAGACTCATATTTGAAAGAGGAAAATTTTTTCATTGATTTCTACATATTATATGTTAGTTTTATTAAATGTTTATTAAATGCACCCATTACGAATTCAAGTTTAATAATAATTAATGTTTTTATAAAGAGCATTTCCGAATCTCTGATTATTTTGACTGCAACCCAACCACGCCAGAGAAAGGAGCACACTGCTACCATATGGTAGCAACTACTCTGGATTGCTGGCAATTTTTTTCCTGAAATAATCATTAGTCTACAGAATCTCTGCCAATTCAACCTTATCTCCGTGTTAGGGAAAAAACAGAAGTTGCAAACTTATTAAATGATGTATCCTTTGTTTGATATCTAATAGCAAATAAACTCCATATTACCATTATTTTAAGTAACACAATTGGAATTATGTTTGACAAGAAACATTCATAGAAATAAAAACATGTAAAATAACTTTTCAATACATATTTTAAATTAAAATCCTTTCATAAATTCTCACACTACATAACAATAATTACGTATTAAGAATATGACACTGAATGGAGAATACTAAAGTATTCACACTTGAAAGTATGAGAAACACTAACAAGTGATGTCACATTAACACATCGTCACCTTCGTGGAAGTCCCTGTGGAGAAACATCTTCAGGGTTTGCTAGATCATCTTTCCAAGAAAGAAAATAATGACAAACCAATGTTCTATGCAATGTTAGTTTCCTACCCATTCTTCTCTTCTTTATTGTTAATAGAATCCCCATTTTGTCTGATTTTATACTTGCTGTCCAGTGTACACATTGCATAAAGAATCATCATTGCTCTAATCAAGATTTAACAATCCTGTGCCCTGATTTTCTAGCCACAATTATAGGTGGGATGATCACAGGATCCTATTCTTGTCAATAAAATCTAAGTGTATTTAGTTGTACTCAGTGCTTGAAGGTATCTTGGGCACTTTTGCCATCTTGATTGATACAGAGGATGAAGGCAACTGATCCAGTTCTTTTGTCTTTCCTCATTCTCTTGCTTTGAGTTTGGCTATATTTCTGCTGAGGTAGTCTGCTGCCTAATAAAACCAAATTATTCCATTTTTATTTTGAAATAATAGCCAACTCTTACAAAGAGCTTAGTACATGTCAAACAGCATGCTTCTGGTTTATTTGCATCTTATCTTATGTAATCCCAGCAGCCCAAAGAGAAGATGCAAATATTGCTTATGCTTATATATGAGTATACTGAAACTCTGTAAGAAAAACTGGCTTGCCTATGATCACAAAGCTATTCAGTGAAAAAGCTGGGATGTGAACCCAACATTTTTTGATACTAATAAGATGATCTTATGTATCCTAATGTCATGCTTCTTCATGCTTACACAGAAAATGCCCACTGTTCAGGAAGCACACAAAGCCACTAAGCCATAAATAAATTAGTAGACTGTATTTCTGCTTACACTGTTCCCTAATTGTAATTTTTCATTAATGACTAGCATCTACATCGAGAGTATTTAGTAAATCTGAGCAGCTTTTCTCCAGTTTGAGAAATGTCTGATGATCTCAGTTGTAGCCAATTCTCAGAATACTTCCCAGAATCCGGGCCGTATGTGCAGCCTTTTCTTGGGAACCAGCTTGGACTCCATTTTAATTGTGCTTTTGGAAGAATTACAAGACCCAACATGACTTAAGGTATACCCTTTAGGGGCTACCCTATTAAAATGCTTTGCTAATATGACATAAAAATTTTCCTTGGTTAAGACAACAAAGACAGAGAATGCTTATCAGGAGGCATGAGAAAGCACAGCAGGTTGAAGAAGCACAGAAGTGGCTATACTACTAAAGCTATAGCTATTTTCCATTTGCCCTTCGAGATCCATCTTCACACTCCATAGGCTACTCTCTGCCTTGATGGACTCGCCTACATAGGCCACATCAGAAAGATCCTTTGTCCACTGGATTCCTGTTATGGTTAGCCAATGGGGACATTCAATAGAGATAAGAAGAACGGAAGAGGCAAGGATTTTATTCTATTGGCTCCTTTACTTGCATTGTCTGATTAGATGCATCTAGAACATTAAAATAAAATTTTATCTCAAGTTCACTTTCTGTACAAGCCTTCCTTCTTCCTAATGAAGGCAATTTCTTCCGTTACTTATCTTTTAAGTCCTAATAAAGGTAATGACTCTACTATAGCACAAAACCCTGTGATTTCCCTACATTTTACCCATATCTCTGAAAATAGTCTTCGTTAAGCCCTTCCTGATTTATCAAATTTGTGTTGCTGTTTTTTTTCTCTCCCCTGCAGAGACTCTGATGAACAAGTCTATTGACACTATATTTATAGTTGAAAAGCAGAAAGAAATTAATCAAAGGATGTTGAAGAAAAATGAGTAGCAAGAATAAATGTCAATATGTAAATGTGTCACTTGTCTTTTTTATGTAATTGCATTTAGTAGAGAAAGACTGGAATAGTTTAAACATTTTGAATGACCTCAGTATTGGGAAAATATCGGAAAAGAAAGTAAGTAAAGATACTGCAGAAAAATTTCTTTGTTGGACTTGATTTTGTATGAATTATTTAAAGACAAATTTCAATAAAATACTTTATATTAAATTAAATTATGTTGTTGGGGTGCCTGGATGGCTCAGTTGGTTGAACATCCAACCCTTGATTTCGGCTCAGGTCATGATCTCACAGTCGTGGGCTCGAATCCCATGTCAGGCTCTGTGCTGGTGAGGAGCGTGCTTAAGATTCTCTCTCTCCCTCTCCCTCTGCCCCTCCTTCACTCATGTGCTCTCTCTCATAGATAGATAGATAGATAGATAGATAGATAGATAGATAGATATTGTTGAAATTCAGGTACAATGTCTTGAGAAAATGTCTACAAAGTAAATAGTGCTATTTACTACAAAGTAGTTGCCTCTGACCCTATCTCCAACTATAACATTTACTAAACATTTATTTAAAGTAATACAAAGAAAAAACTACAAAGCATATATAGTACATACTTTTAAATCAGTAGATAAGTATCATATCATATGTACTTTTAAATTTAAAACACAAGTTGTTATTGAATGTTGGTATATGTTTTTATTTACATTGACTAATAAATATGGGGTAAATGTGATTAATCATAAAACATGAAAGTTTAAGCAAACATGTTAGAGCTTGAGATTAAGAATTGTTTCAATTTAAATCTCAATTTGCAGGGCACCTGGGCAGCTCAGCTGGTTAAGTGTCCAACTCTTCGTTTCGGCTCAGGTTGTGATCTCACAGTTTTATGGGTTCATACCCCATATCAGGCTCTGTGCTGACAGTGCAGAGCCAGCATGGGATTCTCTCTCCCTCTCTCTTTGCCCTTCCCCCACTTTGCACTGTCTCTGTTTTTCTCAAAATAAACTTAAAAAAAATTCAATTTGCAATTATAATTCAAACCCCAGTAATAATATCATAATAAACAATAATTTAGTAAAATGGGATATATTTAATTAGCAGATTGAAAATATTAAATATAACTGATACTCTACTGCCTGCAGTAAACCCTTATGGAATATTCCCTATAAGTCCTTGGTATAACATAAGAATTTCACAACTAAAGATGTAAGAAATTTTATTTATGCATTCTCATGCTTTTTTTTAAATGAAATTTATTGTAAAATTGGTTTCCATACAAAATTGGTTTCCGTACATTGGTTTCCAGTGCTCATCCCAACAGGTGCCCTTCTGCCCTCATTGCCCATTACCCATTTTCCCCTCCCTAGCACCCCCTATCTACCTTCAGTTTATTCTTAGTTTTTAAGAGTTTCTCTTGGTGGGAATGCAAACTGGTGCAGCCACTCTGGAACACAGTGTGGAGGTTCCTCAAAAAATTAAAAATAGATCTACCCTATGACCCAGCAATAGCACTGCTAGGAATTTACGCAATGGATGCAGGAGTGCTGATGCATTCTCATGTTTAAAAAAAAATACATAGCTTTTACACATGTGATTTTCTAATTAAAATTGTATCCCAGATTCATTCTAGAATAAAATTTGTTTCTAATTACTATTCTACTGTATGCTGTTATTTACATATTTTTCTCTACCACAGTTCATTATGTTCTATTCATTTTTATACCTTTAGTACATAGCCTAAAACAACGCATTATACAAATCTCTCTCATGATGATAGGTTTGTTTTCCTTACTCTGAATAGAGTCTTCTGTTTTGACTTAGAACTAGTTCATCAAAATTCTTAAATACATATACATTTATATATGCATATATATATAAATATATATGTATACACAAATATAGATATATAATATTCCACTTGATAAACCCAAGTTTTTTAAAGTATATACCCTGTTTCTAACATCTGACTTCTACAGTTTATATCTGCATTGCTTTTGTTCTATGTATGGACTTAGTAAATATTTTATTCATCATGTATGGGCCAAAAAAGTTGTGTGGAAGTATAAACTCTCATCCACTTTGTACTCTTCTTAAAAAATGAAATCTGCCTTTTGGCTGGAAATGCGATCTTCCAGTAACGAGCCAAAATGACTACCACCAACGGAAAGAGGAGAAGTTCCTGCTGTATGTTCTCTAGGACTTCTAGGAAACTGGGAGTCATTCTTTGGCCCACACAGATGCAAATTTACAAGAGAGGTGATTTTGTAGACATCAGGGAATGGACTCTATTCAAAAAGAAATGCCCAGCAAACGTCACCATGGAAAAACTGGAAGAGTTTGCAATGTTACTTAGCTTGCTTCTAATATTATTGTAACTAAACAAGTTAGGGGCAGGATTCTTGCCAAGAGAATTAAGGTACATATTGAGCATATTAAGCACTCTAAAAGCCTAGATAGCTTCATGAAGCCTGTGATGGAAACTGGTCAGAAAAAGAAGGAAGCCAAAGAGAAAGGTACTTGCGTTCAACTGAAGTACCCAGAGAAGTACAAGAAGTACCCAGAGAACTACATGAAAGGGAGCCCAACTGCTGCTGGAGCCTATTCCCTAAAGAATTCATGGCATAATAGGCGGGGGGGGGGGGGGGGGGGGGAGGTAAAGTTTTTTTTCTATCATTTAGTTAAACTAGTTACTTGTGGAAGTTTTCATAATATGTGTTTTTGTCTACCTTCAGATGAGTAGATTATGAAATGTAGCAAAGTATACTTTGATGACTACCAATTTATTTAGGCAACAGTATTTTCAAAAACAAACCATATATATATATATATATGTGTGTGTGTGTGTGTGTGTGTGTGTGTATATATATATACATACACATATACATACATATATACATATATATGTATATATACATATTTTTTTAAGTATGCTCATTTTTTTTCTTATATTCAAATCATTCTGACATTTACAAAGGTGAAATTAAAACTGAAGAGTTATTTGAAACTGGGAAGAGTACAATCTCATAACAAGCACATTCTCATGGGAAGTTAATCACAAACACCAAAAATTGCTGCTAAAAATAATGAGCTTTAAAAACTTATTTGCAGACAATGAGGAAAGTGGATCCCTGTATATTTCAATATTCTAAAAATATTAAATACAAATAAAAGTAACTAAATATTTTAATAGAGAATAAACAGAAGTCATTGGCTGCAAAAAAATGTGTCTGAATAATTTTATATTAATCTATAGTATGTCTACATATTTTGATGCTCCACCTACTATGTTATCGAAGATGAAAACTGTCCAGATAAGTTTTTTCATGGCAAGTCTCTGGGTTCTATATCTGTATTATATCAAAAAGCTTTCCCCTATAAATGATACTATGTGAAGCTTTAAAAAAGGTTTTATACATTTCTCACATTTGTAAAAATGAAAAACTCAAAAGGGGGGAAAATGGTTTTTTGGTTAGCATATTTTTGAGCAAAAATACATTTCAGCAAACTTCCTACTGGGAAAACAGTAATTACTTAAGTTGGCAGCACACATCTGGCATAATAAAGACGGGAATATAAAAGTCCTTGATGTAACCCAAGTGTTTATCAGTTTTTAGAACACTCTTGTTCTTGCCACATTCAAGGAAATATTTAATTAGGAATTGGCTCTCTTCTCATTTTCACAAACTCAAAGGTGCTGTCCTCTCTATCCTCCCAGGTGCTAAACAGTTCAATAGCATCAACAGCATCACATTCTACTTCCCAAATATCTCCATTAGTAACTAGATAGGGTGATAAATCAAATCCTTTAGCTTTGGGACAAGAAAAGTAAAATCTGCATTCAGTTAATGAAATAAAAAGTTCTTCCAAACACTGGCATGTTTTCAAGAACTTCCATTTGGAAACGCTCCTTAATATTTTGGCCCTTGTCCTTTTGGAAGCACTTTTAGCTGGCTGATACATAACAATATAATAGCAATATAATTCCTTCCGTATGGGAGTTGCTCCCATGCACAAACCAGAGGAACAATGTAGATCTCTAGATGTACCCAAATATAACTGATATTCCTCAGATTATTGCAGTAGTTTTAAATTCATTAAATATTTTTAATATTTGAGAGTGAATTCAATCTTTATTACAAAAGTAACCCAATTTATTCTTTTAAAAATTCAAACAGTGCATACATGGAAAACTGAAACTCCCCCTGTATCACCCTACCCCCACTGTCAAGGAAAAGATAATGTTTACAGTTTGACATTTAATCTCTCATCTTGGATTCCAAGGTTACAAGTTTACTTTTAATTTCATAATATGTCATGGACATCTTTCTATGGTAGAAAATATAAATCCTCTGTATTTGTGTTAATGGAAGCACATTATCACACACTTTGGATGTATCATTATTTATTTTAACAATTATTTATTATTCATATTTGTTCTCTCCAAATTTCTGCTTTTACCTATAATGGTATGTTGACCAGTATGTTATGCAGAAGACAGGAAACACAAAATTTGTTAATAATATGTAGAGCACATTGAACACTTTGGTTTTAAAATGTTTTAAATTATATTATTTTATTTGATGAACTTGTATGTGGACATCTCTTTAAGGTAGTAGTTTTGTTATCTTACAGATGAGAAAATGCACTTCAAAGAGTTTAAATGAACCAAGTAGTAATTAAGTTCCTATCTGGGAATCCAACTCTTTGCACTATAGAGAACTTTCTCTTGATCAGATTATTCTATTAACAGATGTGCAAAGCAAGCATTAAGTAAAGATATTTAAATAACACAGTGATATAAGATTATTTATTTTCATTTTATTTATTTTTTTAGAGAGAGAAAGGGCGAAAGCATGGAAGAAGGGCAGAGGGAAAGAGAGACAGAATGTTAAGCAGGCTCCATGTTCCATGTGGAGCCCAATGTGGGGCTCGATCCCACAAACTTGGGATCATAACCTGAGCTGAAATCAAGAGTTGGATGCTCAACCAACTGAGCCACATAGGTGCCCCTACCCAAAGAGATTTTTAATTACACATATTCTGTCTTCTTTTCATTTTGTGATTTTCCTTATCTTATTTTTGCTGAGTGTGATGGTTAATTTTATGTGTCAACTTGGCTATCTGCCAGCTGTCTGGTCAAACTGGTAGTCTAGATGTTACTCTGAAGGTATTTTGTAATGTCATTAAAATTTATAATTAGTTGACTTTTAAGTAAAGCAGACTACTCTCCATAAAAAAATTGGGCCACATCAGGGGCTCCTGGGTGGCACAGTTGATTAAGCAACTGACTTCAGCTCAGGTCATGATCTCACAGTTCGTGGGTTCAAGCCCCGTGTCAGGCTCTATGCGGACAGCTCAGAGCCTGGAGCCTACTTCAGATTTTGTGTCTCCTGCTACTCACCTTCTCACACTCTCTCACTCAAAAATAAATAAATATTAAAAAAAAAAATTGGACCACATCCTTAAGAGCAAAAACTGAGGTTTCCCAGGGAAGAAGGAATTCTGTCTTAAAACTGTAACATAGAAATCCTGCCTAAGTTTTCAGCCTGACAGTAATGCCTTATGGATTTTGCCAGGCCCCAAAATAGATAGATGATCCCTAAAATAGATAGATTTGTGGGCCAAATCCCTAAAATAGATAGATTATAGATAAATAGATAGATACATAATAGATAAAAATTATGCATTTATAGTATAAAATAATTAAATAGGAAGGTATAGATATATTTCCTACTGGCTTTGTTACTATGGAGAACCCTACTTGAGACAGATATACTGTTATGGGTCTGTATTTCTGCCCCTCCCCCCTGCCAAATGTTGATGTCCAAGACCCTAAAATCTCAGAATTAGATCTTAGTGAGAAATAACAGTTGTTGCTGATGTACTTAGTCAAGATGAGGTCATATTGGAGTAGACTGGGCCCCTAATCCAATATGACTGGTGTCCTTACAAGAATAGGACCATGAAAAGGCACACAGAAACAAGGAAAGTGACATGTGGAGATAAAGGCTAGACTGGAGTGATGCATCTAGAAACCAAGGAATGCCAAGAATTGTTAGCAATCAGTAGAAGGTAAGACAGGCCTGGACAGATTCTGCCTCGGAGCTCTCAGAAGGAACCAACCCTGCTGACACGCTGCTTTTGGACTTCTAGTCTCTAGAACTGTATGAAAATTAATTTCTCTTGTTTTCAGCCACCCACTTTGTGGTACTGTGAAAAAGTACTTATTAGGATAAAAGCAAAATAAATAAACAAACAAACGAAAAACCCCACAAAACTGTATTGCAAAGAAGGAAAGAAAAAAACAACAACTCTGCAACAGTAAAATGTCAGCTTACTCTTGGTTGCCTTTTTTCTATATTTTCAAGTGTAAATGTACTCCTCAAATGCTTATTACAGTACTATACCTAACTAATCATTTCCCCACATTCAAATTGCACATTGAAGAATAAGTTTTAAACATCTACTGGCAGGGGCCCCTGGGTGGCTCAGCAGATTAAGTGTTGGATTCTGGATTTCAACTCAGGTCATAATCTCATGGTTCCTTGAGTTCAAGCCCTGCATGGGGTTCAGCTCTCTGCGCTCTGTGCTGATAGTGTGGAATTTGCTTGGGATTCTCTGTACCCCTCTCTCTCTGCCTCTCTCCCCAGCTCTCCCTCATACTCTGTCTCAAATAAATAAACTTAAAGAAAAAAAAAATTTAAAAATCTACTGGCAAGCCAGGTCATCTTATGTTTTAAATAACAATATTCAAATAAAATTTCCAATTAGAAAGATGTTAATAATCACTATGAAGTGATTTTCACCTACTATGACATCCACCACTATCCCATCCCCCAAGCCCTTATGATGAGATACTAAACAAACATACTTCTTTTCAAGTGTTTGGATGTTAGTTCTCTATCTCCCTTGCTTCTTTTTCAATTTTGATACAGATACGTAGAACAGTAACTGGGCTCTTATGTCATTGATGTTCTTCATCCTTCTCAACTTCAACTGGTTTTACAAAACTTGTTTTTGGTCACAATAATATACTATTCTAGATTAATTTGTGGTAGCTCTAAGGAATTGGAAGATGTAATTTTGAAAAAAAAATGTAAATGAATGAAAAGTTTATTTGCTAAAAGGTTACCCGGAAATATTTGGTTAAGTAAGGCAGGATGATACAGAACCTCAAATAAAACAGGAAGTAATGGGATTAGCAGCTAAACAAAAGTAAAAGACTTTAAAAAGGATCAAGCACCTCTCAAGTTATTGTTGTCCTCTTAGAAAATTCCCATCTTTGGTAAGTATAAAATATCAGTAGATAGCATACTTTACTGGCAAAGATTACTTAATTTTGAGTATGTTATATAGTTCCCCCCCTCCCAAGAGAGTGCACATTTTGCAATAAGAAAACAAGTGAAGTATTTCTTCCTTATAAATAAATACCCCATTGCTCTCTTCAACTCCTCTTGGGCCACTCTTCCTCTGGTATCCAACCTGCATCTTTCAAATAAAAAAAAAAATGGAATGGTTAAGACTCCCCCCTCTGAAAAAAAGTGAAATCTAAATACTCACAAAAGAATCTAATGGATGATTTTGATGATGATGTAGCAACTTGTGTTTTTGTTAAGTGTCACCACTACTCCTGGTGAGCAGCTTTGAAATTCTGGGGATGGCTGCTAATCCTCCCCCTCCCCCATGCACAGTACTTGCCAAGACTTTGAGTCTACCTGGGTAAAGCCTCTTCATATTATTTTTCTCTTATTCTTTATTTAACTTCAGGTACTTTTTACCTTGTCTCAGTGGTCTCCTAAACACCAATCTTGTTTTCAATCGACTGCATACTTCCCTGGAACATCATCCCGAAGTATTGCCTGTACCTCTAACCCTTAGTATCACTTCCTTACCTATACAATGAAGATTATATTCCTTATCTATCATTCAGAGGGGCCTTTTACGTGGGCTGTCCTACCTGGTCTCTTACTCATCTTTCCAATCATTGCTATGCAATATTCAGAATCGTTTTATGTACACATCCAGTACAAGGTCCTATGTGCATACCCTGCACTCTCCCACCATGTGCCAATGTTTTCTCTCCTAGCTCAGTTATATTAAATGCTGTGTTTCATGGCCTAACTCAAATTCAAACAGTTTCATGAATGCATTCCTGAAACACCCCATTTTTAAATCAACTCCAAGCTGAAAGCAACTTCCTTCTGGGAAAACCCTTTAATCTTTATTTCTTTTATGGCAATTATTTCTACATTGTATTATAATTATTTATGTATGTGATAATTCTCCCAACAGACACAGGTAATGGAATGAGAAGTTTCACTGTATATTTTTCATTTTTTTCTTTAAATTTATGTATGTATGTATGTATGTATGTATGTATGTATGTATGTATGTAGAGTGACAGATAGAGGTGTGGGAGGACAGCAGACGGACAGAGAGGATTTTACAAGGCTCCATGCCTCACCCAGGGCTTGATCTCACAACTGTGAGGTCATATCCTGAGTTGAAATCAAGGGTTGGACATTCAACTGACTAAGGGCCCCTCACTATATAATTTTCCATATTACAGACACCTAGCATACATTTAGAGAGTGAAATGTTATCACATTAAAATGGATGTAATTGGTGAGTAGACACCATGTTTTGCTAAATCACTGTCCAACTAATATTATTGAATGAAGCATTATAGGAAAAAAATGCAGTGAAGGCAATACCATTGTGGGGTCTGTGAATAATTTCGACATTTGTATGGCTATGCAACACGTAATACACATTATACAGATGTTAATGGGGCTATGTTTCATAAAGTGTGCTGCAAAGGCTGCTGGGATTGGATCTAGCATGGGCATTTATTTGGCAAACAAATTTTGAGTTTTTACACCGGACAAATTCAATTTTGATTCAGAAGCCAAGAATAAGGCTCAGAAAACTGAATAGTAAACATTCTTGCTCACTTCCCTTTCCCAATGGTTCTTTTGCACACTGAAATTTCAAAACACTAGAGAGGGAGCACTTATTGAGGGAGAACATGTGAGTATATACCTTTAAATGATATTAAAAATTATTGGGGCGCCTGGGTGGCTCAGTTGGTTAAGCATCTGACTTTGGCTCAGGTCATGATCTCACGGTCCGTGAGTTCAAGCCCCATCTAGGGCTCTGTTCTGACAGCTTGGAGCCTGGAGCCTGCTTCGGATTCTGTGCCTCCCTGTCTCTGACCCTCCCCCATTCATGCTCTGTCTCTCTCTGTCTCAAAAATAAATAAAAATTAAAAAAAAATATTGACAAAATGTTACTATGACTGTAACTCTTTTCTAAATCTATCCTGTTTACCATGACAAAATACTAATGGGAGTTTCCCAGTTGCCACTATTCACTAGAAGATAAGTCACATTAAATTGCTACCCTAAAATCCAAGGACCTAGAGTCTCAGAACTTCTGGAAACAGTTTATAATGTTTGGCATTCTACTTGCTAGCCACTCTCAGTCATCAGTTCCAGACCTCTGACAAGGTGCCAAGCTCCATTCTCTTTCTGTACTTTGAAACCATTAGTGGAGGGGAGCCTGGGTGGCTCAGTCAGTTAAGCAACTGACTTTGGCTCAGGTCCTGATCTCAGTTTGTGAGTTCAATCCCCCATGTTGGGCTCTGTGATAACAGCTCAGAGCCTGGAGCCTGCTTCGGATTCTATGTCTGTCTCTCTCTCTCTCTCTCTCTCTCTCTCTCTCTCTCTCTCTCTCTGAAAATGAATAAAACAGGGGCACCTGGGTGGCTCAGTCAGTTAAGCATTTGACTCTTGGTTTTGGCTCAGGTCATGATCTCACAGTTTTGTAGGTTCGAGCCCCGCATCTGGCTCTGCATTGGTAGCACAGAGCCTGTCTGGGATTCTCTGTCTCCCACTCTTCCCCCCCACCAAACACACACATTGTCTCTGTCTCAAAATAAATAAATAAACTTAAAAATTTTTTTAAATGAATATAACACTAAAAAAAATTTTTTTTAAGAAATTGTTAGCAGAAACAATAGTTCTGTGTGTTTGTAACCTAGTGGGAGACTTTGTGCCATTGTTGTATAGGCTTAACAAGTGACAGACATGTAGGCCTTAGAAGGTTAAATTTAGAGTTGGAAAATGAGTGGTGCACAGATAAGGAGTGCTTTAAAGAGTTGACGGAGATGGACTGTACAGCCTGAGCTTGGAGTGGACCATGTGACTGTCATCAGCACAATCCACCTTACTTCTTCTTTAGCTGCATGAGAGTCATGTACACTTTCAGAGTTCTGTCCTAGAAGAGATCTACCCTTAGGCTTCTTCAAAGTCCTCTCTACTACCATTATGAGATGCTTTCTAGCCTGCAAATTACAACCCAGAGTGATTGTCCTTGTCTTTTACTTATTTCTAGAAATATGGAAATGCATATTATATACCAACTTGAGTTCATTTGAGCTCAATTTTAGCTAAAACAAATTACAAGTTTTCTAGGAAATGGCCTTACTTATTTAAAAAAAAATTAATGTTTATTTATTTTGAGACAGAGAGACAAAGCATGAGTGGGAGAGGGGCAGAGAGAGAAGGAGACACAGAATCCAAAGCAGGCTCCCAGCTCTGAGCTGTCAGCACAGAGCCCGACATGGGTCTTAAACTCATGGACCATGAGATCCTGACCCGAGCGGAAGTGGGACATTCAACTGACTGAGCGCCCAGGTGTCCCTGGCCTTACTTATTTAAAGATTCATTTAACAAAGAACAAATTAGTCAACATATCTTTTTAAATAACATACAAGTGAGGAATATTTTTGCCACTGCTTATAAACCTAATTGGCATAGAGTGGACGAGTGGACCTTTCACAAATATTTTTCCTCGACATTAAGATCAATTTGTAAAGCCACATGAAATGTAGAATCAAATTATCTTATACCTAGAAGTCATTTTTAATTTGGAATCATTCTCTAAATTAAGGTTAGTGAAAGTACATCTGATAATGTTTATTAGATATGTACCTTAAGGAGGGAACTGGGATATTTTCCTTGTAATATCTTTGTTTTCTGAATGGTTTTTCTATTCAAAATTCCAGGTTCTAAAGATTTTGAATGTATAAGACACAAAGTATGTTTTCATTTTTTCCTATTTATCATAAATAATATATTTTTGAGTTTAATTAGTACATAAGAAAGTCCAGGTAGAAGATATTGGACTAAGATACTAGCAAAAAAAAAAAAAACAAAAACAAAAACAAAAACAAAAAAAACCGTCAATATGAACAAAAAAGTGAAAAGGTGGGAATATGTTGAAGTAACATTATTTGTCTTTGGCAACGGCAAATAAGAGTGCTTGGATACAAACTGTGATGAAACAGGCATTTTACTCTAAAATATAAAATAAACAATCCTATTAGGAACACTTTCAAAACAGTATATCAACAACTAAATAAATGTTATTAAATACAGAACTTATACTCCATCTTTTGCAAATAATAATAAATGGTGTCATACTGTAGACCTCTACTGGCAATGCTCAACAAAAGGCTACAAATGTCACCCAAATAAGACATAAATACCATGAAATTAATTTCTCTCAAACTCATCTCATATGAATTTATTTGCAAATATATGTTTTACCTTTCTGACCTTTGAAGTATGAAATGTAGATCAAATGCTTTAATAATTCTTCCTGCAAATCTATTAAAACTCATGCTCAATCAAATTCTGACAGGCTTAACTAGGCAATATACATATATGAAACACTGGGTTTATAAATTAGGCTTTGGAAAGCCTTTTGAAAATTAAATCCAGAATGTTCCAGCTAAAAGAGTAAAAGGTAGCTTCAAAAATTAGTAAAAAAAAAAAAAAAAAAGTAAACCTGAACAAGAATGACTGTAAGATGAACTAATGTGGTATATTTATAAACAACTTCTAAGTCTTCTCAGAAATTTCCAGTTTCTCAAGTAGATGAATCTTGGAGTTGGGGGATACCAGGCTCTCAAAGGAAGGACAAATTATTGAAGTACTGTTTCCACTAAAATAAGCCTATATTCTTTTCATTTAGTGTTTAATTATTTATTTTTGAGAGAGAGGGAGAGACAGAGAGAGCAGGGGAGGGGCAGAGAGACAGGGAGAGAGAGACTCCCAAGCAGGCTTCATGCTTTCATTGTAGAGCCTAATGCAGGGTTTGATCTCATGAACTGTGAGATGATGACCTGAACCAAAATCAAGAGTCAGATGCTTAACCAACTGAGCCACCCAGGCACCCCCAAAATCCTATATTCTTTATAGGAAAAAAATATATATGTATAAATATAATATAAAATATAATATATAAAAATGTATATATATATATTTAATGCCATTCATTTACTAAGTAAAAACATATAAAAGATTTTGTAGAAAATAAATTATTAAAATAATGTTCCACTAGTTTTTTGCATACAATATTAGTATCTAAGGCACAACTAAGCATACTAGGGCATATCTAAAAAAGAAACAGTTGATTCAGACTTTATTCAGGGCAGAAAAATCCCCTGATCCTTGAGTTATGGTTAGAAGCTACATTTAAGAAATATTAATAAGATGCAAACACTGATGCTTCCACTACCTCATCCCTGCTTTAGTTACTGCGTTTAATGCAAGAATTAAAAGGCACTGTGTTACATTGAAATTTGGCATCCTTTTTGGAGTCAGTGACCAAAACCACAGTCTGAGGATGGATTCACTTGTCCCTTAATAAGCCCAGTATTTTGTGGATACCAGTATCCACAAAAAAATGATAAGAACTTAGAAGGAAAGTCTTGAGCAGGAGGGAAAATAATTTCTGTGAGCTTCACATTCTTATGTCTGGATCTTAAGAAGGCAGACTAGTTCAGCCAATGCTTCTGGGCATTAAAGCTAAGGCAGAACTCTTCCTCATGAAAGGCAGCCTTGGAAACTTAGATCTGATGTCAGAGGAAGAAAATCATATCTTATAAGAAAGCATGTTGGTTACATGCTGTACTCTGTATTTATTTACCTATTGTTATTCTCCTGTCTAGATTTTGCTGCAGGATTTTGTTACAGCCTTTTATGCATAATATGTATTTTGAATTTCCCTAGAGGAAAATACTGTTTACAACACTTTCCAAATTTATTTGACAGTGAAATTATTTTTTATGGGAGTCATATTTAGTAAAAATTGTTTGGAAAAGATGCCATAGCTTTTAGAAAATATTCTTAAGTGTTCCAATCTTTACTTTGGGATATCAAGGAAAGGTATCGATGCTTGAGTCAAATACATAAGAAGGAGCATCAGATGCTTTTCCCTTTTGGTTCAGTGGGAGTACCTAAAGGGAAAATGAATTATGAGGAGCAAGAGTCACAGCTGAAAATATAAGTGCATTCATAGGAATCAAGGGTAATGGTCGCAGACAGGGACATCTGAAGGCAAAGAGGAGTACTTGTCCTCTCCTTTCCAATTAGTAGATGGTGGGAGCAAAGAGGAGATTCCACTGTCAAAAATTGGACAGCATTTTAAGGAACACATGAAATTAGCTCCTTAAATTCTAAATCACAAGTACGTTTTGCTAATTCTATATCTATTGAAGAATCACATTGTTATTATGGAAAAAAAGAGAAACAAATCTCTATAATACCATCCCATAAAAAGGAGATCGCTATAACCTCCAGATAATCTGTGATTTATTTTCCCATTGAAAGTCCCACAAAATTTGTCAAAGCTACATCTAAGTCTAAGAGATGTAAAGGGACTTCCCAATGAAAGACTTCCTCTATTACCAACCACAGAAGTTAAAGTGAGAGTGGAAGTTACTTTAACACAAGTTAAAATAGTCTGTTGGTCATTTTCTTCAGATCTAATCAATATAACATAGAGAAAAAGGGTTGTAACCCATCCGAAGGGCAAGAAATTGGGGAATGGAAATCAGAAAAGAGGAGTTTTAACAAATGGAAAATAATACCTCGGCACTAGCAGACTATTTTCCATGACTACTGGAGTCATGGCAATAATCGGCAGACTATTCTACACATCTATGCATTCATAGCAATTTACTCCATTATTAGCTTATCAGAAATATTTGTATAAGCAGACAGCTCTGGAAAGATGCAGATAAAGATACTTTTCCCCTCTCAAGTGAGATTTGCTTAATTTCTAAAGTACATAGTAAGGAATTCAATATTGCCTAAATTTAACTTTTTCTTTGGTTTCTGCAAGGTGATAGAAATGTTTTTAATTGCCTAGGGTTCTCTGGTCACACTGGATGGTCTAACAATAGGAATTTGGGTAGGAGCTAGCCACACCAGATGTGATTTGGGGCAGGAGCATTGGGTCACAGAGTATCAGCTTTCCCTCCGGAGGAGCTGGAGACAAAGACTGGTCATGTGGGTAGTCAATTACCCTTATGTAACCAAGTCAATTTTGCTAAAAGTAACTGTGCTTCAGTGAAACTATGAACACCAACGCTCAGGCACGTCTCCCTGGTTTGGCAATCCTCTTTCCATATTGTCACACAGAGTTGCTGGGAGAACAGCAATGTCCATGACTCTACTGCAGGAGGACAACTAAAAGCTGCGTGCTTGGAACTTTCCTGGATTCTGCCATATGCACCCCTTCCCTTGGCTGATACTAATCTGTGTTTCTTCATCACAGTAAAGCACTACCTAGAGTGTAACAGCTTTCAGTGGGTTCTATGAGTCCATACAGTGCATTATCAAAACCAAAAGTGGTTTTGATGGTACCCAGATTTGTAATTAATGTTAGATATAAGGATCGTCTTGTGGATTGCTCCCTAACTTTGCACAGGGTAACTAAGAAAATGGTTTCTTCTGGGTAAAGAATGAACACTTTTGCCAAAAGCTTCCATAAAAGACAGAATCTTCTAACGTGAGGGTTCTTCTTCTCAAATATACCCTTACCATATGTACAGGCATCACCTGGGCATTATTATGTTGCCCTGTGAGAACTGACACAGGGAACAACACTACAGTGTTACTCTGGAGGCTGCTTTTTTGTAAATAATACATTATTTTGTCTCTGACCCAGATGCCTCATATCTTTCTGCCAATGTCTATTAAGTCATGAGAGGCTAACTCATTAGCTTGAGTTCAGGATGAAATCTCAGACCCTTTCACAACTTCAGACTTGATAGTTGAACACTAGTCCTAACCACATCTAACTGATTATTCATCACCCATCTTGAGAAAGATTTATTAACAAACAAACAAACAAAAAATACATTCTAAGAGTGAGGTAGTGGTCAATTTGGAAATGATTTCAGTTACATGACATATTATCTTTCAAATGCAGTGAAGAGTCCTACAGCTGGAATTAAAGAAGCATATATTAGACAGTCTTGTGGGACACAGAAACATTTCAATCCATGCCTGACAATCAAACTCATTTCGTAGTGTGAAGGTCTACAGCACTGTTGCCAGACTTTGTCATGGGGTGTCTGGTAATTTAAGGTGACAGCACCTGTTTACTGTGTGACATCCTGTGCACTCTCTTCAGACTTAATTAAAAAGCAAAAAAAAAAAAAAAAACAAAAACAAAAACAAAAAAAAAACACTACAAGGTTTTGAAATGCTTATTTCAGTTGGTTGCTAAATTTCCCAAATCTAATTTCCATCTAGAAACATTTATGACTACAATCTAGCACAGTATGACTGCTTTATAAATTCAGGCTTTGGTGCCCATCTACATATTTATAATCTCTTTCTATACAGGGAAGATCCATTCTCAAATTGCACCTAGCAGTGAAAAGTCAAAACTTAGATACACATGGCTAATAATTTTATAGTAACTCAGTATGTATTCAGTTCTTAGCTATTCTTCCAGCTCCCTGGAAGATCTCTCTATATATAGGCATTGCAGTTTCTATTCAACAACCACAGAGAGGAATGTGGACAAATGACACAAAAATATGAAACATGAACAATTGTATTTTGAACTCCTCGTATGAAATCTATTCAGTTTCTAATTCTTCAGATTGGAAGACATATGTTACCAGCAAATGTCAACCAGGTAAATGTCAACCAGGTAAACATAAAGGTCCCAAATGCCAATGTTTCCATGAAATTTTAAAAGATAAATTTTTTTAAATTTTTTTTCACATTTTTATTATTTTTGAGAGACAGAGAGAGACAGAGCCCATGTGGGGGAGGGGCAGAGAGAGAATGAGACGCAGAATCCAAAGCAGGCTCCAGGCTTGAGCTGTCAGCACAAAGCCTGATGCGGGGCTCAAACTCACAAACTGCGAGATTGTGACCTGAGCCGAAGTCGGACGCTTAACGGACTCAGCCACCCAGGCGCCCCTAAAAAATAAGAATTTTGAAGTAAATGTGAATATGTGTAAGGTAGAAACATTTTTTTTTTAATAGCAAGCAATTTTATTAAATTCCTTTTTGTCCTCTTTGGACCAACCCCAATGCCAAAAATAAAGGGGGAAAAAGTTATATTCAGGGATTCTTTTACATTTGCTAGAAAAATACACTATCCCAAAGAGGATAACGTGAAGTTCACCTGCCTCATAATATGTTTTAACAAAAACTTCATTTAGACTTCTGTGATATTGAAAACTGACATTAAAAAAATATTGGCAACAACATTCATACTTATTTACAGTAAATACTTCTAAGAGTGTTTTTAGATATAGGAATAACCACTGAGGCTACTAAAAGATCAAACTTCCTCCCTCTTTTATCTATATATCAGCAATTCAGTTCTGATTTGATTTATAGAGTTTGTCACCACAGTTTGTAAAAACTGAGAACCCTAAGCTACCAAGACTTATTTGCATCAAAACAACTTTTATTACGGTGCACACAGCTTTGCTTGATGGCTTTCTCATTATTGATGCAATTGTTATCCCATAGCAACAACAGAAAAAGAATAACATCTCTGAGCCTGAGTAGAATAAGTGCACTTCTCACTCTCCTCCTGCTGAGTGAAAACTCTGTTTTCATCTAAACTGCAGAATATATCAGTAAACCTAATGGGCTTTGACAGTCTATCTTAAATAGTGTCATTAGGTAACAAAGAGAAATCTGAAGCTATGTCACCCTTGGTCATTTTGATGACTGTTTCTTTTTCTTTCAATTTGAACAGATAAATGGAAATCCCCATCAAAAGGCTTTCTGCAATTTTGTGTGTTTTAATTTGGGCATCATAAATCAATATTTTAAGTAAATGGTTGCAAAATATGGTTAATGAGATAGTGAGTCACAGGAGAATATCACTAATGAAACACTATTTTCATACTATTACTGGTATATTTTGCAACCTAACAAAATCATACAAACCAAAAAATAAATTAAGAAATATCTGATAACTCACATTTGCTTTAAATGAATGGTATTGGATGAAAAACTTAACTACAAGTATCAGAATATGCATATTAGATAAATAATGTTATTGTTGAATATATAGTAAACTATTTCCAGGAAAAAGATTTATGATACTAGGAAAACACTAAAACATTAATTTGTACCTAGCAAAGTAAAAGTGTAGGGCCGATTTTGAAAATAATTTGTATTTGTTCAACATCATAGAATTTATAAATATAAATATATATTTATATATTTATATATAATTTATATATATATTTTTTATATATATTATATACTTATATATTTATATATTTATATATAATATATATTTGTATATGTTATATATATTTATATATTTATAAATATATATTTATATTTATAAATATATATCAGTATATATTTATATTTATAAATAAGTATGTTTATACTTATTTATATATATGTATATATTTATATATATATTTATTTTATATTTATAAATTTATTTATTTATTTATTTTATATTTATAAATAAGTATATATTTATTTATACTTTAAATAAACATATTTATATAAATAATATATATTTATATAAATAAATATACATATTTATATTTATAAATATACATATTTATATTTATAAATAAATATACATACATATGGTTCTTTGGTCCTTTGGAGTTAGGTATTACTATCACCATTTTATAGATTGATAAATTTATGTTTGTAGTTGCTAAATAATTTGCTCCAAATGAGATAATTTATAGGGTTTGAGATAGGATTTGAAACTAAGCCATCCAAATCTTGACCTTGTGTTCTCTGTAACTTCTTAGCATTCTAGGAGAAAGGCAGGGAAAAGCTGACTTTAAGGACAAGAAAATGGACTCAACCAAAGTTATAATTTTACTAAGTAGCAGAGAAAGGGCACATTCATTACTTTCAATCTTCCATTCTCAGACTTCCTTCAATTTCCTTGTTTTACTTACACTGTTCTCCAGCTTCTTGCTTTGACACTGAGCAATTCTAAAGTCCCTTTCTTCAAATTAATTTTGTTTCACCCTCTCCATTTCAAACCTCTTCACTTCCCTAACACACTTTAATGAAAGGAGTGAATGGCCAATACCTGTAACTCTGCCATGGTTACAGTGGCAAAGAGATTTTTCTGACCCAATGAATCAATAAATAGTGGGATTTCAAGTAATAGGCCTGGTGAAAAACTGAAATGCAGGATTTTAAAGCGAGCAGGGGAGAGGCAGACAGAGGAGACAGAAATGAAAGCAGGCTTCACGCTCTCAGCACAGAGCCTGATGCGGGGCTCGAACCCACAAACCGTGAAATCATGATCTGAGCTGACATCAAGAATCAGAAATCTGACACTTAACCAACTGAGCCACCCTGAAGTGCAGGATTTCAGAAAATTGGGGGAAGATTGTTTTGTACTTTCCAATCTCTATCATGCATGATTATAATATATTTAGCATGAAACAACACATTTATTGATTGCTAACTAAATTGTCAGCCATGCTGTTAGGCATACATTATGTCAAGTAATTCTTACAGAGATCCCATTATTTTTGTTTCTGTTTTACGTTATGGAAACCAAGACTCCAGATAATGATGTATCTTGTCTGAGGTTTCAGAATTGGGAAGCAGCAGAGTAGGT
Organism: Panthera tigris; assembly: GCF_018350195.1. NCBI lineage: Eukaryota > Metazoa > Chordata > Mammalia > Carnivora > Felidae > Panthera > Panthera tigris. Next base: position 129,613,567 of record NC_056663.1, read on the forward strand.
GTTGGGACCCAGGTCTGTCTAAAAGTCCATAAGATCCTAAAGCTCCTAAACTCCCTGGTATGTGTTGTATCATCTCGTCAAGTTCCTAAAATCCCTAGGGCTAGTAACTCATTCATGCAAATAGAGCAATTAAAATATTTTTGGGGGTGGCATAAAAGGGACTATAACCACATAGCTGTATTTGGAATGAGAAAATACTGATGCTAGCATAATTATATTGTCATATTGCATTCTTATTTATTGCTTTTCAAAGGATTGTAAAGAATACTTAATATTCTTGACTTCCTTACTTTTGAAGGTCTGCAAGATTATAAATCCATTCCCATGAGGAGAGTGAATGAAAAATAATAGTATTAACTAAAGCCTATGAAAATGTATTTCTTTGATTTTTTTCACCATGGTAATCTTCTCACATGTTATCTTGATTTTAACTATATAAAAATGAAATAATCTGCAAGCATGGGCTCTGTTGTTGTGTATTATGTCCCTTAAAATAATGTTACTGAATGGGTACATTGATCTTTTTTGAAGATAAATTGAATATTATTCTCATTATCTACTGCATATAGGGCAACAATGAGACCTCTCCTTTTAGAGGTTTAAAAAAAAAAGAAAAAAAAAAGAAAAATTGGACTTATCTATTTTTATGGTCTTACATCATGATAAAATTTGAGGTATTTTGAATAATATGGAAAATAATTGTTAAATTTAAAAATCTTAAGAATCTTTAAAATGTGTTGGATACTTATCAAGAAAACTATTTTACAATATTTTTTTTCTAAGTTGAATCTTCCCATTGCTTAGCTTCAAATATTTCACGATTCAAAAACTGTCAATGGAGCAGCAATGCCTGCCAAATCAACTAAATCCAAACCTTAACTTAGCATTCAGGTTTATTCTGAACATTGTCAAAAACGATCCATATAGATGAATACATTCCTTATACATAACCCATTGTCAATATCTGAAATTGTTCGGTTTCTTACCCTTTCCATATGTTTTGCTGTCCTTCCCTTGTGCTAGAATATGAGTCTCTATCTATAAATGCCTTAGATAGTCTACCTCTTCGCCAGAATTCATGTAAACTACCACTGCTTCCATAAACCACATATGGACTGCTATACCACTACCTTTGACTCCCATAACATTGTGTCTGTACCTTTTCGGCAGTTATGCATTTATTTGGTTGGTTGGTTTGTTGGTTGGTTGGTTGAATGATTGCTATGGTTATTGCCCGGTGCTATTATTTTACAGGTCTCATAGTCTCTATAAAACTTCTGGGCAAGAAGTAGTCTTACTTATTTTATGTCTCAATATAATACATAGTTCATTCCACAAACATTTATTTGCTAGGTTCTGTGTGGGGCACAGGCAATGTATGCAATGGAAATACGGTCTCTACCCACTTAGAGTATGTATTCTAGTGCAGATGACAATGAAGTTATAGTAAAAAAAAATGTAATCTAGAAGTTGTAACAAGAGCCAAACATGAGCAGTACCCAGCCCTATGAGAACCCAAGATAGGGTATTTTACCATGTCAAGAAGTCACAGTAGATGTTGCTCTGGAAGTCTGAGTTGAATTGCCATTCCTTGATTAAGCCATATGTATTGAAAACTTACTATGTTTCAGAGAATGTTTTAGGCCCTTCAGCTAAATATCTGTCTTCTTAGTGTTATATTCTAGGGAAAGGTTTTTTAAACATTTTAATGAACTTCATCCCTTTGTTAGTTTTGTAAAGTCTATGGACCCCTTTTTACAATGATGTTTTTAAATACACAAGGTGAAATATCTAGGATTTCAAAAGTAAGCCATTATATTATTGCAATATATCATCTAAAATATTTTTTTAGGGTCACCTGGGTGGCTCAGTCAGCTGAGTGTCTGACTCTTGATTTCAGCTCAGGTCATGATCTCACAGTTTTTTAGATCAAGCCCCGCATTGGGCTCTGTGCTAACAATATAGAATCTGCTTGAGATTCCCTCTCTCCCTATCTCTCTGCCCCTCTCCCACTCTCTCTCCCTCTTTCTTTCTCAAATTAAATAAAAAACAAACCTTAAAAAATAAAAATATATATTTTTTTAAATTTGGGCTATAATAATATATATTTCTTTATTAACAAACAACAAGATCTAGTAGCAGATATACTAGCTACTGTAATTTAATATACTGACGAGCTTAAATGACATTTTGAAATATCTTCCACAAGTCTAAATTATATAAATATATGATACATGTATTTGTGACAAAGTCAGGGGCATTGTGGATACTGCTATAGATTGTTGCCTAAATTTAAGGAATGATAAGTTTCATCTAGAAGTTAATGAGAATGTGGATCATTTTTCTTTTTTCCCTGAGTTCACAGAGGGTCTGATTTGATCTGTGAGTCCCCACGTACAGCACTTCTGGCACCCTGAAGAAGCAGAGAGTAGACAATAAACATGTTAGAGATTAGAGGGAATAAAAATTGAACTCTCCTCCCCACAAACACACTTAGTGGGAAAGGAACTTTCAGACAACAAAACCAACGAGACGAAAGGCCTTGTAGTCAGAAGATACATGGCACACTTGAGGAAACAAAAGAAAACTGAAGTGACAGCAGCACACATAATGAGTATGAACACACCACATCTGGCTGAAGAGGAAAGCAGAGGAAAGACCACAGGGAGCCTGGAGAGACAGTTAAGGATTCTGATCTCTGTACAGTGACCTATCTAGAAGATACCGATGTGTCTTAAGTGGATACAGAGTGAGTAGGGGATGAGAAAGCAATGGTATGATTATACTGCATGTTGCATTTCATTCCATAAAGATCACCCTGGTTATTGTGCGGGGAACTGACTGACAGCGGACAAGAAAGGATGCTGCTATCCATAAGGGAGAATTTTATGGAGGCAAGATGATGAGACCAGCATGGTGAAAATGAAGATGGGAAGGATGAACATGACATTTGAAACCAATTCATGTATCTAGCATAGTGTGTGTTTTACAGAGAGATAATACATTCCAAGGATGATTCTTATATAACCAAAATGAAATAATGACAACTGGATGTAAAGTGATTAAAATACTACTTCAGAATATAAATATAACCTAATATTTCTGAGTCTTTGATTCAAATAAAATCTCAAATGCCAGTCAATAATCTGTTGTACTCAATAATCTATTGTAAATCTTTTAGCCATTTATCCTTCCCTGAAAAAATTATAGCGCTATATTTTTCTTCCAATTATTTAATCTTGTATCCTTATAAATATTACATTAGATATCTTTTACATATTATTCAACTTTTTATTTTGTGATCCTTCATTTGTGTGTTCTTAAGGTATTTATAAAATTTCTGAGAATTCAAATTTCATCTAGTTAATCTACTGGTATACCAATGTATATTAGAGTGTGCATTTTCTAGCAAGTTTGCCTTACTAATTACAATATTTAATCTAGAAAAATTCTAAAAATGTATTAAGTATCAATATCCAAATGGAATAAGAGATTATACTTTTCTGAAATTATTTAAATTTATGAAATTCAATTATGCTGCACTTTGTATCTTTTCATGGGTTGTCAATGGTAGAAATATTCATACAAATAAAATAAAATATTTGGCAACTCTGTGGACAGAAAATTTTGTTTCATTTTATTAACATTTACAAAAACATCAGAGGTCAAAGTAACTTCTGTAATACCAAAACTTATTTTTTAAAATTAAAATTTTAACAATTAAAAATATTTTATTCCTGAGTGATTCATTCCACAGGTTCTAACCATATTTCACAGTATAATTATTATATTATTTCATTATGTATGTATGTATGTATGTATTTATGTGAGAGAGAGAGAGAGAGAGAATGTGAGCAAGGGAGGGGAAGAGACACAGAGAGAGATCCGGACAGAGGATCTGCACTGACAGCAGACAACCTGATGTGGGACTGAACTCAAACCATGAGATCATGACCTGAGCCAAAGTCTGATGCTCAACCGACCGAGCCACCCAGGTGCCTGTCATTTCATTATTTCTGATGAAAAATGAACTATTCTACAGACATACTCTAGAGACTTTATAAGATAACTATTTCAAATATTCCAATTAGAGAACTAGTGAATAATCTATCAATAAATGAATTTGTTTCATAAGCAACTAAAATATGATTTAAAATGAGTCAGTGGTTAAGCTGTTACAAAATACAGTATCATCATGCACATAAAGGCATACTCTCAATGCTAAAGTGGACAACGCTCCCAAGCTAAACTTTATGAAAGAAACAAACCTGAGCAAAGGCAAATCAGAACTGTCAAGCAATAAAATAATAGAACTCTAGTTTTACAAGCACAAACTTTTTTTTTTTTTCCAACGTTTATTTATTTTTGGGACAGAGAGAGACAGAGCATGAACGGGGGAGGGGCAGAGAGAGAGGGAGACACAGAATCGAAAACAGGCTCCAGGCTCTGAGCCATCAGCCCAGAGCCTGACGCGGGGCTCAAACTCACGGACCGCGAGATCATGACCTGGCTGAAGTCGAAGTCGGACGCCCAACAGACTGCGACACCCAGGCGCCCCAAGCACAAACTTTTATAAAAGACTTGCAGTGTAGCTGAGGACTATGATGGCAATGTAGCCATTCATCTTCCACAACATTCCTATCAAATAAGGAGAAATGTAAAAGGAAAATCAAAGTTTACGTAAAAAATCAGTAGAAAAATTAAATTCTACATAAATTCTTCAGGTTAATGTGAAGACAGAGAATGGCAAACTGCACACTTATGCTACAGCCCAATTGCTGCTCATAAGCAAGCAAATGTAGGCTGACAAAGACTATGAGGAAGAAAAAGAGAGTGATTTGAAGTAATCATTTGAAAAACAAAATACACACTATACCCGAAAATGTGTGTGCAAATGAGAGCAGGACTACAGAGAATGGATATCAAAATAAGTACAATTTAAAAGGTCAGATACCTTTTGTTTTATTTTTTTTTCTATTTTTTTTAAATTTTTTTTACATTTATTTATTTTTGAGACAGAGAGAGACAGAGCATGAATGGGGGAGGGTCAGAGAGAGAGGGAGACACAGAATCTGAAACAGGCTCCAGGCTCTGAGTTGTCAGCACAGAGCCTGACACGGGGCTCGAACTCACAGACTGAGTGATCATGACCTGAGCCGAAGTCGGACACCCAACCGACTGAGCCACCCAGGCGCCCCGGTCAGATACCTTTTAAAGGGACAGGCACAATTGAAAAGACAGACATGGTTTAAGGAGATAGATGCAATTTAAAGGGGAACTCTTTGAAAACACATCTATGCAAAAGGAAAAAGATTTTAAAAAGATGGTGGTAATTTGATGCTGAAAAAAAAAGAAAAAGAAAATTTAGGGTCCTGCAAGATAAAAAGTGAGGAATTTGGAGGATTCATAACCTATCCCCACCAAAACAAAACAAAAATCCTATAAAGTATCTGGATTTGCTGTACTAGAGAAAAGAGAATTATTAAACTAGGGATATTGTATAAAATCCCTATAGTATAAAGATAGACAAGAGGAAACTGAAGTCTTTACAGAGCTACTGCAGAAAATTAACAAAGTTTCACACATATCGTCTGAAGAGAATTCCCTCATGCAGCATTAAATATACTCCAGCAAGAATCTGATGATGCACATAAAAAAGCATGTTTAATCAGAAACTCAAGATCTAAAAACAAAGTGTAAAGAAAAATGGATAAACTGGGGAAAGTTGATCAATCTCCAGAAAGAAACAGAAGAAAAAGACAAAACTATCTCTGAAATACAGAATATATGACAAGATGCCCAAGGAAGGAAAAGAAAAAAAAAAAAAAAGGAAAAGAAAAAAGTAAACTTACTAAGGGTTATTGAAGAAAGACAGGAAATGTTTAAAAGAGTGAAAATGCCATAAAAAAGTGAAAGGGTCAGAAAGAAGGTAGGCAAAAAATAACTAATATTTGAATTACCACCTATTACTAATTTGATAGGAAAAATACCCAAAACAATGGAACAGAACTAATTAATTAAAACTATAATCAAAGAAAACCTTCTAGAGAAAGAAAAAGACCTGAATAGGCACATTAGAAAAGCTCACCTGGGAAAATTGACCCAGATATCTTTGAGAATTTCAAAGACAAAGACAAAATCCTCAAAGCCCCTAGGGCAAAAGTGGCAAATAATTTATAAAGCAAAATAATTAGACTAACACCAGACCTTTCAAAACTATTATACAAAACAAGGCAACACACAAACAAAAAAACTCAATGAATAATGAGGACAGAGTAAAATAGTTTTCAACAGACAGAAACGTGGGGAATTCTGCTCTCATTAGTCTTCCTTAAAGGATACACTACAAATGAATTTGACATAAATTTGATAATAGTAATAGCCATATAAGGTAGTTAGAATCTCCCCCCATTCTATACAAAAGGCAACAGAGGTAAGAGAGATTAAATGAGAAGACTAAATTCAAAGCAGCATCAGTAACAGAAAACTGGAAACTAACCTACATCTTCAATTATCAGGTCAGTGTACTTTCAATTAAGTCACAGCTTTCTCTTCATTCTATATTAATCAAGGTCAAGCTAGAGACTCTAGATGCACATTGAAGTCAGCAAATGCTACACATTCAAATACCTGGTTGCCTCCAGAGTACAGTAATCAGAGAAAGAAGTTAATGATAATGAACGCCAAGTTATAGGATATCCTCAATCCTGCCAGCTATGTTGCAAATAAGTACAGATATTCCAATTATCAAATCCTCACTGTATAAGGCGGGAAGTTTAAAGCATTTCTAAAAAATGGAATATTAGTGTAAACATACAATGGCTCACATGTTGTGGTATATTATACTAGTATTTATTATATTATATTATATTATATTATATTATATTATATTATATTATATTAATAATATTCAAGACATTGTATTCAAGACATATTATAGTCAAGGCAAATATGGTCAAGGCATTTAACTGGAGCCTTCATTTCCTCATCTGTGAAAATGTGATTAATGCCACCTAAAAGGATTCTTGTAAAGAATAAATTACATTCTCAAGTGAAGCAAAGTGCATTAATATTAACCATATAATTTACTAAAAGTATTTTTCTCACTGATTTATTTTTTGAAAATATGTGCTGTCTTCCTGTGTCATCCTATGTTACAGTGTCAACTGTAACTCTTCATATTCATTGAAGGTAAGTTTTCAATATTTCTGGAAGTCCTGCTATTTGCCTGGTATTATTCCATATGTCGATGTATAAAGCGAAAAGAGATCTCTACCCTTATGCTACTTACATTCTAAGTATATAAGCAAAACTGTATACAGCCCCGTAGGCTAAGAACTACACAACTTTAGTGTATCTCTATGCTAATTCAAAATCAATATAGTTTTTAAAAATTCTCATGAAAACAAATGATTTTTGCTACCATTAAATTTATATAAAATGAGCTCTAATGCTCATACCTACTATAAACCTTTACCAAAAAAACTGAACAAATTATTACATAGACTTTTTACAGATACAAATTATTACATAGGCTTTTTAGAGCATTAAGTAAAATTTCATATATTTCATCTGTCCAAGCATTATTTATATATTTTTTTAAGTTACCGCTTAATAAGTTATTCAGAATTTGGTCATTATTTATTTCCTTCACATATTTGGGAAGTCTAAGAACATTAGAAAAATGCTTCTCAAGATTTAAGATGCATAAGAATAACTTGGGGATCTTGTTAAAATGCAGATTCTGATTCAGTAGAACCCAGATTCTCCACTTTTAACTCCCAAGTGATGAGAATATTGCTGGCCCTTGGACCACATTCTGAGTAGCAAGACATGAAAGAACACTTAACATAGACACTATATCAGTGAGAATAAATCTATGCGTGTTAAAATAAATTTTAGTGGTCTTAAATATGATTAAACATAATCTACAAAATGATAGATAATTTTGTAAGTGCCATATTTTTAAATGTTCATTTATTTCAGACAGATGAGCATGCACACACAGGAGGGGCAGAGAGAGAGAGAGACAGGGAAAGAGAGAGAGGCAGACAGAATCCCAAGCAGGCTCTGTACCATTGGTGGGGCTGGAACTCACAAACTGTGAGATCATGACCTGAGTTGAAACCAAGAGTCTGACACTTAACTGACTGAGCCACCCGGGTGCCCCTCTAATTATCTTTTAAATAAGTGACATTCAAAGGTATGATGAAAGTATTTCCCCTCTTCTTACTGATTAAAAAATCTCAACAGTTTGTTGAACAGACTTGTAAAATAAATATTTAGACTCAGGACAACACAAACTAATAAAAAGAAACCTGGTCAATAAGAAGTTTCTAATCTCAAAATCAGAAAAGTTAAAAAAAAAAAAAAAGAAAAAGAAAAAAAAGAAAGAAAGAAGGAAACCTGCAGCTTGCAGCATAAGAAACTCACTAAGGATTTTATTAAGTTCAATGAAGAAATCTCCAGGGAAATAAATATCCATTTTTGAGACTTTTAGAAGTTTCTACAAGGCAAAGCAATTTAGCAAACTAACAACGTGTTTACGCAGGAAGAAAAGAGTACTTAGAAAATGTTATTTCCTTTACAGATCTGTTTTTCATTTTCTACTACAGCTCCTTGGAAAAAATGAAAACAAAACAAAACAAAATAAACAAAGGAAAGATTACTTTTTTTGGTAAGATGTTAACTCATATAAAACTATTTCATATGTGGCTAATAAACAAACATGACTAAAGTGGGACAATTTTCAGTCAATTACTAATTAATGTAAATTATGTCCATCTGTTTTTAAGGATAAACAGTCATCTGATTTTAGTACAACATTTGCTTTTGACAGTATTTTAATTTTACTTATGAATAGGAGTACATATTGGGCAGTTTCATTGACAGCAACAAGGAAAATTAGCAAGTTGGTTAATCGTTTTAGCAGAATTACAGAGAAGACTATGAATAGATGGCTTGATTAAATTCCCTTCTATATGTCCCTGTTATAATGTTATAGACAGAATTATATGTAGGAGATTCTAGCTTTACCTCTCACATATACTCAAGTATGGCTCTGAGAGTTCCCTGCAGATGAAAACTTTTGAATGGCTTGAGGAAAATACCTTCTACCTTTTCTTGACAGAGCAATGTTTCCTAAAAGAAAAGTGGATCATCATATTACAGTTTGTAATATGTTGCCTACATCTAGAGAACTGCCTTATTTCTACTGAGTTTTAGAGAAGTTTGATAATATAAAATACACCTAGCATGAATATTATGGGACCAGAACTCTTAATAGAAGAGATGAAAAGTAATTGAGATTTATGTCCTCTCCAGAAATCGAACATATTTTAACAATATCCATATTTTCCTAAATGTTGGTACCTGGCTAACAGCAAAAATAATCAGTGTGTTCATATTCTTATCTGTGAAAACTGCTGGTTTCTGTATACTGTTCTTAGTTAAATCATCAAGTTGTTAGAGAAATAATAATAATGATCTAGTTTTACTTCTAGAGACATCAAAAGTAGGTCACTAATACATTAAAACACAGTGATTACAAAGTCAAATTGCCTCAGAAACACAAACTGTAGATACATATACTACATTCAGCCTAGATATGGAACTTACCAGAGTATAAAATCTTTAAAAGAGGTTTATATGTATTATGTTTGTTTTTTCATCGTGCCTGAGAGTGACTTATACAAGACACTTACTACATGTTAATCTACATGAATAATTTATCACAAATTTAAGAATAAAACAGCAGATATCTTAGCTGTCCACTATATAAATCATTATGTTGAGAACAAAAGTACAACACAAAAAGACTAAAAATTCCTTCTCAACCATTAGCCAATATGAGATCAGGCATGATACAGACACCAGTTTCCATTATTGATTGTAATGTAAGTAAAACTTTGCCTAAATACTGAAGAAATATGTTATAACAAATGCAAGCTTGACATTTTAAAATATTACACAAGTGTGTAGAAAAGGAGAGACAGTTCAAGCACATTCAAATATTTGGATGATAGGCAAATCTAAAACAAAAACTAGGTAGTAAGCTAAGAATAACTAGATGTAATTGTTCAAATTTCTAAACAGGGACATTTAATTTTACTCTTAAAAACAGAATTATACTCACTGTATCTCTAACTTCCTGAGTACTGCCTCAAGGGATATGTTAAAATCCCATTTCACCAGTCATTTAACAAAGCAATGAGAAATATAACATAAAAAACAATTGCAGAAACAGACAAGGTGACCTAAAATACCTTTAAAATTCCCCTAAACTACACTTAGAATGAATGAGTTCCATTTCACAACATCTAGATGCATGGATGAAATTTCAAGCAAATTTACTTTCAGGTGACTGAAAAAAAAAATCAATGAACAACAGGACATAATGGTGTGCTCGACAGACATATTTACTTTTACAATGGATAGCATACAGCAGAACTAAATGGCATCTCTTCAGTTAGATTTATTGCACATAAGTGAAGTAATATTATGAGTTGTTTTAAGTTTTGTTGGATGAAATTAATTCCAATCCAAAAATACCCATGAGTAACTGAGAAAAAAATACTTCTACAGTCTTGCTGCTAAAGGCAAAGTTCTAAAACAAACTGACTCCATCAAAGCATGGCAGCAAAAAGTCAAGAATTCTCTTACTTACCTGGGTATCTGGACTGTATGTGTTTGTTTTTTATTGAGATTTTTGATAGTGTAGACTCATTTTTTCCCTTTTGTTAGGACATAGATTAGCAAAAAGAAACTGGTTGGTATCAATTACTGAATCCAAAAGGGTCAAATTATAATTTAATAAGTCAATACCGAAAATTATGGACTTCCTTTTAAGTAAGTGAGGGCAGAAAAGGCAAAAAGTTGCAAAACAAGTTACCTCATTATTTCTTCACCTGCATTTCCATAGTCATTGTACACCCAAAATGTATATTTTCATATATCAAAAGTCAGCTTTTAAGGATACCCAATGGACTATGGAAGTCTGCTCTACTGCCTCGAATGAATGCATAAATCAAACACTGAACAGCTGTCACTTTCAAGTTAAGTTTTGTTATAAGTAACTTTGCAAGTTTCATTATTTTCCTTCTCTGCCAAATACTGATAAAGATTCACTCTTTATATCATTGTTATTTCCCCTATGCTGTTAACAAAGAGATTCAATATGGTGATAAAGAAATAAACAGAGAATAGGATGTGCTCCTTCCAAGATGTGTATATTTTATGTAAAGCTTTAAAAAGTATTATAGACTTTCTTTGTTAGTACTTGAACAACACCATCAATTTGTTGAAATATAATTGCCAAACAAAATTTAAAATTTAGTACTTTACGTAAACTGTGTAATTCAGGACATATGAGATATCAAGAATATATAAATAAAAACAAAATTTGTTAAACAAATATTTTATGTTAGTAACTTGAATTATATACTTTTTGGAAAAAAGTATACAATCTTGCTATGATTTAATTTTAGCTAATATAAGTTACATTATACTAAAAGTCCAATGAGCCCTGATTTCTAGGGGGAAAAACTGTGCTGGTAAGAAACTGTCCTAATTTATGAAAAAATGGCCAATATTATTGTAATTAATAACACCTAATATTTAATAAGAATTATACATTTAAAGTGCACTGGTATGATACTTCTGTATTAGTTGTCCAATTTAATTCTCACAAAGAGCCTTATAATGTTACTTACATATTATGGTGGAACAAACAGGCTATGGCAGTTGAAAAATTAGGCCTTTGAGCTATTAAGTGAAAGCAGTGATTCAAACTCAGTTGACTTCAAAACCCATGTGGTTTCTTTATTGTTATTGTTTTTGTTTTAAATAATACACCAAGATGGGTTAAAGCATCTATTTTGCTTGGCAAACCAAATCCAATACAATAGGATCACGGTGTAAATTAAAAGTAGAGAGAATTTTCGATGTATAGTATCATGTCATCTGCAAATAGTGACAATTTAACTTCTTTACCAAAATAAATGGCTCTTTTTTTTTTCTTATCTGACTGCTATAACTTGGACTTCCAGTCTAAGTTGAATAAAGAGGGCAAGAATAGACATCTTTGTCTCTTTCCTGACCTTAGAGGGAATACTCTCAGTTTTTCACCATTGATATGATGTTAGCTGTGGGTTTTTCATAGATGGCCTTTATTATGTTGAGGCATATTCCCTCTAACTCCAATGTATTGAGAATTTTTATCATGAATTGATGTTGAATCTTGTTAAATGCTTTTTCTGCATCTACTGAGATGATCATATGATTTTTATCCTTCATTTTGTCAGTGTGGTATATGCCATTGATTGATTTGCAAATATTGAATCACCCTTGGATCCCTAGAATAAATCCCATCTGATTGGGTGAATGATCTTTTAAATGTATTGTTGTATGCAGTTTGCTAATATTTTATTGAGGATTTTTGCATCTATGTTCATATGATCAGCTAATCTATAACAAAGGAGGCAAGAATATACAATAGGGAAAATACAAGTCTCTTCAACAATTGGTCCTGGGAAAACTAGACAGCTACATGCAAAAGAATGAAACTGGACTACTTTCTAACACCATATGCAAATAAACTCAAAATGTATTAAAGATATAAATGTGAGATTTGAAACCATAAAAAATCTAGAAGAGAGCACAGGCAGTAATTTCTCTGAAATCTGCCATAACAACATTTTTCTAATATGTCTCCTGAGGCAAAGGAAAGAAAAGCAAAAATAAACTATTGGGACTACATCAAAATAAAACTCTTTTTCACAGCAAAGGAAACCATCCACAAAACAAAAAGACAACCTACTGAATAGGAGGAGTTATTTGCAAATAATATAATCAATAAGGGATTAAATCCAAAATGTATTTTAAAAAAACTTCCACAAGTCAACAGCAAAAAATAAGTAAGTAAGTAAATAAATAAATTAATTAATTAATTAAATAAAATAAAAAATCCAGTTGAGAAATGGGCAGATGACCTGAATAGACATTCTTCTAAGACATGTTGATGGCCTATAGACACATGAAAAGATGTTAATATCACTAATCATCAGGGAAATGAAAATCAAAACCATGATCTATCACCTTACACCAGTTAGAATGGCTAAAATTAAAGGACAAGAAATAACAAGTGTTGGCTAGTATGTGGAGAAAAAGGAATGCTCATGCACTGTTGGTGAGAAGGTAAATGGGTACAACTACTGTGGAAAACAGTATGGCGGTTCCTTGAAAAATTAAGATTGAAATACCATATGATCCAGTAATTCCACTACCAGGTATTTCCCAAGGGAAATGAAAATACTAATTCATTCATTTGACAGTTTTTCAGATAATACCTATAGTTTTCTCACTTGTTTAAAGTTATATGATGGCTACTTTTAATTAAAAGCATGACATTCCGTTATATATTGAGAAAGTATACATAATATAATTTCCATTAACATAATAAGGAGAAAATTCTGCTTATGATGCTTTGACCTCTTCCAGATTCACTCTTTACCTTTATTTTTGTTTTTTACAGTTGTGTGTGTGTGTGTGTGTGCAGTTACAATGTTACGTTAGTTTCAGATGTACAACTTAGTGACTTGACAAGTTTATACATTATATTATGTCCACCACAAGTGTAGCTACCATCTGTTCCATTTCGTCACTATTATAATATTATTGCCTGTGTTCCTTATGCTTTGCCTTTTATCTCCATGATTTCTGCATTCCATAACTGGAGGCCTGGATCTCCCACACCCCCTTCACCTGTTTTGCCCATTCCCTAGTCCTTTTCCCTCTGCCAACCATCAGTTTATTCTCTGTATTTGTGTATCTGATTCTGCTGTTTGTTTGTTTGTTGATTCACTTATTTTGCTTTCTAGATTCCACATATGAGTGAAATCATATGTTATTTGTCCTTCTTAGTCTGACTTGAATAAGTCATAGAAATAAAAGGCACAACATAGGGGATATAAGCAACGATACTGTAACAGCATTGTATGGTACCAGATGGTAGCTACACCTGTAGTGAGCACAGCATAACATACAGATGTTGAACCCCTTTGTTGTACACCTGAAACTAAACTGTGTGTCAACTCTACTCAAATTTTAAAACTTTTAAATTAAATTGAAACTTTAAAAGCACAGTATTCTATTAACTGTTTAGCATTTCAAATAGGAATATTATTGTAGAATTTCTCAGTCATTTGCACAACTTCATTTCTTTTTTTGCCTTCAACTCTCCTTTCTGTCACTACAACTAGATACTCTGATATTGGCAGTTATTATTTGGTAGATTAAAAAAATAACAAAATTAAACAAATAAAGGAGTTATAAGAACAATAAGAGCATGTTAGGACAGAAAAAAAAGGAAGCTGAATTTCATTGGTCTGATTATTGTAGCAGTGAAAAATTTAAACTTCACGTAAGAATTAGACACAAGGTGCCTGTGTTTTGCAAGCCCCCACTGTTTATCAGCTAACCCTGCACTAGCTGTCTTCCCCTTGGCTAACCACTGGACGTTAACATGGCAGCTTGCTGTGGTGAGAATTATGCCTTATCTCCCTGGAAAACAGCCCTGAAGTTTTCCTTATCAGTTGAAAGATATGTTGTTTCCCTCTATGAAACTTAATTCTAATCAAGCTCATAAAATATCTTTACTTTATAAAGAAAGAGTCCCACTTTTAAAGAATTCAGGCAAAAGGATAAAAATTGGCTTACTCATTCCCAGAATTTTTTTCCTAGTTTTGATCCAGTTTAAAATGTTCTTCCTTATTCTCATAAATGAATGTTTGTTTTTAACTAGATCCTATTGAGCTCTTATCTCTTGGAACATTATATATAATGTTTCAAATTGCTAAGTGTATCTTAAAAATCTGTCCCATACCTCCAGCTAGATTTTCTACTTCATGAATACATACAGACCATGCTATTCAGATACTGGCATCTTTAGCTTAATACTGTATACATCATGAATTTGTGATTATAGCAATGTAATGATTATCCTTGGCATTTTATAGTGATTTTTCTGATATCCCTTTCTTCCAGATTCTTCTTTTGGAAGAAGGCTTTAGATTTCCCAGATTCATTATAATTTAGGATTTGTAGAATCATGAAAATTTTCTCATTGTTTCGTCCAGATGATGAAACTGACTTGCCCAAGGTTAAACTGCTGGTAGGAGTAAAACCAAACCTGGAACTTAAAGTTCCTAAATCTCAGAACTTGGTAATCTTTCTGCTTTACCTCTAAATACCACCAGGAAAGATAAAAGCATAAAAACATTCTCAAGTCCTATGCTATTTCTGTTAAATTAATACATTTGTATAACGAATAACTATACATATATTTTAATATTTATTACATGTAAGATATGTGGAAATACTCTCCTTTATTTGCCAAAAAATCAATTCTAAGAGGCTGACTAAAAATATAATAAAAGCTGGTTAACAGAAGGGAAGCATGAGTCCACTTAATTTAAGTATGCATTGAGTCACAACAGAACAAGAAACAATCTTAAATTAATGCTGAATTGTCTACAATATTGGTACTTTTGCTATCACTCTGATATGAGTCTGGTTCCCAGCTCTTTCAGTTACTAATATAAAAACTTAAACCATTTACTCAATTCTAATTTTCTTAATTATTGGTTATTTCATAGTATTACTGTAAGAATTACCAGGTAAATGCTCCTAATATTTAATAAAGTACTTAGATCATGATAGCTGTAAATAATAATAAGATTCTGCCATTCTCAACTCCAAACCAATATATTTTAACTGACAGATCCTTATAATGTCCCTAATCTAATGATAGGTTGGCTATCAAGCTCAGAGTAGGAATAAAGCTAAAGGTGAGGGCCAACTGATTATAGGATTTAACATTAGAATATGTAAAACAGGCAGCCATTAATATAATAGAGATTGTAAACCACTCCAATTAACAGACTTTATTTAAGGCTGTAACAAAACATAATCATTCAATTTATACTTAAGTGATACCTACTTTAAAATTACTTTATACTGTATCATGTATAGAAAACATAAAAATATAATTCCCATAATCAGAAAAGCTATTTTCTTATAAGGGAATATTCACAAACGCAAATAATAATTTATGTGTTACATTCTATAGTGGAGCATGAAATGGGGTGAGGAAAGTCTTCACAAAGGGGTGATATTTATGGCAGGTCTTCAACAATATGTAGCAGTTTACCAGGCATTTAAGAAAGACAAGGATTTCATAGAAGAAAAAGTATGGGAACGATTCTGAGATGGCAGGCTCAGAAAATGGGGAGATATTCCTATATAAGAGCATAGGCTATAGCATCTTTGGAGGGGAACAGTCATAAATGAGGCCAGAGAGAAAGCTCAGGTCTAAGACTTGAAAGTATAGTGGATTTTGGACTTGGGACTATGGTGAGTAGAAGCATATGGAGATAGTTTAGCAAGTAATAACAGAGCAAAACTGGATTTCAGATAACCGATACCAGACTCATCATCTGTACTGGTTGATAAAAGCAGCAGGGAGCTCAGGAGATTGATCAATAACACGGAAGGAAAATGATGAATGTATGACCTAAAGCTGTGACTCATAAAAGCTCTGGTTAGAAAAGAAATTCTATATTAGAATCTATAGGAGTTAGTAATTTATAGGCTAAAATGAGGCAGTAAGAAAGAGACATATATTATAACAAGATTTTTTTAGTTTGGGAGGTTGTTTAGATGATAATGTTATTTAACACAACTGGGAATACAGAAACAAGAGGGAGTGCATGGAAGTAAGCAAAAATCAATTTAGGTTTGTGCAAGCAGAAAACTGGAAATAAGGTTCTGAACTCAATGATAGATAATGGACCCAGACTTTGGAGTTTTCAATAGAAAATCTAAATCAAAATTATTAAGTAACAGAAGAATATTTAGAAAGTAGATCAAAACAAACAAACAAACAAACAAAAGAGTTCCATTACAGACAATGAAAATTTAAGGAAGGGAATGGGAAAAGGGGTCAGTGAAGAAGACTGAAAAGTATTAACCAATCAGCTTGGTCTGATGTTAGAAAGAGAATAAAATTTCAAGAAATAGTGAGTGATTTCAATTTCAAATACGATCTTGGCCAACATTCTCTTGGCTAAAATTAATGACTCCTATTTCAGAAAGGCCCAAAACTCATATGTGAAAAAAAAAATAATACTTGCAAAAGAGAACATAAAATAAGTCAATTTTTTTGTTTGTTTTTTGTTTTTCCCACTGTACTCAAAGAAAGAAAAGACTGCTCTAAAAAATGAATCCTGCAGTGCTTCTATCTCTAACCTGCAGAGAGGAATGAGTTTCCATCTACTTGCTTTTCACGACTACAATTTAGTTTTATAGTTACCATTTCATTTCCCTTGCTGCAATAAGCCATTCATACATTGTGCTCTCCAGTACACAATTATGTTTTACAGAGCTCATCCTGGTCTTGCAGGCAAAAAGCTTATGGGTGGTGAACAACAAGGGTGAAAATTAAGGTAAATATGTACTTTTCCATCACATGAATTGTGCCAAATGCTCCTTTTCACTATGCATGTTTTGTAAACTCTTAATGTTTCTCAATGTTCTTACTAGCAAAGACAAGCATTATCATAACCATATTCTTCCCATCTGGTCGTTTTGTCAGTCTTTTTCCTTAGCAGTGTATTCAGTCATATTTTTTTTATCAAGGATGTTTTGTAAGTAGGTTATTAATATAGATATACATTTGATATATGTTAGATGTTGATAGCAATAGACTAGGAACTACAGAAGAACAAAAATTTTTTTTTTTCTGTTAAAAGCAAAGAGAATCAGAGAGGAAATTGAACTTTTATTTTTCACCTGAGTTAAGTCTATTAAATGAAAGCAATCAATTTCTAGAGTGGTTTTCAGGTTTTTTAAATGATGCCAACAATTATAAGTAATTATGCTAAAACTGGCTTTAATGTTTCATATTCCTCCTCCCTTAAGGTAAAGATCATACATTTTACTCACTTATTTTAATAAATATTGTCATTAGACTATTTATGTCTTATCTCTTTGGTTCCCAAGTATTCTTTTAAGATATCATATATCAGTACCTTCATAAAAGGATAAAAGGATATGATACATTTAATCCACCATTAAGGAGAAAGGCTTTCTTTTTAGGTTGCTAAAATAAATTTGAGGAATTTCTTCTTCATTTATTCACATAGAAGAGGAAATATCTAAAAGCTAGGAATTCTACTATACACAAGACATGGTCCTGAAGGACCTTGATGTTTAGGGAGGAAGTGAGCAAGGAGCTTCAAATATAATGCATAATCAAAATGTCAATAAAACCAACTGAGAACCAACTGACTAAGTAAGGTTCTGATGACATTAATATCCATAAGCCCTTTTAGGTGACAGAAGATTCCATGCTACCTTTGTAATATAATCTGAAACTGATTTATTTACATAAATTTCATATGAAAAAGTACATCTATTTTCTTAATCTTTTAAAAATAATTATTGTAATTATATTATTAAAACAACTAAATATTAATATTATAGGACCATAAAAACTTAAAAATAATAGCTAGCATTTTTTTTTTTAATTTTTAACATTTATTTATTTTTGAGACAGAGAGAGACAGAGCATGAACGGGGGAGGGTCAGAGAGAGGGAGACACAGAATCTGAAACAGGCTCCAGGCTCTGAGCTGTCAGCACAGAGCCCGACGCAGGGCTCGAACCCACGGGGACCGCGAGATCATGACCTGAGCCGAAGTCAGCCGCTTAACCGACTGAGCCACCCAGGCGCCCCAGCTAGCATTTATTAAAAGCTAATTTTGCACCCAGCACTGTTATCACAGGTTAATATCAGTTATCTCATATTAGCTTAACCTATGACATAAGTACTATTAATATCTCGAGTAGAGGAAAATGGAATTTTGAGATGCTCAAACTTGCACAGAAATTCATACCCAAGAGGGTATGATTTCAGAGCTTATGCCATAACCACTGCACTACACATTTTAACATAAATCAATGTACAGTTTTCACCTCAAAGAAAATTTAGGTTATTTTATTTTTTTAAACATTTACTTATTTTTGAGAGACACAGACAGAGCATGTGTGGGGGAGGGGCAGAGAGCAAGTGAGATACAGAAACTGAAGCAGGCTCCAGGCTGAGCTGTCAACACAGAGCTCCACGCAAGGCTCGGATCCGCTAACCATGAGATCATGACCTCAGCCAAAGTTGGACGCTTATCAGACTTAGCCACCCAGGTGCCCCCCAAAATTTAGTTTTTAAATAGCATGATAGTTAAGATGCTTTTAATTTTTCATGAATCCATCTGCTATTGACAGAACAGAGATGTTCTGAGATAATTTGACATTAATGAAATGTACAAATCACTAATCCCAAACCATTAATCCAAAAGTTATAACTCCTCAATGTCTGCTATGGTTTGATAAAAGTGTTATCAACAGCATCTCACTATCAAAACTAATACTTTAAGTCTAAGTAACATTAAGACTGGCAAAGCCAAAATATAACATTAAGCATAACAGTTATCATTTAGTGGAGTCAGATTATTTTTCTCAATGCTATTTGGTAAAGTCAACTTTACCTAGAAATAAAGAATTTGTAATAAACTTCATAGTATAATGTATTAACACTTTGACAATATCTCATTAATTAATTGATACCACTTTGGAAACATCTTATTGTTTTGTCCTTTCCTCTGTAATACTTGTTTTGGGGATTATACATTATAAATGTCAAGTTTCAACTTGTGCCAACATCAAATTCTAAGAAGTTTTATTTATTTATTTTTTATTTTTATTTTTTTAAATTTTTTTAATGTTTATTCATCTTTGACAGAGAGAGACAGAGCATGAGCAGGGGAGGGGCAGAGAGAAGGGAGACACAGAATCCCAAGCAGGCTCCAGGCTCCAAGCTGTGAGCACAGAGCCCGACGCGGGGCTTGAACTCAGACTCGAGACGATGACCTGAGCCGAAGTCGAGCACTCAACTGACTGAGCCACCCAGGCGCCCCCTCTAAGAAGTTTTAAATTGTTAGACTGTTTAACATAATTCATTGTTAATCAACTACACCATCTTGGATATCTGGCTAGATAATAGTATTATAACAACACGACAATAGTAAAAATCACTTTAAAATGTACTTATAGGGGAGTCTGAGAGGCTCAGTCAGTTAGACATCTGACTCATATTCGGCTCAGGTCATGATCTCATGGTTCTGTGCTGACAGCACAGAACCTGCTTGGGATTTTCTCTCTTCTTTTGCCCTTCTCCCCCACTAGCGCTGGCTCTCTCTCTCTCTCTCTCTCTCTCTCCCTCCCTCTCAAAGTAAATACATAAACATACATACATACATACATACATACATAAAATGTACTTATATGCTTCTGTTATTTTCCACCCTTGATTCGCTGTAAGCATCCTTGATTTGCTGAAGACTTTGGTGTTTGGTTTTTGAAAAAGCTATTATCATTAAGAGCTAGAAGAGTGTCTAGCACATAGAAGGTAGAATAAAAGATTAGAGAATGCAAAAGCTATTTCCAAAGTGTAACTTCAATCAAAAAAGAAAAATCAAGGAAGAAAAGAAAATCTATAAACTTAAAAATGAGTAGATAAAGTGCTTTCACCACAAATTTAAAACATAAACTCTATCCTTGCCTGTGAGCAAATATTTAAAAAAAATATTCTAGTGATCATCTTCCCTTAGTACAAAGATGTGGTGTTTAATATTAACAAGTGGTTCAAATACTGTCTGCTATGTAAATGTGTTTGACCTAATATCATAAAATGTACAAAGGGAAATACATCCTACTTATATATCCTAATATAAACTTTTAGCCTTTATAAGTTTACAAGGTAAGTATGATATTAAGAATGTATAAAATGATTTTTACATGGCAAAAATGCAGTATCCAGACATGTTTGCAGACCATGAACTGTTAAGATTATGCAGAAATTTTCTATTCTAACACCTCAAATCAGGACAACATTATGTGTTCATTAATATTTTCTACTCAAAACTTATTAAAGTCACTGTGCTATTACAAACTAAAAGGTACTTTCCCCTCCCAAGTATAGACGGATGCCTGAGTGGAAGCACTTACAGATTATGGACACATATTTGAGTTCATGACAGTTATCTTGTGGTTAATTGACTGATTATGAAACTGCAGTCATCACCAAAGATGTTTAAAGTGCTATTGTTAATATCCTAATAGAAAATAATGGAGTTCATATTTAATGTGATGAGATTTAAATGCCAAGACTTGTTTTCAACTGTACATTTCAAACACCCACTCTCCTGTGTCTATTAATAAATTACATGCTCAGTTATTAGGAATGAGTTGTTGGAAATAAGTATCAAAACTCTTCATAAATGTAGCTTGGGGATTAAATTAATTTTCTTTAAAAAAATTTTTTTAATGTTTATCTATTTTTGAGACACAGAGAGCTAGAGCATGAACAGGGGAGGGTCAGAGAGAGGGAGACACAGAATCCGAAGCAGGCTCCAGGCTCTGAGCTGTCAGCACAGAGCCCGACACAGGGCTAGAACTCACAGACCGTGAGATCATGACCTGAGCTGAAGTCAGACACTTAACCGACTGAGCCACCCAGGTCCCCCTAATTTTCTATCCATTAGGGAGTAAAGCCAAATTTGTGGTAACTGCATTTTAAAGTATGTTTTAGTTGCATTGGCTAACCCCTTTAAAAGATGAACAATCGTATCATCAGGAAAAACAAGGTTAGTTAATTACAACAGAGGTGATGTATGAATTAAGAGGTGCTTAAAATGACTTCCCTCATTCATAGCTTTTTTTTTTTTTTTTGTCTATCACTTCTATGGAGATGTTGACTTCATACTAATGAACACTTATCACTTAAGATCAAAACCTCTTGTCATAGAAAAAGCATTAGCTTTAAATGGAAAAAATACAAATTGACTAATCTGTTTCTCAAATCCCTACTTCAAAAAATTATATAATAACTACTTCATGATACCGTATATAAAAGTCCTAGCTTAATGCTAGCATATGGATTCCTTTGCTTACTCCCTCTCTAGCATGCCTCCTCTAAATATTCAAGTTTTACAGGGCTAAGTTCCATCTCCCTCCTGATCCCTTAACATAATCTTCCTTTAAATTATATCATCATTACATAGGTTTAAGTCTATTTGTAGAGGACTCCCAAATGTATGCTTCTTGACCAGACTGGTTTAATCTTATATATTCAACTTGTTGGCACTTTATCATGAATATTTCATGTCTAAAACTGAATTCTTGGTTACTATCCCTATCCAATTCTGTTAATAAAATAATTTTTCTGGGGCACCTGGGTGGCTCTCATCCAACTCCTGGTTATGTCTCAGGGCATAATCTCACAGTTCATGAGTTCAAGCCCCTCACTGGACTCTGCACTGACAGTGTGGAGTCGGCTTGGGATTCTCTCACTCTCCCTCTCTCTGCCCGTCTTGCATTCTCTTCTCTCCTCTCTCTCTCTCTCTCTCTCTGTCTCTCAATAAATAAATAAACTTCAAAAAATATTTTTTTCTTATGGTAGTTCATGGCACCAGCATCTACCCAGTTACACAAGTCAGATACACAATACAAGAACACTGTGACACTTTAATTCAACCTATTCACCCAAACTATTACCAAGTCCTGTTAATTATACCCTCAAAAATGATCTGCATTCATGCCAACTGAAAGTATCATATATATTACCAAATAACTTTGTTTCTCCTACCCTCATTTCTGCTCTTGCCCCTCCAAAGTCCCCATCTTTCCTATATATATATTTTCCCATCAGCAGTCCTCCAACAAGCCACTTAAACAGCTAGAATAACTTTTTTTTCAAATACAAATCTGATCACAACTGTGATATTGTGATTTATAGTAAGTTATATATATTTGGTCTTTGTCTCCATTTCTAGAACAGAGCTCCTAAAACCCTTGGAATTTTATAAGAGATAAGAGTGGCAAAGGTGTCTTTTGAGGTGTCTTTTGGAAGGCCTTCAGGTAACCTAGAATGGGAACTGGTAACCTAAAGTTGCCAATGAAGCCAAGTATGTGGTTAGAGTGTTGAAACTTTCAATCCTATTACTGGACCTCCATGGAAGGGTAGAGGCTAAAAATTGAGTTCAAAGGCCAATGGTTTACTCAACAGTGCCTGTGTAATATGTCTCCATAAAAACCCAAAAGGAGTGGGCTGGGAGAGCTGTCAGGTCAGTGAAAACATAGAGATTTGGGGAAAGCGGTGCGTTCAGAGAGGGCACAGACGCTTTGTCCCCTTTCCCCATACTTTGCCCTAAGCAACTCTTCCATCGGGCTCTTCCTGATGTATATTCTAATGACAAACTGGTGATCTAATAAGTAAAATGTTTCTCTTAAGTTCTGTGAGCCATTCTAGCAAATTAATCAAACCCAAAGAGGGGTTCATTGGAACTTCTGATCTACAGCTGATTGGTCAGAAGCACAAATGACATCCTGGATTTGTGACAGGTGTCTGATGTGGGAGTGGGGGCAATCTTGTAGGATTGAGCCCTTACCATGTAGGATCTGATACAATCTACAGGTAGATAGTGTCAGAATTTAATCGAGTTGTAGGACACTGAGCTGGTGCCAGACCTGTTGACTAGTATGGGGAAATCCCCCATTCCCCACATTGGAAACTTGTGCCAGAAACTTTAACAACAATCTCTCTGGCTCCCAATTTCAAAGCAAAAGGTCCTTATTTCAAAGTTTCACCATTTTTCCTGAAATAAGAGACAAATTCCATAACATGACCTAAGTACAGGACATGATCATGTAGTTGCCAAAAATTCTAGTAGATATACACACTCTCCTGCTTTTTCACTAAGCTCTCTGCCCCTGAGGCTTAACTAAATGGACTAATCAACGGACTCCCATATCCTTTCCTTTCATAGGGTGGAGAGTCAGTCCCATTAGCATGTTGGAAAGCAGGTGGTAAAGAGTGATCCAACATTTATTTTCCAGTCTCCTTCTCTTTGGGGTTTCTCTGACTGGCTGTATCTCTTGACTGAAGATCACTGCACCTCACAAGGAGGTCTTCCTTACTACGTAATTCAGAATTTAATTATGAATTATATCTTAACATAACTGTAATATACAAAATCACACACACATACACACACATATACATTACATAGGTTAAAAGTGTTTTCTAAAGATTTTTTTAATGTTTTGTTTTCTGATTTATTTAAATTCTCTTCTATGCCTCTCTGGTCCTTAAACCCAGTATCCTCGAATGATCTTTTTATCCTCCTAATCATTGTCATTCTTTCCTGTGGTCATGCACTTTACATTCATCCATTCAACAAAGATTTATTATTCAACCTATCTGAATCCATCAGGTAATAGGTACTAGGAGTATAGCAGGTGGAGGGAGAGGACACTCCCCGCCCCCGCCAAAAAAAAAAAAAATCCCTGTCCTAATGGAGCTTGAGTTCTAGTGGGAAAAAAATAATATAAAATCATAACATCATCTTAGTTAATAACTGCAATCTTTCCAGAACTGCAGCTTCAGACATTCCAATTTTCAAGCACATTATGTGTGAGTACCAGATTGCAACAATTTTTCCACCCTGAAGAGAGCTACCATCTTTTGACAAAATCTGTTGTTTCAGTATCCCCCACCCACCTCCATACTCTGCATAAATTCCCCAGTCCGTCAGCATATCATTTTATTGCACACATCCTCAATTCCTTGGCCAAACACCCCTGGTAAAATACAGTGCTATTTCTATTCCATGTTGGTTATCTATGCAACTTAATACGACGGGGGACAGGGGAAACAGAAAACCATGCTGAAGGAGTTTTTTTTTTTTTTTTTTTTTTTTTTTAATGCTCTCTAATCTATAATGAGTTTTTTGCCCTGCCTGGCAACTTTATTTCTCTAGTGTCTGCTTTCTGCCACTCTCCACCAGTTATCCACAAGCTGTTTTATTTGTGACCCTTCTAAAATAGTTTTTAAAAAGTTCTGTGCAACTACCATTTTTCTAATTTAAAATATTTATCATAAATCAAAACAGTTGCAAGGGATATAATTTCTGGTAAACAATAAATATTTGTCATTTGCCTGAAACAGAACATGACCTACATATACAAATTAGCTCTGTGACCACTAAGCTTTAAGTATTAGGTTTTTTTTCTGCTACAGTGCCTTAGTATACCTTAGTATTTTCTAATTTATCAAAATATATAAATACATAATTAGTAATTAGCAAGTATATCACTTTATTGGACTCTATCACAGTATAAGTTTTTTTTTTTTTCCTGGCAATGTTAAGGGTTTTTTTTTCTGATTTTGTTTTCTGATTTGTACGTATATGCATGGATTGATATCATTGCTAAAATTAGCTCGTTAAATATTCCTATTCCTCACTAACTTCTTATAAATTTTAAGAATAAATAAGTAAATAGGAATGGAAAGAGATTTGTTACATTTATTGAACCCCTAAGAATGCCAAAAATCACATAATGATATATCACCAAATGCAATTACTAATTAACAGCTGTTAAATGGATTCGGTCCTTCTTCAATTTTGATAAAAGCAATAACACTGGAAACCATTTGATTCACAAAAGGGCTTATTACTTAAATGCTGGAGTCAATCACTTTCTTAACTCTAAAGATAATTTAATGGCTGTTGTTTTTCGGTTTTTGTTTTGTTTTTGTTTGTTTATTTGTTTGTTTGTTTGTTTTTACGTCCAAGGCTTCTTCACCCAAAAGCAATGCAGCATAGTGGATCTAAAAAGGATGGAGGTATATGGTAAAGGCAACAAAAGGAGAGGTGAGAAGGAACACTCTTGGGCAGATCAATTTTAGGAAAAAATGCCATAGAGAAGAGGATTTTGAAAGTAAAGTTTTAAAAACGATCTGTGACCACATACCCACGGGAAAGTTTACATATTCCTCAGTTTGCAGACCCTGTCCTAGATCTCTACATTCATTTCTTCTTCCTTCTCCAACCTTCCTTCGCTCATCCTCACTCTCAGCTGATGATCTTGCTTCCTATTTCACTGAAAAACCAGGACAAGCAAACAACAACAAAACACTTCTGCAAACCCCCAAACCACATAATTACAGCTATGAAGCATACATTCCTATATATGTATTAGTCTTTGTCCTAATGATAAACTGTATGTTCTTCCATGTTAGACCATCCCCTCTAATGGTGAACCAATTCCTTCCCCTCTCACCTATTCAAGGAATTCTTCTCTCAAAAATTGTTTTCTTTCTCTCATTATATCACTTTTCCTATTTTCATTTGATTATTTAAAGCAGCATCCAAACATGATGCTATTGTGGTCATCTTAAAAAAAACATTTATCCCATTCTCCCTCAAGCTACTGTCCTATTTCTGTTTCACTTTACCAAAACCAAACAAACAAAAATTGGTTCAAAAAGTTTCCTATATTCAGAAACTCCAGATCCTCCTGGTCCATTCTCTGTGAACTCATTCAAATAGCACTTCAATCATCACCATATCACCAAAACTGCTGCTGCTAAAGTTACTAATGACTTCATCTTAATCTTACTATAATTTTCAGCAATATTTGACACAGTTGATTACTCTCTTATGCTAGAAACACCTTCCTGCTTCACTTCCAGAATGTCACTCCCTTGTTTTTGCTTCTCATTGGCTATCCTTCCCAAGTCACTTTGCAGTTTTATTGGCATCTCTTTGACCTCTTCATGGTAGAATGCTTTAGGGTTTGGTCCAACCCCAGTGGCTCTCAACTTCCCCTTCCTGCATCAACCCCCCTTGTCAATTCTCCTTGTCTGCTGGATCATTGCTGCTCTGGGTCAGCATCCTGCTACTGAGGTGGCCATGACTCATTGTCTGTTTTCCCACAGTACCACCAGGACATATAGATAGCTAACACATGAAAAGATGCACACTGTTACCAATTACCAAGGAAATGTAAATCAAAACCAAAATGAGAATTACCTCCCAACTGTTAGAATGGCTATTGTCAAAAAGGCAAGAGGAACACCTGGCTGGCTCAGTTGGTAGAGCATGTAACTCTTAATCTCGGAGCTGTGAGTTCGAGCCCCATGTTGGGTATAGAGATTACTTAAAAATAAAATCTTTAAAAAAGAAATAACAAATGTTGCCGAGGATGTGGGGAAAAGGGAGCCCTTGTACACTATTGATGGAAATGTAAACCGGTACAGCCACTATCAAAAATAGTATTGAGGTTCTTCAAACAATGAAAATACAGCTGCCATATAATCCAGCAATTTCACTTCTGGGTTTTTATCCAAAGAAAACAAAAACACTAACTCAAAAGATACATGCACCCCTATGATCATTTAACATTATTTACAGCACCCAAGATATGGAAACAGCCTAAGTGTCCATCGATGGATGAATGGATAAAGAAATTCATATATACATATGTGTGGAATCTTGCCAATTGAGGTTATATGGATGGACTCCAAGGGTATTCGGTGAATGAAATATGTCATACAGAGATAGACAGATACCATATTATCTCACTTACATGCAGAGTCTAAAACATAAACAAAGAGTAAGCTCATAGAACAGATTCCTGGTAGCCAGGGGTAGGGGATGGGGAAGGGGATGGGGAAAATGGGTGAATTTTGTTGGTTTGTTTTTTAGTTTAAATAAATTAATTAAAATCATTTCATCTTCAAGTACCAAAAACAAAACAAAACAAAAACAGAAAAAAAAAAAAACCTACTTTCCTCTCTTTTGCTTATTTAAAGATCATTTAATGTTTTTACTGATCTCAATGTCATTTCAGGGAAGGCTAAATAGCAATAATCACCTGAGAGAATGAAATAAGCATAAAGATATAAAGTGTGACATTATTGGTAATGGAATATTGTGTTGTGTATCCTCAGATATATTTATTGCATTTCATTTATATTTGCCTGCATTTGTCCTTTAAGAACCTCTTCAATATCACATAGCATCTTCCAATGTGAACGAGCACATCTAAAGGAGAAATGTTTGAATTCTAGCATACTGTGAGATTAATAAACCATGAAAATCTTAGTTACTACAGATGCAGGGCATTAATTGCCTTTAGATACAGATTGAATCTCCATGTCTCATAAAAAATTTAGTTACGCTTTTTGACATAGTAAGACAATTGTTAAGATAAAATTGTTTTTATACTCAGTGTACATATCAACAGTCATAAAACTAATACTTATTTCTACAAAGCATGTACTTTAAGTATTTAAGTACGCCGATCAATGTTAGGTTACCCCACCAGCTATCACTAATGCAGGTATCATAACCGCCCCCATTACATCTCTAGTCAGCATCTTGCTGTAATTTAGGATAGAACAAGAAAGAATAAATGAAAACACAAAACAAACAATTAGGAGATAACTGTAGTAATGATGATCAAGTACAATCATCAAGGAATCAGTTGCCAGGAAGAAGGCAAAATAAAAATGTTAATCTCTAAAATTGTTTTTAATCACAGGCTAACTCTTTCTAGTTAATGATGGTATTTGGCTTGAGGCAAATCAAGCTACACATTGTTAAAATAATAATAATAATAATAATAATAATAATAATAATAATAGCTTGCAATAGTAGTTAGGGGAAAAGATAATTTAATCCCTCTTTTTACTCAGTGGAGCCCTCTTTTAATATCTGACATGTAGGTAAATGACTGGGCAAATTTCAGGTAGTTACTTTTAAAGGATACATAATAATGCATTATTCTTGTTGTAATTTGATGTTTATCCCTCCACCCAGATACTGTAGAGACTTAAATTCTGCTATAATGTTATTAATTAGCAGAAGAATCTTTGCCCTTTATATATCTAAATCTACCAGAAAGACTATATGGAGTAAAGGTTGACTTTTTGTTTAGATGTTAGAGGAAGCAATTAGCAGCTTTATGCTACAAGAAAAGTGTATCATTATTACACCTCTTTTCACACACATGCACACCCATACACTCATACACATACACATATACAAATATGCAATGGCGAAACCATGTAACTGTCCAATTTCATCTACAATTGGGATTACTAGCAGAAGTTTAATACTTTATATTTATTAAACACATATATACACACACATATATATGTACACACATATTTGTATATATACGCACATACATATATACACATATATCCATAAAAATATTTTAAAATAAAACTTTCTTAAAATGCATTAAAAATATTATTTTAATAACACTGTTTAATAAATATCATGAAATCATACATTTCAAAATTAGCTACAGAATTTGACAGAAGACAATGAACTGCTGAGATAAAAGTTATGTCTATAGCCAACAAGCATAAGTGTTTAATTATGTTAAAATCAACTCTGTTTTAAAAATATAATATTAATTATAATTAAACTAGATTACCCACCTATCAGTAACAAAAGCACAAAACTATTTCAACTACATTGGATATTATAGTGGAACTAATTCATCAGGGAAGCTATTAAGAAATAATTGAAAACAATATCCAAACACCATCCCTAGATGTCTCTCCAACATACTGAAGCTCAGAAAATAATTTTCAATACGAGGATGTAAGAAAACATTTAGTATATGCTCCTTTCTTGAAGGAGGGAAGGCAAAAAGAATATATTGCAAAGAAAGTTTAGATTCCCTGTGTAGAGAAAGGATCTAAATGATTCTGAGTAAGGGAAAGGGAGCTAAAATGAGCAAGATAGTACCGTGAGTTTCATCTGGATTAAAAAGAAGTGTATGAGATCTAAAGAAAAGAAATCTAGAAAAGGAATAACTTCATTTTAATAAATAAGATTGTTGAATAACATTTATAAGGTATACATCTATAAGGCATTGTACACAGACCAAATCTTATCCTTCCTATATTAAATATTATCAGTCACTCCCTGGATAACTTCATTCTTCTACTCATGGCTGTTCTTTCCATTTCTCAGTATGACTGCCTTTTTGAGAGGCAATTTTAGTGTCCACCACTATAGTAAATCTCCTTTAACTTTTTTTTTTAAGGTTTACTTATTTATTTTGAGAGAGAGAAAGAGAATATACAAGCAGGGAAGAGGCAGAGAGAGAGGGAGAGAGACAATCCCAAGCAAGCTCCACACTGTCAGTATGGAGTCTGATGTGGGGCTCAAACTCATGAACTGTGAGATCATGACCTGGGCCAAAGTCAAAAGTTGTATGCTTAACTGACTGAGCCACTCAGGCACCCAATTTTCCTTAAATTTTAAAAATTCTTTTGCATCCATTACTTAGTTACCCAATCAAAAAAATAATTAATTAAATGTATTAAACACGAAAAAACACAAAATGAAACCAAATTTATACATGAATTAACATAAAAGCCCTGATTTGTTTCTATACAGACACATTATATTATCTACTCCATTTATCCAATTTTTTTTTATTTTCAGGGTTCTTTTATTTATGTGTTAGAAAGTTACTTTATATCTACATAAAATAATTTTTTTCCTTCAATGAGTTGTCAAATGTTTGTTTTAGAAAAGGGAAAGCACATTTTATGAGTAGGTTTTTAACTATGGAAAGAGCCCAAATGTCCACTGACTGATGAGTGGATAAAGAAGATGTGGTATGTATATGTATACACAACACACACACACACACACACACACACACACGTGCACGCAATGGAATACTACTCGATGATCAAAAAGAATGAATTCTTGCCATTTGCAACAACATAGATGAACTGGAGGGTATTATGCTAAGTGAAATAAGTCAGTGAGAGAAAGGCCAAATATCATATGATTTCATTCACATGTGGAATTCAAGAAACACAACAAATGATCACATGTGGAATTCAAGAAACACAACAGATGAACGTAGGTGAAGGGAAGGAAAATAAGATAAAAACAGAGAGGGAGGCAAACTATAAGAGACTCTTAAATACAGAGAAAAAACTGAGCATTGCTGAGGGGTGTGGGTGGAGGAATGGGCTAAATGGGTGATGGGCACTAAGGAGAGCACTTATTGGGATGAGCACTGGGTGTCATATGTAAGTGATGAATCACTGGATTTTATTCTGGAAACCAATACTACACTGTATGTTAACTAACTTGAAAATAAATAAATACATACATATGTACATACATACATACATACATACATACATAAATACGTAAATACATAAATAAATAAAGTAGGTTTTCTGTGGAAGCAAAGCCTGCACAACCAAAGATAATCCTAACTAATCACTAAAACAGCTTTTTCATTAGCTCCTGGCT
This sequence comes from Panthera tigris, assembly GCF_018350195.1. Lineage (NCBI taxonomy): Eukaryota > Metazoa > Chordata > Mammalia > Carnivora > Felidae > Panthera > Panthera tigris. Next base: position 129,644,822 of record NC_056663.1, read on the forward strand.
TTCACTGTTAGAGGCCCTGGAAACAAATGGCCAAGTATGGGAGCAGTCATACTTTAACAGAAAAGATGGCAATCATACACAAAAGTATGTCTTTTATCTCTTTCTCTTTTCTGTTTTTAGGGGAAAGAAATATGTTGTGATTCTGCATTCAGAAAAAAATAAACTAAAACTCTCAGAGATTAACAATCATAGATTGAAATTAGATAAACATTTTTCTTCAAATAATGTTTGGGCAATACAAAGCCCTCTATTATTCTTAATTGCCCCTTTTTTTCCTTTATGTCTTTCATTCTTTCTTTTATTTTCCATTTTCAAGGGTCAAAGGAAGGACTTAAGGAATAACAGTACAATTTATAATATATCTGTTTTTTTTTTTTCAGCTTTGTTCTATGCCATTTTGCTTTTATTGCTTTGGTATACAGGAAATAGATAATCACTACTGTTTTAGCAAACAGCAATCAGCGTAAGAATAAAACTTGTGTGTCCTTTCATGCTTAGATTTTATTTCTATGTACAAACCCACATTCCTTCATGTTTCATTTAATTCTTCAATTTTCCATGTTAAATATCAAAATTGTGCATAAAATATAGGCATTAAGTCATGAAATAACTACTTAAAGATTTTATTTAGGAGACAAGAGAACTGAAAAGAGAGTGTATCAACTAAACCTACCCATCTGTTAGGAATAAAATCAAATTATTGGTATACAAACTATTAAAGAATATCTAATGCCTAAACGAGAGGCAACGTGAGTGAAATACACGATACAGAATATAAAGGGAATTTAACAATGCTCGTTATTTTTCAATGTTCTAATTTAAATACTGAGAAATATTTAATTCACATGAAAAGAAAAAAACATTGGGGGTTAATATGCAAGCCAAGCACAATAGCTTAATAAAGGTCTAAAAACACAAATAATAAAACTATAAGTAGTTTTTATTTTACTTACATTCTTTCACTGGAATTTTATGACATAAAAGAAATATCTTCTAAACTCACTGTCCTCTGACCATGAAACAACTAACTAGAAAAATACTCTAATAAGTGATGTTTTCTAATGATCACTGGTTTGCTTTGCATTGGTGCTGCTTTTTCAGAAATGATCACTTTCTATATACTGATAACCTGCACACCCATGAAGAACCCTAGAAAGTTCAGGACTCTGCTTTATGTACTCTTACACTAATTCAAATAAACATTTACTAAACAATTGCATTTCCTAGGTCTGAGCAAGGCAGACAGGGTAGAAGTTGAATATAACAGTGCTTTGTTCTTAAAGAGACATGCAAAAAGAATTACAAGACAGTTTTAAGTGTTATTATAGAGATAAGCTCGAAGTGCTATGAAAGCACAGAAAGAAAGTGATCGTACCAAGAGGATTAAAAAAAAGCTAAAAAACACTAATTGGAGTCTCTCAACAACAAAAAAATTTGAAAGTGCAGCACTTGCATGAAACTCTTAGCCACCATTTTAGAAAACTGAAACTCAGAGATTTTGTTAGATTTTGCGAGGATCTCAATTCACTTCATCATTTCATGGTGATGAAAACAGCATATACCTTTGTAGTATTACCACGAAGACTTTTAAAAGGCCTATAATCGTGCCTAATGCAAAACAAAAACAACAACAAACCATTCAGCAAACCTTAGTTACCATCTCTGTGTCTCAAACTGTTCATTATATTCAATATAATTGAATTGGATGTCTGCTGCACAGTTTAAATCAACTATACTAGACTATAAATGAATGCGTCTTATATTTTTGTCCTTTTTCTACCTCTATATTTAAGAGCTATACATCTATATCTCTCTATACTATCATCTTTATACACACACATATACATATATACAACCTCTCTGTATAAAGATATATACATATGAATTACCCTCAATCACCAGTGGGTTCACTCATTAAAAATTTAATTGAAAATTTTCTAAGTAAAGGCTTGAAGCAAGTGAGATAGATAATGACAATAGTAGTCAGGGGCACTTCATTTGATATAAATGACAATTTCATAATAGATAAATAAAAATACCAATTTTAAAAGTTAATGAGTACAAGAAGTAACAGGTGCAAATTTAGGAAGCCTTAAACAATTTTTTTTAATGTTTATTTATTCTTGAGAGTGCACGTGCACCACGCACATGAGTGAGGGAGGGGCAGAGAGAGAGAGGGAGACACAGAATCCCAAGCAGGCTCCAGGCTCCCAGCTGTCAGCACAGAGCCCAATGTGGGGCACCAACTAATGAAATGCAAGATCATGACCTGAGCCAAAGTTGGACCCTTCACCGAATGAGCCACCCAAGCACCCCAGGAAGCCTTTTTTAAACTAGAAAGCTCTCTTAACAATCTCATGATATATAGCAGAATACCCAGAGCTAAAATTGCCAAACTTAATCCAGAGAAAATCAGATACTTATTAAATTATGACATCAGTACCAATTTGAAAAATTTCAAAAAGAGTCTTGAAATGTTTTCTAGCCATCCACATAGAGATCCATGGCTATTACAAGAATGTTTTAGCTTATGGAAGGTCTCCTTCAAAATGAACTGAAATACATTTGCATTAATAGGGACAAATATCATTTGAATATGATTATAAGACCAAAAAATCTTTTCATAGTGAAGTATAAAAATTGTATTATTTTAATTTTGTTTATTGAATTGAGAATTGGCACAATTTATAAAATAAATTTGTGAAATTTTGGAAGACATAAATCCAAATTTCAAGACACATATGAGAATTTTTCCCTTACAACCAAAGTTCCAAGATAAAGAAGACATAGGAAAAAAGAAAAAAAGAAAAAACAAAAACAACACTGATACTTTCACAACACTAACCTCATGTTGAACAGTCATTTAAATACAGCTGTGCAATGTCTGAGCACAAAATAACATTTCATGTGAATATTTCTTCTAAAAACGTTAGGACTTATAAAATTTTAGTGTATTCACACAACAGTGGAAGATAATTGTATAAAGCAATAAAATATTTTTGTCTATTTATTTGAGAGAGGGGGAGAGAGAGAAAATGCGAGCGGGGGAGGGGCAGAAAGGGAGAGAGAGAAAATCCCCAGCTGGCTCCACACCACCAGCGCAGAGCTCAATGTGGGGCTTGAACTCATGAACTGCAAGATCATGACCTGAGCCGAAATCAAGAGTCAGTCGCTTAACCAACTGAGTTACCCAGGTAACTGTGTAAAGTGCCTATGTGTAAAGTGCCATGCTACTTAGAGAATATAGACTTTCAAAGACTCTAAAATTATTAATTCTTGGCTTTTTAAATAGCCTATTTTGTTTTAGAATTTTATATACTGTGAAGTATTCTGCTTAAAATATATGCTAAATTCTTGTATCAGAGATTATTCAAAATATTTAAAAATATTTTTAAAACATTTAAAAAAGGTAGTTCTCTCACTGCCTTGTACCAGCAATTTTATCAGTCATTAGAAAGTTGATTAAATATGGTAAATGTTTAAGTTTATTTCTATAAAGATATTAATTTTTTTTCTTCAGTTTGGGGTGCACCTGGCTGGCTCAGACAGTAGAGCATGAGACTTGATCTCAGGGTCATGAGTTCAACCTCTACATTGGGTGTAAAGATTACTTAAAAAGAATTAAAATAAATAAATCTTTACATATTTAAACCAGCCTATTTCTTAAGTTTGGGTAAATTAGTAAAGTATTATTTTGTAAACATAGACAAAAATATAACTGGAGCCACCCATATCTCATTTAAAAAGACCAATAATAAATTTAGAAAAAACATTTTTATGTCAATTTTTAAATGTTTATTTATTTTGAGAGAGAAAGAGAGAGAAAAAGGGGACAGAGTGAGAGGGAGAGAGAGAATCCCAAGCAGGTCCGCACTAACAGTGGGGGCTTGATCTCACGAACCGTGGGATCATGGTCTGAGCCGACATCAAGAGTCCTGTGTTTAACGGACTGACCCACCCAGACACCCTTAAGATAAAGCATTCTTAATTGTGTTTTCTCCATTCACTAGGTTATTAAAAAACAAAACAAAACAAAACAACAACAATAACATTTGGAGCTTTCCCAAAGAACATACTGCAGCTTAGAAACCTATGCCAAGTAGGTGTATAGTTATATCTTATATTTCTGAAATATTTGCATCCTCTAAAGTCATTTACAGCAACATTTTCCATTGGCATATTCCTCTTATAAACATAGAGACTAGTAGTTCAACTGTCATAGAAAATATTGAAATGTCTCTAGGGGCACCTGGGTGGCTCAGTCGGTTAAGCATCTCACTTCAGCTTAGGTCATGATCTCAAAGCTCATGAGTTCAAGCCCCATGTCGGGCTCTGGGCTGACAGCTTGAGAGTCTGCTTGAGATTCTGTGTCTCCCTCTCTCTCTCCCCCGCTCCACCCTGCCCTCTTTCAAAAATAAATAAACATTAAAAACATTTTTTTAAATGTCTCTAAAGGGCAACCTGGTGCTTATCAATAGTCCAAAGCAAAAAGAAAGAGTGGAGACAATGAGCAGTTATTCTTAAGTCAAAGCAATTTGCATGCTAAAACATCATCCTCTAAATGTGACATTGACCCCTGAATTAAAAGTCTCATTTTATATCAACAGAAATTAATATAATTAATTATCAAGATCTAGGATTTTTATGTCATTTTAAAGACCCAAAATGTTAGTATTCAATAACTAGCTACTTAACCAACATTCTATTATTACAAAATCTTTTATCTTTCCAAGTGAAATTTCCTTGACTATCAAATGCACTTATCGTCACCATTAAGAACAAAATGTTTTAAAACTGAACTTTTAATGAGGGTCAAAAAAGGTACAAAAAATAAAATTCTCCTCAATTTTAATTTTTCTCTTTTATATTAGTCTCTATGAATAAAAAACTTTTATCTATTAAAATTTTTTAAAGTGAAAACACTTCATAAAGTTATATACTATACTTGATTGCTCCATATATTCTTTTTAAATTGAGCCATAAGTGACATATAACATTGTGTTAGTTTCAGGTGTACAACATAATGATTTGGTATTTATAGATAGTATGAAACAATCACTCTAATAAGTCTAGTTAACAGCCATCATCATACATAGTTACACATATATTATTTTTTTAAGTTTATTTTTATTTATTTTGAGAGAGGGAGATAGAGAGCAAGCAAGGGAGAGACAGAATCCCAAGCAGGCTCCACACTGTCAGCGCAGAGCGTGATGCGGGGCTCCAACTCACTAATCATGAAATCATAACCTGTGCAGAAGTCAAGAGTCAGATGCTTAACAGACTGAACCATCCAGGTGCCCCCACATACATTCCTTTCTATTTATCATATTCCACTACTGACATAATTTTATCTTTTGTTTGTTTGCTTTTAGGAAGAATTTGATGTTTTTACCTTTGTTTCTCCATTATTGTCATTACACATATTTTATTTATAAATTCATAAAGCTCTGAAATAATGCAGCCTTGCTGTTAATTTACTATGATTAGTCTGATTATAGGTATCATATAACATTCTCTTTAGAATATGTTTTCATATTTTATGATAGAAACATTTATTTATTGATTTGTTTACTTGCTTGTTTGGTTTGTTGTTTGTTTTTTTTTTTTCAAATCTGCATGTATCTATGTTCTAAAACTATTTCAAAGTAAATTAACATTAGCATTGACTACAACAAAAGTTATGGAGCAAATGCACAGACCTCCTTTTTATACTCTATTTTCTCCTTGTTATACAAATCATACATATGTGCTCAATTTAGAACATGGTGGGATAATTTAAACACAAACCAACTATCTGTGGCTTCAAAATAATACTAGATAGCAGCAATTCAGAATTAATCTACTGGATGATGAACTTATAGAGATGTTTTCCAGTATGAAGATAAGAGAGAGAATTAATGTTGTCTCTAAATACCTGTATCTTTGTTAATTATAAACTGGAAAAGGGCAAAAGAGTAAAGGGACAGAAGAAATGATTACTAGTAAAGAAATATTATATGCAGTACTTTTAAATTTCTTATTTGTTTGTACTTCGTGACATTGTGGTTTTAAATCTAACTGTTCTTACAAATGACTGATCTGGCCCCTCCATGTTTATGAAATAAACCTTTCCCTAGCTTCTTTCTAAATTAACCCCATATGAATACAACTGATGGCTTGATCACAGCAAAATAATCCAAATATTTCTTTTAGAGAATGCCCTAAAACCACAAGGTATGACAGAACATGAAAAGTCATAGTTTTATTCTTTTTTCTTGCTTATAGCTGTCATTAATATCCGATAAAAATGCTTCTGTTGCTGGACTTAGGATATCATTTTGTTCAGTATGTTAGAAAAAGGATTGAAACTACTTTGGTATGGTTGATACTGGTTATCAAGCCATTATACAAGCTTAAGTAAATAGATGGTGTGAAAAAAAATAAAGGCAAGATCATTGCATAATTTGTATATATCAACATGAATCTGGAACCATGTTCAAAAACCAAAAGACAAACCTGTGAAGGGAAATGAAGAGTATGATTTAAGAACTATTAACCAGATGTCCCACATGTCCCACATTTCACCACACATACCCAGTATTTGCTAAGTAAACAAAGATGTTTCAATAAGCAGTAATGGGAGAAGTTTGAGCAATGGGAATGGAATTTTAAAGACAGGTAGTTCCAGAGTAGTAAGCAGGTGCTTTTTCACTAGGCAATTTGGCAGACATACATTTAGTATGCATACTTTGCACATAGCACACGTATCAAATTAATGTTCTGGAAGGAGGACACTGGGTCACACACAGGGTAATAAGGTCTTAAAATGTGACACTAACATGTTATTTCATATCTAACTTTATTTTCAGAAACACAGAACTTCTGTATTGATAAAGCATTTCCTAAAAATTAATTAGTGCTTATAGAATCATTAACTCATAACTTGCAGAAAGATGACTTTTTTTAAAAGACTCTTGAAAACTTATTATTAGTTACATGAAATGGAACATGTAAACACTTTTTTAAAAATAAAATTTCAGGAGAAAATAATGACTAATTTTTAACCCTTGTCTCGATTTTTGCCTCTATTTAATGATCTTAAAGGACACAGTTATTACATGTGATCCGTAAAACAAAATAAGACTAATATTTAAAACACATATAAATAATTCTTTTCATGATGTGAATATGAAAGCTTTAGGAATATGAGGTATGGCATCATTGTTTTGTGGAAAACAATCCTTTGTTAATAGAATAGACTATATTTAGGATTTTTATCATCTAAAACTTATTGAAACTGTTTATACCGAAATATTAGACCAGACAATTTTGATGGAATAATCACATCAAGCTATTGATTTCAAATTAAGGTTGTAGGCTTCATCACCTTTATTTCATACCTATGTCATATATCAGATTTTATGAGTATTTTCATAAATCTTATAAAAATGTGAATAACCTGACTATATGAAATCTTTGTAAATGGTGGTGTTTTGGCTTCTGTTTGTTTTTACTTTTAATATAAAGAAAATACACCTTAAAGTTAAATTATAGCAGTATATTAAAATTCATGGCTGGTATATGTACTAGATAGCATCTATTGTTCACAGGTATTATCTCCTTTTTTTCTTTCCTCCCCTTTTCTGTTTGTATATAGCTTTCCCATGAATGTAGTATATTTTCCAACGCCACTGAGTTTGCACTTATCCATGAGACATGCAGTAGGTAAACAGTGGAATGGGGGCAGAAGTGCCAGAATGCCAATTTTCTTTTCTTTTTTTTTTTAATGTTTATTTTAGAGTAAGAAAAAGTGTGAGCAGGAGAGGGGCAGAGAGAGAGGATCCCATGCAGACTCTACCTCAGCATGGAAACTGACGTGGGGCTAGATCCCACGACCATGAGATCATGACCTGAGCCAAAACCAAAAGTCGGACGCTTACTGACTGAGCCACCCAGGCAACCCCAGAATGCTAATTTTCAATTCATTCTTTTTTTAATATTTATTTATTTTTGAGAGGGGGAGGAGCAGAGAGAGCTAGAGACACAGAATCCGAAGCAGGCTCCAGGCATCTAGGTGTCAGCACAGAGCCCAACACGAGGCTCAAACCCATGAGTGCGAGATCATGACCTGAGCTGAAGTCGGACACTTAACAGACTGAGCTACCAGCCACCCCATCAATTCATTCTTTAAGAGACATTTCATGATTCCAACTCATTTTCTTGTACTACTGCACTCCACCAAAAGAAGAAAATGACCTGAGTAGCTGCTGATGCCAGAATGTAGAGATGGGTATACCACACCTGAATCTAACCCTTGGTCAAAACCAAGTTAAGCTGCTTTAGCTGATTTCAGAAAACAAAGCAGCACCACAGTAAATCATGAAACTAATGAGCTCTGAGATACACCTTGCAGTTGTTTGTTCTGCAACATTAGTGCAGCAAACCTAACACAGTAATTTTATTTTTCTCTAGCTTTATACTGACTTTATTCTATTTCTAAGTTAATATAACATTACACATGTTTGGGTTGTATTACTTTTAATCTGTTGTGGAATGCCATAAAGTTTTAAAAAATCTACATTTTAAATTAATTAAGCATTGAGTAACTTTCATGATTAAACAATCCAGTGCCACAAAAATGACTCAAAACCTCTCCAAAATATTTAAAAAATTATTTAAGACAACAGTAGAAAAAAATTTTGTATCTAGAGTAAATTAGTAGTATGTTTTAATCTTAGTTATGAGAAGAATGTAATGGGAAACAACTCTTCATGTGCCTGAAAGATAGATAGATAGATCGATCTAGATCGATGATTCTTCCTTGCCTTGTCTTTATAGTATACATAGGAATTATCTCACAATTAAAAAAAAAAACAGTCCTCTCTTTTCATGGCACCATGTTGACAGAAATTCATACATATCAGAATCATGGCCTCACTTTTGCATGGTTCTGTGGTAACTGAAATTTGATCAAAGCCAGGGCATGGTTCCAATATGCATTGGGTTTCAGTTAATATGGTATATGGTACCATGCAGAATAAGGACTTACTGGTGTTGTTGAACATTTTTCATTTAGTAAAAAAAATAACTTTGCAAAGTTACTTTTACTTTTAGAATTTCAATATTGTTGCCTTAAAGATCATAATAAATAAATAATGATTCATATTGGTCTTTTTTTCCATTCTGGGTATTTGATGACTTTCATTTTCTTCAGGATTTCTGTAGTTTCCATCTATTTCAAGGAAAATATTGGTTGACTTAATCACAGTTGATTAAACTTAGTGGTGTTTGACTAAATGACCAGTACATTCAATCAAAGGTTAACCAGAGGATCACATAAAAATTTGGAAAAATGAAAACTAGTCACACCTCAGTTTATGAGTACAAATCAGTTCCAAGAAATACAATCTGTTCTCCTTTTATAAATAGTAAAATAGGAAATCTGATAAATTTATTCCTTTGAATCTGTGGGCCAGTGCTCCATATGGAATGTATTTGACTTAAGTTCCAACTCAATACAAATATTGAGTGAAATAATTTCAAGTATGACTTTTCTATTTTCTACTTTTTAATAAATCTGTCAGAGATCATTTTCTGAAAAGAATATAATGATTATTTGATGCTTTTAAAACTATCCCTCAACAGCTCTATAACTGTCACCATAGAAACTAAGGCCATTCTATAAAGCTTCTTTAATTGTTGTGTCTTCAAGTGGAATCTATCATGCTTTCATTGAGTCACTCTGGACCTATGTTATCTAAATTATGTTCCAGCAATATTGTTAAACTTCCATCATGAAGTAGGTCCCATTTAATCTTTGAAAGGTTTCTGTTTATTCGTAAACTCTGAACAGATAACCATATTAAAACATTTTTAGAAAATATATTGTTTGAATGAACCCCTTTCCTGGGGAAAATAAAAACACAAATTGATCTTAATTAACTTTAATGTCAGACTGTCTTTAAGCAGTAAAAAAGAAGTTTAAATTGTTCCTCCCCCCGTTCTATTTCACTGCTGCAGGGACCTGATAACTATAGAAATATCTGTTTATAATCTAGAAACCTAAATTGTGTAACTGTGAGCCCTTCTTTTACTTAATGTCTTGGATCCTCAACCTCTACATCTGTACAATGATGATCTCTCCCTTTTATTTAGCACTATCATTAAAGATAAATTATATAGGGGCACCTGGGTGGCACAGTTGGTTAAGCATCTGACTTCAGCTGAGGTCACAATCTCACAGTTCTGGTTCGAGCCCCACATCGGGCTCTGTTCTAACAGCTCAGAACCTGGATCCTATTTTGGATCTGTGTCTCCCTCTCCCTCCGGCCCTCCCCTGCTCACACTCTGTCTCTGTCTGTCAAAAATGAATAAACAAAATTTTCTTTAAATAAAGGATATAATGGTACAAGCTATAAATCATTATTCATTTGTGTTATTATAATCACATTTTATTTCTGCTTAGTTTTCAAAGTACCCATGTAAAAATTAATGGGCATCCTTCAGCTCAAATATAATTAATTCTACAATAGGGTATTATTTATTGGTGGAAATGACTTATATATTTGCTGGCATTAAATAAATTACCATCTGTTATGTCAGGTATTTGGTTGCCCATAAGAATGAAATAAAGTAGGTGTCGATCAGCTACCAGTAGATTGATAAATGTCCACTTCTAAAGTTAGTAGGCAAAAGTAGCAAGTCTTAATACGCTAACCAGTTCAGGAGATCAGCATCAACTGTGGCCATTTTAGTCCAAGTCAAATTCATAACAATAATAAACCTTTGAATTGTCCCTTACAATTTTTAAATTATACAATCTTTGGTTAGATTACTGAATATTAAGCATTTCAACAAGAGGTGACAAGGGGACAAAAATAAGTGACTTTCCCAATGTAGAATCCAATTATCCAAAATTGAAGTACGGGGTTGTATGCTACAATAGTGTTCATAAAAATAGTTACTTCAGATTACAATCAGACCAAGATTGTGAGAATACAGAAGAATCAAATCATTTCAATATTTAGAAAACTTGCAGGCAGGGTAATGTTGAAACCAGATTAACATCAGGAACAAAAAATTATGAAAGCATTTGAAAAAAATGTCAAATCAGAATAAGAATCTACAGAAATCAGGTGCCCAGACAGGAGAACCAGGGACAGAAATCAAGGTAAGGTATACAGGCAGCAACATGATGTACTAAGAGCTGGAAAATAATATTATTTTGAATCAATGGCTATCTAACCCAGGAGACCTATTTCTTGTCCATGACAAGAACTGTTCTAAAAGTATGGTGGAGTTGGGGCCATGAGTTTTAAGGTATAGAGAGTTGACTAAATGGCAGATTTTTTTTTTAATTGTTGTTTCAGAAAAGCAGGTAAGATTCAGAGGTTATGTAGCTTGCTCAAGGTCACCAAATTTTCAAGATACAAAACAATAATTTACAAGCAAAGTCCAAATTCACAATTTCTCACTTTGCCTGAGATTAGCAAAATCTCAATTGGTATCACAAGGATATTGACCCCAAGACTGAGCTCTTTATCACTGCCCTGTGTATTTCCTAAATATATCTTAAAAAGTGTAAATCTTGAAATAGCATACTGGTTTTCTCTCACTTGTAGGTCAAAATAAGAGGATTTTCACTTACAAGATTGAAATATAAGATACTGAAATTCATTTTTAATACCTGAGATCATATTCCATCCCCATGTGGAAATATTTTCTCTTCATCTATCCTCAGTACACTGGTGTTAATGACCCTGTATAATATACTGAAACATGAATCAAGAAAGTAGTTCTTTTAAAGAAATAAAAGTTGAAAAATGGTTTTAGTTATCATATTAAACTTAATCATGGATTTGGAAAATTATCTACCCACATCATTAATTATTAATCACAGAACTCAATAAAGTACACGGCATTCTCATTATCCTAGTATTTATTCTCCAAGTCCTCATATTTATGATTCTGTATAGAAAAGTAAAATCTGCCATACAATAAAATATTCACAAGTGAACTACTTACAAGATTAATCCTCTCTCAAATACTCTTTTCCCTTCCTGTCCCCATTTTCAATACAATGTGCTTGAATGATGATTTTTACATTAATTGAAAATTTTAACAGTCTTTGGGAAGGTCAGTAAAATCTTGGTGTATTCTTGATACTCTTAACATAATTATATCCAATTGAAGTAAGTGATGTCATATCTTGAGAGGTATCATTCTATTTTGTTCAAAATTCATCACCTTCTCAAAAGTTGTAATTAACACCTAAATGTAAAATAAAAGGTTAGCAAATCATTTTCATGTTGCTTCTGTTTTCAGCCACTTAAACCTTTTCTCACTATTTCTTATAAAATTTTTCTCTCTATGTTTATAGGTCTCACATTTAGAAGACTTTTTCTTACATATTATATTTAGATATGTGCAGCTTTATGTATAGCTCTTGGACTACAGAGGGCTTAAATGATCATGTAGTCTAACCATTAATCTTAAATTTCCTCACAAATGGTGATTCAGGGACAGGGAATGTGTTGATATCTCTACTACAACCTATATAACACTAGATGAATATTCATTGTTTCAACCATTTATTTCATGTTAACATTTATTATCAGGGCTCAGACTCCAAATTTGGTACTATCCTTAAGGCCATCAAATCCAAAGGTGGGTAAGAGAAAGGGTCCTTGCTTTCACTATATTAAAAATTGTTGTCACGGAGGGAAAGATGGTGGTGTAGGAGGACGCTGGGCTCACCGCGTCCTGCTGATCACTTAGATTCCAAATACACCTGCCTAAATAACCCAGAAAACCACCAGAAGACTAGCAAAATGGATTCTTTGGAGCCAAGCACAGAGGAGAGGCCCACAGAAGAGGGTAGGAAGGGTGGAGAGGCGGTGAGCACTCCACGGACTGGCAGGAGGGAGCTGGGGCAGAGGGGCAGCTCAGAGCAAAGCAGAGCCCCCGAGTCTGGCTTGCAAAAGCGGAGGGGCCGGAGGGAGTGTGTTCAAACATCAAGCGGGACTTGACATCTGGAAGGTTATAAGCTAACAGCTCTGCTCGGAGAACAGGAGGGCTGGAGGACAACGGGAGGGAGAGTTGCTGAGCCCTGGAGGACAGAGCTCAGCTTGGCGGGGAACAAAGGTGCTCACCAGCACCATCTCCCTCACCCATCCCCAGCCAAAATCCCAAACGGAACCAGTTCCTGCCAGGGAACTTGCTTGCACCATGCAAACACCCAATGCTGTGCTTCTGCGGATCCATCGGATCCATCCCTCTGGTGGCGGGTCTGACTCCCTCCCGGTGCAACAGGGCCCCTCCTGAAGCAGATCACCAAAGGATAAGTGAGCTGAGCCTACCCCTCCCGCCCCTGTGCACCTTGCTGATCCACCCCAGCTAATATGCCAGATCCCCAGCACCACAAGCCTGGCAATGTGCAAGTAGCCCAGATGGGCCATGCCACCCACAGTGAATCCTGCCCCTAGGAGAGGGAATGAGAAGGTACACACCAGTCTGACAGTGGCCCCAGCGGTGGGCTGGGGGCAGACATCAGGTCTGACTGCGGCCCGCCCACCAACACAAGTTATTCAAGACAGCACAGGGGAAGTGCCCTGCAGTTCCACACCACTCCAGAGACTATCCAAAGTGACGAAATGGAAGAATTCCCCTCAAAAGAACCTCCAGGAAATAACAACAGCTAATGAACTGATCAAAAAGGATTTAAACAATATAACAGAAAGTGGATTTAGAATAACAGTCATAAAATTAATTGCTGGGCTTAGAAACAGTATAGAGGACAGCAGAGAATCTCTTGCTACAGAGATCAAGGGACTAAGGAACAGCGAGAAGGAGCTAAAAAATGCTATAAATGAGCTGCAAAATAAAATGGAGACAACCACAGCTCAGATTGAAGAGGCAGAGGAGAGAATAGGTGAACTAGAAGATAAAATTATGGAAAAAGAGGAAGCTGAGAAAAAGAGAGATAAAAAAATCCAGGAGTATGAGGGGAAAATTAGAGAACTAAGTGATGCAGTAAAGATAAATAATCTATGCATAATTGGTATTCCAGAGGAGGAAGAGAGAGGGAAAGGTGCTGAAGGTGTACTTGAAGAAATAATAGCTGAGAACTTCCCTGATCTGGGGAAGGAAAAAGGCACTAAAATCCAAGAGGCACAGAGAACTCCCTTCAGAAGTAACTTGAATCGATCTTCTTCACGACATATCATAGCGAAACTGGAAAAATACAAGATAAAGAGAAAATTCTGAAAGCAGTTAGGGATAAACATGCTCTAACATATAAAGGGAGACTGATAAGACTAGTGACGGATCTCTCTACTGAAACTTGGCAGGCCAAGAAGGAATGGCAGGAAATCTTCAATGTGATGAACAGAAAAAAATATGCAGCCAAGAATCCTTTATCCGGCAAGTCTGTCTTTCAGAATAGAAGGAGAGATAAAGGTCTTCCCAAAGGAACAAAAACTGAAGGAATTCATCACCACTAAACCAGCCCTACAAGAGATCCTAAGGGGGATCCTGTGAGACAAAGTACCAGAGACATCGCTACAAGCATGAAACCTACAGACATCACAATGACTCTAAACCCATATCTTTCTATAACACTGAACGTAAATGGACTAAATTCACCAACCAAAAGACATAGGGTATCAGAATGGATAAAAAAAAAAATCCATCTATTTGCTGTCTACAAGAGAATCATTTTAGACCTGAGGACAGCTTCAGATTGAAAGTGAGGGGATGGAGAACTATTTATCCTGCTACTGGAAGTCAAAAGAAACCTGGGGTAGCCATACTGATATCAGACAAACTAGACTTTAAATTAAAGGCTGTAACAAGAGATGAAGAAGGGCATTATATAATAATTACAGGGTCTACCCATCAGGAAGAGCTAATAATTATAAATGCCTATGCGCCGAATACGGGAGCCCCTAAATATATAAAACAATTAATCACAAACATAAGCAATCTTATTGATAAGAATGTGGTAATTGCAGGGGACTTTAACACCCCACTTACAGAAATGGATAGATCGTCTAGACACATGGTCAATACAGAAACAAGGGCCCTGAATGATACATTGGATCATATGGACTTGACAGATATATTTAGAACCCTGCATCCCAAAGCAACAGAATATACTTTCTTCTCTAGAAATAGAGATTCTCCAAGATAGATCAAATACTGGGTCACAAAACAGCCCTTCATAAGTATACAAGAATTGAGATCACAATGCTATGAAGCTTGAAATCAACCACAGGAAAAAGTCTGGAAAACCTCCAAAAGCATGGAGGTTAAAGAACACCCAACTAAAGAATGAATGGGTCAACGAGGCAATTAGAGAAGAAATTTAAAAATATATGGAAACAAATGAAAATGAAAATACAACAATCCAAATGCTTTGGGATGCAGCGAAGGCAGTCCTGAGAGGAAAATACATCACAATCCAGGCCTATCTCAAGAAATAAGAAAAATCCCAAATATAAATCTAACAGCACACCTAAAGGAAATAGAAGCAGAACAGCAAAGGCAGCCTAAACCCAGCAGGAGAAGAGAAATAATAAAGATCAGAGCAGAAATAAACAATATAGAATCTAAAAAAACTGTAGAGCAGATCAATGAAACCAAGAGTTGGTTTTTTGAAAAAATAAACAAAATTGATAAACCTCTGGCCAGGCTTCTCAAAAAGAAAAGGGAGATGACCCAAGTAGATAAAATCATGAATGGAAATGGAATTATTACAACCAATCCCTCAGAAATACAAGCAATTATCAGGGAATACTATGAAAAACTATATGCCAACAAACTGGACAACCTGGAAGAAATGGACAAATTCCTAAACACCCACGCACTCCCAAAAATCAATCAGGAGAAAATAGAAACTTTGAACAGACCCATAACCAGAGAAGAAATTGAATCAGTTATCAAAAATCTCCCAACAAATAAGAGTCCAGGACCAGATGGCTTCCCAGGGGAGTTCTACCAGACGTTTAAAGCAGAGATAATACCTATCCTTCTCAAGCTATTCCAAGAAATAGAAAGGGAAGGAAAACTTCCAGACTCAATCTATGAAGCCAGTATTACTTTGATTCCTAAAGCAGACAGAGACCCAGTAAAAAAAGAGAACTACAGGCCAATATCCCTGATGAATATGGATGCAAAAATTCTCAATAAGATACTAGCAAATTGAATTCAACGGCATATAAAAAGAATTATTCACCATGATCAAGTGGGATTCATTCCTGGGATGCAGGGCTGGTTCAATATTTACAAATCAATCAACGTGATACATCACATTAATAAAAGAAAAGATAAGAACCATATGATCCTATCAATCGATGCACAAAAGGCATTTGACAAAATTCAGCAACCTTTCTTAATAAAAACCCTCGAGAAAGTCGGGACAGAAGGAACATACTTAAACATCACAAAAGCCACTTATGAAAAGCCCACAGCTAACATCATCCTCAATGGGGAAAAACTGAGAGCTTTTTCCCTGAGATCAGGAACACAACAGGGATGTCCACTCTCACCGTTGTTTAAACAACTTTCACTGTTGTTTAACATAGTGTTGGAAGTTCTAGCATCAGTAATCAGACAACAAAAGGAAATCAAAGGCATCAAAATTGGCAAAGATGAAGTTAAGCTTTCACTTTTTGCAGATGACATGATATTATACATGGAAAATCCGATAGACTCCACCAAAAGTCTGCTAGAACTGATACATGAATTTAGCAAAGTTGCAGGATACAAAATCAATGTACAGAAATCAGTTGCATTCTTATACACTAATAATGAAGCAACAGAAAGACAAATAAAGAAACTGATCCCATTCACAATTTCACCAAGAAGCATAAAATACCTACGAATAAATCTAACCAAAGATGTAAAAGATCTGTATGCAGAAAACTACAGAAAGATTATGAAGGAAATTGAAGAAAATATAAAGAAATGGAAAAACATTCCGTGCTCATGGATTGGAAGAATAAATATTGTCAAAATATCAATACTACCCAAAGCTATCTACACATTCAATGCAATCCCAATCAAAATTGCACCAGCATTCTTCTCAAAGCTAGAACAAGCAATCCTAAAATTCATATGGAGCCACAAAAGGCCCCAAATAGCCAAAGTAATTTTGAAGAAGACCAAAGCAGGAGGCATCACAATCCCAGACTTTAGCCTCTACTACAAAGCTGTCATCATCAAGACAGCATGGTATTGGCACAAAAACAGACACATAGACCAATGGAATAGAATAGAAACCCCAGAACTAGACCCACAAACATATGGCCAACTAATCTTTCACAAAGCAGGAAAGAATATCCAATGGAAAAATGACAGTCTCTTTAACAAATGGTGCTGGGAGAACTGGACAGCAACATGCAGAAGATTGAAACTAGACCACTTTCTCACACCATTCACACAAATAAACTCAAAATGGATAAAGGACCTGGATGTGAGACAGGAAACCATCAAACCCTAGAGGAGAAAGCAGGAAAAGACCTCTCTGACCTCAGTCGTAGCAATTTCTTACTTGACACATCCCCAAAGGCAAGGGAATTAAAAGCAAAAATGAACTATTGGGACCTCATGAAGATAAAAAGCTTCTGCACAGCAAAGGAAACAACCAACAAAATTAAAAGGCAACCAACGGAATGGGAAAAGATATTTGCAAGTGACATATCAGACAAAGGGCTAGTATCCAAAATCTATAAAGAGCTCACCAAACTCCACACCCGAAAAACAAATAACCCAGTGAAGAAATGGGCAGAAAACATGAATAGACACTTCTCTAAAGAAGACATCCAGATGGCCAACAGGCACATGAAAAGATGTTCAACATTGCTCCTCATCAGGGAAATACAAATCAAAACCACATTCAGATATCACCTCATGCCAGTCAGAGTGGCCAAAATGAACAAATCAGGAGACTATAGATGTTGGAGAGGATGTGGAGAAACGGGAACCCTCTTGCACTGTTGGTGGGAATGCAAATTGGTGCAGCCACTCTGGAAAACAGTGTGGAGGTTCCTCAAAAAATTAAAAAGCGACCTACCTTATGACCCAGCAATAGCACTGCTAGGAATTTACCCAAGGGATACAGGAGTACTGATGCATAGGGGCACTTGTACCCCAATGTTTATAGCAGCACTCTCAACAATAGCCAAATTATGGAAAGAGCCTAAATGTCCATCAACTGATGAATGGATAAAGAAATTGTGGTTTATATACACAATGGAATGCTACTCGGCAATGAGAAAGAACGAAATATGGCCCTTTGTAGCAATGTGGATGGAACTGGAGAGTGTGATGCTAAGTGAAATAAGCCATACAGAGAAAGACAGATACCATATATTTTCACTCTTAGGTGGATCCTGAGAAACTTAACAGAAACCCATGGGGGAGGGGAAGAAAAAAAAAAAAAAGAGGTTAGAGTGGGAGAGAGCTAAATCATAAGAGACTCTTAAAAACTGAGAACTGAGGGTTGCTGGGGGGTGGGAGGGAGGGGAGGGTGGGTGATGGGTATTGAGGAGGGCACGTTTTGGGATGAGCACTGGGCGTTGTTTGGAAACCAATTTGACAATAAATTTCATATATTGAAAAAAAATGAAATCCCCTTCTCTAAAAAAAAAAAAAAAAAACACTGTCAGGAGATGGTATTATAAAAGTTGGGACAGTGATGGTATGATTGTGTGAGTTCTAACCTGAAAGGCAAATTGAGTTGCAACAGAGGTGATTCTTTGTTATCATATAAGGTTTTAATCTCTTAAATTTGAATATTGTAGTGAGTGTGTTTAAATAGTAAATCTATTTGCACATAGAAGCTCACATTTTTTTTAAAAAAGCTGATTTTCCAACGTTAAGCCAGATTTTATAGAGTGACACCTTTCTTATAATATTTTGAAATTAGTTCCTTAATAGGATCATTAAAAATAATTTTTGGGAAATAATTTTAAAAAATTGTCATAAATATTTAGCAAGCAAATACATGTTATAAGAGAATATTCTTTTACATATATACATATATATGTAAAATATATGTGTGTGTGTATATATATATATATATATATATATATATATATATAAATCTCCTAGGAAAGGCTCTTAGAATCTGTGTGTTTAACCACTGATTTAGTGAACATTATCAATGTGGCACTAATCTTTGATAGATGGCATTTGGGACCTGTTATACCAACATCTCCAGAACTTTCATCTTCCCAAACTGAAACTGCACATCGATTAAATAATTCCCCATTCTGCCTTCCTCAGCCCCTAAAGACCACCTTTCTACTCTCTGCCTCGGTGAATCTGACTATTCAAAGCACCTTATATAAGTAAAACCATATAGCATTTGTACTTTGGTGACTGGCTTATATCATTTTACATAATGACTTTAAGGCCCATCCATGTTATACCATGCGTCAGTATTTCCTTCCTTTTAAGGATAATATTCCATTGTATGTATATATCACTGTTAATCTGTCAACAGACACCTGGGTTGCTTCAGCCTATTGAAGTTGTTGTAAATACAACTTCAATACCTATGGCTGTTGTAAATAATGCTGCTGTGAACATGGTGTACAAATACCTGTAGGAGTCCTTTTTTTTCAATTACTTTGGGTATACATACACAAGTGAAATTGCCGATTCATATGGTTGTTCTATATTTACTTTTTTGAGGAAATACCGTAGTGTTTTCTACACAAATTGCAGTACTTCCCCATGCTTTTTAAAAAGGGTTTCAGATGTCATTGAACACATAATTAAAATGTTGATGGATTCTGGCATGAAGTGGCAGTCTTGCAACTTACCAACAAATCTCCTTTAGAGCAAGGGTGTGAGCAGTGCAGAAAACAGCACATATAAACAGCACATACGTGTTCCCTTTTTACTTATGGTTTACATGAGCTCTTATTTTAAAGACAGCAAAACCATAACTTATTCCACAAATTTTTGACCTACCAAACGTAAGCCTGGTTACTTGATTTCACATGAATAGTGCACATTTGTTATCGTTCTGTCAATTCAATGGCTCAGAAGTAATATTTACACTTAATAAATTCCTGGTTTCAGAGGAACATATCTCATTGGTTCATTTTGATACTGTTTTTTGAAAAGGTGTGCTATTACTATAAGGTAACAATGCTGCACATAAATAGAAATATTTATTTGTAACATAAAGAAGAGTAACATTCATAAATTTACTTTTTATAAATTTATGTAAATTTTCATCTTTTGACATTTTTAATAATTTATACATTTATTTTTATTATTATTGATCTAGAATTATGGGGCCTTAATATGAAATTTTAATTGAAATTTTTAGTGATTTCTTTTTGGGACAGGAGAAATGATCAATGTTTAACATCTATAAATTTAACAAACCCAGTAAAATCTCTGAACCTTTATTTAAATTGAACCAAT
This sequence comes from Panthera tigris, assembly GCF_018350195.1. Lineage (NCBI taxonomy): Eukaryota > Metazoa > Chordata > Mammalia > Carnivora > Felidae > Panthera > Panthera tigris. The sequence continues at coordinate 129,665,246 of NC_056663.1, forward strand.
GAGTTCCTTTAGTGCCAAATGAATATTAAATTTACAAAGTACACACAATAGCTATTTTTACATCAGTATTCTTCCTATAGGCACAAAATAGTATACATAAAATATGCACAGGAGAAAAATATGAAATAAGTTCCCTGAAGAAAGATATATTCTATACGTCTGTAAATCTGCATTTTTTTTCCTTTATTTTTTTTTAAGTTGAATATATCTCATTTATAATCTAAAAGAGTACCGCGGCCCCTGGTTGGCTCACTCAGTTAAGCATCCGACTTCGGCTCAGGTCATGATCTCACAGCTCATGAGTACTAGCTTGCGAAAGGGTCTGTGCTGACAGCTCAGAGCCTGGAGCCTGCTTCGGATTCTGTGTCTCCCTCTCTGCTCCTCCCCCACTCGTGCTCTCTCTCTCTATCTCTCTCTCTCAAAATAAACATTATTTTTTTTTAATTTAATCCTATAATCTAAAAGAGTAATAATAAAAAATATACATAAGTGTCTCTGCCCTATTGAAAATTAAGTAATTTTTTCTGGCATTAGAGATCATCCGCTGTATTAATAGTGAAATAGAGGATCAATAAAACTCGAACCAAACTTTGTCTTTACTGGTACAAGACAGACAAACTTTCATGAATTAGTCCTTCAACTCAACTAAATTCCTGAAGACAAAGTTAGAAAGCAGTGTGTTCAATATCACCTGAAAATTCATTTAACATGCTTTTAAACTTCCATTTTGTTCTCAGTTCAGTTCGTATGGTACACCAAAAAGTAGTTACAGATTACTTTCCAGGGCCTCTGGGTCATCAAAGGACAACCTTAGGCTTAACATGTCAGTCTTGTTAAGAAGATAAAAACTATAAAAGATATTGTAATATTGTTATAACATTCCCAATCCCATCATGGTGATGGGGGAAATAAAATTGTTTCCAATTTCTTTCAGGGCTTTTTGTAGCTTCTAATAATTTATTTTCCCTCCAGGTCAACTACTGGTATAGGAAAAAATGTGATCAATAGTTAGGATAATACCACAGTAGATTTAACAAGTCATTTCATGTTGGTGTTATTTTTTCTAAGATAAGGAGAAAAATAATATTTCTTTGTGGCATATTAATCTTATAACTATGAAACTGAATCAAGTATTTAGTTTTAAATTTAAAGGGTAGCCATTCACCATGCAAAAAAAAAAAAAAATTTAAACTGCCCCAATAATTAATGATGTGAAAGATTTGGAAACTATGTTAAATCAAAAATCACAAAATTGCTGTCTTTACTATCAGCCAGCTGCTTCCCATCATATTCTCTGACATTATCAATGTTCTGAAAGTAAACTTTCATTCATTTTAAAAATGCTTTCTAATTTGTTCTTATTCCAATTAAATGATAAAGCATGTGTGCTCAATTCAATGTAATACAGTAATTTTAAGTTGTTTTTTTAATGATGAGTATATTTCTCGTGAAATATGTGAATTTCAAATGGAAAAATAGGAAGAAAAAAGAGATTACTTCTCTAGCTTTCCTATATTATCCCATTATGAGTGGGTGATCAAGCATGGGATTATTTTCATAGTTATTTATAATGACATAGAAATAATGCACTTAGGACAAAAAGTGTATAAAAATATAATTCTGTGAATCTCACTAGTCTAATATTGATTTTTGGCATTTATACTCTTAACAGTCCTTGACATTATTCAGTCAATCAGGTTATGATGCAAAAAAAAAAAAAAAAAAAATTCAAATATACATTGATGTTTTACTAAAACAGGAAAAATGTTTAAATTTCCGTCTAGAAAGTGACAGAATTTAGCTTAGAAGACACTAGAGTTTATAGTTTGATGTAAACATAATAGACGGGTTTCTAAATGACAAAAATGTTTAAAATTGAAATTATTATAAATTCACTGATATTTAGTTTTTATTGCTTATTATATCAAATTTTTGGAGTTACATAGCACAAAGAAATGTTAAAATGGTAACTTAGACTGTAGAGATTATGGGACCTCAAAAAAATGTTCATTTTAAAAAGGAGATAGGAACACAGGAATCACCTTATTTACTTAAGGTAAGACATTTAGGTTATGAAAGAGATGGGGTCATGATCCCATTTTGTGTATTTTAGTTTATTTTCTACTATATGGTGTGGCTGTTTCTTTAAACTTAAGATGTCAAATGCTTGACACTTTAGAACTTTGCTAATATCTTGACATCTCACATAAAAAGGATTACAACTACATTCAGTTTAATAAAGAGTAATGAACTACTAGTAAAAAGTACAACATAGAATTTTTCAGGGCATGTAGATAAAAATTGGCCACCATCCTAATTGTGCAGAAAACCCAAAAGTGCAACATGAATTTTCAACCATCTCATACGGATTAAAAATGAAACCAAATGAATGCAAAAACTCCTTCCAGTGAAATTATAACTGGCATGGACTAATGAAACACATAGAAAATATAAATAAAAAGAATATAAAAACACAGCACACTTTGGGGCACCTAGATGGCTCAGTTGGTTAAGTGTCACTCTTGATTTCAGTTCAGGTCATGATCTCATGGTCATGAGATCAAGCCCTGCATCAGGCTTGGCACTGGGCATGGAGCCTGCTTAAGATTCTCTCTCTCCCTCTGCCCCTCACCTGCTCATGCTCACTCAATTTCTCTCTCTCTCTCAAAAAAAAAAAAAAAAAAAAAAAAGTCACCAAAACGACAAACACAGCACACTTTAAAAATCTTTTCTTCTACCTTAGTTTTGTTAGAAAAAGATAAAAATAAAAACATTAATCATGTAATTGACCAAGCTATGTTATGTCTTATCTTAAGCTTAGTATAACATATTTAAACCAAATAACTATAAAATACCTTGACTTTAATAATAATCATTATTAAATTAAATAATAATATTTGGAACAGTTTCTCTAGACCAGAAGAAATTTGAAAGATCACTGGGTCCCATTACACCTATAATGCCTGAATCCACCTACATCATTCATACTAGTCACATAAAAATTTCAGTGATAGGAAGACTCCTATATCCATTGACTATTATAAACCCATCCTTTTAAAAAAAATTTCTTTTATGTTTATTTATTTTTGAGAGAGACAGAATGCGAGTGGGCAGAGAGGGAGACACAGACTCCAAAGCAGGCTTCAGGCTCTGAGCTGACAGCACAGAGCCCAATGCAGGGCTCTAACTCACAAGCTGTGACATCATGACCTGAACTGAAGTCAGAAACTGAACCGACTGAGCCACCCAGGCACCCCTAAAACCCATCCTTTTACCATAATCATCCTTATACATATCTTCCTTTTACCGTATTCATCTTTATACGTATCTTCCTTGTAGGCCCTTCATTATCCCTTTCAGATCCAGGCAGAACTATTAACAAGACCTTATTTCTGGTCCAAATTACAGAGAAAATACTAAGCTGACTTCTGTAAAAAAGTAAAAATCATTCAGTAACTAAATTTTTAAAAGAGTATCTAAGTATGTAAATTCTTTTAATAATCTTGTGATGTGTTATATTATGATATGTCTTAAAGCATGTGATGTTTTAACTGGAGACATTGGGGGGAAAGCCCTTGTTTTATTTCACCATCTTATTTTCTCTCTCTAAATCTGTATGTTACTTTTTATTCTTTGACAAAATGTGTAATCCTAACTTTATTGATATGATCTTAATAAAAGTTATTTTCCAAAGAAATGAAAAAAAGAAAGAAGCAAACAAAAAAAGTGTTAACAAGTAGCTAGTAAGGTTAACTACACTTAGTAGGACAAAAACATTAAAAAGTTTTCTTTCCTTCTTGGTTCATTTGAGGAGAAATGTATGCACAGGTGAAGAGGCACTGATTAATTATGATAATCAACAGTGACAAATTTTGTTACTTTAGTTCTATTTATTCTGATTTGCAAATGCTAATCATCTTTCCCATTATTGGTTTATTATGGCATCCATATTTTTTAGGTTGTAAATGTCTATCTATACAAAGAATATGAGATTAAAAAAAATGCCTAGTGTGTCAGGTTCAACATTTAGTAATGAAAGTAACTGAAAAGAAAGTATAATTTATTTCTTTTTAAAAGGGTCATCTTGGGTAAGTTACTTTATCTTTGTGTGCCCTAGTTTTGACAGTTGTAACCTGAAGATAATAATAGCACATAAAGGGAGAATTCAATGAGTTAATATTTGTAAAGCTTAGAACACGACACAACTCTTAAAATGAACTGTATTAAGTACTATTGAATTGACAAATACATTATTTTAAACAATATATTTTCAGATTCAACAAATGATAATTCAATGCCTACAACGTATAAAACTTTGCTAAATCCTGCTAAGTACAGGATTTAACAAACAAAAACAAAACCAGAAAAGATTTATGGAAAATATCTATCTTCAAAGAATACCAGTCTTCAATGTCTGGTGAGCACACAAAATATAGGCAATTATATTTTGGGGGAGTAAGTAACATGAGAGGTGTGCAAATATTATAGAAGTGCATGGGAGTTCATTACTCCACAAATACCTTGATTTTCCTATCACATTGATCCTATAATTCAGAGAGATTTGAGAATATTCATAAATGTTAATATAGATTCCTCTAAAAAGCAAAGAAGAAAAGTGGATTTTTTCACATTTTACAACCTGCTTTCTCATAGTTTAACTCCTCAAAATTCTCTGTGAAATTTGTTATCACCAATGTTTGTTTTAAAAATAACTATAGTTGGGGCGCCTGGGTGGCGCAGTCGGTTAAGCGTCCGACTTCAGCCAGGTCACGATCTCGCGGTCCGTGAGTTCGAGCCCCGCGTCAGGCTCTGGGCTGATGGCTCGGAGCCTGGAGCCTGTTTCCGATTCTGTGTCTCCCTCTCTCTCTGCCCCTCCCCCGTTCATGCTCTGTCTCTCTCTGTCCCAAAAATAAAAAACGTTGAAAAAAAAAAAAATTAAAAAAAAAAAATAAATAACTATAGTTTAGAAACACAAACAACCTTGCCCTGTTCCAGACATGGGAGTCAAGTTTCCAGACTCATAGTTCAGAAATCTTTCTTTTCAATATGTATGATAAAATTACTGTTTGAATTCCATGTGACATGTTCAAAAATTACTCTTATTCAAATATTTACTATGTTAATATTAACAATGGTTATTCATTAATCAAACTTAACTCTATTTTCAACTTGATAATTTCAGGCAACTATAATGGTTGGCTCTACATTCTAAATCAAAGACAATGTATTTTACTTCAAAAACGAATAAAAAAATCAAAATTTCCACTATTTTTGAATACCTATTATTAATATCCTACATATTACAGAAGATTTTTAAAAGGCAGTATTTTTATAAAAGGTATTATCAAATCCAGATGAAAAACTATATCACTTATTTTAAAAATAAGCAGATAATCACATGTAATGATTAAGTGAACTTTAGGAAATATCTAAAATCATAAATTCCATATAATATCATATATTTTTATAGGTCCCCATCCTCTACTCTCATCCCCAACTTTTTCACACAAGAGATATTAAATCAGTTACTTTTTATTGTTTTTCTTCTTTGCGCCCAGAATTATTACACTGAAATACTGAATAATTAAAACAACCTTACAAAGCAGGTGCTATTGTGCTTATGTTTTCCATGAGGGTCCTTGAATTCGATAAAATTAGTATTGAATATAAATACATTAGATTTCCAAGCTTTTCATTTTTCTACTAGTCTATCTTCCCTGGAAGGGGAAAAATAGTAAATTAAAATTGAATAATATAGCATTTGTTTATAGTGTTATTAAATAAGTTATGCTAATATCTACATTATAGGATAAATTCAAATGGAATATTTCATTTATCTGAAAACAGAATTTTTCCATGGGATGATGTTAGTAGGGGTAGTTGGAAGGTGGCACCTTGCCTTTTACCCCTGCATAAGAGCTACTTTCACAACAATGGTGATGCCCCTGTAGTCTTTTTCAGCGATCTGATAAATTGTATTTACATTGCACTATGAAGAGTACAATGGTACTGTATTGCACTGGTGAACTGAAACACCTCAGTCATCTTATCAGGCTGTCCCAATTTATCTGAATAATAGCAATTGTGTGTTCAATGTATAAAGATAGATTGTCAAACCAGATGCAAATGTTACAATGAAATTTCATGGCTTGACAAATTGTCTGCACAAGAGACCAGATATTATGACTCACTAAGGAGCAATAAACTGCAGAAAAATGAAATAACGACACTCAATCAAGGGGAATAGTTTCTCTGGAGATTTTTATTTATTTATTTGGTAAAATCCACTGGTTCTTGACTAACACATGAAGTCTGAAAAGAATCAACTTCCTTGAGTATTTTTTGCTGTTGTTGTTATTTAATCAACCAGTGAAACTAGTGACTGATGCGGCCACATCTTCCAATAAGGTGAATAGAGACCATAAAAAATAGAAGGATCCTCTCACAAGTAATATCAATTGATACAGCTTAATTCATCATACACCTAGCCTGCCCCTCTTTCCTTCTGACCCTGGGCTTCTTCCCACATATTCAGTCTCACAGGCCAGAGAGAGAATGCCCCAGCCACTCTTCTAAGCTCTGTCCACCTCTGCCAGAGATCAGATGCTCCTCTGAAGCCTTGTGGGCCATGGGTATTACACCCTAGAGAGGAGGACACATGGCTCTTTGAGCAAGGAATCCTAGCATGGTGGCTGGTGGATACACAGGCTCCTAGTGAGTGGGAATCCTTGGCTCTTTGGAACTCATGCCTTGCAGAAAGAGGCAGAGTCAGAGAAGGGACATAACTCAATTCTCTCAAGTGCAGAACCCAAGACAAATATTCTGCCTGCCTAGATCTAAGAGCAGTGGTACTAAAGGACATATCCAGGTTTTGTGAGGCCTAGAGTTTATATAATCTGGTGGAGTCTATTCAAAAAATAACAGGAGACACCTGGGTGGCTCAGTCGGCTGAGTGTCCAACTTTGGCTCCGGTCATGATCTTAGAGCTCGTGAGTTCAAGCTCCTCTGTGATGATAGCTCAGAGCCTGGAGCCTGCTTCGGATTCTGTGTCTCCCTCTCTCTCTGTCCCTTCTCTGATGATGCTCTGTATCTCTCTGTCTCAAAAATAAAACATTAAAAAAAATTTTTTTTAAATAACACATAAGTAAGAAGGAGAAAAATTTGAGGATCCCTTCTAGGGCCTTGTAGAACGCTCCAGTGCAAGTGAAGGCCCTAAAACTTAAGCTTCCTCAGCTGCACAATGTACTCCTGCCACCGAGTGAGAGGTGGAGGAGAAGGGTACTCAGTTGGCCAGAAGAGTTTTAAAGAGATTTTGCTTGGGTCCAGGGCCTCGCAATGGGCACACAAGTGGTCTCTTCAGAGGTATTCTGGGCCACTCTCCCACAGTTCCCTTACCAAGGATCGATGGGTGTCCTCTGTCTCTATTTCCTAGGTTTCCTGACTCTCCAGATAAGTAACAAAAACCTGAGCTCCATGACCAGCTCTGGGAGTTCAAGAAGGCACTGCTTTCCCAGCTGGCCAGCCCATCTTAACCCTCTAGCTTTTCTGGTCAGATGTCAGATTCCAGTCCACAGTCTGCTTCAGTTTTCTCAGGCATACATCAGCCAACTGTCCTTTGTGTTTCCAACTGCAAAAAACGCATGTGAAACACTCTGAATGATTCTCCTGAAGACCCTTCATTAGGCTTGTGGTTAGAAGGTTACTCCTCCCAACTCCAAATCCCCCAAAAGCTATGGGGGAGACTCCTAGGCTCTCTCCATGAGAAATCTCTTTACTCATCTCTTCTAACAGTTGTTTCCACCCTGGAACTGGTCAAAATCACAAAATTGGTGCCATTTGTTTTGAAAACCTACATGGGAAAAGGGCTGTCTTATATTCAGAGTAGTAACTTGATAGTTATCATGTTCATGCTGCAGTTTCAGGGCTTTTTCCAAATAAAAATTATTTATTAAAAGTCACAACTTAAAAAGACACCCCACAAACTGGAAGGAAGATTTGCAATGCACAGGGCAATTCAACTTTGGAAATCATAACACACAAAGAACTTCTCTACATAAACACAAAAAATATACAAATCTCCCAATAGAGAAATCGACAAAAAATAGGCAATTTGTGGAATAGGAAACATAAATGCCCAATAAAAACTTGCTAAGATGCTCAACATCACAAAAAATAAGCCAATGTATATCAAGGCCACATGAGATGCCAGTTCACACTCATAAGCCTTGTAAGGCTTTATACTTTTGCCTATCTAAGTGTGGGCACTGTCTGTTGAAGTAAAAGATATATGTGCCTTACAACTCTGCCATCATGTTTGCAGAGAAACTTCACACCAACTCTAAAAGCCCATGAATGTTCATAGCAGAACTGTTTATAAAGCAAACATTGCAAGCCATGTATATACCCTTTAACAGAAGACTGGATACATTTTGATACATTTATATAATATTATATACTACCAAAAAATAGCTAATCTATCCCTATAAGTTAAAGATTATCAATACATTGCCCAGTAGAGGTTTCGACTTCTGGATCCCTAAGGCCTGTGGTGGGGAGGAGGGAGCTGGACCTTGAATGGCCTCAGAATGAGAACTGGGTCCTCTGTGGGAATAATTAGGAAGGTAGATTTGAAAATGAAGAAGAGTTTTCTAACAGGCCAGGATGGCCAAAGATAGAAAAAGCTGCCCTGTAAAGTAATGAGCTACCTATCATTAGAGATGTGTAAGCAGGGGTTGGGCAACTTCTTCATGGGCAGTGAACCAAGCACTGGATATGAATAGTATAAGGGTGGGTTTGGATAAGGATGGCCATTATGACTTCTCTATGCAAACCCAGAGGTCCTGTAGTTTTGTAATTTAGTGGGTTTGAAAGTGTGGTCAAAGGAGAACAGGGCAGAATGAATAATCAAACTGTGACACATTCACCCCATGCAACACAGCTCACTAATAAAAGGGCATGACCATGGCACCTATAACAATGTGGATGAACCTCAAAAACATGCTGAGTGACAGAGGCCTTACACAAGAGACCACATACTATGTGATTCCATTTACACCATGCCTCAATTTCTGATTTCTTTAAAAGAAATTTTTTTAATGTTTATTTATTTTTGAGAGAGAGAGAAACAGATCACGAGTGGGGGAGGGGCAGAGAGAGAGGGAGACACAGAATCTGAAGCAGATTCCAGGCTCTGAGCTGTCAGCACAGAGCCCGATGCAGGGCTCGAGCCGAGTAGCTGTGAGATCATGACTTGAGCTGAAGTCGACGCTTAACCGACTGAGCCACACAAGCACCCCTCTGATTTCTTTTTTAAATTGGAGAGATTTAAGACACTAAGAGGGTAATAAACGGTAGAGACCAAATATAAGAGGGAAATTACTAGTAAGGAATCATAATATTTATACAAGGACCTAAGTGGAATTTATTTATATTTATATGAATTTCCAGTGAGAATCAATGAAAGATTCAGAAAGGAATTTTGTGCAAAGCACGTTTATGTATATATACATGTTTCCCATTTAGATAGTTTCATTAATAACAATATAAATTAAAAGAATATAAAACTCTTCCTTGACTAAAAACTGTTACTAATTCACAATAATATGGTAAGATTGTCACACTATTACATTACTTTTTTTTATCAGAATTATAATTAGCAGTGTAGATATTTCTTCTTTATCCATACTGTGAGTGCTTGATAATATACTGTAAATTTTAGCTTTAATAACCTTAGTGAATTTGCCTAGGTTCTGGAATATAAATTGACTCAGTTCTCTTTTCACATTTCACCATCCCAGTGCCAGCACCCTAGTCCAAGCTACTGTCAGCCATCACCTAACTGGTCTCACTAACAGACACTCAACCTGTCCTTCATCAGGGGTGTGTTACTAAATAGCTAGCCAGCTCTCTCGGGGAGGGGAAAAGCCCTTATTTGTAGACTTTGGCAATAAATAAAAACATTCCAGCTGATTTCAGGTTTCCAATGTGAGATACCTGAGTCTGGAGCTGGGAAGAAATAATAACAAACCTGCTCTCCCAAGCGGGCTCTATGACACCACTGTCCCCATGTGTCACCTGGGCTCTGCTTAAAAAACATGTTTTTGGCTTCCTTTATCCCCACCAACCTTCTTTCAATATCCCCCCTGCTCCCAGCCATCACAGAGCATTTGCTCAAGCTTTTCTCTCTGATGGCAAAGTCCTCCTTTGCTTTTTCATTTAGTTAACTAATATCCTTCAGATCTTAGCTTGTGTCACCTCCTCAGGGAAGTTTTCTCTTCACCTTCTTGGCTAAGTTAAAGCTCCTTATTATAAGCCCTTATTACAGGATATACCTCTACATTATAGCCATTGTCATATCCACAATCTTGCATTTCTTGTTGCAATTAATCAATTAGCATGTGTCTCCCTGACTACACTCTAAATTTTCATAAGAGACCGCACCTGCCTTTTAATTAAGATACAAACCTGGAACAGAGTGCAAAGATCAAAACAAATACTCAAGAATTACCTATTTTTTATGGATTAATGAATAAATGTCTATGTGAAATCATAAATAAATATATCCCCCTGAAATTTGTAAAAAAAAAAGCTGGAGATTAGCTTTTAAAAGGATTCTTTGATGTGTCTCCAGTACAACTACAGAGTTTGTGCAACATCTCTGACATTAGAGAGTACTTAAACTTTTGCAAATTTAGCATACATACATTATTCATTCAGATAAAAATAAATAAAAAAGAGCTGACAGAACTTTAAACTTATGTCAAGTATCCTCTAAGAATAAAATAGGTTAGTTTTAGCCATTCTTAAAAAATAAGATCTTCTGTACTGAATGATAGCATCTGTGTCCCTTCAGAAGTAGCTCAAAGAACCTTCTTCATGTCAAGGCCATGAAGCATTATTACAGGAAGACCTTGAAACTTGGAGTGAATGACAGCATGTTGACATAACACCTCATTTGCACAAATTGAAACAATAAATCAAGTATCTTAGGAAGTTTAGATTTGTCTATATAAAATAAAATAAAAACATGGAAATGACCAAAAAAAATAGAATTATTTCTCTCTTCCTTTACCTCTTTATTTCTAAATTTACAATGGCTATAAAATCCCTTCATTTCAGGTATCAAGCCATGTTACATACAAAGTGCACGATTTGCAACAAACACATTTCTAATGAAAGCACAAAATAAAATCCATAATCTATCATGGAAGCGGTACTCTTCAGAGTTTGAATTTTATACACAGTTCTTGAAGCACTCATTTGCACATAACTGTGATTTAAGAAATGCATAAATTTGAGTAACAAATTTATGAGTTTCTGGATATCTGGACATATTTTTTCTTATTATTTTTCAATGTTTATATACTTTTGAGGGAGAGAGAGACAGAGTGAGAAGAGGGGAAGGGCAGAGAGAATCTCTAAATCTGAAGCAGGCTCCAGGCTCTGAGCTGTCAGCACAGAGCCCAAAGCGGGGCTTGACCTCATGAACTGTGAGATCATGACCCAAGCCAAAGTTGGACGCTCAACTGACTGAGCCACCAGGTGCCTCTATGTAAACATATGTTTAATACTATGATTTTATTTATAAAGCTTCACCATCAAAACTTTGATTTCAACATTCTATGTTGATGATCAAATTATCTGAAAATTGTACAGCCTCTTTTTGGATCATAAAGATTTTTCTATTTTTCTACAGAGTATTCTTTCCATGATATTTAGTGACCTATAAGACTAAAATAAAAAATAAAGTAAAATCAACACCCTTATTTTCAGAATTAAGATGACCTTTAGGTACATCAACAAGAGAAAAGCTCTAATTCTTTCCCGCTATAGTGCTCAGAATATAGCTTTCTTTCCTAAAAGACTGGATGTTTTCTCCCTATTATTTGCTATGCTGACAAATTTATACTTTATCCCTTATAGGAATTCCTAACTCTTATATTTTCCTAGTTGAATGTGTCTAAAACCTGATAAACACATGACAATTTTTAAAATGTAAATATTTCAGTCATAAGATTTTTCTTACATTCTAAAGTGATATATCGACACAATGCCATAATTATGACCAATATTCTGGCTTTATTTCCTAAGTTTATACTGATATATCAATAAGTCTTACATAACTTTAAGTAATCATACACCTAACCTAAATCTGTATCTTACATTGATAAATAGCATCTGTTGCCTGAGGTTTATCTTTTTTAGGTTTGTGTTTTTCACCTAGACTTCATTCTTCACCTGGACTATAACATCCTCAAAAATAAACTGTCATACATATTCTGTCTCCTGTACAATCTTATGTATTCTGAAGCCCATACACTGAGAGGATATGTTCTTCTTAGCAATTGTTCTTAGCAAGTTCTTCTTAGCAAGAGATTTGCTGAGTTCTGAATTACATGACTCTAAAGGGTCCTATGTTTCAAAGACTCAGTGGTTTATGAATTTATCATATGAAGTCTGTATAGAGGGGAAAATTATTTCAAGAAATAATTTCTTCCTGAATTTAAAGAAAACACTAGGTATCTAAACACAATGCCTCAACTTACAACATTCTAATATGTCAGTATTATATTAGTGAATTATATTTCTTAATGAGAAGGCCCAAAACACAAAAGTAATATCATAAAGGGTTTTGGTAACTTCATTTATAAAAATGTGATGTGGTTATTTCCCTAACATATTTGTTGTAAAAAAATACAATTTTTTTTAATATTCTTTCCTTTTTATTGTGCTTCAGGACTTTCACTATAAGGTAGATAAAGTAACTTCCACACTGAAAAGGAATAAATTGTGGTTAAGAAAGTTACCAAAAACCTACCCAAGGCCTCAATTCCTAATGGCCTCAATAGCACAGCTAGCTGATATGAAATAAAATTATGTGATAAACACCTAAAACAAGAAACAAAGGTATTCATAATTGTATTTTAATGTCTTTCAACGTCTTTGGTTTGAAAAATATAAAGAATTCTGACTTGTAAAACTAATGGTGATAATATTATTAGTTATGTTGAACATCCATTGTTTTGTCTTCCTAGCATCTATCCCTGCCTTGTTTTATCAACATCATCCATATTTCAAGGATGGAATCACCCGTCCCCTCTCACCTTCACACTTTGCCTCAGAGTCTGTCACGTAACCTGGTTCTAGTCAATCACATCATCAAATACTCTGGGATACAGCAATTGTTTCAGCAAAATCATGTCAAATAAGCTAAGCTAGTCAAAGCCAGTGACATTCAAATCTTGGTTTTTGTTTTGTTTTGATTAAAGGGAAGGAGAAGCTCTTTCCACTGGATTTACTGAAAAGATAAAAATCTTCCCCACTAGCTGCTGAAGGCAGTAATGTCACCTTTAGAGGACCCTCCTTGAAAATGAAAACTGCAGAGGAAAGCAAAGCAAAGAGATGCAGATGGAAAGAATGAACTTTTATGACACTATTTGAGTACCAGACCCAAACATACTGGAGGAAGTTTCTACCTCTATACTTTTTTAATTACATGAGCCAAAACGAATCACTACCCTTGATCTTTCTAAAACCAACTTACAATGCAGCTGCTCTCATTAGCAAATGAGAGTTTTGAATTAATTGCTATGCCTCTGCATTTATGTTGTCTTTTTGTCATATATTCATATGTATCAATTAATTCTCAAAATAGCAGTTTGAAGTATGAAGGGCATATGTAATCTCCATTTGATACAATGGCCACTATTTGAATGTCTTCATTAGGATCACAATTGAATATACAATATTAGAAAAAAATTTTAAATATGTGGTATATCTGCCTTCCTGGTCAGCAAAAAGGGTATTAATATAATGGAGACATTAATCAAGAAACCAATAAGTAATTGAATGTGAGATGTGAGAGAGAAAACATAATGAGATTTTTCAGAAAAGGAAAAAAATGGTGGTTGTACATAAATATAGAAGTCAGAAAGAATCAATGTTTAAGGGCTTATAGATGTCATTAATTTGGTTTTAGGTATACGTACTATAAGATTCAGTAGAATACCTACTCGGGTCAACAACTTTAAATATTACACCTGCATTCAGAAAAGCCTTCAGAAGAAGAATACGCATTTGTAAGTCATTGATAATGTTGACAATTGAAGCTATGGAAGGGATAACATGACTAATACTTTCGTGGATTTTTAGATTTTGAGTCCTTTACCAATATGACTTCACATAATACAATGACTGCAAAAGGATGGTGGTATCACCCCAATTAACAGATGAAGAAAGGAAAGCACAGAGAGTTTAGTAAAATGTCCCCAATTTCCATCTAATATATATCGTAGCAGAATTAAGATTTTAACGAAGGACTCTCTGACTCAGGAAAACAAAAACAGTAACAAAGCTATGTGAATGAATGAATGGAATGAATGATATTGTTAAGTGAGAATGTTTAATAAGAAAGTAGATTCAGATAATACAAAGGAGCATCAGAGTGAATGCAGGGTAACAGAAAAGGACAAAAAAAAAAAAAAAAAAAGAGAGAGAGAGAGAGCCAGTTAATAGTCTGCTTTATGTCAGAATAAAGAAGAATGAATATTTATGAAGTAGCTGAAGACTGGAAAAAAGGGTATTTTATGTAAGCAAATAACACTATTCCCAGCTTTAAGAAAAATCACTAAAACATAATTAAAAGAATTTAAGATCCTATTTATAAATATATAGGTAACTTATGTAAACTCATTCAGATATTGCAGAAAATGCACTTGGGTTTTCTAATATAATTCCACTGGCATACATGAGATGTAATTTTCCTCCTATTAGACAAAAAATTGGAACCTAAAAATTAGACTATATTAAGAGCAGTTAAGTTGTTTTCACTTTTAGATTGTATTAAAACTGAATTACAATCATTACTTCCTGAATTGGTTAGTATTTCTTTATAATGAGAATATTAATACTGCCTATCTTCATGCTATCAAATATATACATTGCTCCATTTGAATTCAACATTATTGAATGTAACATTAAAGGATTTTCTAATTGATTTCACAAAGAGTATCAGGCACTATCATGTTCCAGGAAACTCTGTCCTCAGGAACTCATCCAGTAGAAACGCATCAGAAACAAAACAAGTGTGATACAGTGTAAACCAATGGGGAAAACAGTAGGTGCTTCAAGGTACTACCCGGCTCATGTGGTGGTCAGCCAGATTACATGGCAACACCATCCATCACCTAGTCCCCAGTCTGAGACCTTAAAGTGGGAATGGCACTAGTTTCATTGGAAAATATCAGTCAGCTTCCCCTTTTCATTTATATAATGCATACCTGGAAATATTCTAGCTTATTTGACATGTCAAGTGCATGGAGTTTACATTTCTTACCATGAATTTAATTCTCTCTGTAAGAAAAAAAATGTATCATTTATTCAATATAAGACCAAATCTAAATTTAAGTGAAACTTATATAGTAAAAATGTAGAAGCATTAGTGTAAATTTTCATTCAGAGTAATTTATTTAAAATACTTAATAACTTTCATTCCTTATAAAAATGCAAGCCAACTTTAAGCTAGTAAGTTTATATTAAGAACTGATCACATTTTACACAACCAAAGCCTACAACTATAAAATAAGCCATCCAAGAACAGTGTATCCACCATCACCTGTGTTAAAGAAATAAAATGCTTCATGTCCCTAAGGTAACAAAACAAAACTTGAATGGAATATAGCTCAAACAGATGAAGGCAGAAGATGCAGAAGTTATTCACTGACACAATAAAGGATAGATTGACTTTTTAAATATCATACAAAATTATTTCTGTCCTTTCGATATACTAGCATTAACACATTCATTATAAATCATAATTTCTGAGCAATCCAATTCTGATCAGTCATCTAATTTGTTTTACAAAGTTCTAAAGCATTAAACAAATAACTTACTGTTTGGAAGGTTCAGGAAATTTTAGTTCTTCTCTTTTCTTCATTTCTATGGTTGGTTCCATAGGAGTAAGGACCACAGCAGCACATGAGACTACAGAGTGGTATGAATCCTCCCGGCAAACTGTTTTATTAAAAAAATTAATTGTAAATGTCAAAATTATTTATTGACTATTACACGTTCCCTTTTTCTGTTTTTTTTTTTAAATTTTCAGTCAAATGAAAGGTATAATTTAACTAAAACATTAATTACCATTAAATGATCTCTCATTATCATTTTCCACTCTGAGTCTTTCCACTCACTAGCTGAATGACCTTAGGTAATTTTTATTTTTTTAAGCCACACAGGAGAAAAGGTGCTGCCAATACTTTATAGCCCTTTGTTTAAAAAAAGATTTTCATTGAAGAATAAGAAGTGCATAAATCATATAGAGTTAAATGAATCTTTCCAAAATGAACACAACTGTTTAATCAGCATTATGATCTATAAGTAAAGCATTACCAGAACCCTAAAACTCCCTGTGGCACCTCTTCCCAATCACTATTGCAGCCCCCAAACTTAACCATTATTATTACTTAAATAACCATAGATTAGGTTGGTCTATTTCTGACCTTAGCATGAAGGAAATCATCCTCTTCTGTGTGTGTACTATTTTACATGTGGCTTATTTCACTCAATATACATCTATAAGACCCATTCATGTGTAGCAGTATTTGTTCATTCTCATAGCTGTGTAGCATTGCACTGAATGAATTTACAAAATATATTTATGCATTTTATTGGTGATGGACATTTAGAACTGCTCTGCTCTGAGGCTATTTTGAAATGTCTATAAACATACCTCTACATTTTTTTTTCTTTTTTCTTTTTTTATTTTATTGCAAAAATAAAATTGTGTTGAAAAATATCTAGCAACTGCTCTTGGGATATGTTCATATGTCCCACCTTCACCTCTAGTAGATATTGCCAAACGTTTTTCTGAACTGATTGGACTAATTTGCATTCCCCAAAAGAGAAGAGTTTCAGTTGTTCCACATCTGAATCAACACTTAACTTTTGCCAGTTTTTTAAAATTTTACTACTGTACGAATTTTTTATTGCTGCATGAAAAATTAACACAAATTTAGCAGCTTAAAACAGCACCCATTTATTATCTCATAATTCTGTAAGTAAGAAGTCCAGTGAACTCAGTTGAGTTCTCTGATTAGGTATACAGATTACGAAGAAAGACCTAAACTTTGTTACATAATTCCCACTCAAGAGTTAAGTTCCCACAACGCCAATTTCAGGTTCACAGCCAGGCTGTGCTGTTAGGTTTCTGGGGAAGAATCCATTTTTGAGATTAATGACATTGTTGGCAAAATTTACTTTATTGAGGTAGTTGGACTCATGTCTCCTTTACCTAGCTGGCTATTGGCCAGGGATCAGTCTGAACTCCTAGAAGCTTCTGATAAGTCAGTGGTCAATGGCTTGTCTATCTCAGCAATGAAGAATATCCTTCACATTAAAACCCTCTCATGCATCAAATTTCTCTCATGCTCTGATCTCTTCTTCTGCTAACAACTGGGGAAAATATACTCTGCTTTTCAAAAGCTCGTTAGGTTAGGCCCATACAGATTATCGCCTTTATGATTAACTCAAAGTCAACTGGTTAGTAATCGTAAGTACATCTACAAAGTCTCTCTTGCCATGGAATATAATATAATTGCAGTAGTGATGTCCCATCTTCCCAGTGGAAGGAATCATACAAGGGTTAGAGTCACATGTCATCTTAGAATTCTGCCTACCACAGCTATTCCTATAAGTGTATATAGTGGTATCACATTGTCGCTTTAATTTAAATTTTACTGATAATTAATGCAATAAAGCTGTAAATTCTTGCTTTACATGATTCTGATAAGCACAAATTTAAGTTACATGGTTTAGTTAAATAACACCAGAACTCTCAAAAATGGCTCACATTTCAGTTCGCATGATATATCGATACTGTGTATAATTGTACAAACTATGAACTTCTCTAGCAGCCCTTTGATCCGCAAATCACTACACAAATAGTCTCTACTTACTCTGAGCATGTACTTTGAGTACAAATAAGAAATGTGCATCATGATTAGACACACACATCACTTTTTTCAAAGTCTATCAATAACTGGTCATGATGCATCTGCTACTCAATTTAAGCCCAAGTCTCAAAGTATGTAGTTCCATTGTTTCCTTGTCTCCCAGTGATGAACTCATGTGACACTTTACAAAAATGGATAATCTAAGGAAGGAATTTGATGGTGGAAATGAGAAGTGTAGCAAAGAAATGAAATCTTCTAGTGATGTAAGTGGTGTTTGAATTGATTATAAATGAAAGATCAATAATTGCTGATCTAAGTACTCACTTCAATAAGTGGCAAACAATAAATTAAACCCTCTCCCCAATACAGAAAGAGGCAAATACTAAAGATGATAGCCACATTAATGACAGAGAAGGCAACAATACAATTAAGGTCATACAAGTCTGCCAAGAAGTGTGGGACTATGATCTCAAAGAGAAAGAAGTATAAGAACAGATCTTAATGTTCTTCACCTTCCGCTAAAAATATTTGCTGAATTACTAATCCACTCAGGGGTGGAGTCTGTGATATAAACTAGATGACCGCCAAGAGCAGAACTGAATCTCAAGCAAATATGTGGCACTCAAGATACAAACATTAGTATCGAGTATGTGTCAAAGTATGTGTGGGGGGAGCTGCTTTCTTTGTCTCTCTAATGCCATCAAACAGATTTTTGTTTCTTCTACTCTTCTTCTCTCTCTTTTTTTTTAATTTAATTTACTCTTAGCATGTGCTTTGAGTCTACATCAAACAATTCCAACATAGTTGGGAGAAGAAAAATCTACTACATTTAAAATTTTCCCTGTTGCATCAGGGAAATACAAATCAAAACCACATTCAGATATCACCTCATGCCAGTCAGAGTGGCCAAAATGAACAAATCAGACTATGGAGAGGATGTGGAGAAACGGGAACCCTCTTGCACTGTTGGTGGGAATGCAAACTGGTGCAGCCACTCTGGAAAACAGTGTGGAGGTTCCTCAAAAGATTAAAAATAGACCTACCCTATGACCCAGCAGTAGCACTGCTAGGAATTTACCCAAGGGATACAGGAGTACTGATGCACAGGGGCACTTGTACCCCAATGTTTATAGCAGCACTCTCAACAATAGCCAAATTATGGAAAGAGCCTAAATGTCCATCAACTGATGAATGGATAAAGAAATTGTGTTTTATACACACAATGGAGTACTAAGTGGCAATGAGCAAGAGTGAAATATGGCCCTTTGTAGCAATGTGGATGGAACTGGAGAGTGTGATGCTAAGTGAAATAAGCCATACAGAGAAAGACAGATACCATATATTTTCACTCTTATGTGGATCCTGAGAAACTTAACAGGAACCCACGGGGGAGGGGAAGGAAAAAAAAAGAGGTTAGAGTGGGAGACAGCCAAAGCATAAGAAACTCTTAAAAACTGAGAACAAAGTGAGGGCTGATGGAGGGTGGGAGGGAGGTGGTGATGGGTATTGAGGAGGGCACCTGTTGGGATAAGCACTGGGTGTTGTATGGAAACTAATTTGACAATAAATTTCATATATTAAAAAAATGAATAAAAAATGAAATTTTCCCTGTTGTCTTAAATACTGGTAGTAAAAAAAAAAATATATATATATATATATATATAACTAATTAATTCCTCCAGTATGCCACTCAGTTATTCAATAAATATTTACTGAACTAACTGGTATGTTCCAAGAAATATGTTTAATGGTAGGATTCTACTGTGGGCAAGAAAGAAATAATTTTAATAAATCTTTGAATTCTTTTAGAAATATTTCAAGTGTTAGAACAGTAACCTGCTTACCAGATTAAGTAAAAGGATTTATCTAGATCTCTATGAGGGAAAATAGAGCTAAATTATCTTTAAAAATGAAAAGAGAGAAGTGAGCAGGGAAAAGACTGTAGGTGAACAAGAAAAATTTTCAAAAATAGGGAGCATTTGTTTACACAAGGTAATTATTAGTATCAATACTTAGTTTTTATTATCTAGAGGCTAGAACAAGTTATAGCACTCTCATAGATATTGAGGTTAAAAAACAATGAATAACTAAGTCAATGAAAAATAAGCTCCGTTAATTATTATATAATAAAAGTGACACTACACTTGTCTAAAGATACATGGTTAGGAAATCAATGTAAATGGCAAAGCTCTTATATTTAGCGGAAATTAAATTACATTCAAGTTTTTAATACCTTTATATTTCATTCACACTAAATACAAGAATTAGTGTAATAAATGCCAGTTAAGCCATTAAATAATAGAGAAATTATAACTTCAAAAAAGTGAGTGGAGAAGATATTTGTAAATGATATATCCAATAAGGGGTTAGTATACATGATATATACTTACACAACGCAACACCAAAAAACCCAAACAATCCAATTAGGAAACGGGCAGAGGAGGGGCACCAGGGTCAGTTAAGCATCTGACTTCGGCTCAGGTCATGATCTCACAGTCCGTGGGTTCAACCCCTCCGTCGGGCTCTGTGCTGACAGCTCAGGGCCTGGAGCCTGCTTCAGATTCTGTGTCTCCCTCTCTCTCTCTCTGACCCTCCCCTACTCACGCCCTCTCTGTCTCTCTCTCTCTCTCTCTCAAGAATAAACATAAAAAAAAAAGAAGAAGAAGAAAAGAAGAAGATGGGCAGAGGAACTGAACGGACAGTTTTCCAAAGAAGACATACAGATGAGATGGCAACAGACACATGAAAAGATGCTCAACATCACTAATTAGAGATATCACCTCACACCAGTCAGAATGACTACTATCAAAAAGACAAGAAATAACAAGTGCTGGTGAGGATGTAGAAAAAAGGGAACCATCATACACCGTTTTTGGAATATAAATTGTTGCAACCACTGGAGAAAACAGTATGGAGGTTCCTGAAAAAAATAAAAATTGAAATACTATGATCCAATAATTCTACTACTGGGCATTTATACAAAGAAAGAAAAAACAATAATTTAAAAAGATATATTCACACTTATTTCAGCATTATTTATGACAACCAAAAAAAGTATCATTTTTATGACAGCCAATTCAAGTGCCCATCAACAGACAAAAAAAAAAAAAAAAAAAAAGGTGTGAAATACACACACAAACACACAAACACGCTGGTGTATTACACACCCATAAAAAAGAATGAGTTTTTGCCAGGCACAACAACATAAATGGACCTAGAGGTATTACACTAAATGAAGTCAAAAGAGAAAGATAAATACCATGATTTCACTTATATGTGGAATCTAGAAAACAAAATAAATAACCAAACAAATAAAAACAAAAAGAGCAAACAAAAAAGCAAAACAGACTCATAAATACAGAGAACAAACTGGTGGTTGCCAGAGGGGAGGTCAGTAGGAGGATGGGCAAAATAGATAAAGGGGATTAAGAGGTACAAACTTGTAATAATAAAATAAATAAGTCATGGAAATAAAAGTATAGTAGAGGGAATATAGTTAATAGTATTGTCATCAAGTCGTATGATGAAAGATGTTATATGGATAATGTGTGATGAGCAATGAGTAATGTACAGAATTATTGAATCGTTATGTTATATGCCTCAAACTAATACAATATTATATGTCAATTATATTCCAATATATTTTTTAAATAAGTTAAGGCCTAAAAAAAGTGAATGGAATAATAAAAGGGAAGTACAGATTTTTCAAAACAATGAATATGCCTAGGCTCTATCATTCTGAGGTAGAAAGAAAAAAATAAAGGAAACCTTAGCAGTATGCCACTGAGAAGAGAAACAGTTTCTGAGAACCTATAGAGTAATAGATATTTATGTGATCATTATATTCTGACAAAGCAAGATATATTCTTCAAAATTATGGTCCATACAAAAAGGAAATCAGAAACTCATATAACAATGGTCATAATTTGAACTACTCTGTATAATAATTTAATTATGTTCATTTTTACAATGACACAAACGCATAAATTATTTTTGAAGAATTATATAAATAGGACTAAAGGGGAAAACATTATATTTGCCATTAAAATAAACTTGATGATACAGATTAAAGGGAAATTTCAAGTTTAAAAGAGACCTCCACGGGTGCTTGGGTGGCTCAGTCAGTTAAGCATCTAACTCTTGATTTTGGCTCAAGTCATGATCCCAGGATCATGGGTTCTAGATTCATGGCAGGCTCAGTACTGGGCATGGAGCCTGCCTGAAATTCTTTCTCATTCTCTCTCTCTCTGTCTTCCTCCTTCCCTCCCTCCCTCCGTCCCTCCTTCTGCCACTCTCCCCCACTCATGCTCTCTCTCTCACTAAAATAAAAATTAAAAAACAAAAGCAAATGTTTCACTACTCAGACCGAACTCTCATGATGGGAAAAACTGTGGCTTTATAAAAAAGTTGAGAGTGAAACAAACAGGAACTCCCAACTTTTGATTATTCGCATTACTTAATTGTACTTATATAGTTTCAATCATGTATAGCAAATATTATTCACTTATAAATTTTTTAAAAGTTAAATTTAGGCAACAGCAGATAATTATTTCATAATACAACTTAAAAAACGTAAGACATGCCAAGGCATTGCATATTCAAGTAAGTTTCCAGCATCCATGAGTTGAGAAATCGATAATTTTCCACTGTTACTTCCAACCAAAGATGCAGATAATAATTTGAGGCACCAACCTATAAATTTACATGCTAAATTTGTTCTTCTGTGAAAAGAATCTTTGTTTAACTATATTGCATGAACCATAGAAAATTCCATCACAGGCTTCTGTTACTTGGAATTGTCAGAGTCAGCCTGACTGAAAAATTAAAGTCCCATTTCTTTCTACACAGATGGAGGTTTTCTTAACAATATTAGGGTCACTAATCAGGCCATTCTGAGAGGGTCTCATGGAGAAATGCTTGAACTGCATCTGGAGGAAGTCCATTGTCACAACCACCCACAACTACAAAAACAATGACTTGGACATAAAAACTAACATTTGAATATGAGTTATACAAATAGGAAGGTTTTTGTTTGTTTAGTTTACTCATTTATTTTGAAATATGGAGAGAGAGAACATGAGCACAAGCAGGGGAGGGGCAGAGAAAGAGGGAGATAGAGAATCCCAAGCAGGCTTCACGTGGTCAGCACAGAGCTCGACACCAGGCTTGATCCTACAGTGGCCCCACAAATAGGAGTTTTAAAATGAGAGAAAATGTTTGAGAGTGACAAAAATTACTTATGCTAGGATTTGCTCCTAAGCACTACTCCCATTTATTCCTGAGTAGTTATAAGTATATGAACACCAAAAATGATCAAAACTACTGGAACCTCTGCATCAGAAATATAAAAATCTTATGGCAAAGTAGAAATCATTTCTAGGTTTAAAACTGCGTAGTCTGACTTTGTCACGTAACTTTTTATTACACCACAAAAAATATGCTATTATATGAAATGACTCTCTAATATCAACTGTATTGTACAAAACATTTCTTTAAGACCCATAATAAACTGAGATGCAAGACCTAAATACTGAAATTGTTTTACTCTTTTCTCCAGTTTGATAAATCAAAACTATTTCATTTGATTACTGAACTTCTATCTTTGTTTGGTCTTTAATTTATAAAATCAATTTTAAATCACTGGGAAAGCAACATATTTTTTAAATGTTCACACAAGTGCCAAAGATTTCTAGGAGAGACATGTTTCTCTTCAATGCAAAATTAGAACATTAAAATTACTGAATATGGCTAGATCATAATTAACTCATAACCATCATGTGTAACTACATTTGAAATCACCACCCCAATTCACCAGAACTGTTTACTATCAATGAACAAATTACAGGTGTAAAAGAAAAGCATTTGTTTTTGACTTGAAAAAGTGTTCACCTTCCCCTTTCCTGTCCAAATATCCAGGGTCTATGTATTTACCACAGAACAACCCACTGGTGAAGCTTAACCTAGCAAAAGGGTAACATTTATTTAACGAATGCTTAAATATCATTATGTAGTAGGCATCCTTCTAACTACACATTAGTTACATATAATACATACTATGCATTAATGCATTACTACTAAATATGCATTAAAGTTACAGTATCATCCTGACCACTCAGAAAAATTGTATGGGGTAATATTATTATCCCGATTTTACAGTGTTCAAGGTCAGACAGATTGGGAGTAGCAAAACCAGAATTCAATCAATTCAATTCAATCAACCTGACCCCACCAAGCTACTGACAATGCTTCCTGTTGCTCTTTATTTAAATACCTATCATGTGTTCTGAAGAGTAAGTTTAATAGTTTATCTTTTCCAATTGTGTTTCTATTCAAGAGTATTCTTATATCTGAATTCTTTACCCTAGGAAAACTGTGTAAGCATTAAGCAATCTGCCTCACAACACAGCACAGCTGTGACTCACAAAAATGCTTTGAGTTCCAAGCTCTGTATTTCAAAATGATTTACAACAACTATTTCCCTCTTGCTCCACAGAATGTGTGTTGAGTGTCAGGAAGAACCCACTATTACATACATTTATCTACGGCAAAGGAAAATATATAATTTAGA
Organism: Panthera tigris; assembly: GCF_018350195.1. Lineage (NCBI taxonomy): Eukaryota > Metazoa > Chordata > Mammalia > Carnivora > Felidae > Panthera > Panthera tigris. The sequence continues at coordinate 129,689,765 of NC_056663.1, forward strand.
AAAAATATTATTTTTTCATATTTATTTGTCATCAATTGCTGTTGATTCTTCTTGCCTAGCACTGTTTATAGGTGCTTGAGTAGATCAGTGAATATAAATGACAAAAATGCATGTTTCTGTGGAATGTATATGTGTTGTGAAGATATTCTGTAGATATGATTACAACCCACTACAGCTGACTTCAAGTAAGGGAGACTGTCATAAGTAATCTGGGTAGGCCTGATTCAATCACTGAAAAGCCTTAAAAGTAGTTGAGGCTTCTTAATGAAGACAAAATTCTACCCATGTCAAAAGTTCCAGCCTTCCCTTCCTGGCCTAGTCAGCGCCCACCACCCCCACCCCCACCCCCAAGAAGCACGTAAGGTTCTGTTTCTCTGGTTGATAAATATACCAACCAACAATACATACATTTAGGTATCACATACTAGTTTTAGTGAATCTCTCAATACTTTTTACGAATTAACATCCTTAATCCAGTGCTTACAAAAGGCTCTTCTGATGAAATATTAGTCCAGAATCGAAAATAAGCAGATAAAATACAAGTCATTGCATCATGACTATAAATAAACACACACTGAACAAAAGCAGGATACATATTGATTCCATCAGTAGCATTCACTGAACTATATCATGTCCAGGCACTGTAGTAGGTATGAGACTGATGAAAATAAAAGATGAAATATTTGCCATGAATATAATTTAGTGTAGTAAGGAATGAACACCATATAAAAAGCACTACCAAAGAAGCCAGCCAGGTAAAGTAATCACTGTGACTGGAAGAGCAGGACAAATGCTATCTTGTCCACTCCCTGTTTCTTAGCATAGTTCCAGACACAAAGGAGGAACTCCATAAATCTCTGTCTGATGAATGATAGAGATTCAAGAAAAATGGAGGCACTGGGGAAAAGACAAGACACTAGCAAAGCATAGGAAAGACTGTGCTAAAAGGCAGTGAGATATAAGAAAATGTCATATATCTTGAGAAATTCAAATATTTCAGTGTGGCTTGGTCTAGAAAAGACGTAAGGAGTTGAAGAATGGAGATACATCTTTTCTCAACACCTGAAGTACCTTCTAAGTAACTCTAAAACATTAGTATGTAATTTTGAAGTTAGTGAGGATACTCTATCAATCATTTTACAAAGAAGCAAGCAACATGATCAGCTTTATATGTTCTGCAAGTGGCCTGGCAACATCTAAGTACAGGAACGAAAGCAGGTCAAATCCCTGGCAATACTACTGAAATAAATGAAGTGAGAAATGGTGAGTGCCCCTTGTCACTGGGAGTGGAAGGCTAGGGAAAGGCAAAAACAAATACTGCAGGCAGAGCATTCAGAAGAGCATTCAACAGTCTGTATTTACTTACTCTCTTTGTCAAAATGAAACACAATTCTCAGTAGATCAAAATAACAGAAAATAGAGTAAAAGTGTGTATGGATGAGAAAGAACTGGCAAAAGCACCAAGCCAAGACTTTCAAATTAATTAGAAGCAATTTAAAATAATTTAAATGAAAAATAACTTGTGCAAACATATTATGCAAGGATAGTATCATCTCAGGCATCTTTTTTAAAGATATGAAGGAACTGCATAGAAATAGTTAATGCCCTTAAGTAAAACTAATTAGAGAAAAAAATACAGAAATAAATATGAAAATAACCATATCCTAGAAATTTTGGACAAAACTATAAAATGTAAAAAACAACACTATATTGAGTCAGGCTTATCTCACATTATCCAAATTCTGGTACTTTTGTGTACCAATAGGAACCTTTCATCTTGTGACACATGTTTGGACCATTATCAAGTTTATTATAAAATTCTGTTCTTTGAATTTGTATATTTTTAACTAATTTAATCTTAATTTATTTCTTGCCTCAGCCTTTGAACAGTTCTTTTCACAATTTCTTATATTGCACAAATATTTTCTAGAATTAAATTGAAACCTGACCTATGATAGGAAAAAACAGAACAATGTAAATTCAGTTTGCAAGGTTACCTATTTTATTACTATAGTCGAATCACTGGAATGTTTGTGGCAGGCAAAAATGTATCCTTGGAACATCAAATGCAAACTGGAACAGCCAACGGTTTTCTTGACTGTTGAACAGGAAACACGCATTCATAAACCCCTCCTGACTGCAGAGTAAGACATTTATGGATAAAGTATTTATTTATTTTAATAAACATGAAAATATTATCTAGTGGCTATTATTGGCTGAAGTGAGCCTCGCCCCACAAGTCCTAACCCTAGTACTTACAATGTGACTGTATTCAATGTGACTGTACTTGGAGATAAGGTCTTTAAAGAGGTAATAAAGTTAAAATCAGGTCATCATAGTGGACCCTAATCCAACATGACTGGTGTCCTTATAGGAAGAAAATAATAGGACACAGACAAAAACTAAGGAGAGATCTTATGTAGACACAGAGAGAAGACAGCCATGTACACACTAAGGAGAGAACGTAGAAGAAATCAACCCTGCAGACACCTTGAACTTAAACATCTAGCTTCCAGACTCTGCAAAAATAAATTTCTGTTGTTTAAGCCACTCAGTTTGTGACACTTTGTTATGACAGCCTGAGAAAAATAATACAATGGCTAGTTTAGGATAAGGACCAAAGAACTACTTTCATGAATATTAATAATTAAATAAAAATATAAATAATTAAATAAAAGGAACACATAGAGTCTCAGAATTCCAACCTAATGACTGAATCTATATTGCTCCTACTACTGTCCTCTTCCATTTTGAAATCTGACAGATGTCGCTATTCAGCTCATGCTTCAATAATTCTAATCATGGTTAGTTTATTATACTTTACCATTCTGGTTGCCTTCTTTCAAATGTGGTCTAGAATGCATAATATAACACGTATATTATATGCATATATATTATATATTACATATACACATAATATATATAAAACAAATACTGCAGACATATGCACATTTTATACACAGATACAGATAATATAGAGAGAACATCAGGAGGAATAGAGTCATCAACGATTATTGCTTTCTGCTAACTTAGGTATTAAAAACTTTATTAGCATTTCTTCATGTGCACAGCCACCATCTAGCGTATGAGACCCTAGGTTAGGTGTTTTCTAGGCATCCGTAGAAAGTTTTACATAGGAAAAATAGCAGCACTATAGGTCTGTAAAGTCTATCATCACTATCACAGATTCCACACATAATATTAGAATGACATCATTGCGGCCTACTGATTCTGAGCAATTCAAGTGGAAGGTACATATTTTGTTCATTAAACACTCCATTTTAAATTTTGCAGGACTGTTAATACGCATTGTGGCAGACTGTACTGTCCAAAGATAGTCACACCAATATGTATCCTATCCTGCTTATCTTTGATATTCTACTTGTGTGGTGGGATTTTAGTTCCCTTCCTCTAAAACTTTTTGTTTATGACATTTGTGACTGCCTTGTCTAAAAGAATGTGATAGAAGTGATGCCATGTAATTTTCAAGGCTAGGTCATAACAGGCAATATGCCTTCTGTTTGGCTCTCTCTTGGGACACTGGCTGTTGGAACCCAGCCACTGTGCTGTGAGGAAGCAAAGCCCACACAGATATCCTGGCTGACAACCCCATGAAGTCCCTCAGTCATCAGCCATCAACAACCACTTAATGTACATGAAAGGATTCTGTATTCTAGCAGAGGACTTAAGCTCCACAGAGCCAAGGAAAACTATCCCTGATACACCCTGTCTGAATTTCTGACCCACAAAAATCATGCAAGATGAATGACATTTGTTGTTTTTATCCACTAAGTTTTAGGAAAATTTGTTACACAGCAATAGACAAACAAAACACTCCTAAAGAACATTTATAACTAATGGCAAAAATAGATTTTGATGCCTCTAGGACAGGGTTTCATTAAAATTGTTATGAAAATGATACAAGAAAAAAAATATTGACGTTAGTGCCACAAAGCTTTACCTACATTCTGTGTGTGTGTGTATTGATGAATGACAACTGCAAGAGTCTGATATTAAAATTCTCATTCAGCAATTGTTTAGAGATCAATACTATGGACATAAGAAGCAATGTAAACAGCAAAGTGTGTATGTATGTGTGTGTGTATGTATATGTGTGTACACACACACACACACACACTCAATTCACCTAGAGAAAAAAACAGTCTGGTGAATATGCTGACTTTCCCATTTATGGTTCTCATTTCAAACTTAGAAAGAGCCCTGGAGCTATCCTTGGAGCAAGCTTGCTGCAGCAAGTACAGACAAGTAAGTATCTGCTCTACCACTCAAAACAACACTTTATGAATTTTCCAAGAAGAAGATGAAATCATAGTTGTTATCCCTTCTAAGAAAATGTGCACAACAAGACCTGTATCACTTAAATTATGCCTAACCTAAAATTTATGTAATCTGATATCCGAGACTCTAAAACCCAGAAAAAAAATCTTAAAGGGGGAGAAAGAATGTGTTTGATACAGTGGAATACAAAGAATTTGCAAAGCATTCCATTTAGGCCATAGACAATATCCTCAGGGGAAGGGTAGTTAAACCAAAATGCATTTTACTGTCATTCTTTCTGGAAAACATTATACACTGTCAAGAAACATATTCTACTTGGATTTATTAATGCCATGAATAACACCACTAATAAATTAACATTATCATCTTTTAAAAGAAATATTTTAAAACCTATACCACAGGAAATATTCTATTAATTATATATAAATAAAACTATGTTGAATATAATTTTCCTATAAGTATTGCCATTTATTACACAAAAAATTATCTAACTTACATGTGTGTCAGCTTTTATGATCACCTCACATTTCTTCTCCTATTAGCCCAATCAAAGGTGTTTTGCTTTGGGTACGTTGTCAGGTGTTTGTTTGCTTGTTTTTAATACTGATGATTATTACATACAACACAATATGAATCAAATGCAATAATGCAAGTTTTAGTTTTAATCTGCATGGAATTATAGTCTAATACAAATTAGCATAGTTACTGAGTAACTTGCAATTTCATATATGTATCCCATGTAATTTACCTAAATAAACAATTTATTTTAAAAAATTATTAAGTCTATACTTGGGCCAGCCATATTCTAGGCTCTGAAGATGTAATAGAGATCAAAACAGATAAAAATCCCTGCCCTTCGGGGTATTATTGCTATTTGATTTTAACACTGACAGAAAGGTAGTGGTTGGACTACTCAGGTTCTACTGAGAAGAAATATTCTAGGTAATTTCTTTTTCTTTTCTTTTTATCGTTCCTTCTCTTTCCCTTCCCTTTTCTTTCCCTCCCTTCTCCTTCCCCTTCACTTTCCTTTTCCCTTCCATTCCCCCCTTCAGAAAGATCTCAATAAATTCTCTCTTACATCTTTTGGTCCTTAATTTCTGACAAGGTTGAGGAGCATCAACTATTACACATATAATCTCATCAACTAGTTATTGAATAAACGGGCTTTTTTTTTTCTCTTAAACTTTATTTTGTTTAAGAGAGAGGGGGAGGGCAGAGAGACAGGGTGACAGAAGATCTGAAGCAGGCTCTGTACTGTCAGCAGAGAGCCCGATGTATCTCTAAAACTCACAAAATGCAAGATCATGACCTGAGCTGAAATCGGATGCTTAACCAACTGGCCACCCAAGTGCCCCAGTGGAATTTTTTTTTTTTTCTAATAGCTATATCTTTCTATTCTTTCCTTATATATCTCTTTCTACTTCAAACATAATATAGTCAATATTATCATATCTCCCTCTCTCTTCATCCACAGACTTATTGCTCCTTCTCCCCTTTCCTCCCCCTCTCCCCTTCTTCTCTCCCTCTCCCTTTTCTCTGTTCCTCTTTGATAACACCTTTTTGGCTGCTCAGAATAAAAGAACAAGTATCATACGAATTATTAATCTTTGTTGAAAAAATTACATTAGATATATCAAGAATCTCTCCCAGGTTATGAGACATAATTGATTAGTCTTTAGTTCTGTGGTACTGACGGCTATTTAATGGGCTTCACTTTGCAAAAGTAGGAGGATAATATAATCTACATAATGTTCATCCTCACTTTTAAGAAGTTAAATAAATTATTCAATTACCTCCTTAGAAAAAAACCCACTCTTCAGAATTTTACATATGAATTACAAATCACAAAGAAAAGTGTAAGGTATATAATTTCAATGAATGATTCAAGCCAAATAACTCAAATATATTGAAGTTGACGGTTTTAGGTTGCTCACCTCTTGCTATCATTAGGACAGATTCTGAATCTGAAAAAGTCTTCCCTTTGCATTCTTCTAGTCTTCTTCATATGAGCTAGTTGTTTAATTTTAGGAATTTGTTTGTTCTACATCTAAATTTCCACTTAGAAGAAAAAGCAACACTATCAACTAATTTGAGTATGGTTTAGTTAGATGAAAAGGAGGTAGACAATCCAACTTAGTAAAAATATAGAAATCAGAATAAAGATGGCCTTTGAAGAAATTAGCATAGTTACAGTCTATTGGGCTGGTGAAAACCAAGTAAGTAAAAATTGCATAGGGGCCAATTACACAAAGCCATGAATATCAAGTGAAATTATTGGTATTTCATCCAGTAGGATCAAAGTTCTTAATTCATAAACAAATGCTAAATTTTCATAGGAACAAATCTTGAATAATATGCAGTTGACCCTTGAATCATACAGGTTAAAATGAACAGGCCCACCTATATGTAGATTTTTCCAGTAAATACAGTATAATACTGGAAATGTATTTTCTCTTATGATTTTCATAATAATATTTTGTTTGCTCTAGCTTACTTTATTGTAAAAATACAATGTATAACACATATACAAAATATGTGTTAATTGACTGTATAATTATGTTATTGGTAACACTTCCAGTCAAGAGATGCTATTAGTAGTTAAGTTTTGGGGTAGTTAAAAGTTATATTCAGATTTTCAACTTCAGTGCCCCTAACCCTTGTGTTTTCAAGGATCAACTGTATTCTGCTAGTCCAATGAGTAAAATAAAAGGCTCTAGAAACACATAGTCAAATAAGATAAAGAGCAACATTCTGTGCTTTCAACTAAATATGACAAGTTACTGTAACAGCCCAAAATTCCCGTAAAGAGCCCCAGGCCTTTTAAAGAGATGGAAGAGGAGGGAAACAACCACAGAAATATGAAACTTCTCTTAATTTCCTCTAGGTCTCTCCCTAAGGGTTAGCTACATGAAAGGATCTAACTTTTCCTAGTTTACTAACAAATCACTTAGTTCTGAAGAATCATTTTCTTTGTAACAACATTAACCTCAAGTCCCATTAGCCTTTTTGGACAAATGGAAGTCATGTCTACATTTGACATCACTGGAGTATCCATAAATTATGTACATCTAAATAAGACACAAGCATATTCCAGGGTGAAATGAAAATTCTCAGTCCACAAGATCTTGGGATAATCACTGCCATCACAAACTTTCTTTTAGGTATTCATTGGGACATCATTTCTGAAAGGCTATTGATCTCTGCCTAAAGGAAGTGTCACTTTTTTTAAAGCTCTTTAGTGTAACTGGTTAATAGTCAAATCTTTTGTCATGAGAAACAATTTGTACAGATACATGAGTAATTTTTCATCCTTTTGATAAGGGTATTTTTCAAATAGTATGTTTATATAAAATATAAGTTTTCAGTATTCAAATATATATTCTGATATATTTCTTTCTTAGACTATCAATGCTACATTTGTGATAGCATAAAATAAAACATGAATACACTATCAGAAAATGTCATTAATAATACTGACCCAATATGCTACCATAGAATATGACATCACAGTAAGAGCAGCTTTGTCATTAACTATTGGGAGTACAGATATTAGCAAACAGAAGCAAAAATTAGAGTCCTTATTAAATAATGGATGATAAAGATGTTAAAGGAATTTGATAGATGTGACTTTTTTGATAAGTTGGCAAAACCCTAAAATAGCTATGAGAAAAAATGCCATCTTTGTAAAATTCTTATAGAAGTAGCCCAGGGTCAATGTTTCAAACGGCTACACTTTGGCTTCACCCTCACTTATCTTCTCCTTTCTTTGTCATGCTGAAAAAGAACAAATGGCAGCTAGACATTATTAAAGCATGAAGAATGCTCTCTCTGACCGTAGTACTAAATTTTGTCAGAGACTGATCTTGGCTTTTAGGGATCTTTTGATTATCTGATCAGATTTAAAAATTTATACTTGGTGGAAATCTGTCTTGTTACTAAAAATATGGCTAGTCTTCCTGACTGCTCTCATCTTTTTCTTTTGTGAGTATATAAAGGTTAATACATAAGGCAGAGGACAGACGTAAGTTCAACAGGACTGACATTTGAGTCAGCCCAAAGAACTAACAAATAAAATATCTTGTTTAATCAACAGCTGAATAGGGCAGACTTTGCTGTGGCACCTATCAGAAACATACGAGAACTTTCTTTGGCTCGTCTTGTTTTGTCCATGACAGTTTAGTTCCCAAAATGTCTAATTTCCCAATATTCATCCATCAGAGATTAAAGATTTCTTGTGTCTGCTATTAGACACAGCCAAATATTATGTTCCAGAGTATAGATACAAGGTACAAAAAAGTCCCTGGACCAACTATTGCCAGATTCTCACAGGTCTCTTAAATGTATTCACACAATAAGTCTAACTTGAGTGCTACCTATTCTAAATGGAATATTGACATAGATCATTGCTATGGACTGAATAATTGTGCCCCCATTCCCCAATTCATATGTTAAAGCTCTAACCCTCTTTGTGATTGCATTTGGAGATGGAGCCTTTGAGAGATAATTAAGTTCAGATGAGGTCATGAGTGTGGGATGAGTGCCCTTATAGATGTCATTAGTGCTCTTATAAGAAGAGACACCAGGTCTCTCTCTCCCTTTCTCCCTCTCTCCCTCTCCCTGTCTTTCTCCCTGTCACTCTACCTTCTTTCTCCCTCACTCCCTTTCTCATTGAACATAATTGTCTACAAGCCAGGAAGAGGGTTCTCACCAAAAACTGCCACACTGCCACCTTGATCTTGGAATTCTAGCCCCCAGAACAGTGAGAAAATAAATTTCTGTTGTTTAAACTACCCAATATGTTGTAGTTTGTTATCGTAGCCAGAGCTTAGGCAATAATATAGGTGAATTTGAACAATTTGTAGTATAAATAAAATTGCCTTTATAAAAAAGGCCTTATAACAAAAAGAGAGCAAAGTCCTAAATATTCAACCATTTGGGGTTTTGTTTGTGTTTTGTTTTTCTGGTTTGAGGAAGTCTCCAAAAGAAACTCAGATTCCAAAATTACCCTCTTAAAGGACTCCTTGGCTAAAGTGAAAATTTTGAAACTCTTTTAGATCCTTCAAACCATAACTTGAACCTGACAGCCTTTATCCTATTCTTCCTTCCTCCTATGCTGCATTACTATCTTTTGTTGTTATTTTTCCTGACTTACTGCCCTTTTCCTCTAGCCAGAAGAATACCCTCAAAGCTAAATTGCCTCTTAAAGTTAAAGCTCTTTGAGAATAGGTCAAGTCCCTTGTTTTAAGGGACTTAAACTTTAAGCCCTGTTCTCAGTACAGACGAAGAGTACAGGCATACCTCATTTTATTGTGCTTCACAGAAACTGTGACTTTTACAAACTGAAGGTTTGCAGCAACCCTGGGTCATGCAAGTCTATTGGCACCATTTGTCAACGGCATTTGTGCACTTTGCATCTCTATGTTACGTTTTGGTAATTCTCACAATATTTTAAGTTTTTTCATTATTACTACATTATGGTGCTCTGTGCTCAGTGATCTTGATGTTATAATTGTAATAATTTTGGGGCCCCTCAAACCACATCCGTACAAGAAAGTGAACTTAATAAATGTGTGTGATCTGGCTGCTCCACCAACTGGTCACTCCCCCATCTCTCTCCCTCTCCTCGGCCTTCCTATTCCTTGAGACACAAAAATAGTGAAATTAGGCCAATTAATAACCTACTCTGGCCTGTGAAAATTCAAGTGAAAGGAAGAATGGCACATCTCTCATTTTAAATAAAAAGCTACAAATAATCAAGCTTAGTGAGAAAGACATGTTGGAAGCCATGATAGGCCAAAAGTTAGGCATCGTGTGCCAAACAGTTAGCCAACTTGTGCATGCAAACTAAAAGTTCTTGAAGAAATATGAAGTGCCACTCTAGTGAAAAGACGAACGATAACAAAGCAAAACAGTTTTATTACTACTACGGAAAAAGTTTTAGCAGGCTGGAGAGAAGATCAAATCAGCCACAACATTCCCTTAGGACAAAGCCTAATCCAGAACATGGTTCTAACTCTTCCAATTTTATGAAGACTGAGAGAGATAAGGAAGCTGTGGAAGAAAAGTTGGAAGCTAGCAGAGGTTGGTTCATGAAATTTAAGGAAAGAAGCTATCCCCATATAGGAAAATGCAAGGTGAACCAGCAAGTGTTCATGTAGAGGCTGCATCAAGTTATCCAGAAGATTTAACTAAGATAATTAATGAAGCTGGCTACTAAACAACAAATTTTCAATGTACATTAAATAACCTTCTACTGGAAGAAGATACCATCTAGAACCTTCATAGCCAGAGAGAAGTCACTGTCTGTCTTCAAAGCTCCAAATGACAGGCAACACTCCCATCAGGGGCTAATGAAGCTGGTGACTCAAAGGTGAAAACCAATGTTTATTTATCATTCTCAAAATCCCAGGACCCTTAATAGTTATGCAAAATCTACTCTGCCTGTACTCTATAAAAGGAACAACAAAGATGACAGCATATCTGTATACAACATGGTTTACTAAATATTTTAAGTTCACTGTTGAGAACTAATGCTCAGAAAAAAAAAAAAGATTCCTTTCAAAATATGACTGCTCTTTGACAATGCACCTGGTCACCCAAGAGCTCTGATGGAGATGTACAATGAGATTCATGCTTTTTTCATGTCTGCTAACATAACATCCATTCCTTAGCCTATGGATCAAAGAGTCATTTGAACTTTCAAATATTATTTAACAAGTACATTTTGTAAGGCTATAGCTGCCATAGATAAAGATTCCCCTAATGGCTCTGGGCAAAGAAAATTGAAAACCTTCTGGAAAGGACTCATGATTGTAGATGCCATTAAGATCATTCATAATTCATGGGACAATGTAAAAATATCAACATGGATAGGAAGTTCTTAAGACGGAATTTACTCCAAATGAAGATGCTATGAAGATTGTTAAATGACAACAAAGGATTTAGAATATTGCATAAACTTGATTGATAAAGTAGCAGCAGAGTTTGAGAGACTCCAATTTTGAAAAGTTTTGTGAAGCTCTACTATCAAACAGCATCACATGCTATAGAGAAACTGTTCATGAAAGCAAGAGTCAAATCAGTGTGACAAATTTCATTTTGTCTTATTTTAAGGAACTGACACAGTCATCTCAACCTTCAGCAAACACCACACTGATCAGTCAGCAACCAACAACATCAAGGCAAGACCCTCCACCAGCAAAAAGATTACAACTCACTGAAAGTTCAGCTGGTGGTTAGCATTTTTTTAAGCAATAAAGTATTTTAAAAAAAAAGGTATGTACATTCTCTTGGACTTAATACTATTGCACAGTTAATAGACTACAGTATATTTTAAACTTTTATGTGCACTGGGAAACCAAAAAATTAATTTGACTTGCTTTATTGCAATATTTGCTTTATCGCAATGGTGTGTAATCGAACCCACAATATCTCAGAGGTATGTCCATAAATATCTAAGACTTTTCAAAGGCTAGTCAGAAGAGAAAAATACAGAGAAATTTAAAATAGTTATAACAGCATATAACTGAGTACTCCTGGTCCATATCAACAGGTGCATAGGTTAGTAATACAATCTTGGGAAAATAAAGAAGAATTGAAATAACAAATAGAAAAGATTGAGAGTGACATAAAACATCTCAAATTGAAAGGAAGGAAGGAAGGAAGGAAGGAAGGAAGGAAGGAAGGAAGGAAGAAGGAAGCAGGAGGAATAAAGGGAGGAAGCAAGAAAGATAGAACATCTGTACTGTGAAACAAGATCTTTTGAAAACTACCCTCAATCATTCTTCCAAATAGACTGCACTCAAACCCAGTCTAGCAAGTAAAGAAAGGATAAGTTCAAGACTTCAGAGATGGACCCTCTTTTAGACAATATTCAGAAGGAGATTCTGAAGCTGAAGTTATCACAGCTCTCCCTACCTTTTTTTAGTAAATGTCCATAAGCCAAAATCACAAGACACAGAAGAATAAACACTAAGGGACATTTTTAAAGAGCCTTGGAACTGAGCAGAATAAGACTCAAAATCAACAGATGTCTCACTCTATTCCAATCAATAAGTTTCAGGAGAGTAATGTATTAGAAGTATATACTTCTGCAATAAGTTAAAAGACTATGACAATATGTTTCAATTATTCAAGAAAGTCTTTTCAAGTATATCCTTATTTGAAGTTCTGTTATAATGATGACAGCTGAGATGATATGAAAATGAAATTAGAACTGCATATTTTACCACTCATGTCTTTTTAAATTTTTTAACATACTATTATAAGGTTAAAAAAAATCACAATATATTTTTTCATATTTCAAATATGCTTATATTGATCAATTCATTGATCATTATCTATACTGTGTCATATAAAGATATGTAATTTTCATAATTTAGGAACAGAGTGCAATCACCATGTTCTTTGACAGTAAAGCAGATACATGATAGACAGACAGAAGGACACATTGATGATAGATAGGTATACAAAGATTAATGGAGAGTAGAAATCTGTAACTGTTCTCTTTAATGATAATATCAATCTTCATTAATGTCAAGGATGCTGATCTATCATGAGATATCATGTTTTCCTTCAATAAATCTTTGTGCATCTACTTATTGAGTTATTTTCATAATTTTTTTAGACTTTATGACTTAGGAAAATAGTTTCACAAGTATGTTTTCCAAGTGCATGAATTAGCCCTTCCTTTTCTTTTATTACAATCACCTCTTTAAAAAGATTATTTATTTTTCTTGAGAGAGAGAGAGCATAAGTAGGGGAGGAGCAGAGAAAGAGACAGAGTAAGAGAGAGACAAAGAATCCCAAACAGGCTCTGCACCAACACAGGGCTCAAACCCATGAACCACAAGGTCATGACCTGAGCTGAAATCAAGAGTTGGATGCTCAACCGACTGAGCCACCCAGGTGTCGCACAATTAATCTCTTTCATTATTGCTCTATAATACTTATCAGTTTTTTGTGTGTGAATTATCTTTACAATGTCAATTTGTAGAATAAATAAATTGCCCAATGTTTTGGCAGCATGAGAAAAAAATGAAGCTATAAAATAATGGATGGCTTAGACTTTGAAAGTATCCTAACTAATCAAAATGTGATGACCCTTAAAATAAGTGATTCCATGTATTGTCTTCCATTTTAATACCAATGGATCACTGGTTATATATATATCTTTCTCCAAAAGCATTGTTGTCTGCCCTGTCACCATAACTTTTACACTTTTACAATTGTGCAAAGATTGTTTGGTTTCTTAAAAGAGATAAAAAGTGCCACAACATCAGTAGTAACAATGGTAATGACTATAATATGTTAACATTTATTGAGTTTTCTATAACAAGCATTGTAATAAGCTTTTTAAATGCACTCTTTCATTTAATTCTCACAGTAACTTTTCTGGTAAAGTTTTATTATAATTATACTTTTCGGACACAAATGTGGAGATGTAAATAGGTTGTTCATATAGCTATTAAGAGGCTAATTCAGGGCTTTAAACCAAGTCTCTCTCATTGCAAAATGCATGTTTTACCTTTTCTGGTAACAATTCAGATCACAATTAGCCACATAGAACAAAGATTAGTGGACATTAAATCACAACTAATGATTTGATTCCCAAGGATCATTTCATTTATACTAACATAATAATTCCACTCCTGGTAACTATATACCCAAGTAATCAGCATTATCATCTCTGCCAGATTTAAATCATGTTAGCACATCAGAAATACTATACTGAGAGATAAACAAAGAGTTCACTGGCCTCAATGTTCTGATGTGTGTCACAGTACAAATTGAACAACATGAAATGATACTGCTGACCACATTATATGCATTATCTCTAACCTTCCCTACAACCAGCAAATTTGGTTTCATTATCCCCATTTTACAGAAAAGAAAGCAAAATGGATTCAGGAATATTAACCAATTTTCCAAAGACAGCCAGCCAATACGTAAAAAGAATTTTACTTTAAGTGCTTTGTTTCCCATCTCTGTATTCCTATCTCATCATACCATCTCTGTCCATGATGATGAATGATGATGATCATTCAAGAGATGTGTATGTATATATAAATATAAATATAAATATAAATATAAATATAAATATAAATATAAATATAAATATAAATATAAATATAAATATAAATATGTATATGTATATGTATATGTATATGTATGTGTGTGTACTTAAATACAAATACACATATATACGTCTTCACATTATGTGTGTTAAATATAAATTATATTTCCAAATCTAACAATATAAAAATAAGGACTTCTCTTCTTGTTTCCAATTTTGAGGCTTTTTCTTAATTATAAAAGCTACCGTATTCTATATGCTAGTATGTATATTGCTAGTACACAAACATATATATAAGATTTGCCTATATGCATTATGCATAATATATATTTACTGTTACATAATTTTATAGGAATGTATGGCACTGTGTTAGATGAATCAATTTTTTACGGTATAAACATACTAGGTTAGAGTCAGGGAATTTGATTATTATAAATAGATTGGATTTTAACTGTTTGTATGACTTTAGGACTCAATTTCTCCATCTCATGCACTGAAGACTAAAAGATGATATCTAACTTCCTTCTAGCTGTAAATTCTTATTCTGGCCCCTTTGTTTACTTCTGTGTTGAAATATAAGTGGTATTCAAAAAAGTGCCTTGTATTCACAGTAGTCACATCACTGCTAAGCTAAGTGTGATTGTATTTTCTAGCTTGATCCATACTTCATTTTCTGCTGAAGATTCATACCAACAGATTTATTAGTATCTATATTTTATTCATAATGTTGTCTGTTAGAATTGTCTTAAAAGGAAACTCAAATTAAGTTTTAGAAAAGGACATTATTATTTATTTACAATCAATAATGCCATTAAATCAAGGCATGGCATCTCCATTTATATAACTGATTGTGCTAGTATATGTAAGTAAAAACATAATACTGTTTGTAAGGACTGTTATGCATTTTTTGTTATGAGTTTCATCTGGATGCAGTCTTAATCTCTGTCAAGTGTATCTTAAATGTAAGTGAAAATGATTTTGTATTAATCTGTGTGATCACAGATAATAAAGGGAATTTTTTGGCTTTGTATTTTGACTTAATTTGGGAACATTATAATCCACTTAAAATGAATAAAGTACTTAAAACTAAATAAATTTTAAAAAATTAACATAGCTCTTGTATTTGACCAGTCTTAAAGCTTGTAAACAACTTAATATATTACAAAATATGTATAGATTAAAAGTGAAAATCTATGCTTTTTTAAAGAAGGCATCAAGAAGGGATACTTCAAATATACAATGAGTCTCTATCATTTACTGTCCAGGAATAATATTTAATGTTGACTGAAATTTTAAGTAGAATTATCTGAGGCAGCCCTGTATCGGTGCAGAGTCTGCTTGGAATTCTCTCTCTCTCTGTCCCTCCTCTACACAGGGTTTGAACCCACAAACCATGAGATCATGACCTGAACTGAAATCAAAAGTTGGATGCTCAACTGACTGAGCCACCCAGGTGTCCCACAATTACCTCTTTCATTATTGCTCTATTATAATACTAATCAGTTTTTTGTGTGAATTACCTTTACAATATCAATTTGTAGAATTAAATAAATTGCCCAATGTTTTAGCAGCATAAGAACAAAAATGAAGCTATAAAATAATGGATGGTTTAGACTATTTACACAGTTTAGGTGAAAAACTAACAACTTAAAATATTGTCATGTCAATGATATATATAAACCAATACAAGTAAAATAGTTAACTTGTCATTGCTTAATGTTCCCCACCTTTTCACAAAGATACAGGCATAATTACAAGCCAAAGGAGTAATTTTTACTGACTTGGTAAATTAGAAGAATCCTGCAATCCTATTGTTCCATTACGCTTTTATTCAAGAGATAAACATTCCACACAATTTGTCAGCAGAAGGAGCACTATATTGGTGTTTATTTGTGTCGTTTCTTCCTCAATGAATAAACAATCACAGATATAAATTTTAAGAGGTGAGATCCCTCCAGAAATTATGCTTTTTCTAGGAGAAACATGACTTCTGGTTCCCTTACCTTATATTTTCATTTCTCTAAGAAGTAAACTAATTTAGAATTGAATAGCTCAATGTTAATGTTAAATATTAATATATTTTTAAAATATCCACTGAAGTTATTAAATGAGCAAAGGCTTACAAAAGTTGGCAGAAAATTATCTGACAAAAATTTTAGTAAACTTGGACTTCTTCCTGTTCTTCACAAATATAAATTTGCTATTTCCTTATCTCTTTATAATAATCAACCTCAGGGAAGCTAATTAAGCTATAGTATTACTTGCTTGTTTAGACATTTTTAATGTTGTTTTCATAGTAGATTCAAATGTCAAAAATTACTTTTGTTTATGTTGAAAGAACAAAATGAAAACAAAGAAGAGGAAGAAATGAGAATGCTCATGATCCTGATGTGAGACTACCAAAGTACCATTCACAATCACACAGAGGCCAACACTGACCACATAGGTGCCTAACAAGAAAATAAGAACAAAAGAGAGAGGCAGGAGTTGGGAAGATTTAGTGGATAAGATTACCTAGTGGGCTGCTAAAACTGCACAGGCTCCTTCAAACCACAACTTTAATTGTACAGAAAAATCTCACACAGAATGAAGCCTAACCTCCCTAGTCTGGAATATAAGCTTCCTTAAGTCAGGTGTCACTAGTTGATCTCCGATCCTCCTTTCCCATCACAGCAGATTACTAGCTGCACCACAAATACCTTCTCTTCCACGTATCTGCTCCTTCTCCCAAACTATTCTCTTGACCTTAATGTGGTGTTTCTTTTCCTTCCTTTTCACCCCAACAAACTCCTCCCTATCCATTAAAATTGAAGTCAAATATTATCTTGAAGTTCTTCTATTTTGTTGGGTTTTGGTAGTTGTCATGGTTCCTAATGCAGTCGCAGCACATTCTAAAGACTTGGGGATTTTACATGGTAGTGAGGCTAGGAGCCTGGTAAATATTGTGTCCCCATTTCCCATTGTCTAAGAATACCTAGATACAGAAATCTAGCTGCAAGTAAAAATAGAGAAGGGTAGAATTATTTAACAACTGTAGCTAGTAGTAAATTGTTTTACCATTGTCTTATTTAACCATCTACAGTATTGTTTTCACATAAAATCCAGCGTCAAACTTACTTTTGGTTAATTTCTAAGAACAAAATTAAAATGAAGGCATGAGAAATATCATGCATGATCTGACATTGTTAGAGATCAAGTAAGATTCTGGTAAGAATACCTGGCAGATATAAAAGATAAATAAAACTCAAAAGAGAAAACAATGAGACAAATGGAAACTAAGAAACCGATTAAAGCATAGCTGTGAGTGAAAAGTTGTAAATTCAAATAATAAACCTCTGTGATTATCAAAATACCAAAAACTTGATAATAGTTACAATCCTAAAGAGGATATGGTAAAATAGTTTCTTAAACATGGCCACTGGCTTATAATTTTACCTAATTCTCTTGACATATAATTTGCTTGCATATCTGCAAAGAATCAAAACTATGAACACTCTTCCATTCTCAAATTCCAGTATCTGTCCTCTCCCATGAAATTAGAGCACAATTTTATGCAAAACTATACAAATTAAGACATTATAAAAAGATATAAAACTGTCAAAAGTTCAACATTAAGCAAATTTTCCAGAAAATTACTGTTTTATTTATTTATTATTTTTTTTAAATGCTGCAAACATTTATTTCTTGCATATGACATCCGCTGTCCTCCCTGTGAAGGCTCCGTGCTCTGGCTGCTTCTGTCTCATGACAGAAGCCTCCCAGTGTGTGTGTCTGTAATTGCTGCACCAGAAGAGCATTGAGAACCTCACATAGACTCTTAAAATCCTTTTCAAATTTCAGAGAACAAAGCAAAACACATCAGCATGCCCACCCTCGAAGGGCAGAAATGTATTCCTTGTATACTCACAAGGAAAAGGAATAGGGACACCAGGGTGGCTCAGTCCATTAAGCATCTACTGTGTTTTATTTTTGAGACTATCAGCATTACTATGAAGAACCTGGTTCTGGTTATAATGATATCTAACTTTCTGTGTAATCCACTAACTTCTTTCATTAGCTTTAACACATTTAATAATATTTTAATACATTATTCAACAACATTTATTGTGTATACTGTGTATAAGACACTATGCTAAGTTTTGGTACTATTGTTATTATTATCATTATATATATAAGAAAATGTTATATAGGTAACATTATATAGATAAGAAAATTTTTAATGTCTTGGTATTTCTATGAACATTGTTTTAACATCATGGATCCCCAGAAAAGTTTTTGGGGCATATTCAAGAGTCCACTGACTTTAAGAACTGTATGTATAAGAAGGTAATAATGGTAATGCCATCTCCTTGGTACATGAGCCAATGATGAGCAATTTCATCCCTACTACTAGAGTTCATAGAATTTATCAAGGGATTACATGTTTAAAGAGAGAGGAGAAAAGAGCACCCACGTTATTAACCTTGGCAACTGAAAGAATAGTCTTAGTAGTTGCTGAGATGAATAAAAATAAAACAAATTTTCAAGGGCTAAGGATTTTAAAAAGTCAGGAGACTGATTTAGGACATGTTTCAACCGCCTAACAGACATTCAAGTGAAGATCTCAAGTAGATAGTTGACACATGTGTCTGGCGAACAGGACAGAATTATGGGCTTGAGGTAAAAACTTGGTGTTTGTATAAAGCTAGGTGATTGGATGAAATAATCAAAGGTGGAGGTACAAGAAGAAATTTTTACAAGTCTGGGAATTGAGCCTAAGGACATGCCAAATATTTAAATAATACGGAAATGAGAAGTACTTAGCAGAGAAGACTTCAAGGCAGACAGAAGAACTGATAAAGGTAGTTTCCTGGAAAGCAAATGAAAAATTCAAGGACAAAGAAGTATTAACTCATATTTACTGAATTCTTCATACTTTAATATTAATTGTTTAATATAACCATTAGAAATGTCTTATGACTTAGACATATATTATACTCATTTTACTGGTAATAGAAAATTACAATGTGGTTAAGGAACTAGTTAAATTCATTGAGTTTGTGTCAGAAATGGGTTTCAAAAAGAGGTGGCTGATTTTAATATCTGAGCAATCAATCCTAGACAGAAAACACTATAGGAGACTGTGCAGGAAAAAAACCTAAGCCATTCTCTCATTTTTTTTTTTAAACAAAAAAATGCAAATTTTCTTTGTAACTGTCTCTGATGAAGATCTTATTGTATTTAATAAGAAGATTCCTACCATGAATATTATGTCATTTTATAAGTTTAATGCCACAAACTTTAAATAATTACTGCATCATGTAATAAATTCAAATCATATTCATTCATTTCTTTAAAATGCCATTTTAAGGACATATTATGTGCCAGAACACATTTATTCTCTAGTAATATCCACAACTGCCAGACTCATGGGGAGGTCTGGGGGTTTCATAATGAGAAAGGGAGAAAGGTAAACCGGCATGCAGCAGAATCATCAATAGCCAGTAACACATCCCAAGGATGCCAGGGTTTCCATCATTAGTGTCCACAGCCATGTTTCAGGGCGGGAGAGGGCCAATAGGAAGACACCTACATCCAAGTGGCCTGAAGCAGCTTGTGTTGGAAGGATGCACAACAAATTCAGATTTTAGAGGGGAAGGGAAGGGATTTATTAAAACATTTTTTGAAGAAAACGCAAATTCTCTTTATTTCAATTAGATCATAAGGGCTGGGATAAGGCACCCACTACCCTAACATTGTATAAACTAATTTGGAATATGGAATAGACTGAGCAAACATAAGTGCATGCTAATAATACGCAACAACCACTACCATTTTATTTCCAGCACGCTCTCTTGGTACAGAAAGAAGGATTTCTAAATTTCCACCTTCATCTAATTACCACTAACTTGGTGGGGCATTTAAAAACCTCAAACACCTCAAATACAATGAGTAGGAAACTCACTTTCATTACTCTATTATTTCTTGAGCTATCAGTAAGAGACCTTCCCCCACACTAAGACTCCCCAGTATAGCCATTCCTACAAAAGCCAGTCACTTCTGGAGTTTCCCTAGAGGTGGATAGAATGCATTCTAAAGATGGGTCTTGAGGCTTTGTTTCATGCATCCTTTTTAGCCGTTATAATTACAGTATAATTATGTTAACTTCATTAACAGCTGAAATTTCAGGTAAAAGACTACTTTTCTTCCCAAACTGAGCTGTTAGTCGACATCTGTTTTTATGTAATAGTGACAGTGCTCTTTGTTGCCACTCAGTTTAAGGTTCTGTCATTAGATTTATCTACGTGAATGCAGAGGTAAGTTAATTTGAATGATTCCTGAAAGGAAGGGCTTTTTAGTTTGTTGTTGTTTATTTGTTTATTAGTATAACTTCATCAAATGAGTCACTCACATCAATTTATACAACACTTACTTGAGGGTTACAGTATAGAGACTTGCTGTCTTACTCTTTTTTGGCACAAAATGTTTGCTCATGACACTCTTAGCTCTCTAAATAATTTTAACGGCTTATTTAGACATCTCTCAGATTCTTATGATTGCATTCTATTTTTTTCCTATGTTTGTATATGTACTTCACTGGAGAGTAGACTTAGATATTTGAATGAATTCAGATAATAAAGTATGCACATTCTAGGAAATCATTACTTTCTTTGGGCTAAGAAAAGATCTAAAGAAAAACAAATCATTCATCTCTGTAAACTGAAACTCCTCTGAAATTTAAAAAAAGCTATCAGTTTTACCTTTTAAAAAATTCAGTGTTTAACCTGAGAAAAATCAGCTCCAAGCGTTTTTTCTTTCAATTTCAAATTTTTTTTTATGCCAATCCTCCATCCATTACTGCCTCCTACAAAATTTAAGCTATTAAGATGTGAGCATTTAGGAAATCCACCTTTTTTTAAGCTAACGTCTGCAGAGATAAAGTTAAAAGTCCATAAACATAATTCCTTAAAATTAAAACCAATTCCATAAGTTCTATATTATTTCTACTTATATTCTGCTCTCAAATTCTTCTCCCTTTTCTTCTACAAGAGATCTTCTCGTTGAACGATTTTAATTAACATAAATTTAGATTTATGCATGTAATAATGCATGAAAAATATTATTTCCATTTCTAATGTTTTATAATGCTCACTTGCACTTCCGCTATTGGGGAAACTTGTTTTCATTCTCACAGGAGTATGGAAAATATCTTCAATCCTTTACTAGCTCAAGCAATACCACAATTGTTTTCCTAATAAAGTTCTAATAAAGTTCTCTAAAACCGATGTGTCAGTTACAAAAGATCACCTTGTTATTCATTAGTCAATAATTACACACACACACACACACACACACACACACATTTTATTATAGGGATAATTAAATCCTCTGAGGGGAAAAAGATGGGGTGTGAATACATAAACACAGGAACCACAGATATATTGCAAAAAAAAATCTTAAAACAAAATTTGCTGTATGGCTTTCACATCTGGTGAATTTTGCTATACTTCTAAAGCAATGACATTCCCAAAACACTACCTGATAGAGCTGCTAAAATATTTAAATATTCAAATCCCTATGAGGCAGTAAGAACTGTCAATAAAATTGGAATTAGCTATGTGATGTATTTTAATTTACATATGCTTTTAAGAGGACTGAGATAATGTAGATTGATTTCCTTTTTGATGAATTTCACCCAGAGTTAGTACCGCAGGTTTGAATGCACACAGACTGCACTCACAAAGCAGAAATCTCCTTTAAAATGAATTTTGACATTGTCACAAGTGATTTTTTAGCTCCTTCTTACATTTTTCATCTTTTTGTATGGTTGGGATCATTTTTTTTTCCCTAGTGAGAATACATCAGAAATAGAAATTCAAATGTTAGGTATAACTTAATAGCTAAATACTCATTTTCACAATTTATCAGAAATTCATTCAATGTATAGAATGAGTCCACCCTATAACTGCAGTCTCATTAATTTTTGCAAAGAAAGTATGAACTGAAACCCTCTTTTAGAAGTACACCAGGTAGGAAGTATAAGTAAATGATAACTACTACCAGTATTTATATTTTCTTAAAATTTGTTGAGGACCTATAGTGTGTGGAAGGCATGTGGCACAACTACTCCATCCACCTTCTATTTCATGGATGTATCATTTGATTTTCAAGACTTGGTCTATAAAGACTGGAGATTTCCCTAATACTTCCCATCCCTGGACTTTAGAATTGATCATTCCTTCTTTATTTTTAACGATTTTATTTTATTTTTGAGAGAGAGAGAGAGAGAGAGAGCGAGAGAGAGAGAGAGAGCAGGTCAAGGGCAGACAGAGAGGGAGACACAGAATCTGAACCAGGCTTCAGGCTCTGAACTATCAGCACAGAGCCCAACATGGGTCTCGAACTCACGAACCATGAGATAATGACCTGAGCTGAAGTCGGATGCTTAACCGACTGAGCCACCCAGATGACCCTGCTCATTCCTTCTTTATGCTTTCAGAGACTGCTGTTTGGCTTTCATTTAATGAATGATTCATCCTCCTGTGTTACCTATTGGGTCATATTAAGAATTATATCTGAGACTTAGTGCAAATATTTGCTAAACATATAATATCTGTAGAAATGATATGTGATATAAAGTGATAATTCTAACATGACAAAGTTTATTTTCTCTGACTCCTACTACCTTCATTGCAACTAAAGAATTAAACATTGAAAACTGATTCACAAGCCATTCCAATCACACATTTTTCAAACATAAGGCTAATCATGTTACTTAAATGTTGACAAGCCACATAATCTCTATGAACATAGATATGTGAAATGTTTTTTTTCATTGGAGGAATAATTGTCAGCCTACAGTTTTCTGAGCTGTAAGTCATTATCTGCTTATGTCACTTAAAATATAGTCTGACATAATTCCTTTCTCTAATATCAACTCACCAAGAACAGTTTGACACAATTTATACATAGTTTACTGACAATGTTTTCCAAATCCCAGATGTTATTTCAAACTCTGTTCACAAATAGTGTTTTACAATTCTTGGGAATAAAATAAATAAGCTATAATATAATATTTTTCTGAATTGTAAATATATGTATCTCTTTATCCCATATTATATATAATTATAAAGATTACATGGCAAAACTCATATTTTATGCCTACAGATAGTTTACTAATTGACATGCTTATCTTCCGAAAGACTGTCCACAGACTTGTGACATTAAAACATCTCTTCATATGAACCTATGATCTTATGCCTTTACAGTAATGTAAGTATTCCACAATGGTGATGTGGTTACATCTTCTTGCATTTATACTTTACTTCTAACCATAATTCCTCTGAAGTTGACACTAAACAAATGATTTTATTTATTTGATTTTCATTTGGGAGAGAGAGAGAGAGAGCATGACAAGGCAAAAGGGGCAGAATATGGGGGAGAGAGAGAGAGAGAGAGAGAGAGAGAGAGAGAGAGAGAATTTTAAGCAGGCTCCATGCTCAGCTTGATCCCACAACTCTGGGATCATGACCCGACCAAACATCAGGAGTCGACCCTCAACCAACTGAGTCACCCAGGCACCCCTAAACAAATAATTTTAAAGCAATATTATTTTCTTTTTGTTAATAGACTTTATTTTTAGAATACTTTAAATTTACAGAAACATAAGCAGATAATGCAGAGTTCCTACATCCCCCATACAAAATATATCCTATTATTAACATTCAATAATAGTATAGTAAATTTCTTACAATTAATAAAATTGTTACATTATCAACTAAATCATACAGTTTATGCAGATTTTTTTTTTAGTTTTTACCTAATGTCCTTTTCCTGTTCTAAGATACCACATCACGTGTAGTTGTCATGTTTCATTTGTCTTCTCTGAGCTGTAACAATATCTCAGAACCCCTTGTTTTTTGTTTTGTTTTAATTTTTTTAATGTTTATTTATTTTTTAGAGAGACAGAGCATGAGCAGGGGCAAAAAGAGAAAGGAAGACACAGAATCCGAAGCAGGCTCCAGGCTCTGAGCTGTCAGCACAGAGCCCTACACGGTGCTCAAACCTATAAACTGTGAGATCATGACCTGAGCTGAAGTAGGACGCTTAACCGACTGAGCCACCCAAACACCCCCAGAACTCCTGATTTTGATGGCCTTGCCGATGTTGAAGATAACCGGTCAGGTGTATTGTAAATTTCTCCTCCACTGAAATTTCTCTGAAAGTTTTCTCATGATTAGCCTGGAGTTATGACTTTCCAGAGGAAGATTATGGGGTAAAGTACCATTTTCATGACATCATATCAACTGTACAGTATCTGTCAGATTTCTCTACTGTAGCAGTATGCTTTTTTATCCACCCTTATCATACTTATAATTTTGGAATGAAGTCATTAAGCCCACACTTAACGGGGAGAAAAGTCATGCTTCTGTTCTTTAGGGTAGAGTATATAATTTATTTGGAGCGAACTGTATTATAAATAAAGATATTTACTTCCAATAAAAGAAAATAAGAATTTACTGTCAACTTAATCATGAAGGTTGATTTATACTATACTACTTACTATATTTTCAATGTGACTTTTATTTCTCTAAAGCAACTGAGTAAATGAAAATGAATGCATTATTTTTCTTACAAAATAATTCTCTAGCAAATCTCTGATTAATGAAACTTGCTTTTTAACAAACATGTATGATTGAAGAGAAGCATATATAGTAATAGAAAATTTATTTTCTTCATAAAATTTATTTGAAATGCTGTAACTATTCTCATAGATTTCCTATGAAACATTCACATTCTTATGGGTAACTGGATTGGACCTTCATTTTTTATAAGGATAATATTTTTAAGGATAAATATTTTTATCATTATATTCTCATAATAAATTTACAGATTCATTTATTGTTCAATCCTCTCTTTCTCTCTCCCCTCCTCTTCTCCCTCTCTCTGTTTCTCCCCCATACTCCAAGATGGAGTCTCTCTCACTCACCTCTTTCTATTGTAAACAAAAAAGCACAGAGCGTGTCTATGGGAATAGGGCATAGGCCTTTCTTTACTATACTTTACTATACTGCCTATAAGCAGATTTTTAAAAACTTTTCATTGAACTCAATGTACAAAATAAAGCACTGACTTATAATAGAAACCAAACAGAGTTCAGTTTGATTTGTTTTAGTTACACACAAATTAACTTCTATGTAAATATTTCTAAAAATATTTACCCACACTTTTAAAAAATTCTTCCATTACCACAGAATTTTAAATGTATAATTTTTGTTACTCTCAATTTTTCATTAAATAAGCAGTTTTCTGACAGCTTTAGTATTAGGAGAATACTTTATATCATATTTAACATCTAAAATTGCAAATACTAAGCTAAACAACACCTACCACAGAATGAGCAGCATTCCCATGAAGACATTCAAGCCTACACTTATAATAAACAATCATATGTGTGAGAATAAGTTCAAAGGCCTAAGGTAAGACCATCTAATTATTTAATAAATAAACAAGGTAAACAAGAAGCATCTCCTAAAGTAAATACATGTGAGATATGTGTCATAAAGTATTTCTCAGGAGAATGCATTCTTTGGCTAAAAGCTTGGTTCACCATTACCAGTGTGCTTCATTTAAGACATCATTTTGCCGTTCTGATTTTCATACTTTTTTAAATTTTTTACTACCTCAATAATAAGATATTTTTCTCTAAAATTCTGTTACCAAATGTATCTAAGAATTTTGTTGTAGTTGTTGGAAAGAGAAAGATATGGGTTGGAGAAAGATGGTAATATAGACAGAGGGGGGGAAAAAAAGGAGAGATCAACTGTAAAATTCTGCCTAATAAAAATGCTGCATTTTGCATTACAGTCTACAGCTTTTGTATTCTTGGCAAGTATAGTCATATCCTGAGGAGTATTGTAAATATAAAGACAGAAAAGGAAAAATTAAAGTTAGATTAGCAAATCCATCAGCAACACTTGTTTGATTTAGAACCTATGGGCATCAAATCTGCAAACTGTGTCAGACAGGAGGAGTCAGTAGTAAAAGATCTAGCTAATAAAACACAACCACAGGTATGCTTCTTACATAAATGAGTTTCTGTTCCTGGTGGCTATAATAAAAGCTAGATTACAAAATGGGACTGATTAACATTGCATTCTAATCATTAAGAGTATAGTTTGCTTTATTCCAGAATAACAAAAATCTCATCATGCCTCTAAGCTCAAAATTAGCACATATAAATATATATTACTGAATATATTAAAATCAAATTTAAAATACACTTGGAATTTCAGATCTGCATTGTTATGTGTATATACAGTTGCTAAAGTAATATCCCTACTTATTGTTTAAATTATAGCCTTCTTTTCACTTGGGTGTATGATGATGATTCATAAAAATAATCACTTTTAGGGCCCCTGGGTGGCTCAGTTGGTTAAGTGTCTGACTCTTGATTTTGGCTCAGGTTGTGATTTCATGGTCATGGGACCAAGCCTCACTTTGAGCTCCACACTGAGCATGGAGCCTATTTAAGATATATTCTCTCTCTCTCTCTCTCTCTCTCTCTCTCAGCTCCTCTCCCCCACTCATGCACTCTCTCTCTCTAAAAAAAAACTTAAACTTAAAAAAAATCACTGTATATTTATAGCTGTTGGTTAAAGTCAACCACAATATTTTAAATGTGTCATAAAAGCGCCTTGTAGTACACTATCTAAACTCACAGTCACTTAACAATGTTTTCACTTATATTTCACTATAATATACTCATTAATTGTATTAAAATATATATCCAAAAAATTAATTCAAATCCTTCCATTCTATATCCCTTTTTGCAAGTTGATAATATGAATTCATGCTATTCATAGATTTATATTTCCTCATTTACAAAGACTGTTGGCTTAGGACATGTCTCAGTTCTCTTCCTTTTCTAAAATGATATGATCATTAAAAAAAAAAAAAAAAAACCTTTCATAATTTTTGTCCTGATTCCTCAGTGGTAGTTAGAAAAAGAATTCTCAAAGAACTAAGTGACTGAACTAGAAAAAAGTGTCTGTATCAGTTCCAACCACAGTAAAAAATATGAATACATATTTGGCTACCAGACCCACAAAATGGTCTTTAACACTTACAAACCAGCTACTGTCTGGTTAGAAAGAAAGCTACCTTTGATAATTACTTTTAAAGATTTCTACTTGAAGATTATCTTTGTTTCCTATAAATATAGTACTTTTGTCCCATAAAACACATTTTAAAAGATTTCTTGAAAGAATTGTCTAGTATTTGTTTAGACATTTTCATGGAGAAGGTTGTTCAGAACAACTTGAAAGCAATTCTGCTAGAAACAGAAGTACAGAGTTATTTAGAAAGGCATATTGCCAAGTCCCAATTCACAGAACTATCATTCCTGATTAAAACTTCATGAAAATTTTTATTGATATATATATCAGCAGTATCATATTTAAAAAAAAAACAAGTTATCTTTTTATTCAAATATTTATACATTTGATATTTTATAACAAGTCAAAAGGAAAGCCTTATGCTGTTTTAGACTACTTAAAAACACATGAAGAGAAAATAATAACAGGATTTAAAGTTGTATGTATAATTCCTAAGTAATCTTTGCTCTTGAAAAGCTGGCTTAACCTTATTTTTTTAATATACTTAAATATTTATTTCTTTAATCTCTTTATATTGATTCCTACTTATGGAATGCCTCTCTACTCCAGCCTTTATTAAATTTTATTTGAGTACAGTTCAAGTACAACCTCTCCTAAAGCTGAACCCAACTACTACAGTCCACATAAATATCTCTACCCCTTGAATATAATATCTTATATTTATTTAGCCTTATCATCATTGCCTAATATTACCTTTTTTTTAATCATGAGCATATATTGACTCTTCAAATAAATCAGGGGTTTTCAGATTTTGTTTTAGCAGTTGAACTTTGACAGTTAATAAGAAAGAATATTTCAAGATTAGAAAACAGCACTGAAACATTGCACAGGTAAGAGAGATTGTAGTGCATTCAAGTCACTAACTTGGTTCCATTATTTCCTACCACACCAGTGCATGATGGGCTTCCCTGAAGTTCAATGTGTCACACTTCCCCCTAGGAATTCTAATATGCTAAGCCATTTTGCCCTGCTACTGCATCCAACACTTACTTATCCTTCATGTGAGAGCTTAAATATAATCACTTCAGGAAATCTTTACTCAACATTAAAATTGTTATATCCTTCCACTGCATATTGCTCTTCTCTTAACAATTGTCTGAAAATAGAATTTTCCATTAGACCACATGCTACAGGGCCCCTGTTTGCTACCACAATCCTATAGTCAAAAGTACACCTTCAATAAATATTTGCCAGAAGTCAACCTTAGTATGTAAAAAAAAAAAAAAAAAAAAAAAAGAAAGAAAAAGAAGAAAGAAAAAGATGCATGCTGAAGCTCAGGAATCTGTAACGCATGCTAATGAAATTGGAATTTATAATGAAGGTAGTAGAGAATATTGAAAGATTTTTAAATATGTCAGTGACCAAGATTAGGCTGATGTGCCAGCACACCTTGTGGGCAATATGGAGAGTGTATGAGAGGAGGTCAAACTTAGTGATAAAACAAGACGCAAGCATATGTAAGGAGGAACAGACTAGATTATCCTCTAGCAGCAGTTCTGAGAATCCAGTTGGGAAAGCCCTGCTTTATTTGGGAATATGCTCTGCTAAACCTATTTGAGGGCCTTTGGGCCTGTGAACCAACTGACACCTAGCCCAGAAAGTAACCTGATGACCTGCTTTGAGTGAATTAAAGAAAGGAAGGGAACAAATGGGCCAGAATATGGAGAAGAATGTGGCTGTAAGGAAAAAAAAAATGGAGAGTCCAGAAAACAGAGCAAATGAAACTACTGAATACTCGATCGACACTCTCTCTCACCTATACACGTTTTCAACTGCTGTGCTCTCACTTGCAATAATTACTTCCTGTGACTCAAAATCAGAAGTGAAATCACCATTAATCAGGAAAGGTTTTATTTGATGGAAACGTTTTGTGGAGATAAGAAATGCAAAACTGAAAGAGACCTTGAGTTCTGAATCAAAGTTGGCACTGGGAAAAAAAACAAACAAACAAACAAACAAAAAAAAAACATGGCACTAATGTACATTGGAGACAGAGAAAGGAACTCAAAAACCAATTGTGTTACACAGAGTTCGGGGAAAATAATGCTGGCCTGAATAAAGGCTGAAACAGGAACTGTGGAAAGAAGGGTATAGAACTTAAAATAGCTGATACGTAGAAGCAATTAAAGCTAGTGACACCTGGTTTCAAATTTTGTAGTCTGCACAATTGGTGTCATTCACCAAGAAAAAAATAAAGAGGACAAGAACAAATCAAGAGGCAGGAAGAATAAGGTTAATCTTTTAATCTTGAACCTATTATATGTAAAGCATATAACTGACATTGGATGAAATTTCTGGCAGACTGTTAAATACACATATCTGTACATCATGAGAGAGGCTTTAGCTGCAGAAAGAGACTTTGGAGTCAATACTTCCAAGCGATGGTTGTAGTTGACCTCTCTTAGTTTCACAGTGTGATAAAAATGTAGAATATAGATAAAAAATGTAATTCTTAACAGTAAAAATCTCTTCTTCACAGATGGTATATTTTACATGTAAGGATAATGGAGATCATAGTAAGTAGGAGTAAGAAAAAATATGAACATATAAATGCATAAAATGTTATAAATTCCATGTACACAAGTAGATAAATGTGAGTTCTGTAGGTAGCACGATACTGAAGATAATAAATGTTTTTTCTTTGAAAATAATAATACAATGTAAAAGCAAACATGGTTCTATTAAAGTAGTCCAGTTTGAATCGGGGGCTATTCTGGACTCTTTAAATAGATGATATCTGTCTGAAGTCATAAATACACAGGTAAATATTTCACTCCTATGGGTCTCTTAGATTCATATATCCCTTATCTAATATATTCTAACCATCGCTTAGAAATATTGACTCCAAAGTCTCTTTCTGCAGCTAAAGCCTCTCTCATGATGTACAGATATGTGTATTTAACAGTCTGCCAGAAATTTCATCCAATGTCAGTTATATGCTTTACATATAATAGGTTCAAGATTAAAAGACACCTTTGATGGAAGACATATTTAGGTTCCCCTTTAAAAACAAGCAAAGTTTCTGTCAATCTAAGACATAATGGTAGGGGTGCCTGGGTGGCTCAGTCGGTTGAGCATCCGACTTCGGCTCAGGTCATGATATCACGGCTTGTGGGTTCAAGCCCTGCGTGGGGCTCTGCATTGACAGCTCAGAGCCTGCGGCCTGCTTTAGATTCTGTGTCTCCCTCTCTCTCTCTACCTTCCTCTGCTCCTGCTCTGTCTCTCTCTGTCTCAAAAATAAGTAAACATTAAAAAAAAATTTTAAGACATAATGGTAAAAATATCTTCATTATGAACACATTATTAATATGAAATAATGTAAATCTTCAAATAAATGAAATATGTTATTAAAAAGAACCACTCAGTAAGATTGGTGATAACCTCCATTTCCATTTTCCTTACAACATTTTTACCATATTTTCCCCCAATAATATGTGTTTTAATAATTTAATGATCTATGAATATTTTAATTGAGGGAGCAGACCTCAGTTACTATCAATGCCAATTTCTCAAAAACAAAACAAAACAAAAGGCCAGATATTTCTGTTTCTATGAGCAATGTTGATTTAACATATAAAATCTTATCAGAAGACCACAAAGGAGACTGTTCAGGTCTCTCAAACATCTTCAAATATGGACAAATCCACAATGATAAGCTGGTTTAACCCATCACTCAGATAATGTTCTTCTATATCCTATCACTTTTAGGAGGTTGAGAGTAGACCATAATTGTAAAAAAAATTTAAAATGTTTTAGGTTGGGAAAGATTGCTCCTTTCTATCTAAAATTTGTTCAGAATATCCATTTGAGGCTTAGGTTGAAGGCACTTTTGTCCTCTTAACCAAAATATCCTGCCTAAAAACAAAGATATCAGAAAATTAGGTAGTTTGGTTAAAAACCCATATCTGGCTCGGCAGGTTCTTCGGAATGGGGATGGAACCTATTTTCTTGTTTCATCTGGGCACTCTTGACTACCGCTGAAAGTGGACAACAATCCCTTATCAGAATCTTTCTTTTACAGTTTGTGTTGCAGAGTTCAGATGTGTCATTTCTAGAATCTGCTGCTGCATCAAATGATCCAACAATGGAAAGGTGATCCATCAGAAAAACAAAACAAAACACAACAGAAACAACTGACTTTTGTGGATGATGAGACAATGACTTGATATGTGATTGTGACACCTCAAAACACTTGTGAAAATCTGGATTGATCATGCCTCCAGTTAAAAATGGTCTATCCTACTGTTTCCCTTATTGGGGAGACTGAGGCTAAAACCACCAACCCCAAAGAGGTTAATGCCTATATATGAACATTATTATATTATTTTATTGTCCTTATTCAAAATAACTACATTCTTTATTGCCAATTACAGAGATTTCTCAAAAGCCTATCGCTTCTTCAATAGAAAGCATCAACAGACAAGAGTATGCCCTAAGAATCGTTAAAACTCTCACCTTAAAATCCACGCTACTTCCACCAATTCTACACTCCTAAGCTATCACATCATGATTTTTGTCCAATTCAATCAAACTCCTAAATTGAAAGATTTGCCATAAACCAAATTCAAAATCTCAATAAATCCTAACTTATACTTCTTCCCCTTCCCAAAACAACCAAAGTTCAGTAAAGGTGGCATTTTCCCCTCACCTTGAAAAGGAATAACTTGAGCAATGTCTTGTCAAAATATTGGGGAGCCAGGGCACCTGTGTGGCTCAGTCAGTTAAGCGTCTGACTTCAGCTCGTCATGATTTCATGGGTTGTGAGTTCGAGCCCTGTGTCTGGCTCTGTGCTGACAGCTCACAGCCTGGAGCCTGCTTCAGATTCTTTGTCTCCCTCTATCTCTGCCTCTCCCCCCACTCATGCTCTGCCGCTCTCTCAAAAATAAACATTAAAAAATAAAAAAAAAAAGATTGGGGAGCCAGCATGTGACATATCATAGTACCACTCAAATCTACTAATTATTGAGACAAATCTTGGTCTTACATAAGTTACCCAAGCATACTAAAAGGTCTGGTTATAGAAAAGATAGTCCTCCTAATAATAAGAAATCCACAATTCCACTATAAATTTTTGGAAATTTTGATTAATAAGATAGGAATCAGAACATAAATACAAGAGGCATGATGCTATAGAACACCTGATAAAATGATGCTATTAAAAATTTACACTCCAACGAATAGAAACTCTGTAGTTGTTTTTAGTGTGTATAGTCAAAATTTAATTTGTTATAATAGTGTGAATGTTCATTATTATTTCTCTCTTTTCTGCCTCAGGCATTGTAGAAAATTATGTTTCATGTCAGTGCTTATTTTTCTTATTGGTGAATAGTTTTAAATACTTAAGTATTCTACTTCTTCAGAAGAAAAAACAGCATTTGCTTTCTTAATTACTTGTTCGTTTTGACAGTGACAGCTGATGTTGTTGGCATTATTCAAGCAATTGTACAGAGATGTCACCACATAATTGTAAGAGGCCATGAAATTTTATATTGAGACACATATTTCCTTTCTAATTGCTCTAGAAAAACCATGCTGAGTGAAAGAAATATTTTCCTTTGACGGTATCCTCTAATGAACTTGGGCCATTGAGTGCCCTTTTGCACTGCACAAGACAGTTTATAACAGTATGAAATGCTACAATAGCAGGTTACAAGTAAATTCTATGACTTCATCAAAATTGTTGTCACTTAATATTGAATTAGGTTAGAATGCATAAACATTTCTCAGCTACAGTTGATTAGATTTTGAGAACTGTTCCATCTAAAAGGTTCTTTATAGCTAAAGCAATCCTCCTGAAGTATAGGACAGTGTGACAGGCAAAAAAAACAGAGGCATTTTTAAATCCACAAATACAAATGATTCACTCTGTTGGCAGCTATATTAAAAAATAAAATAATTTATTGCAGTTGTGTGTACTAAATGTAGCTAGTCAACTTCCTATTAACAGGCCTGTTTCTACTACAAAATGACTTAATGACCTTGAACAAGACCTTTAAATTCCTGAATATCCATGGGGAGCAGAAGCAGTAGGGGCTTTACTTCATAATATCGGATATTCTCTTCCAGTTGGGTCCATTAAGTACCCCATTTAACACAGTGAACTGAATATGGAAAATAATTCACCCAGGTGAATGTCATATTTTGAACAATAAGTTGATATTTTAAAAATGGGAATTGAAAACTATCCAGTTAATGAATTAATCAATTGGTCAATTAATGAACTGGTCAACCAGAAACAATAAATAAAAACTATTAAAATTTTGAAATATCTATCCTGAAAATAAGCATAACTATTAATTCTACAGTTTTGTGTTTATGTAATAGCATGATCCCTATATGCTATCAATAGATCATAAATAATTTATTACTTTTTCAAGGATGACAATTAACAAACCTTTATACACAGCTCTCTTTATAGCCACTCATTTGCAAGAACTTAGGGAAAGAATATGGGGGAAAATATATAAATTACATAAAAAGTATTTTAAAATACATTCAAATTTTTTAGAATATGGAATCCCTATGAAATGATACTTTCAGGACAGTAAAAAGTTTATGAAGAACTGAGGAATTCTTCCTCTTAACATTTTAAAGGTTAAAAAGACACAATTCAGATAGATATGTTTCCAAAGTGAATTACATAGTTGTCCATCTTATCACAGTATATAGAATATATATTTTTTTTTCTTTATGAATCAGGGCTATGATGTTAATTTTTAAAAATGCAGTGAAGTAGTATATTGCAATACAGTAATGCCTATGACCTACTGAAACAGATGGAGATGTCTGTTCCTACATTAAATGAACACACACTGTTACACTTCATGACTTTGTCTACTTTTCAAAGCTCTTTGCCTTTTCCCTTGCTTTTTGGGTACTTACTGGTCCTTATTTTTCACCATTTTCAGCATGCCTGGTTGAAGCAACACTCTTCTCCTTTATAAGACATTACTATGATTTTCAGTGGCTTATGAAAAATATGTAACTGAATGTATTAAAACTGTATGTAAAATTAGAAGCAGCTAGGTCTAGAAAGATAGTGAAAAGAACTTGTCATTTAACATTAAGATCTGGATTAATATTGGCTGTGTGAACTTCAATAAGTTTTTAACCACAGAGTATTTGCTTCTTTCACTGTACTCAGGATATATTAACACCTATTTCAGAGTGTTATTGTGATAATGTGATGAGATAACATATTTGAAATACCGTGTAAACTGTAAAGCTGAATACAAATGTATGCTAGGATTACTATCATCATTATCAGAACAAGATTGCCATCTAATGGTCACCAAGCAGAAAACAGGTACTCCAATCTCTAAAGCAGAAATAAAAAGACAAATAGCACCAGCAGATGAAACCCATTAAATGACAACTAATGTCAAAATTGTATCCTCACTACAGTATTACCCAACACTGTCTTTTGAGAGAACATTTCACACCTCCATTATAACTTCTGTTTCTAAAAACTAAACATCATTGAGACCTTTGTAAAGTGAAAAGAGAGGGTGGACATCAAGTCACAACAGTATCATTTAAACCCGAGTTCTGTCACTTACTAGTTCTGTGACCTTGGATCAAAAACAGTGCTCTTCTGGGTCTCCATTGCTTCATCTATGAAGTGAAAATAGTAATACTTTCTAGAGAGTTGTTAGGATTAAAAGTGATAATCCAAAGAGTTTATAAAAAATTAAAGGTTAAAAAAGAGCAAAGCAAGAAACAACGAAACACTTAGACCAATATTTGACACGACACAGATTCTTCAGTAAACCAATATAAGTTAATTTCAGCTTCTTACATGAAGTCAAAGGCAAATGTATATAAGTGATGGCCATAACAAGAAAAGCTAATAGAGAGTCAGTTTGTTTGTTTGTTTGTTTTTACAAGATGGCGGCAGAACAGGAGGACCCTAGGCTAGTCTAGACCCACAAACACAACTAGATAACTATGAAATCATCACTCCAGAAATTTACCTGAAGACTGATAGAACAAACTCCACAACTAAAGACAGAAAAGAGGCCACAATGAAGAAGGTAGGAAAAGCAGAGACATGGTCTTGGGGAGAAAGGGACTGTGGGTGCTACAGAGGGGAGGGGGCCATTGTCACAGAGAAGAGCAAGAGAAAGAAGAACCCACAGGGAATGAACATGGAGAACATTTCTCCAAAGCCATTGGCCTGGAAAATGTGAGGGGCTGAATTTCATGAGTTCTTTTAACCAGCAGGGATTATTAAAATCTGGAGTTTAAAGGTTAGTGGGCTTGACTGGGATAGAGCCCAGAGGGCATTGCCTTGCTCCCAGAGAGAAGGCAGACAATCAACCTGGGGTCAGTGTGGAAAGAGCAACATGAAGAGTACCTGGGGCACACAGTGGGGAGATTATTTATTCTTCTCAGAGTGTATTCCTGAGAGGCAATGTCCATGTCACTCATGGAACCAAGGAGCAGGCAGGCACCATTCTCCTTCCCTGCCCTTTAGCATAAACACAGAGCCATGTGAGCAATGCTGTGCAACACCAACACTGACTAACTTGCTTACACCAAGTTCCACCCTCCCTGTGCTCTAGTGGGGCTGTCCTTCTCAGTCAAGCTTGCTTCAGTTCCAGTGCAGCAGCCTCCTCCCCCAGAAGACCAACAGAAACCTCTGTGCACATCATGTCTCCTGACCATAGAGTACTGCAAGGCCTGAGTTCTGGTGGAGTTGGTGTCAGGTCTCACTTTATAAGCAGACCAGGGCACACCTAGTTAAACTAGACACATTCAGGCCAGGAATCACAAACTGCCCATAGCAGGCAAGGAGAGCCTCTACAGGCAACTAGCCTGAAGGATAGAGCAGCCAAAACACAACAGGAGAGCACATGCAGCACACACCAGAGATACTCCCTGAAGCCCAGGCCCTGGGCACTATATGACTGCTTCTTCATAAAGTCCTTATTCTCAGGAGTGGGAAACATAACAGGCTTTTCTAACACAGAAAAGGCGGCAGAGACTTGGAAAAAAATGCCAAAACAGAGGAATTTATCTCAAATGAGAGAAGAAGGCCACAGCCAGAGATCTAAGCAAAACAGATAAAAGTGATATGGCTGATGGAGAATTTAAAGCAACAATCATAAGGATACTCACTGGACTTGAGAAAATACTAGAACACAGCACTGAGACCCTTACAACAGAGATAAAAGAATTAAAAAATAATCAGAGATGAAAAGTACAATAAATGAGATTAGAAACATGCCTGATGCAATGAACAACAGGCTGGAAGAAGCAGAGGAATAAATTTGTGACCTGGAAGACAAAATAATGGCAAATAATGAAACTGAACAAAAGAGAGAATTAAAAATTATGCAATAGGAGAACAGACTTAGGGAACTCAGTGACTCCATCAAATGTGAGTCCCAGAAGAAGACGAAGAGAAGAAAGGAAGTAGAAAAATTATTTGGAGAAATAATAGCTGAAAATATCCTTAATCTGAGGAAGGAAACAGATATCCAGAACCAGGAGGCATGGAGAACTACCATCAAAATCAACAACAGCAGGCCAACACCAAGACATATTGTAATTATATTTGCAAAATATAGCGACAAAGAAAAAATATTAAAAGCAGGAAAGACAAAAGAAGTCCTTAACTTACAGGGAAAAACCCACAGGCTAGCTGTAGATTTCTCAACAGAAACTTGGTAAGCCAATAGGGAGTGACATGATATATTCAAAGTGCTTAAAATGAAAAATCGACAGCCAAGAATACTCTATCCAGCAAGACTACCATTCAGAATAGAAGGCAAGATAAAGTTTCCCATACAAACAAAAAATTAAAGGAGTTTATGACCACTAATCCAGCCCTACAAGAAATAATTAAAGGGGACTCTGAGTGCAAGGGAGACCAAAAGTGACAAAGAAAAGGATCAAAGATAATCTTCAGAAACAATGACAAAATTAGCAATTAAATGGCAATAAATACATATCTATCAATAATTACTTTGAATGTAAATGGACTAAACACTCCAATCAAAAAAGACTGGGTGTCAGAATGAATTAAAAAATAAAATAAAAAACAAGACACATCTATATACTACCTACAAGGGGCTCACTTCAGACATAAAGATACCTGCAGATTGAAAGTGAGAGGGTGGAGAAACCTTTCTCACAAAATGGATGTCAAAAGATAGAGCAGGAATAATATTGGAGAAACCAGACTTTTTGTTCTTGTATTGGTTTTATTCTGCTTTGGTATCAGGGTAATACTGGCCTCATGGAATGATTTTGAATGGGTTCCCTCTATTCCAGTATTTATACAATTTTGATAAAGATTCTCAGTAATTACTATTTGTTTAGTATTTGGTAGAATTCACCAATGAAACCATTTGGTCTTGGGATTTTCTGTGCTGGGAGATTTTTCATTCCTAATTTAACTTTCATTCTTGTTATTGGTCTAAGAAGATTTCCTACTTCTTGGATTCAAGATTTATGATTGAATCTTGGTAACTAGTGTGTTTTTAGGAATTATCTGGGGTCTTTTCTAACTCATCTGATTTGTTGGTATATAATTGTTTATAGTAATCTGTTATCTCACTATGTATTTCTGTGGTTATCTGTTGTACTTTTTTCTCTTCCACTTCTCATTTTGGTTTATGAGTCTTTTTTTTTTCCCATTAATCTAGTTAATCTAGTTAAAGCATTGTCAATTTTGTTATTTTTTTCTTTTTCAAAACTGGACATTACTTTCAATGTTATGTTATTGCTTACTCTAGTGACTATTTTATTTATTTCTGATTTTTCTTTATTTCATTCTTTTTCTAAATTTCAGATAAGTTTCTTCTTTCCTAGTTCCTTGTGGTATAATGTTAAGTTGTTTATTTTTTTTTTTTTCTTAATACAAGCATTTACAGCATAAATTTCACTCTAACATCTGCTTTGCTACATCCCATAAGTTTTGGAATATTATGTTTACTTTTACTTGTGTTTTGAGACATATTTTGATTTTTCATTTGATTTATTTGGCCCATTGCTTGTGCAGTAGTGTGTTAATATTTACATATTAAATATTTACATTGTAGAAAAATGTGATCTATCCATATCACGGAATGTTAATTGATCATAAAGAAGGAATGGAGTACTTATATATATACTACAACATGAATAAACCTTGAAAACATTATGCTTAGGAAAGAAAGCCCATCACAAAACAGCAATATTGTATGATTCTATTGATATGTCCAGAAGAGGCAAATCTTTAAAGACAGAAAGTGGCTTAGTGATGGCCTGGAGTTGGAAGTGTGCTGAATGATGAGTCCCTGCTAATGGATACAGCTTCTTTTTGGCATGACAAAAATGTTCTAAACTTATATTGTGACGATATAGGCACAACTCTGCAAATATATTGAAAACCACTGAATTGTATAACTTAAATGGGTTAACTGAAGGGTACATGAATTGTATCTCAGTATTTTTTTCTCTTCTCAATAAAGAGTGATAAAGGAAATGAAAAAAAAATCTCAAATCAAATTATTTTTTTGGAATGTTCAAACAAGAAAAAAGGAAAAAGTGAGCCAGTTTAAAACAAAAGCTTCTATATAGTTGTAATTTTAAAACTGTATATGAATTTCTATTAGTCAAAAGAATCATAATTATTAACATGGAGCTGCAGAGCCAGAAAAACTTTGGATCCAGTTGAGACATCTACTGTCTGTGGTATTTTATTACTCAAAGCTGCAATTTTCTTAAATGTGAAAGAATTATTTTCCTCACTGAATTGGCACAAAGACTCCATAACTGGTACTTATTATTCCTTTATTATTTTATTTAATGCTATAATTGCATAAGTTTGAAGTATGGTAGCCACAAAATTAATTGCATGTGTTGTGGCATTCTATACATAAAATGTGAGAAATACCATACTTAAAAATGTGGTTGAGATCTTTCGCTAATAGAGACTGGAAAAAAAAATCACCAAAATTGGCAAGATTGGGTTCCTATTAATCCAGATTTGTAGCTACTGTGTAATACTTCCAAAATTAAGTATCACATGTTTCTCAGCTTTATATAATCATATTGAAGATAATTCACGCACACTTTTCCTGACCCAGACATATCAAAGCTTGTAAAAACTTATAGTTAATTTTTATAGTTTTCCCTATGTGGATGTTGTTGCAATTTGTACATTACTATTCATATGAGCAAAGCCACTAGGGTTTCATCTCAGCTCTGCTGTGCTATTATCCATTAAAAATTAATAACAAAAATTACCTCCTTAATTAATAGGCACAGGAGGAGTTCCTAACTCACAGCAGAATTTTATATTGCTTGTTCATCAAACTCAAAATTATTTAGCGACTACCTAATTAATTCCTAATTGATATCATTGGGCCATTACTTCTCCACTTACATCTGGACATATACCAAGAGATACTGCCCTAGGTGTTTTTATGTATAAGGTCCAAAATAACTAACAAAACAACATAAATTTTTTTTCATTCAATTATCCAAATGACTATTGCATTGTTTTATCAAACAGTGATAAATAAGTAAAATATATTTTCAATTGGGTAAATCATCTGCAAATTATAAAGATCAAACTTAAGACAAAGCAGAACCTAAGGGCTTCGTCTCTGAACATTAATGATTTTGATTAATAAGTTTTAAATTATTTAATACAGTAAATTTATTATTTCTCTAGAATTACTATTTTAAATATGTTGTGGTATTTTGGACACATGACTAATACCTGGGGGGAAAAATGTTTCCATGCATTTAAATGCATTGGTTTTAACACAAAGAAATTTACCACCTGTCATAAGCAAGGTACCTTAATTATTTTAAATAATACTAACAAAACATCACTTAAAATGTTACACAGAATTTAGATAAAAAAATTAAAATCAGAAAGCAAATTTTAAAACAACATATAATCATGATGAAGCATTAAGAAACTAAGGACTATAAAAAATAACCAATGATTCAATAAACTCTATGATAAGGAATTTAAGAAGTCAAGAGAACGAACTGGGCTTCTATTTTATTCTAGATGACTGGAAGGGCACTTTACATATAAATATGTCTCCCATTTAGGTAGGATGATATTTTGAGATAGCTTTATTGTCATTTTACCAATGAAAAAAACTTTGTTTAGGAAAATTCAGTCACTTGCCCAAGGTCACTATGGTACAGCTGGAATGCTAACTTGGCTATGTCTTGTCTCCAAAGTGCCTGCTCTCTTTTGATATTAATTTGTCATTTCTTTAATTCAAATGGGACTTTAAGACGCAATTTCCTCTCAGAGAGTTATTGTGAACATTAACTTGAGACAACTTAGGGGAAAAAAAAAAAAGCATAGCTCATTATAGGCATTCAGTTTTCCTTTCCATTAACTTAGATTTCCAGCTACTACTTGCTAAAACTGACATACAGCCAACTCATAGTAGCCAAGAAATGAATTGGAAAACAGCATTTTCATGAGTACGTGCCCAACAGGTAACACCAAAATGTGTTTTAACTTTAACTTACTTAATTATGATGCTTCACTGTCAAATTAGTCAGGTGCATTTTCCCCATTATTATTTGAAGATAATACTATTAATAGTCTAAATAGAAATGCGACCTTATTCTAGTTTACTGTGGAAAAGAACAGCTACAGATTAAATGTTCTGAAACCAAAACTCAAACTCTTACTCTTACTTCTTTATTGAACACTATGCGCTATCCAGTATTTAACTGGCTTTGTGATGACTATTTGTAGAAAAGTTACTTTATTTAGTCACATAAGGGTAACACTTGGCAAGCTGTTCATTTTGGAGGACTCCCCAGGAAGTAACACTGCTTCACAATAGATATTCTATTGGGCTTTATCGTAATTACATTAAAGTAAGATGAGGAAAAATGCTTGACAATGTTTACCTCAACTATTTCCAATGTTAAAACTGCCCGAGGAATGTTAACTATGTACAAGGAACTGAATTTTGTCTCTGGGTTAGGCAAGATCCTCATAAAATTCCTAGTTTTTGTTACACTAATGTGTCACCATTTAGAACTGCTCCTACTGAATTGGCAGGGTGATGCCACTAGCTTGTACTAAAAGGAGTTGCTGAGGAAATTGTTCTGATATCGATCATTTATATCTTACGAAGACACGTGAGCAAAATGTCTTTCAGTTCTTTAGTAACAAAAATTCCTTCAGTTAATAAAATGCATTGACTGGTTGACTGAATAAATGATGGTACAAAGTTTTAATTATGCAACTGGTTGTATTTCTTCACATATGCTAGTAAAGCATTCTAAGTAACATTTTCTATTCACTATGGTGATACTAGTATACATTTTGTGTGCCACCCTCACCTGTAGCTTCATCTTATTGTTCATATCATCTTTTATCATTATTCTATTTTCCTCAAATGATTACTTTGCAAGATGCTTCCATGTGTAGAAAAAAAAATCCTCCACACAAACAGGTAAAACCATATAAAGAAATATTAGGCAAAAATATATTACTGGTATTTTTCCTTTGACAGACTGTACAGTTCATAACATGTTTCACTGTAAGGAAAGTTTTAAGGTCATTAATTTGAGTCTTAGAGACATTAAATGCTAGTAAATTTTGTTGGTACTTTTCTTCCCCCCAAAGGACTGTTGAGGTATATCTAATCAATATCACTGCTAAAATCTTTCATGATTTGATTTGAGGCAAAACCACCACCATACCAGTGAATAAGAGAGTGAGAAGAAATATAAAAAGTGAAAACGGTCACAAAATTATCTTTTAATTAAGATATAAATGTCAGCATATTTTTTTAATCAAAACTGTGTCTGGCCATGTTTGCACTATAAATAATTTATTAAGTAAAAAACAATAAATATAATATTTTACCACGGGGAAATGAATGCCTAGCGTTAAACAAATTGATAATCCTGTATTTGAAACATGAAACATATTAATTATTTATTAAAAATATTTTCCAGAAAAGTAATTTAAGCATTAATTCAAGAAAATATGATTAAAAACACCTGGAAGGCTTATCCATAGGCTTTTTAATCTGAAAGTTTAGCTTTTATATTAGAATTTAGAAAGATAAAGTTAGATAATGCCAAGATCAAAGTAAATTATCAGAACAGTTGATTTTTTTTCCTCAAGGCAAGTCTCCTTTTGAGAATTCACTTTGAATTCATATACCTTTCCTTCATTGAAACTGTCCTTTCTTACTTTCATTAATAATATCCACTTACTGCACTATAAAACACATACTTCATTTGTAGTATTATCTATACTACCTCTCCCTTTAGGAAGGGAGTGTGTTTTAATTTAGGACTCCGTATATACATTAATATATTTAAAGAATTTGTGGAACTTTTCCAAATTGTCCACTGCACTGGTCAAAACACACTTTTTAAAACCTAAGTGTAAATTTACAATTCACTTTTAGATGAAAATACAGATAGCAAAGAATGAAATAAAAAGCATATGAAAAGATCTCCAAAATTATTATGACTACTAAAAAATAGCCATCTTTATCAAGGCAGGTACAGTCATAAGCACAAAATTCAATAACAACATGATGAAATATACAGACACATCTAACCATGCAAGTACATGGACATTTCTATAACAAAACTTTGAACCACACAACTCAAATTGTTTTGTTTTGTTTTGTTTTCTGGTTTGTTTGTGCCGTTCTGATTATTTTAATTGCCTGGTTGATATACTTTAGTTCATATCCCTAATACTACAAGTAGTACATCAACTAACAATGATTAATATTATATGAATATTAACTGTGTACACTCATTATGCATTCTACTAACATTAGAATGTCTCTTTGCATGTTAAATCACTCAATGTGAGCACTGTCCAATATATACATGTTGAAAAAAAAAGTGCAAGGAATTTTTTTTTATTTCAGAGTTTCAAACTCTGTGTGGTAAATAGATTTCCTAATTAAAGTGTTTGATTTTCTGTAGAAAAAAATAAAATGATTGAGGTTTACTAATTTTTGTTTGTATTTTTTAATCTTTTTTTACTCACTATATACATGGCCAAAGATTTCTGGCTGTATTAAATAAAATCACATTAATAGATAGCAATTGAGCATCTACTATATACAAATTACTATAGTAAAAGGGACAGCAGAAATTCTGCACTTTCTATTTATGAGGATTTCTCTAGTCTTTGCAAATTTAACCATTAATAATTATATGTTAAGTTGAATAAAATTTATAAATGTCACACATGAAAATTACTAAAAATATTTGAATATTTTCAAAATAAAAATATTTCTCTGGGGTTTTACAAAAATCATCTTGGCCATTATATTAACCCTTACTATAAATTGCTATAAATCTGTGCTTTAATAGGACTCTAGAGCCAAAAATTGAAATGTTTTACTCTAACAAATTTTTTTAAACCCTCCAATGATCTTCACTAATGTAAATAACAGAATTTAAAGGTATCATTATTTTAGTTTCCAGACTTTTAAAAATAACTTTTATTTAAATCATCATTTTAAAATGATTAGCATTAATGAGCTTTTTATCAATATCAGTTATCAATGAGCTTCTTATATGCTGAGAAGACCTTTAATTATGTTGCTTAAAAAAATAAATTGTATCACCTATTCAAGCACAAATTCATTCTGAGCTAATGTGCATCAACAGACAGTTGTGACTTTTTTCAAACCCTACAATATGACATCCAAAGTGAAATAGATTTTCAAAAAATATTTTAGTAAATAACATTCAACACACCCAAGTTACTCTAAGGAGTATTTCATTTATCAGAATTGTACTTCAAGTATGCAAA
This sequence comes from Panthera tigris, assembly GCF_018350195.1. Taxonomy (NCBI): domain Eukaryota; kingdom Metazoa; phylum Chordata; class Mammalia; order Carnivora; family Felidae; genus Panthera; species Panthera tigris. The sequence goes on from NC_056663.1 coordinate 129,734,073, forward strand.
ATGACATCATTTACTTTATAAAAAGGTGGTTGACTCCATTGATTCAAAGGGTACTCTAGTATTGGCTTTAACCAAGTTATCTACATCCTGAAGTAGACTCAGGACATTTACGGTTTTTAACATATCATTCTTTTATTTACAATAAAGTATATAACACTCATTACTTTATAAAACAAGAAATTTAGATTTAAAAATATTTGTTTTTAGGAGCACCTAGATGGCTCTGTCGGTTAAGTGTCCAACCCCTGATTTCATCTCAAGTCATGATCTCACGGTTTCTTCAGTTTGAGCACCACACTGTCAATGTGGAGCCTGCTCGAGATTCTTTCTCTCTCTCCCTCTCTCTCTACCCTTCCTCACCTCCCTTTCTCTGAAAATAAAAAAAAATAAACTTTTGGAATGCTGGGTGGCTCATTCGGTTAAGAGTCTGGCTCTTGATTTCAGCTTAGGTCATGATTTCATGGTTCATGGGTTCCAGCCCGTATCAGGCTCTGTGTGACAGTGCAGAGCTTGCTTGGGATTCTCTCTCTCCTTCCCCTCTCTCTGCCCCTCACTGCTACATGCTCTCTCTCTCTCAAAAATAAATAAAAACATTAAAAAACTTATTAATTACAAATATAACGTTTGTTTTTGTTCCCAAGCAAATAAATTGAGCTAAGTCACACTTTGCTCTTTATCACAATTGCCTACCAAACATAACTAAGATCACTACATTATCTATTATTCTTTTTAATTATTAGTTTTATTTTTTATTTTGAAAATCTTTAAAAATGCAAAACACAGAGAAAATATTATTAATTAATACATGAACCTTTCACCTCAAACACCTACTGCTCTGCTTTGATAATTTTCAACAACTTTTCAACTTTGTTTTATCTATTCCCTCTTCCATCCATGCATGTTGGCAAAGTATATCCCAGATATCATGTTGTCTCAACCACATGCATCTCTCTAAAGTTTTCTTTAAAAAATAAAACAAAACAAAAATGTTCAATACCCAACAAAATGAAAACATATTTCTATAATAATTTATTCATTTCTCAAATTTCTGATTGACCAAGAAATATACTTTTATAGTGTTTTAAGTTTTTCAAGAAATGTGCCAACAAAGATGTCACATGGCATTTGCCTGTTTTTGTCTTTTTTTTTTTTTTAAGTTTATTTATCTATTTTGAGAAAGAGTGAGCACAAGCAGGAAAGGGGCAGAGAGAAGGAGAGAAGGAAGGAAGGAGAGAGAGAATCCTAAGCAAGCTTCACACCACCAGCACAGAGCTGCATTTGGGGACAAACTCACACACTGCAAGACCATGATCTGAGCAGAAATCACGAGTCAGACACTTAACAGATTGAGCCACCCAGGTGCCCCTGCATTTGCCTCTTTAAAGCTACAACACCTCTCCCATTTTTATCATGCACTTTATTTGTTTAAAGAACCAGACCATTATCCTGTAGAATTCCTCACTTCTCATATTTGGTTGCTGGCAATTTCATCATGCTATTTAACATTCACTGTCCCCCACCCCCATCCCAATAATTCCTATAAAATCACAATTTATTAGAAAGAATTGAGTAGAATGAAGTACTTGTGGGCAGGAGTGGTGTTACTATGTACTTCTCCAGGCATTGCATTAAGAGAGACAAAATGTCTAGTTGTTCACTTTTAGGGATGTTAGTGATCAGTGAATTTAGGTATTACCAGTCTAATCTAACACTACAAAATTCTCATTAACAACATATCCTGACAGCCATGCCATGCACATACAGACATTTTCATTATTCTTTAAATGACTGCTTAGTATACCACTGTATATTTAACAAATGTCCTATTGAAGAATATTTGTTATTACAAAAATTTTGTAATGAAGAGTTGTTTGCATACATTACTCTATATGTTTCAGTGTTTTAGGATTAAATTTCTAGAAGTTGGATAGTTGAATCTAAAAGCAAATGCATATATAGTTTTGCTAAATACTGACAAATTTCCCTCCAAGAGGGTGTACATTTTCACTGTATGTAATTCTTTTAAGATACATACACGTAAATGACAAAATTGTGTATTGTATCTGTATAAAAGTGAGAAAAATCTGCATTTTTTTTAAAAGAGTATCTGTCAAATCAACTGCTGGAAGAATGTTTTAAAAAATGATTATTCTAAATTCATATTCAAACAAAAAATTTTTAAGTAGCTTCTTTTGATATTAGTCTATAATACAGAGTAATGAAATATAAACATTGTAAAATTTAAAATATAGAGGTTCCGAAAGATGGCAGGTTAGGAGGACGCGGGGCTCACAGCGCGTCCTGCCGATCACTCAGATTCCACCTACACCTGCCTAAAGAACCCAGAAAACCGCCAGAGGATTAGCAGAAGGGAGTCTCCGGAGTCAAGCGCAGACTAGAGGCCCACGGAAGAGGGTAGGAAGGGCGGCGAGGCGGTGCGCGCTCCACGGACTGGCGGGAGGGAGCCTGGGCGGAGGGGCGGCTCGCCGGCCAAGCAGAGCCCCTGAGTCGGGCTGGCAAAAGCGGAGGGGCCGGACAGACTGTGTTCCCACAGCAAGCGCGACTTAGCGTCTGGGAGGTCATAAGGTAATAGCTCTGCGCGGAAAGCGGGAAGGCTGGAGGACAAAGGGAGGGAGAGCTGCTGAGCCCCCGGACGGCAGAGCTCAGCTTGGCGGGGAACAAAGGCGCCAGCGCCATCTCCCCCGCCCATCCCCCAGCCAAAATCCCAAAGGGAACCAGTTCCTGCCAGGGAACTTGCTCGCTCCGCGCAAACACCCAACTCTGTGCTTCTGCGGAGCCAAACCTCCGGCAGCGGATCTGACTCCTTCCCGCTGCCACAGGGCTCCTCCTGAAGTCGATCACCTAAGGAGAAGCGAGCTAAGCCTGCCCCTCCACCCCCCGTGCACCTTGCCTACCCACCCCAGCTAATACGCCAGATCCCCAGCAACACAAGCCTGGCAGTGTGCAAGTAGCCCAGACGGGACACGCCACCCCACAGTGAATCCCGCCCCTAGGAGAGGGGAAGAGAAGGCACACACCAGTCTGACTGTGGCCCCAGCAGTGGGCTGGGGGCAGACATCGGGTCGGACTCCGGCCCCGCCCACTAACTCCAGTTATACACCACAGCACAGGGGAAGTGCACTGCAGGTCCTCACCACGCCAGGGACTCTCCAAAATGACCAAACGGAAGAATTCCCCTCAGAAGAATCTCCAGGAAATAACAACAGCTAATGAACTGATCAAAAAGGATTTAAATAATATAACAGAAAGTGAATTTAGAATAATAGTCATAAAATTAATCGCTGGGCTTGAAAACAGTATACAGGACAGCAGAGAATCTCTTGCCACAAAGATCGAGGGACTAAGGAACAGTCACGAGGAGTTGAAAAACGCTTTAAACGAAATGCAAAACAAAATGGAAACCACGATGGCTCGACTTGAAGAGGCAGAGGAGAGAATAGGTGAACTAGAAGATAAAGTTATGGAGAAAGAGGAAGCTGAAAGAAAGAGAGATAAAAAAATCCAGGAGTATGAGGGGAAAATTAGAGAACTAAGTGATACACTAAAAAAAAATAATATATGCATAATTGGTATCCCAGAGGAGGAAGAGAGAGGGAAAGGTGCTGAAGGGGTACTTGAACAAATTATAGCTGAGAACTTCCCTGAACTGGGGAAGGAAAAAGGCATTGAAATCCAAGAGGCACAGAGAACTCCCTTCAGACGTAACTTGAATCGATCTTCTGCACGACATATCATAGTGAAACTGGCAAAATACAAGGATAAAGAGAGAATTCTGAAAGCAGCAAGGGATAAACGTGCCCTCACATATAAAGGGAGACCTATAAGACTCGTGACTGATCTCTCTTTTGAAACTTGGCAGGCCAGAAAGGCTTGGCACGATATCTACAGTGTGCTAAACAGAAAAAATATGCAGCCGAGAATCCTTTATCCAGCAAGTCTGTCATTTAGAATAGAAGGAGAGATAAAGGTCTTCCCAAACAAACAAAAACTGAAGGAATTTGTCACCACTAAACCAGCCCTACAAGAGATCCTAAGGGGGATCCTGTGAGACAAAGTACCAGAGACATCACTACAAGCATAAAACATACAGACATCACAATGACTCTAAACCCATATCTTTCTATAATAACACTGAATGTAAATGGATTAAATGCGCCAACTAAAAGACATAGGGTATCAGAATGGATAAAAAAACAAGACCCATCTATTTTCTGTCTACAAGAGACTCATTTTAGATCTGAGGACACCTTTAGATTGAGAGTGAGGGGATGGAGAACTATTTATCATGCTCCTGGAAGCCAAAAGAAAGCTGGAGTAGCCATACTTATATCAGACAAACTAGACTTTAAATTAAAGGCTGTAACAAGAGATGAAGAAGGGCATTATATAATAATCACAGGGTCTATCCACCAGGAAGAGATAACTATTATAAATGTCTATGCGCCAAATACCCGAGCCCCCAGATATATAAAACAATTACTCATAAACATAAGCAACCTTATTGATAAGAATGTGGTCATTGCAGGGGACTTTAACACCCCACTTACAGAAATGGATAGATCATCTAGACACACGGTCAATAAAGAAACAAGGGCCCTGAATGATACATTGGATCAGATGGACTTGACAGATATATTTAGAACTCTGCACCCCAAAGCAACAGAATATACTTTCTTCTCGAGTGCACATGGAACATTCTCCAAGATAGATCATATACTGGATCACAAAACAGCCCTTCATAAGTTTACAAGAATTGAAATTATACCATGCATACTTTCAGACCACAATGCTATGAAGCTTGAAATCAACCACAGGAAAAAGTCTGGAAAACCTCCAAAAGCATGGAGGTTAAAGAACACCCCACTAACGAATGAGTGGGTCAACCAGGCAATTAGAGAAGAAATTAAAATATATATGGAAACAAACGAAAATGAAAATACAACAATCCAAACGCTTTGGGATGCAGCGAAGGCAGTCCTGAGAGGAAAATACATTGCAATCCAGGCCTATCTCAAGAAACAAGAAAAATCCCAAATACAAAACCTAACAGCACACCTAAAGGAAATAGAAGCAGAACAGCAAAGGCAGCCTAAACCCAGCAGAAGAAGAGAAATAATAAAGATCAGAGCAGAAATAAACAATATAGAATCTAAAAAAACTGTAGAGCAGATCAACGAAACCAAGAGTTGGTTTTTTGAAAAAATAAACAAAATTGACAAACCTCTAGCCAGGCTTCTCAAAAAGAAAAGGGAGATGACCCAAATAGATAAAATCATGAATGAAAATGGAATGATTACAACCAATCCCTCAGAGATACAAACAATTATCAGGGAATACTATGAAAAATTATATGCCAGCAAATTGGACAACCTGGAAGAAATGGACAAATTTCTAAACACCCACACTCTTCCAAAACTCAATCAGGAGGAAATAGAAAGCTTGAACAGACCCATAACCAGCGAAGAAATTGAATCGGTTATCAAAAATCTCCCAACAAATAAGAGTCCAGGACCAGATGGCTTCCCAGGGGAGTTCTACCAGACATTTAAAGCAGAGATAATACCTATCCTTCTCAAGCTATTCCAAGAAATAGAAAGGGAAGGAAAACTTCCAGACTCATTCTATGAAGCCAGTATTACTTTGATTCCTAAACCAGACAGAGACCCAGTAAAAAAAGAGAACTACAGGCCAATATCCCTGATGAATATGGATGCAAAAATTCTTAATAAGATACTAGCAAATCGAATTCAACAGCATATAAAAAGAATTATTCACCATGATCAAGTGGGATTCATTCCTGGGATGCAGGGCTGGTTCAACATTCGCAAATCGATCAACGTGATACATCACATTAACAAAAAAAAAGAGAAGAACCATATGATCCTGTCAATCGATGCAGAAAAGGCCTTTGACAAAATCCAGCACCCTTTCTTAATAAAAACCCTTGAGAAAGTCGGGATAGAAGGAACATACTTAAAGATCATAAAGGCCATTTATGAAAAGCCCACAGCTAACATCATCCTCAACGGGGAAAAACTGAGAGCTTTTTCCCTGAGATCAGGAACACGACAGGGATGCCCACTGTCACCGCTGCTGTTTAATATAGTGCTGGAAGTTCTAGCATCAGCAATCAGACAACAAAAGGAAATCAAAGGCATCAAAATTGGCAAAGATGAAGTCAAGCTTTCGCTTTTTGCAGATGACATGATATTATACATGGAAAATCCGATAGACTCCACCAAAAGTCTGCTAGAACTGATACATGAATTTAGCAAAGTTGCAGGATACAAAATCAATGTGCAGAAATCAGTTGCATTCTTATACACTAACAATGAAGCAACAGAAAGACAAATGAAGAAACTGATCCCATTCACAATTGCATCAAGAAGCATAAAATACCTAGGAATAAATCTAACCAAAGATGTAAAAGATCTGTATGCTGAAAACTATAGAAAGGTTATGCAGGTAATTGAAGAAGATATAAAGAAATGGAAAGACATTCCCTGCTCATGGATTGGAAGAATAAATATTGTCAAAATGTCAATACTACCCAAAGCTATCTACACATTCAATGCAATCCCAATCAAAATTGCACCAGCATTCTTCTCGAAACTAGAACAAGCAATCCTAAAATTCATATGGAACCACAAAAGGCCCCGAATAGCCAAAGTAATTTTGAAGAAGAAGACCAAAGCAGGAGGCATCACAATCCCAGACTTTAGCCTCTACTACAAAGCTGTCATCATCAAGACAGCATGGTATTGGCACAAAAACAGACACATAGACCAATGGAATAGAATAGAAACCCCAGAACTAGACCCACAAACGTATGGCCAACTCATCTTTGACAAAGCAGGAAAGAACATCCAATGGAAAAAAGACAGTCTCTTTAACAAATGGTGCTGGGAGAACTGGACAGCAACATGCAGAAGGTTGAAACTAGACCACTTTCTCACACCATTCACAAAAATAAACTCAAAATGGATAAAGGACCTGAATGTGAGACAGGAAACCATCAAAACCTTAGAGGAGAAAGCAGGAAAAGACCTCTCTGACCTCAGCCGTAGCAATCTCTTACTCGGCACATCCCCAAAGGCAAGGGAATTAAAAGCAAAAGTGAATTACTGGGACCTTATGAAGATAAAAAGCTTCTGCACAGCAAAGGAAACAACCAACAAAACTAAAAGGCAACCAACGGAATGGGAAAAGATATTTGCAAATGACACATCGGACAAAGGGCTAGTATCCAAAATCTATAAAGAGCTCATCAAACTCCACACCCGAAAAACAAATAACCCAGTGAAGAAATGGGCAGAAAACATGAATAGACACTTCTCTAAAGAAGACATCCGGATGGCCAACAGGCACATGAAAAGATGTTCAACGTCGCTCCTTATCAGGGAAATACAAATCAAAACCACACTCAGATACCACCTCACGCCAGTCAGAGTGGCCAAAATGAACAAATCAGGAGACTATAGATGCTGGAGAGGATGTGGAGAAACAGGAACCCTCTTGCACTGTTGGTGGGAATGCAAATTGGTGCAGCCGCTCTGGAAAGCAGTGTGGAGGTTCCTCAGAAAATTAAAAATAGACCTACCCTATGACCCAGCAATAGCACTGCTAGGAATTTATCCAAGGGATACAGGAGTACTGATGCATAGGGGCACCTGTACCCCAATGTTTATAGCGGCACTCTCAACAATAGCCAAATTATGGAAGGAGCCTAAATGTCCATCAACTGATGAATGGATAAAGAAATTGTGGTTTATATACACAATGGAATACTACGTGGCAATGAGAAAAAATGAAATATGGCCTTTTGTAGCAACATGGATGGAACTGGAGAGTGTGATGCTAAGTGAAATAAGCCATACAGAGAAAGACAGATACCATATGGTTTCACTCTTATGTGGATCCTGAGAAACATAACAGAAACCCATGGGGGAGGGAAAAAAAAAAAAAAAAAGAGGTTAGAGTGGGAGAGAGCCAAAGCATAAGAGACTGTTAAAAACTGAGAACAAACTGAGGGTTGATGGGGGGTGGGAGGGAGGGCAGGGTGGGTGATGGGTATTGAGGAGGGCACCTTTTGGGATGAGCACTGGGTGTTGTATGGAAACCAATTTGACAGTAAATTTCATATATTAAAAAATAAATAAAATAAAATAAAATAAAATAAAATATTTTATTCATTGAAAAAATAAATAAATAAATAAATAAATAAAATAAAATAAAATATAAGCATTGCCTTCTTTTGATAATTTTTAATGTATTATCTATAATATAAAAATAGTGCATAAACAAAAAAAATTATAATCTTAGACATTATGTCTAATTCCAAAAAGTTAAAAATAAGGACACTGAAATCCAATCTGTTGATTTTCTCAAATGTATGCAGTAAGACTAAGATTTTAAAGTTTCAGTTTAATGTTATTTCTACTTTAATTTGAAAATGACTACATTAAAGGTGTTAAAAGCAATATTACAAAAGTAAGTAAGAGCTGGTCTTTGTACTCAAATATCTAAATTTGAATATACAATTAATTCTTATAACTTACTTCAACAGGATTAATTTTTGTATTTGAAGACATGGCGATTTATGCTTTGATATAAACTTAAAGTATTACAAATATAATGGGCTCCCTTCTTAATTCATTCAACATGAATTTATCTCATACTACAATTCTGTGTATTTATGTGTTTATGAGTGTATGTTTGTGGCTGCTATTGGCAGTTATTAATTTTGAGGTCAACTTTATTGTATCAACATTAACCTATGCAGGGGCGCCTGGGTGGCTCAGTCGGTCGGGCGTCCGACTTCAGCTCAGGTCATGATCTCGGGGTCCATGAGTTCGAGCCCCGCATCAGGCTCTGTGCTGACTGCTCAGAGCCTGGAGCGTGTTTCGGATTCTGTGTCTCCCTCTCTCTCTGACCCTGCCCCATTCATGCTCTGTCTCTCTCTGTCTCAAAAATAAATAAACATTAAAAAAAAATTAAAAAAACATTAACCTATGCAATTATTACTGGAGTGGCTAAGATTTTGAAGAGTAAACCTTGATCTGCAAAACTTCCATTTGATTATATAAAATAAATGAAAAATGGGATTATAATTGTTTTTGTTTTCCTTCAGAAAGAGAAAATATTAACTTTTCCATTGTGTGTTAAATTATAATTTCCTTCTTTGAAATGTCTTAATAGGTTTTTTCTTATTTTATAATTATCTTCCCACTGGATTTATATTTCATAACAGATTTTAAGATCACCAGAATCATGTGTCTATGGTACCTAGCATGTGCCTTGCACATATAATATACAAAACTGGAGATGGAAAAGACTGAGTGCATCCTAAATAATATGAAGTTTATCAATGAAAGCTAAGTGAGTAGGATCAAAATTGTATGTTATGGTGCATTTAGCACTCACCTGAAGGATGAAGATTCTGTTCCTCTAAAAATTCCAGATCAAGCATTAGATCATCTTCATCCAGTTCACAAGATCCCAAATTATTCAAAACATCCTGAAGAAATAGCAAAATCAATAGTTAGAGACCAAAACACTGAAAAATTGAGGAAATACCCACATACAAATGCCATGAAGAAAAAAAAAATAGAAATGAAAAGTTTTAGCTGAATCCAAGAAATCATTTGACTATCCCATAGGCTTTAACATTATCAGCCCAATAAAAAATTCCAAACATTATTATAAAAATCTTAACTCTCACTAAAACTCCTAAAGAGAATATAAAGGCTTTTCAAATGTATAGAAGTTTGTAAACTGAAACTTAAGATTATTTTTTTATATTTATCTTTCAAATCTGAGTAACATTCTTCTGATACATTTAATGAACTGTTTCTCAAACAAATTTGTATACAGTGCCAACCATGAGATATTAATTTAGACCATACTTGGAAGTGAAGATCCAGTTACCATTTCCTAATCATTTGCTTAAGATTGGGAGAAATGAACAGAAGAAATAAATGTCAATAAGATTAAAAATTAATTATTGACTTTCATAATGCTATAAACATTCGAGCTAGATTACATGTTTCTTTTCTTTTCTCCTCTCAGAGGGAAAACAGAAGGGTATATAGAGAAGTTTTGAGGGGAAACAGTGATGTGCAGAGGTAGGAATTCTTGAGGGAGGTACATATACAGATGAGTAGTGACTATATTAAGAAAAAGCAGTATTAAAAATTAGATTGAAATTTTAAAAAAGTATGTTTTATACTTTTGTACAAATGTACACAATGCTACATGTAGTAAATGACACCACATCTTAGACAACTTTTTCTACTAATTTGAATGATACCATAATTTAAGTTTAAAGAACTAAATACACATTAAGGAAAGCCCAGTTATATTGTCAAATGAACACTGAACACCTTAGTTCTGGGGATTGAAAGTAAGGACACTCTGGCTTTTAAATAAATTACTCTCACTGTAAAGAAAAAAAAGAATTAAACATCATTAAACTTTAGAATCATGTGTTATCTGTGAATAGAGCACAATAAAAGTTTCAAAAGTGATAAATATCCCCAAATACAACTGCTTCTCTCCACAAATGAAAGTTATAAAAACTCATTATTCATTGCATTATGTTGAATTCTATTTTATCTGTATTAATTACAAGGTAACTAGTAATTTAAACTATAAGATAATCAACTGTTTACTGGTAGTTTTATGACATACTGTGGCAGGAATAGTCTACTGAGAATAAGTTACTTATTTATATAGCATCAAAAGATGATATAAGATACAGGCAACAAAAGATAAGCTGTCTTCCTCAAAAAATACAAAAGAGAGTATTAAAACAACAAAAGAAGCATAATTCAAGTTGAATGTGGATAAGAAAGGGAGATTTGGTAAAGACACTAGTATTAATGTCTATTAAGCACTATCTAAATGAAGGAATCAATGTGCGAGTCCAGAGTAATTTTGTAAAAAAAAAAAAAAAAAAATTGTTTCATAGTGAAAATGTAGTGCTTTACTAGCTTCAAATTAGTCTAAATAATTTTAGTCTTATATTTTGAATTTCATTGAATAATATTATAGTCTTGTTTCTATCCAAAATTCATATGCTGAAGTACTAAGACCCAGTATCTTACAATGTGATGTGTTTGGACACAGAACCCTTAAAGAAAATATTATAGTTAAATCAGGTTGCATGGATGGGCCCTAATCCAATATGACTAAGTGCTCTTATAAGAAGAGAATATTAGGACTCAGGCAACACAAACAGAAGGACAATCATGTGAGGACACAAGAGGGAACCATCTGTAGGCCAAGGAGAGAGAATTCAGGAGAAAACAAATCTGCCTACCCTGTGATCTTGGATTTTCATCCTACAGAAATGGTAAGAAAGTAATTTTCTATTGTTTAAGCCACGTAAAAACACCACCTCTGTGGTATTTTGTTATGGCAGCCCCAGCAAACTAATACTGCCAACAACATTTAGAAAACAATGAAAGTTGGAACAAAGAAAGAAAAGAAAGAAATGAGTGCCTTATAGATGACTGTCACCTTTTTGTTGTTGTTACACCCAGTAAGGACTGGCGTAACAGTAGGGCTCTATGGTTTGCACAGCATTTCCCTCTTCTACTTGGAACTGCACTGCCCAACCCACATAGCTAGGGTACCAGAAGAAGGTACCAGGTGTTTACATGAGTCAAACTCCTGTCTCTGGTGGATGATCAAAGATGGGACATCATAACCAAACTTACTGACAATTTTACTGTACAAATGAGAAAAGTTTCTGTTTGGTGATAGATATCGCAAGTAGCAAAATGATGTCATCACAGAGGCTTTGGGATTCATTATATAGCTATGACCATTCTAAGTCTACTTGAAAATTTTTAAAAATGTCATAGTAGCAGGTATTCTGGCTCCTGGTTCTAGGAATTCCAGAGGTCCAAAGGCATACGTGATCTTTTCAAGGTTGAATTTTAAATTTTGAATTTTGAGGAGTGCCTGGATGGCTCAGTCAGTTAAGTGTCTGTCTTCAGCTCAGGTTATGATCTCACTGTCTGTGAGTTTGATCCCCGTGTCAGGCTCTGTGCTGCCAGCTTGGAGCCTGGAGTCTGCTTTAGATTCTGTGTCTCCCTCTCTGCCCCTCCTCCACTCGTGCTTTGTCTCTCCCTCTCTCTCTCTCTCAATCTCTCTCTCAAAAATAAACATTAAAAAAAATTAAACTTTGAAAGTTAATACATCCATCAAAAGTTTGACAAATAAATTTTTTAAAGAAGTGTTTTTTTGTTTCTGGTTTTGTTTTTTTTTTAACAAGAAAGTATTTTTAAAAATTTTTAAATGTTTTATTTTTGACAGAAAGAGAGAGAGACAGTGTGAGCAGGGTAGGGGCAGAGAGAGACACACACACAGAATCTGAAGCAGGTTCCAGACTCTGAGCTGTCAGTACAGAGCCTGTTTCTGGGCTCGAACTCAGGAACCGTGAGATCATGACCTGAGCCAAAGTCGGACGCTTAACAAACTGAGCCACAAGGAAATATTTAAAAACCCTGTCCTACATTTAAGAAAGTAACACCAAGAAACAGGCACCCCCACAAGGAAATATTTAAAAACCCTGTCCTACATTTAAGAAAGTAACACCAAGAAACTGAACAAATAAAATTTGGAAAACTTAACTGCATTGTTCCAATTTTATTCACATTTTGTAAGTGACCCTTGACATTTGGACTAGGATGGGTCTATTTGCCACCAATCTAGATGAATTGCTCTTAAATCTCCTAATTCTAAATAGCCTTGCATTGATATCTTGCTTACAAAGCACTCCTGTTAATGTAGTGGAGTCTTTGAAGCTGGTAAAATCTCATAATCAAAGAAGAGAAAATGCAGCAACATGATATGTTTGAGAAGAAAATCAATGTGAATTCATAAACCTAAAAATAATATGTTTTCCTGATTTCTCCTTAAAAGAGACCAACCACAGCAGCAATACTTTTGCCCCCAGCCAGCACTTACAGGCAAACCAGATACTCACTGCTCAGTATCCACCAACAAAGAACCAGGGCTCCTTAGGTATTAAGGAAAGGGGAAAAAAGGAAAGAAAAATATAGAATAATTCTGTTTCATTCTTTTGTTGCCAGAAAACAAGTTTCATCTAACCAAAAAAAAAAGTCAGAGGCAGTTATGAAAGGCTAAGGAAAGCAATCTAAACGGCTTCTCCCTGGCTAATCTCTGACATATGAACATGAAAATATATATATGTGGCTCAATTAAACAGCTTGAATCTGTTGAAGGTTAAGAGTTCATAATACTTAAACAGAATTGTTGATATGAGGGGCATAACGAGGCACTCATACTGGGTTAAATTTTAAGTAAGTGATGAATCACTAAATTCCACTACTGAAACTAGTATTACACTATATGTTAACTAACTGGAATTTAAATTAAAACCTGACCAGAAATAAATAAATAAATAAATAAACAAACAAACAAACAAATAAATAAAAGATAAAAACGGAGAGGGAGGCAAACCATATGAGACTCTTAAATACAGAGAACAAACTGCAGAATGCTAGAGGGAGGTGGGTGGGGGGATGGGTTAAATGGGTGATGAGCATTAAGGAGGGCACGTTTAGGATGAGCACTAGGTGTCATATGTAAGAGATAAACCACTGGGTTCTACTCCTGAATTCAAGACTACACTGTATATTAACTAACTTGAAGTTAAATTAAATATATATATATATAATATTTATATACATATATATAATATAAATATAAATTTTTTATAAAATATAAAAGTTATATATAGAGAGAGAGACACTTGAAACATTTTTTTTAAAAGTTGCTTATAATATACACAAAAGGTACATACAGAGAAAAGTATCTTTAATTTCTATTGTCTTCAATAAATAGTTAATATACAGGTATTTTGTTTTTCTGATTATATGTATGTTTATAATAAGACATGTATTTCTTTCCATTAGTGAAAGGAAAGACCCGCAAACATCAAAGTAGTAACTTCAAAATTCTGTACCAGAAACAGAAAAGATTGATCACCACTTATGGTCACACATAATAACCAAGTGGAAAAGAAGTCCAGCAGTTAATTAACACTAGTGATCATACCCCACATCTAACAGAGCAGAACTGTGTGTTTGAAACATGCGATAAATTAGTGGAATAAACAGAAGTGGTAACTAAGCAGAAATAGTCTCGCATCTCCTAAAAGATAAAAAGTTAGGTAGCTCTACATAACGAAGATATACTAATGAAAGTGCATGAGTTTTTAATAACATTCATACACCAGACCTATATATCATAATAACAGGGAAATTGTTTTGTAGCACAAGCAGTTTGGACTTAAAAAACAAATCATTTTGTGAAGAAACACCAATATTGCACAAAATTAAAAACTAGGCTTGAACTCTAAATAAAGGCATAAGGGCATAAAACAAGTAGATTTTAATTGTAAAAAGAAAGTCCAACCTGATGGCTAATATCCTTATTTGAACCATCTCTGAATATACAGCAAATTCCAATGCAATGACTAGACAAAAAATTTTCTAATAAAAAACCCAGAATTTGTAAATCTAAGAGATAACTTTCTTTTTCTTCTAATTCTAGCATGGTTACTGAATCTTAGGAAAGCTTCCGATCTTTGAAATAGTCTCAGATATCTTTGAAATCCTAGGGAAATAGGAAAATTTCCACATCAGCAACGTAAAAGAAGAAAAAAAGATATCCCTAGTATTAGCACACTAGTAACCAGTTTAAAGATAAGCATATGACAGGCTTTGGGATTATTGTAATATGTATGTGTGTGTGTGTGTGTGTGTGTGTGTGTGTGTGTGTGTCTGTGCGCGCGCGCGCGCGTGTGTGTGTGTGTGTGTATATATATATATATATATATATATATATATATTTTTTTTTTTTTTTTTTTTAAGTGGCTAAAGCATTTAAGATAAATTGTCATGTTTGGGGCCCCTGGGTGGCTCAGTTGGTTAAGCGTCCAACTTCAGCTCAGGTCATGATCTCACAGTCTGTGTGTGAGTTCAAGCCCCGCGTCAGGGCTTTTTTTTAAAAAAGATAAATTGTCATGTTAGATTTGGTATTTTAATAACTCATCAGGAAGAATTATATAAAATTTAAACCAGTGTTAAAAGGCCATGGAAAATGTAATTTAATCCATAGTCTATTTTGTTGGTATGTAACATTCATGTGGGTAGTTTGAAAAGAATTGATTGTTTAATTGCAATAAAATACTAATTATTTATTAAATTCACAATATTAATAAACTGGATATTAAATCAAGCACAATTACTACTAGGTATTCTCTAAATAGACATTTAAAAATCGATCAATAGCACTGATTACTCAGGTAATCTGCCAAATGACTTTGACCCATTAAAAGTAAACTAAAAAATTCTTAAGGAAGTAATTCAAAAATTAATCTTCTAAACCCTAGGGATATAACAACGAACCGAACAGAGCATAGTTTCTTTCCTCATAGACCTTACAGATAACGGTATTCTAGTAAAGAATACCATTTTTTTAAATAAATAAAGTAGGTTTTTTTTTTTTTAATACATCAATCTCCTGTGTTTGGTTAGTGTGAAGCAATTCTCTAGAGCCTTGTTGCTATTGGCTGAAATACTAAAATTGAATTTTCAAAGTTACTAAGTTGAAAAAACAAGCTGTGATCATACATTAATATGAAACCAATCCATTAAACACACTCTAAAATAATCCTTTAGCATTACTTTATTGCAATAAAGATAATAATTATGATCCTGCTAAAAATAAAGCTGAGACATGTCACTACACAAGGAAGCACTGCTTTAAAAAGAAAGAATTCCATCAAAGGAGATTATTAAATTATTAACACATTCTTTAATTGTGGCATTATGAAGATGTCATTAATTGCATGTTTATACTGCTGTATTTTAGTCAAAGGATTATCCAAATAGGCTTAACTTCTCTAAAGTTGCAAGATGCAAGATATGGCACCCTGGACTGGACTTTCATAGCTGTTTACAAAATATGTAATTGACATAGAACTGCTCTGATCATTACTTGATCTAAAAGTGAAGAGATAACTATGCAAATTAAAAAGGATTGTTAATCTGGTATGCATTCTTCTTTTAATCATCTTCCATTATAAGCAGCATTGTCTAGAATATACATATAATTCTCCAATATTCTAATCATAGAAGTTTCCCAATATTAACCAAAAGGAAAATATTATTTTATTATCAAAAATGTACGATGTAACAATTGTAGAAGGCCTCAGTCAAATTTCCCTGTGTGAACCTAGTAATACATTTTGAGATTTGCCTTACAATTAATTATATTTGCATTTATTCAGCAAAAATGATTAGAGCCACTAACTTGGCAAGTGTCTTTAAATAATTCCTATTATCCCCAAAAGATAAATCACACAAGTTATAAAAAAAATGAGAAGTGTAAAAGTGGTGAGGTACACACATCATCAAAAACAGGCATCAGAATAGGATGGGTACTCATAATTTTATGAGTTAAGCACTTACATATGCACATCTATATATGCAATGAAAACGAAAAGAAAATACACTAATACATGCGTATGTTTTCAACAATATGATTCCACTATTTTTTTGAAAGAGAAATTAACACAATAATATTCTATAACTCCTGCTCTGAGGACAGTTATTTGATTTTGATTTTTTTGATTGGGTAAAGAAAGCACACTCAATCATTATGATAGAATTACCTTCACCTTTCAACACAGCAGCTGTGAAATATTTCTAAACACAGCTTGCTCTTTGTTAGGTATAGTTTTACTGTATGAATTTATGTAGTTCAAAATATATTTTTAATAAATATTTTCAAAAATGTCTTAATTCTATCAACACTTATTCATAAGACTTCCCATAAGTCCAAAGACATACATTTTGCAAATGCGAATAGTCATCTTATGAATTCATTAAAATATATATTGTCATTATACATATGTGCAAAGAATAATATTGTATTTTGATTAACGTGTTTTTTTGTATTTAAATATGAAATATTTAACAAAATGAGATTCTTTTATTTTTCAGAGCAGAGGAGGGGCAAAGGGGGGGAGGGAGGGAGGGAGGGAGAGGGAGAAGGAGAGGGAGAGGGAGAGGGAGAGGGAGAGAGAGGGAGAGAGAGAGAGAGAGAGGGAGAGAGAGAGAGGGAGAGAGAGGGAGAGAGAGAGAGGGAGAGAGAGGGAGAGAGAGAGAGAGAGAGGAGAGAGAGAGAGAGAGAGAGAGAGGGAGAGAGAGAGAGAGAGAGAGAGAGAATGAATCTCAAGCAGGCTTCACGCTCAGTGCAGAGCCCAACTCGGGGCTTGCACCACCCTGCAATCACGACCTGAGCTGAAATCAAGAGTCTGATGCTCAACTGACTGAGCTACCCAGGTGCCCCAGCAAAATGAGATTCTTAAAGTTCTGCCCAGAGTTGCTAATTTTTCCCTTTATATTAATATAACAATGATATAAGTGCTAAAATAAAACAAATATGCTAAAATATTTCATATTTCAATATTTTTAGGAAATTTAACATTTATACAGATTCATGTAACCATAGATTTTATGAATCTTAAGCCAATATCTGAATTCACACAAAATTTTAATCTATGCAAGGAAATAAAGTTAATTTCATTATTAAGGAATAAAATAGGAAACTAGAAAGTGTAGATATATTACATAATTATCAAACTTCATAACTCAAAATTAAAACATAATAATTGCTGTTAAGTTTTAAAATGGGTGTTTTTACAAATAACAAACTAATGGCCACCAGAGGGAAGGGGGGGTGAGGTGATGGGCAAAATGAGTGAAGAGGAGTGAGAGACACAGGCTTCCAGTTGTGGAATGAGTAAGTCACAGGAATAAAAGGCACAGCATAGGGAACATAAGCAGTAGTACTTTGATAGTGTTGTACTGTGACAGAGAGTAGCTACACTTGTGGTAAGAACAGCATAATATATAGATAAATTGAATCACTATATTTTACACCTGAAATGAATGTAACATTGTATCTCAACTGCACTCAATTGAAAAATTAAAATTTAAAAGTTAAGATGCATATTTTTCCTTAGCATCATTTAAAATAAGAAGGGAAAAATAGTATCTTTTGGGGTTCTGTTTTCATGACAAATTAGGCCCAATGTCACAGATGCCATCTCCTAGATTCTAAACCTGACTATATCAGTTTGTTCCATTATCAATAAAGTAACACAACTAGTGTTTATCAAGTAGTCTTATCTCCAACGAAAGCAACATTTGTATGCTTGTAGTATAAATGTAGTATAAAATACTCCAATTATACCATGTGTAACTGACTAGAGATGAACATGGTAACGTGAAAGAGAATGCTCTAATAATTAGAATGCTTGAAATCCTAATATCTAAAAATAATTTTTTGCGTTTATTTATTTTGAGAGACAGAGTGAGCATGGTGAGGGGCAGAGCCAGAGGGAGAGAGAGAATCCCCAGTAGGCTCCGCACTGTCATCATGGAGCCTGATGCGGGCTCGAACTGACGAGTCACGAGATCATGACCCCAGCTGAAACCCAAATTTAGACACTTAACCAACTGAGCCACCCAGGTGCCCCTGAAATTCTAATATTTATAAAAATATATTATAGACAGAGATAATTATTTCTAGCCTTCATTCTTATTTGTGTAATAGGGGAATTGAGCATTTCAAAGTCATGAAGTATACCATATTATCTTGTAATTGGTGTCCCTGTCAACTTTTTGCCAAGGACCATTACAATTCTTCAATTTTCACTACACACTTCTCTGAGATTATCCTTATGAAAGCATTCATTTTTATATATCTCTCCTTATCTAACACAGAAAAAGATATCAATGGTATGCGTCTATAGAATAAATACTAATTATTATCATTCGAAACCCCATAATATGATCCCTATCTACCTCTCCAAAATTGCTTCCTGCAAGCTTACTACAACCAATCACATTTCTTCTTTTATGAAAATGCCATTTGCATTTCTTTCATTGCATGGAATATATCCTCTGAATATATGCCTGAAGAACAAATACAAGGTAACGTATCTATATTATATCACAGGCATTTTTTACAACACTACTTTTAATATGTACTGAAAATGTTTCTTGACAGGAATATTTACTGATAGGAAAGTTTAAAAACCTTTCTCTAAAAAAACTTCCTTTATGTGCAATATGTACTGGTTCTCATGAAACACAAACTCACAAACTGTACCCACACTAAGCAGAGTGCTTTTCCCAAGGAAATAATATGGAGTACTCATTGTACTTCCTGCTGGAGAAAAACATACAGGACTGCCTCATTCTTTGTGCTACATAGTTTTAAAAAAAACAAAACCATTAGTTGTTTTAAGGAAAATATGTTATCCAAAAAAAGCATTCATGTATAATACACAGGAATGCTTAAGGACTCTTAATTACTAGGCCTACACTAGTTTAGTTGTTTTAGAATTTTTAAGGTGTGAGCTTTTTTTTTTAAGCTGTCATTTTAGTCTCACGGAAAATACATATTTTTTACCATTATCAGTGGTTCTGAAAATTGTAGGAGATTCCCATCATTCCACTATTCCAATATGCTGAATTAGAATTTGCCAAAGAAAATCTAATACGTAAATTTGTTAAACCACTGACCACAATGTTAACCACAGAACAAAATCAATACATTCCAGATGAGGATAACTGTTCCAGAGAAAAATTAGGTAATTTTAGATATAGATAGTTTTTCTATAATTTAAGTCTTAGGTTTTATTCTAGGTTTATCTTTATATGTATGTAAGATACTATAAAATTGATAAATATATTACTGATTCATAAATTAAGAATTATAATAATTTTATTTATGAAACAGGAATCAAAGATATCCAGTGATACTTGTATCAAACTTGTGCCAAATAACACAGTACAGTGGGAAATCCAAATTACTGGGGTCAATAAACCTGATTCTGAACCCTGATCCAGCACCAAACTAGCTCTGTGAACCGAAGCAAATCATAACCTCTTTGATGCCCTTCCATGAGATGATTAGAATAGTTATTCTCTGTAATTCCACACAGTTTCAAATGTTAAAATCTGTAAGACAACTGTGAGCTTCTTTCCCACCATCATATACTATAGAGAATCAAACAAACTGCAAAGTCTATGGGCACATTCCCCAAAGCTACTCTTACTTCTGACAGCAACAGAAAGTTTGGAATGTTTCCAAAACACCCTCAAGTACAATAATTCACTGGAAAGCCTCACAGAATTCACTGAAAGCTACGTTCACAATTAGGATTTGTAACAGGGAAAGAGTCCAGGCCTAAAATCAGGCAAAGGAAGAGGTGTGTAGAGTCTGGGAGGGTTCCAAATGCAAAGCTTCCCTCATACACGTGAAGTATTACTCTCCCAGTATTGATACGTCACAATGCACAGCAAGTATTGCCAACAAGAGAAACTCACTCAAGCTTCAGTGTCCAGAGTTAACTGGACTTCATTATATAGGTATAATTAATTGACTGACTACATGCTTGATCTATCCTCCAGGTTATCTGGTATCAAATGACCTGAAATTTCTAAATTATTTGATAAGTCTTTCTAGCATGGCCAGCCTCATATGATATGCCAGATATGTTCAGTCCCATTTAAGACCTGGTGTGGCCAGCTCCCCACTCTAAGTAAATATAATACAATGAAGTATGATATAGGCTGTCCCTAATAAGCTAAGGGCAAAAGCCACACTTCTTTTTGGGAAAGGCTCAATTCTTCATCACACATATACTATGTTTCCATAGACAGGGCGTGGCTAGTGAACTAATTTTGTCTTAAATGGCTGGGCCTAAATAAAAAAAAAAAACATGTCATATAATGTTTTCTTAGATTCTAGAGCCATATCTGCAGGTGGAAAAATATCAAAGTGAGTTGTTTTTATTCTTTTTTTACTGTCCATTTATTTGAGAAAGAGGCAGAGACAGACCAGGAGTAGGGGACGGGTAGAGAGAGAGGGAGACACAGAATCAGAAGCAGGTTCCAGGCTCTGAGCTGTCAGCACCCAGCCCAACGTGGGGCTCGAACCCATGAGCCCTGAGATCATAACCTGAGCCAAAGTCGGATGCTTAACTGACTGAGCCACCCAGGCACCCCTGAGTTTTGTTTTTTTTTATATCAATGTTTACTTTTTAGTAACAAACTAGTTATTCACAAATACAATATATATGGAAATACTGTATGTGTTGTCTGAGATAAAGACTTATTGGTTATCTTCTTCTACTTATCCCCAAATTTTCCATTATTGGACTCATCATTCTGGTAACAAAAATTTATTTATTTCCTTATTTAACAATATTTATTGAAGGTTTACCAGGTGCACTAAATCTTGAACAAGAGAGAAAAGTTTCCTAATCTAGACAGTAAATATATTAGCAAATACATAAGATAATTTGAGCTACTGATAAATGCTATTTAAAAAAATACTAATATAATATTCACTTGTTATGGGAAGCAGCTACTTTACATAAGGTAGGCAGGGAAGGCCCTTCTAAAGGTGTCATTAGGGCTGAGTCATGAATAATAAGCAGCCATATGAAAACCCCAGAGGGAAAGCATTCCTAACAGAAGAAATAATATATGCAAATCATCGAAGGTGGGTGTGAGCTAGTATGTTAGAGCAGACAGAAGGCTAGAATGGTTTGAGCGGGGGAGACAGGTGAGGGCATCACAACAGATTAGCAGTCTGGGTTATCTGTTAATACCTTTCAGGCAAGTGAGGAACGTTTACGTCATTGGAGACTGACATGCTTAAATATACATTTTAGGAAAGTCATTCTGACTGACCACTCTGCCGTGAATTCATTGTGAGAAAACATTTTCTAATGGATCCTAACAGTCATAATGGCATGCATTGTCTTACACATGAAAAGCCTGAGGGTTAGAAGAATTAAATAACTGGCCTAAAACCATGATACAAAAAGTTGCAGAACCAAGATTTAAATATGCTTGCCTGAAGAATAAAAGTTTCTCTAAGGTTCCCTTCAAGTGATGTGAGTGAGCTACTGAGTGTGTGCGCAGTGGGAAGGGGTTCTTGGTAGCTATTAAAGGAAATCCTCGGGGCGCGCCTGGGTGGCTCAGTCGGTTAAGCGTCCGACTTCAGCTCAGGTCACGATCTCACGGTCCGTGAGTTCGAGGCCCGCATCGGGCTCTGGGCTGATGGCTCGGAGCCTGGAGCCTGCTTCCGATTC
Organism: Panthera tigris; assembly: GCF_018350195.1. Lineage (NCBI taxonomy): Eukaryota > Metazoa > Chordata > Mammalia > Carnivora > Felidae > Panthera > Panthera tigris. The sequence continues at coordinate 129,756,310 of NC_056663.1, forward strand.
TGTGTCTCCCTCTCTCTCTGCTCCTCCCCCATTCATGCTCTATCTCTCTCTGTCTCAAAAATAAATAAACGTTAGAAAAAATTCTTAAAAAAAAAAAAAAAAAGGAAATCCTCTCAAATACCAAGAACTGTTGTTTGTTTGCTTAAGGCTACTAGCATTTTACTAGATGTTTGGACATATTTATAGTTTTGAAAAAGAAGTCTAGACTGGCTTCCCTAAAACTTCCCAGTTACACTCCCATTTTTTCTAAGTTCTATGGAATCTCAAACTAGTTAACTGATCTCTTTGGGCGATAATTCACTTTCCTTTAAAATGAGGACTATTCATCCCTGATAAACTACCTTCCCTATCCATAATTCCTTTCACACACAAATGACCCTCCCATATTCCCTTTGAATATGGTAAAATAAAGTGTAACCTTTCAAATGTTGCTTGACATTTCCTTTCTTTCCCACAGTTGCAAATTGAACCACATGTGTTTCCTATTTACACGTCCACCAAGGTCCAATTAATGTTCCATTCCTTTGAAGATTCATCTTCATGTGCTTAACAATTTCTCTAAGCTAAAAAAATTACTAACATTAGGATGGGGATTAAGGAGTGCACTTGTGATGAGCACTGGGTGTTGTATAGAAGTGCTAAATAACTATATTGTTCACTTGAAATTAATATTACACTGTATGTTAACTGGCATTTTTAATATTTATTTATTTTGAGGGAAAGAATGGGGGGGGGTCAGAGAGAGAGGGAGAGAATTTCAAACAGGACTTGATCTCACAAGTGGAGAGATCATGACCTGAGCCAAAATCAAGAGTCTGACACTTAACCTACTGGACCCCAACTAAATCGAATTTAAATAAAAACTTTAAAAAATTACTAACATTAATTTTTCCCATGTAGCTTATAATATTAGTCTTATTTACATCATTTTAAATGTAAACATGGTGTATTATTCTCCCTTTGAAGCTCCCATAGCACTTAGCACATACATTAATAATTTAATTCAATTAATATTTATTGAAAAACTTCTGTATGTCAGGTACTAGGCAAGTAACACACTGTCTCAAACTCTGAACTTGTTGACTAGAACAGTATAGTATATAAGTTAGACAATTTTCTGACTTCATGAGAAATCTATAGTTAAGTTAAATAATTTTTATATTTCAATGTGTTGAAAGTATCATATTGGAGCTGGTTGGGAAGCAAAATAATTTCACTTCCTGAATCATTTCCATATTAATGTACTTTGTATTTAAATACAAAGAAATAAAACCTCATAAGTCGCACACGAGAAGCAAGTGCAGGGTACCTTTTTCTTCTTCATAAAATGATAACTTCCTATCTATTTGAAACATTAAATTTATATTGCTTTATGTGATGGAAAGAATTGTATTTTAATGATTAAAATAAAAATAGTATTAAATCATTCAAAGAAGAACAAACATTTCACCAACATTAAGATATGGACATAACAAGTTTAGAAGTGGTTTATCATCAGAGCAATTATCTTTAGTGCTTCAATATCTATTGTGATCTATAAAGATATACATAGTCGTATATCCTACTTGAAGGATTAGTTTAAAACATATAATATTGAGGGAGTTCCTGGAAGATGGTGGCTTAGGAGGACGCTGGGCTCACCGTGCATCCTGCTGATCACTTAGATTCCACCTACACCTGCCTAACTAACCCAGAAAACCACCAGAAACTAGCAGAACAGAGTCTCCAGAGCCAAGCGCAGACGAGAGGCCCACGGAAGAGGGTAGGAAGGGCGCAGAGGCGGTGCGCGCTCCACGGACTGGTGGGAGGGAGCCGGGGCTGAGGGGCGGCCCGCCGGCCAAGCAGAGACCCCCAAGTCTGGTTCCCAAAAGCGGAGGGGCTGGACGGAGTGTGTTCCCACAGCAAGCGGGACTTAGCATCTGGGAGGTCATAAGTTAACAGTTCTGCTCAGAAAGTGGGAAGGCTGGAAGACAAAGGGAGGGAGAGTTGCTGAGCCCCGGGAAGACAGAGCTCAGTTTGGCGGGGATCAAAGGCGCTCACCAGCGCCATCTCCCTTGCCCATCCCCCAGCCAAAATCCCAAAGGGAACTAGTTCCTGCCAGGGAACTTGCTTGCTCCACCCAAACACCCAACTCTGTGCTTCTGCAGAGCCACCCCTCCAGCAGCGGGTCTGACTCCCTCCCGCTGCCACAGGGCCCCTCCTGAAGTGGATCACCTAAGGAGAAGCGAGCTAAGCCTGCCCCTCCTGCCCCCGTGCACCTTGCCTACCCACCCCAGCTAATACGCCAGATCCCCAGCTCCACAAGCCTGGCTGTGTGCAAGTAGCCCAGACAGGCCACGCCACCCCACAGTGAATCCCGCCCCTAGGAGAGGGGAAGAGAAGGCACACACCAGTCAGACTGTGGCCCCAGAGGTGGGCTGGGGGCAGACATCAGGTGGGACTGCGGCCCCGCCCACCAACTCCAGTTATACACCACAGCACGGGGGAAGTGCCCTGCAGGTCCTCACCACTCCAGGGACTATCCAAAATGACCAAACGGAAGAATTCCCCTCAGAAGAATCTTCAGGAAATAACAACAGCTAATGAACTGATCAAAAAGGATTTAAATAATATAACAGAAAGTGAATTTAAAATAATAGTCATAAAATTAATCGCTGGGCTTGAAAACAGTATAGAGGACAGCAGAGAATCTCTTGCCACAGAGATCAAGGGACTAAGGAACAGTCAGGAGGAGCTGAAAAACGCTTTAAACGAAATGCAAAACAAAATGGAAACAACGACGGCTCGGCTTGAAGAGGCAGAGGAGAGAATAGGTGAACTAGAAGATAAAGTTATGGAAAAGAGGAAGCTGAGAAAAAGAGAGATAAAAAAATCCAGGAGTATGAGGGGAAAATTAGAGAACTAAGTGATACACTAAAAAGAAATAATATACGCATAATTGGTATTCCAGAGGAGGAAGAGAGAGGGAAAGGGGCTGAAGGGGTACTTGAAGAAATTATAGCTGAGAACTTCCCTGAACTGGGGAAGGAAAAAGGCATTGAAATCCAAGAGGCACAGAGAACTCCCTTCAGACGTAACTTGAATCGATCTTCTGCACGACATATCATAGTCAAACTGGCAAAATACAAGGATAAAGAGAAAATTCTGAAAGCAGCAAGGGATAAACATGCCCTAACTTATAAAGGGAGACCTATAAGACTCATGACTGATCTCTCTTTTGAAACTTGGCAGGCCAGAAAGGATTGGCACGAGATCTTCAATGTATTAAACAGAAAAAAATATGCAGCCGAGAATCCTTTATCCAGCAAGTCTGTCATTTAAAATAGAAGGAGAGATAAAGGTCTTCCCAAACAAACAAAAACTGAAGGAATTTGTCACCACTAAACCAGCCCTACAAGAGATCCTAAGGGGGATCCTGTGAGACAAAGTACCAGAGACATCACTACAAGCATAAATCATACAGACATCACAATGACTCTAAACCCGAATCTTTCTATAATAACACTGAATGTAAATGGATTAAATGCGCCAACCAAAAGACATAGGGTATCAGAATGGATAAAAAAAACAAGACCCATCTATTTGCTGTCTACAAGAGACTCATTTTAGATCTGAGGACATCTTTAGATTGAGAGTGAGGGGATGGAGAACTATTTATCATGCTCCTGGAAGCCAAAAGAAAGCTGGAGTAGCCATACTTCTATCAGACAAACTAGACTTTAAATTAAAGGCTGTAACAAGAGATGAAGAAGGGCATTATATAATAATCACAGGGTCTATCCATCAGGAAGAGCTAACAATTATAAATGTCTATGTGCCGAATACGGGAGCCCCCAAATATATAAAACAATTACTGACAAACATAGGCAACCTTATGGATAAGAATGTGGTCATTGCAGGGGACTTTAACACTCCACTTACAGAAATGGATAGATCATCTAGACACACGGTCAATAAAGAAACAAGGGCCCTGAATGACACATTGGATCAGATGGACTTGACAGATATATTTAGAACTCTGCATCCCAAAGCAACAGAATATACTTTCTTCTCTAGTGCACAAGGCACATTCTCCAAGATAGATCAAATACTGGGTCACAAAACAGCCCTTCATAAGTTTACAAGAATTGAAATTATACCATGCATACTTTCAGACCACAATGCCATGAAGCTTGAAATCAACCACAGGAAAAAGTCTGGAAAACCTCCAAAAGCGTGGAGGTTAAAGAACACCCTACTAACGAATGAATGGGTCAACCAGGCAATTAGACAAGAAATTAAAAAATATATGGAAACAAACGAAAATGAAAATACAACAATCCAAACGCTTTGGGATGCAGCGAAGGCAGTCCTGAGAGGAAAATACATTGCAATCCAGGCCTATCTCAAGAAACAAGAAAAATCCCAAATACAAAATCTAACAGCACACCTAAAGGAAATAGAAGCAGAACAGCAAAGGCAGCCTAAACCCAGCAGAAGAAGAGAAATAATAAAGATCAGAGCAGAAATAAACAATATAGAATCTAAAAAAACTGTAGAGCAGATCAACGAAACCAAGAGTTGGTTTTCTGAAAAAATAAACAAAATTGACAAACCTCTAGCCAGGCTTCTCAAAAAGAAAAGGGAGATGACCCAAACAGATAAAATCATGAATGAAAATGGAATTATTACAACCAATTCCTCAGAGATACAAACAATTATCAGGGAATACTATGAAAAATTATATGCCAACAAATTGGACAACCTGGAAGAAATGGACAAATTCCTAATCACCCATACTTTTCCAAAACTCAATCAGGAGGAAATAGAAAGCTTGAACAGACCCACAACCAGCGAAGAAATTGAATCGGTTATCAAAAATCTCCCAACGAATAAGAGTCCAGGACCAGATGACTTCCCAGGGGAGTTCTACCAGATGTTTAAAGCAGAGATAATACCTATCCTTCTCAAGCTATTCCAAGAAATAGAAAGGGAAGGAAAACTTTCAGACTCATTCTATGAAGCCAGTATTACTTTGATTCCTAAACCAGACAGAGACCCAGTAAAAAAAGAGAACTACAGGCCAATATCCCTGATGAATATGGATGCAAAAATTCTCAATAAGATACTAGCAAATCAAATTCAACAGCATATAAAAAGAATTATTCACCATGATCAAGTGGGATTCATTCCTGGGATGCAGGGCTGGTTCAACATTCGCAAATCGATCAACGTGATACATCACATTAATAAAAGAAAAGATAAGAACCATATGATCCTGTCAATCGATGCAGAAAAGGCCTTTGACAAAATCCAACACCGTTTCTTAATAAAAACCCTTGAGAAAGTCAGGATAGAAGGAACATACTTAAACATCATAAAAGCCATTTATGAAAAGCCCACAGCTAATATCATCCTCAATGAGGAAAAACTGAGAGCTTTTTCCCTGAGATCAGGAACACGACAGGGATGCCCACTCTCACCGCTGTTGTTTAACATAATGTTGGAAGTTCTAGCATCAGTAATCAGACAACAAAAGGAAATCAAAGGCATCAAAATTGGCAAAGATGAAGTCAAGCTTTCGCTTTTTGCAGATGACATGATATTATACATGGAAAATCCGATAGACTCCACCAAAAGTCTGCTAGAACTGATACATGAATTCAGCAAAGTTGCAGGATACAAAATCCATGTACAGAAATCAGTTGCATTCTTATACACTAACAATGAAGCAACAGAAAGACAAAGAAACTGATCCCATTCACAATTGCACCAAGAAGCATAAAATACCTAGGAATAAAACATATAATATTGACATATACTCTTTTAAAAACATACAGTCATACAATAAATATATTCATAATTATCAAACACATGTCAATATTAACTGCATCTAAAATGTAGAGAACAAGTAAATATCATTAGAGTGAAAATTAGAAAAATAATTGTCATGAGAATTCAGACAGAATTGGTTCATTTCTTTAGTTTGTCTTGTTTGATAAATTATGGAGTGGATATAAGGATTTTCAAATGAACTTATCCCTCTGCTTAGATCAATATAAAATTTAAATAAATATTTTTATTGTATCTAAATCACTTGCAAAATTAAAGACAAAATTGGAATACCTTATCCTATCCAACTACTGGCATCAGTTTTTACTATATACACCTAGACTACAAAGAATTCTAAGTAAATAAAGAGCTGCATAATTTTTAAAAAATTTTTTTAATGTTTATTTATTTTTGAGAGAGACCACAAGTAGGGGAGGAGTCAGAGAGACAGGAAGACACAGAATCTGAAGCAAGCTCCAGGTTCTGAGCTGTCAGCACAGAGCCTGATGCTGTGCTCAAACTCACAAGCTATGAGATCATGACCTGAGCCAAAGTCAGATGCTCAGCCAACTGAGCCACCCAAGCACCTCTAAAGAGCTGCATAATTAACAGAAATGTAGTTGAATATTCAAACCCCATCAATACAAACCAAACAATTCAACTTACTAATATGTACATTAATGGAATTTATATCATAATGATTGAGGGTATATAAATGATGAAGATTTTTTAAAATGTAGGTTTAGAGAAACATCAATTAAACAAATTAAATTTTTAAATGTAATTATAGTTGCTTTACAATATTACTATAGACTTTTTTAACCTCTAGCAACTCATTTTTCTTTCATTCTTATGATTACAGATTAAAACTTAATTTTATGATCATTACCCCAAAATGCATTCATTAAGCAATTTTCCCCTTCTTTCTTTTTTTGCTTCATAGCATATCATTACATTTGTGGGAAAAAAAGTGACCATTATTAATTCTGTGTCCACCATGATATTCTTTGGGGTGAAAGAATTAAAAAGCAAACAAACAAAAGATTTGATACAGTTACATCTTAATTTGTTTGCATTTTATATATAATATCCACATATATATCACACAAAGTAAACATGAAATCAGCCTTTGTGTTTTTATGAAGCTATTGCTTAATCATTTTTCTATAAAATGTACTACTATTTCTAAAAGACTCAGACCTTTCAAATTTGCTTCATAAATTTGAGGAAGGTCTTGGAGAAGGATGAAATAAAAAATCTTTTGTGTCTTAAAATGAACATTCCAAAGTAATTTGGAATGTTAAAATGAAGTTCTATCTGGTTGTTCCCTTCTTCCCGAATTATCCAGAATCCAAATTACCACACGGGTGTGTAGTGGTAGCTGGGTAAGACCAGTCTCCCAGACTTACATTCCAGCTACAGCTACTCAGTCCTCATATAATATTCCTTGACCACAGGAGGCATATGTTTTGTCATTGTTAGTTCTCTGCTCCTGCCGCATTTTTTGAAGACTTTGACATTGGCTTGGCCAACAGTCCTAGGTACCACCCATGTCCAACTGTCTGGGCTGGGCTAAACATCTTCTTTATGTCCTCACATCATTTAGGCTTATTTCCGTTTTAGCACTTTTTACTTCATTGCAATCAGTTCTTGAATTATTTATTGTCCCTAACAGACTTTAAACCTTTGGGGAACATGGAGAGAGAGCACAGTATCTCACACTTCTTAAATGAATTGGCTATTCATTAGATGTCTGTCCCTAAGAAAGTCACGCCATCATAAATGAAACTTTAATTCTCCCCTAGGACATGGAGACGGAAAATCGTTGTCATCGTTTAAATGTTTTAAAGAGAGGGACAATGACAACTTCTCCTCACATGGCTAGACCTAGGTAATAGACACTTGGAATTAGTTCAAAAATTTGCAGAAAATATAAGAACACATTTCAAAAGACATTTTAAAAATAAAACAGTGGAATAATGTTTTGAATAGCTATGAAAATCAAATAATTTAAATGTACTTTGGGTGGCAAAACAATTTCAATTGAGGTTAAATGTCTCATCTTTCCACATATAATTAACAGGCAAATATATAAAAATTAATAGAAATCTATGTGAAGACACAAATAATAAAGTAGTAATATATCAAATGTCTTGAACGTAAAGATCATTAATGGCTTCATACTATTGTATTTAATGCAATACTACTGTTTAAAATTTATCAAAATTAGTACCAGAAGATACACTGAGTCTGTACTTATTTTTATAAGAAGAGAGGAATCCATTTTTATCATTTTCTCATTTCAGCTTCTTCACCCACTCACCCTATGAAATACCACTTCCTTTTTGTTAACCACTTTCTGAGACATACAGAATGTTTATCACAACTACTGGTGCTTTTATATAATTCTGAGAATATCTCTCATTCTTAACCATGTCATATGCATACCAATTTCCATAGAAAGTTAAATTGCCAGGGGCGTCCGGGTGGCTCAGTCAGTTAAGCACTGACTTAGGCTCAGGTCATGATCTCACGGTTCATGAGTTCAAGCCCCGCATCAAGCTCCGTGCTGACAGCTCAGAGCCCGGAGCCTGTTTCGGATTCTGTGTCTCCCTCTCTCTCGCTGCCCCTCCCCTGCTCATGCTCTGTCTCTCTCTGTCTCAAAAATAAACAAACATTAAAAACAATAGAAAGTTACATTGCCATTTGTTTACTTCAAAAGTTTCCATAACCCCATCTTAACTCTGTTATCACCAGTCACCCTCACCGTATGAAGCAAACAGCTCCTCTGATATACCATTGTCCCTCCTCCCTTATATTCAAAGTATTTTATCTCCTTCATGATCACTAATCATGTGGGAAAACAGTTTAGTCATTGGTGCCCAAGAGACGTGACTGATTCTTCAGAGTGTGCTTCACATGGTTATCTCACATTGAGGAAATATTCTTTATGTTTCATAACCCCACAATTTTGTTCACTTTTCTTATAGATGGACATTAACCTACATAATACAGAGTGCCCTGGAGTTATTTTAGAGCCATGTGACCGGGTTCTGACCTTCAAACCACCCCATATAAATCTCCCAAAATTATCTCCCCTGTCCAGATAATCCAGAAATCCATACATTAAGATGACAATCCAAAATAAAGAAAGCTTCTGAGTCACAACATAAAGCAGCAATGCCCTACTGACTTGCCAGATCCATGCTGGATTTTGTGTGGGTAAGAAATACATTTGTGTTGTGTTTAAGCAATGGAGTTTTCTTGCTTTACTTTTTAGCACCACATAAGCCCAGTTTATCCTAATAAATTCTCATTCTGTGTTTACTCTTACTTCATATGCTCCTTATTCTTCTGATTTTGTCTTTAAATTCTGCAATTTCCTAATTGTCCCTCTAGTATAAACTTTAAATAGTCTTGTGTTTCTATCTTTTAGCAGGTCTCTATTTCTTTTTATTATTGGCATTACTGACTCTCATATTGGCAATATACTTTGCCAGTAGGTACATAAAAATTGATTCCATATTGCAATTAGAATTATTTTAACCCATTCTGTCATCTGCCAAAAGAACATAGAGGACACACGATTTTTTTGTGAAATTCTAATTTTGACCATGCAACCTAGCTTTGGATCACTTCCTCTTAAAGACTTAAGTTATTTGACTGTAAAATGGAAACAATCAGACCTCCTCAACTAGCTCACATTGGTTGTTAGGATAAAATTCTGAAATAAAATTGTACAATGCTTTGTAAATATTACTTCTTAATTCTTGCTACCAAGTCAAGTATGCACTTTAGTTCTGCTAGACCTAAAAATAACTGGCCCATTCACAAACACTCTCTATTGTTAGGCAGAGGTCAGCTCAGTGCCAGCAGATCTAGGAATTTCCAGAAATCTAAAATTATTAAATTCTAAGTAATGCCACAAATACCTGAAAAGTGATGCTCAATGAATAATAGATTTTTAATAAATACTTGCCAAATGAAGGAATGAGTGAATGAATGAATGGCAAAGTATATTGATAGGGAAGAACAAACAGCTAAATGGCAAGGAGAAATTAGAGATGAAACACAAAATTGTGACAAAGAAAAATGATAATGATGTTATTTCTATTATTTACCCTATTTCCATTAAAAATTATAGTTTTTAAAAATTTAACTACAAATATTTTTCTATGGAAATTCACCATTCACAGTTAATTTCCCTAATTATTGTCTATTTCAAATCATATTTGTTTAATCAGTAAAACCACTCATCTCAGTTACTTTAATCTCTAAGAAAACGTTACACTGAGTTCCACTAGGTTTCCTGCACCTATGTAGAACATGATATTCACAACATGCTTAATGTAAGTCCTATTATTAAATTTTTGGCAATATTTACTTCTATGTATTGTCTCGTTATTTGGTTTAATTCCATCTCTCAGATGTTATTTTTTCCAACAAATTGACAGCTTTTGATGTGCTACTGGTATTTTCCTTGGAGACCATGGCTCTTTTCTATTTATATATCACTGATATAATCCATTTTTCATTAGAATGATTTAGGATTCTGCTACCCAGACTACACATAATTTATCTACCACTTTCACCTAATTATACTATGTGCAGTATTGACTGATAGTTTGGCACATGTTCAGATTTTGGATAGCAAAGATTTTATGGAGCTAAATTTCAGTAAAAGTGAGATTTTATTACCTAGTCATAAATGTTGGTGGGATATCCCCTCTCTGAAAATTAGCTTCAATAACACATTAATATTATTTTATAACTTCAAATATAACAAGTCTATAAGGAAGTGTGTATGAAGTATCTATTTTACCCTATCTGCAAGCTAACCTTTAGCCTACCACAGTTTTATATCTGCTAGGAAGACACAAGACTTTGGGTCAGACACAAATAACTTCTGTGTATGTGTGCTAATTTCCTAAGTACCAATTCCCACAAGTCAACACAAAGAGAGCCATGTGATATGTGCAATGCACTTGGTTGTATTACAGAAGAATAGCCCGGCTTGAGGGGTACAGGTAATATGCAAATCTTTGATAATGGACAGTAAGCATACCTGCAATTTGTTTCAGAATAAGACACTATATCTTCCAAGTCTGTCCAAAATTAAACATTCTTGAAAAATATTCTGGCATAAAGTAGTGAGTGTCTCTGCTTGCAAGAGATACCAAAGTATGAGAGATCCATGGAGAATACTGTTGCGTTTTTTTTTTTTTAACAATATCCAACTCTTTTCTAGAATAGCTTAATTTTTGAAGAAATTTCCCATCACTATAACACCCTGTTGGCTTCTCTGATTAATTTGACTGGCAGAGCTGTGACAAAATCCATCCAATTCATCCTATACACCATTTAATTAAGGCTACTAACAACAAGTCTCTGAGTAATGACATGAGGCTGTGTTGCAGAGCTGAATTCAACCATGACCCCCTGGGTCCCAGACCCAGAAGGCTGAACAAATCCTACAACTCATCAAGAACTGTCTTTAAAAAACCTAGTGGCTTTCTGTATTGACCTTTCCATTTGACCCAAGACATTAACTCAGGTAAACAAGGAAGTCTTAAAGATTGCACAGACTCATTTGGCTGGCAAGGAGAAAGTCTAGGGCAAATCTATCACCTAATAATTACCCTGGTCAGTGAGTTGAAGCTAACCTGAATCCGTCAAGAGCCAAAGTCATAGCATTGATCACTGCAGCTGAAAGCAAGGAGAAATATTGTACCACCGTTTTAAACTGGTGGTTTCCATTGTAGGGATAACTGCACAAAAAGTGCACATTAATACTGAGTCACTTATTCCTCTGTGAAAACCCCCCAGTAACCACAGACAGCCTAAATTTGGAGAGAAATCTCTACAGTCATCTGACAGCTACATGATCTACTAGTAATATTTCCTTAAATACCATAAGGTCAATTATGACCATACCTATAATGCATGTCAAGAGGCAAGTTAATTCCTGGCTTCTACACAAATAATGTAATACCAGAGCCACATATGGTGCCCCAGGAATGAAAGTGTTTTTAACCATTTTTACCCTTTCCAAATGGGAAACACAAATTGACAATGCCTCCAACATGACACCTTCTTTGGCTGACTTGGGCTTGACCCTTACAGCAGCAAATCTTTTAAGGAGTCCACATTAATCCATACCACTTGCTGCCTCACTGCCATAACATCTCTGAAGTTCTCACCTGGTTTCATCATAAAGGCTAGGGGAATTATCCTGGGTAGCAGGACTCTGAGCCAGAATTCATCTAAAAAAATTGGGTTTGGTGTCTCATTCTCCCAGTGGGTCAACTTCATTAGCACTGCAAATCCGATCCATGGCAGTATAAGCCTGAATACTAGTCACTACTTCATCTACAGTTTACCACGGGAGTCTCTCTCAGAAATCTCACTGAGTCAAACACCCTATAAGCCTCTAGAACCCACTAAAAAATCACTCCAAGACATTTTACTGTCATGTCTGAATATATATAAGGTTGGGTAGACTGCAAAGAGGGACTGAACCATAAAACAACCAAGTGCTGCCATTATTATATTCTCAGGGCTCTCATTTCCCAAGTAAGCCAGCCAGAGGTGCAATGATTTACCTGTTTCTGTCTATCTCAGGCACAAATTCCTCTACCTTCATCTTCAGTAACTGTGCAAGATTCTGTAACTGTTTTTTCAAAGGGGGTGGAACTCTGTCCATCCAGGAAAAATCTTGGTTCTATGTGTTTCAACCAGGCATACTTTAGACTGACAACCAGAAAGGCAAGGAAATTCTCCTTCGCAACTTGTGAAGAGGAGGGCTTGCAACAACTCCTGCACTGTCAAGAAGACCTACTCCCTAGTATCCAGCTGCAACCACCTTTCCAATACCTCCTTATTAAAAGGCAATTGAAACGAGAACATTTATTGCCTGGTTGACCATATAATCTAGTCAACAGGTTTGTTACCAATTCCTGTAGACTTTCCTCAAATCCTGTTAATAAACACTCCTCCATCCCTTTCCAGAAATAAAATCTCTGTCAGCATCTCATCCTCAGAGCCAAAACTGTCAGTAACTATTCAGGGTCTAAGATTTTACCTTACTTATAAGCTTTCAAGTTACTGGTCACACTTTCATGGATACTCACAGAAGCAAAAAGACTCCTCAGTAAGAGAAAAAGGACTTTATTATTCACAGCTATCACCATGTCTAGAGTATCAGCCTTCTCTAATGCCAATTCTGAGCCTAAATTCCCACAAAGAAATACAAAGGGAGACAAGTAACATCTGTACATGGAGTGGGTTGCATTATAGGAGAGGAGCTGTAAACTTAAAAACTCAGATATTTCACAATGGATAGTAATTATGCCTTTCCTTACTTCCAAAGGAAAGACACTGTCTCTTCTAAGGCTATTCTCTATACAAATATCCTTGAAAAGACAGTTCTGTAACAAAGACAGTGACTTTGCTCACAGAACATGGAAAAACACTAGAGACCCATGGAGAAATATCTCCCATCAAAGTGACAAAATGAATGTTCTCAATAGTATACTTTCATTTGTACTATTATTTCACACTTTTTAAAATATAGACCTGATTACATTTCTTAAAACCATTAATCACGAAATAAATGACCTAATTAAACAGAAAAAAAAAACACAAGAGTTATATTTCTGATAGAACAGTGCAGAGCAATATATTGGTTGATAATACTTTTAAGGAATACACCTGTTTCCAATGTCATGACTCACTACTTCACTGACTCTACACTTTATTCCAACCACATTGTAGCATATTTAGTTCTCCAAATGTGCAATAGTCTTCACTACTATATTTTATACATAGTAATCCTACTGCTTCCAATATTTCTGTCAACCAGAGTGATTTGTTTGTCTATAAAACATCATTTCTAGAAATCCTTCCTAATGGCAGTGAGTTGTGTCTTTATGCCTAAACATAACTCTATGATATAACTAGAGAAATATATGATAATCTTCACCTTAAATGTCAGTCTTCCCTTCACCACACACAGCCCATCACACACACACACACACACACACACACGCACACACACACTACACCAGTGATTACTGTTTATGGTATACTACTTAGAAATCAACAGATTCTCAATAGAGAATGTATTGACAAAATAGATGAATAGCAATGTGTTTTAATAAAGTTTGAGTCCTTATTATTCTACATCTTAGCTAATGAAATAGTTTGTTATCACCTCTATTTTTTTTCGTATCTTTCTTGTTTGATTTTTTAAAAAAATATATACTTGCTTTTTTTATTTACTTTTAATTGTGGTAAAATATATGTAGCATAAAATTTACCACCTTAACCATTTTTAAGTGTACAGTTCAGTGGTATTAAGTACATTCATATTGTTGTGCAGCCTTCACCATCATCCATTTCCAAAACCCTTTTCACCTTGCAACTAAAAGTCTATACCCATTAAACAACAACTCCTCACTTACCCCTCCCTCTAGCCTATGTTCATAGTAGCATTATTCATAAAAGCCAAAAGTAGAAACAAGTCAGTGCCCATCCCCACAGATGAATGGATAAACAAAATGTGATATATATATATATATATATATATATATATATATATATACAAGGTAATATTACTCAGCCTTAAAAATAAGTAAATTCTGACAAAATGAACCTTGAAGGCATGCTAACTAAAATAACCCAGTCACAAACACACACACACAAAAAAAAACCCAAATACTGTATCATTACAATCATATGAGGTACTTAGTCAAATTCATAGAGATAGGAAATATTCTTCCATTTCTTTAGTGAGCTCCACATACTATGATCAGATGAAGCATTTTAAACATCAGATTAATGTCTTCTATTTGTTTTTAGATTAATATCTTTTGAACATAAGAATCATCATATCACTTGTCAATTCAAAAAACTGTAATACCTTTTAATAAGATGAAGAATTTATTCTAAGATTATTGATACAATATTCAGAATGCTATACAATTTAATCTTGAAATAGCTTCTTTTAAATACCTATTAAACACACGACACCATGCTCTAATATCACTTATACATTCCCCTTCTGTATCTCCACTCATATCATGCTTTTCACAAGATAGCTTTCTTCTCCCATTACCGACTATTTCATCACTATTCAAAGTTTAAACCATTTCTTATTGTTCCATTCAAAGCAAATTACACTATTTTCAAATTTTCATTGAACAAATTACATAGACTAGGACACAGCATTACGTGGTCATATAAGCCTTAGGTTGTGAGTTTTTTATTTTAGATTTAAACATCTTTTGGCTCCCTGATGGCAGAAACTACATCCTCTAGACCTTTGCACCCCAAGAAAGCAAATGGCAATTAAACAGGACAGGTGTATTCAAACAGCTCAAATCTTATTGTTGACTAGTATCTGAACAAGATGTCAGCTCTCAGAGACCCACATGTATGGGTTTATATGTAAAAGCATTCTTAGATTGGCTTCTGTAGTTTATTTTTGTATATTCTCTTTTGCATATATGTGTTAGCGTGAGTAGTTCATTCATTAGCGTATTTTATTTTTTAATTTTTAATTTAATATTATTTTATTTTATTTTATTTATTTTTTGAGAGAGACAGTTCAAGTTGGGGAGAGGGGAAGAGGAAGAGACAGAGAATCCCAAGCAGGCTCCAAGCCCAGCCTGGAGCCCGACGTGGGACTCGATCTCACAACCATGAGATCATGACCTGAGCCAAAATCAAGAGTCGGACATTTAACCCACTGAGCCAACCAGGTGCCCCTCATTCATTAGTGTTCTAAATTAATTCCAAACATGTTCATTGTTCCCTAGGTTATCCACATTAGTTTATAGTAAATTAACACATGTAATGATCTAAAGATGGTTTTTCACATGGTTGTCACCAAATTATAACAGCAAGAAAATTCTTGGTATCATATGACCTGTGATATAACCCTGATCCTAACACTGGACTCAGTTTATAGTACTATTAACTTGGCCTGTTCATCCATAATAAAAACAGCTTGAACTAGGTGATCTCCAATACCTCTTGTAACTCCAAATTATTCCCAAACATAATAATGATAATAAAGACAACAGCATTTTTGCTGCTATGGTGCTTTTACATTAGCTTCTTTTATAAATATTTTCTTCTTCAGTTAATTCCTACTCATTACTTGTTTTTATATGTATAAACTCCCATTCATATTTTGAATAATAAAGTTAACTCACTATTTAAAGTGAAATGTGCAACACATCATGTGTTGGTAAGGCATATCAATGATTTATAAACAAATTTTATTTACATATTAAATTATAGATATTAATATAATGGAAAAATATAAACTCAAAAGGGTTAATTATGGAAGGGCATATTATCTCTATACTCCACAATTTTGTGATTAAAAAAAGACAATATAGGGATTATTTTCTGGAAGAATAATGCATTTCTTGGAGCAGGGATATTTTAAGGAGATTAATGAATTCATTTGCTCCTACCATCTCCCCAAAATATAGATGAGATGATCACATACCCTATAAAGCTATACGCAGCTGTACCTTATATGATGCTAGAAAATCAGAATAAAATTAGACACTTATTTATAGGCAAGGTCTGGGTTTATTTCCTGCAATCGCTTGTAGCTGCTAATTCATCAAGCTTTGTACCAGCTAAGAAATACAGCTTTAAGAGGTGCATTAGAAAATCTAAGAAGCACTAAAGGAAAATGTTAAACCATTTAAACTAATGTTAATTTTAAAAAACAAATCTGAATAATTCATGATCAAAATTAAATATTCCACCTCCTGCAATTTCACATGCTTCAAAGGGAAGAGAAAATATATAATAAAAATAACAATAAAAAAAAACAGCAGGAGTTTGAAATTTGCAGAACCCTTTGCTACGATGATTAAAATGCTATGAGCATAAGGTAAAGCTTTTAAATGTCTTTTACACAGGAAAAATATCTGAAAAGCTTTTATCCGTTGGAAAGGATTGTTTAAAATGGGTTTTCTTAAAGGAATGTGTAATAAGCTAGAAAATAAAATGCAAACTATGTGATTTTTATAAGCAAATTTCCCACAGAAGACATACAAAACATATTAAATTTTGAATAATGTTCAAATTTACCCTTATAGCTGAGAAATGTAGATGGCCAAAAGCATATGAAATACGTGAATGCATTTATTTTTAATCCAAGATCATTATACCCTCTTCTTCATGCTTTGGTTATATGATGTGAAAGCAACCTACCCTCAATGGTAATTTTCTAGAAATAAATGAAAATCAACATACTCTTTGGGGCTTTGAGATCTGGCTTTGAAGCTCTAAAAAGCTACCCTCTTATTCCCATAACCTCAATTTAAAAACATCCCCCCTCAATGTGGAAAGAGTGACATCTTCACAGAAACCACACATGTGGAAAGATCAACTTGAAGTTGTGAAGAAAGACGCAGGCACCAGCCATGCCAGACACAGCAGCCAACACAGCGCAGAGCGTGTGGTGGCCACTGCCTACCCCCAGGTGACTCTGATAACCAACATGTTTCCTGCCATACTGTTTAAATTTATTTTTTTGATAAAATAAACAAAAACTAAAGAAGAACACAAGCACTTGTATTTATTTGATTGAGGTTTTATAAATAATCCTGTGAGGTAAAAATCCCAAAACTAAGCTAAAAAATTGACCAAAAAATTATATGACGTGGCGGTATTTCTTTAATTTGTATCAAATAACTGGCAAAGGTTCTATTATACCAGCTCATTTTCAAGTTTTTAAAACACTAAGGTCATATTAAGTTTAAACATGCTGCTAAGCAAATAAACACATATTTATCTCTTCCCAATGTCTTAAAGAAGTAACAACTAAATATTTTTTGTAGTAATGAATTTACAAATACACGTTTTTTTTTTCCTGTAACATAAGAGGTTAGTAACTACAGTGAGAGAAGAATTCTAAAATATATTATCTGTCCAACCATTACTTTGTTGTAACCTTATAAAACATTTTAAATGGTTCCGTTCCCCCCATGATCCCAGACTGAGTGCTTTCAAAGACACTCAGGAGCCTAGCCTTCACTGAAATCCCCATATTCCAAAACAAATCTTACTTTTAACTGAATAATGAATGCACACATTATTCAAATGTATCACCAAGGTATTAAGAGGAAAATTTATGGTTATGTAGTAAAATAATTCATCCTAATAAATTATGGATTAAATTCATCTATCATATATTTAGAGTTTGAAAATGGCAGCTTTGGAACAACATCTGAAGGCCAAGCAGGTGATAGCCAATGAGATACACAGATTTTATGTATAGATAGATAGATAGATAGATAGATATAGATACACATATATAGATATATAAATAGAAGATATATATAGAAAATAGAAGATATAAGATATATACATATATAAATCTTATATATATAATAGAAGATAATATATGAATATATATATATATATATATATATATATATATATATATATAAAATCTGTATATACTGTTCCTTCCCCCCAAAAAATAACCCTTCCATAAGCACAAAGAGCCCGAAATTACAAAATCGCAGACTCATTTTCCTGTTACGGCAAGGGGCAAGCTAAGACTTTCAATGTTATCAGTTTTCAGAAAGGCAAGGCTAAATAAAAAAGTGGAGATAGACTTTGCCAACCTTAGAGTTCTGTTTATAACTGGTATTTTTTTGCCTATCACTGTACTGACTCTTAAACATAGAGAAATCCTTTAGCAGCTTCTTGTTCATTAAAATGTAATTCCTCAATGTGTTTTTAATTTTTTTATTATTTTCCAGGCTTATTGAGGTATAATTGAAAATAAAAATTGTACATATTTAAGGCACACAATGTTTTTTAAAACATATACATTGTGAAATGGTTGCCTAATTAACGTATCATCTCACGCAGTTATCTTTTGTGTGTGTGTGTGTGATAAGAACGCTTAAAATCTACTCTCATAGCAAATTTCAGATTTACAATACAGTATTACTACCTAAAATCAACTTCAAGTCTTTTAAATCTTTGTCTTGGAAGAGACAATTATGAAGGGTATTTTATAATACAATATTTAGTTGAGGGGATTACAGAACACAGTTAAAAGACACAAATAGCAATAAGGTTAGCTCACTGGATCCTCAGTCTTGTTCCTTAAAATGGTCATGTAATTAGGAAATGTATCTCAACCTACTAAAGGCCATATATAACAGGTCCACAGCTAACATTATCTTAAGATCAGGAACAAAACAAGGTTGCCCATTCTCACATTTCCGTTTAACATAATACTGGAAGTCCTAGATAGAGTGATTGAATAAGAAAAAGAAATAAAACGTGTCAAAACTGGAAACCAAGTAAAATTTTCTGTTTGCTAAGACATGAGCTTATACACAGAAAACTCCCAACAACACTACCTAACTGTCAAAGCTAATAAATGAATGCAGTCAAGTTGCAATATACAAAATCAATACACGAAAATTGGTTGCACTTCTAATTAGCAGCAAGCTATCTGAAAACATAAAGATAATCCCATTTACAACAGCATCAAAAACAAAAATACTTACGAATGAATTTAACCAAGGAGGTGAAAGACCTCTACACTGAAAACTGTAAGATATTAATGAAAGAAATTGAAGACAACACAAATAAATGATAAAATGTGTTTACGGATTGGAAGAAATAATATTGTTAAAATGTCCATACTTCCCAAAGTGACCTATGGATTCAATGCAACCTCTATCAAAATTCCAATGACATTTTTCACAGAAAAAGAAAAGGCAATCCTAAAATTTGCAGAACAACAAAAGTCCCTTAATAGCTAAATAATCTTAAGAAGACCAATGCTGGAGGCATCATACTTCCTGATTCCAAACTATGTTACAAAGCAATAGTAATCAAAACATTATGGCACTGGCATAGTAACAGATACATATATCAAATTTTGATAATGTATTTTTTTTAATTTTTCTGGTCTTTAAAAATTACATAAGACATGCTGTTATTTTTGAAATTTTATCACATCGGGGCACGTGGGTGGCTCAGTCAGTTGAGTGCCTGACTTTGGCTCAGGTCATGATCTCACAGCTCTGTGGGTTCGAGCCCCACATCGGGCTCTGTGCTGACGGCTCAGAGCCTGGAGCCTGCTTCGGATTTTGTGTCTGCCTCTCTCTGCCCCTAACCCACTTGCATTCTGTTTCTGTCTCTTTCAAAAATAAACAAACATTAAAAAAAAATTAAAAAAAAAAGAAATTTTATCACATTTAAATAGTAGGTAATGACCTTCAACTATGGAAAGATGAAAAAACAAATAGTATATTTATATTCCTTTTGGTTTTTCCCTAACTCATAATTTTGTATTTGTTATTTTATATTATTATTATTGCTGGTGCTGTTGTTGTTATTACCTTGACCAGGCTTATAACATTTGCCCTCTGTTTTATCTTCTGATAGTCTTATCAACCAAATATGAAGGGATAAGGTTTTGCTTAAAAAAATGGATGAGCTACACACACACACACACACACACACACACACACACACACAGTACACCACACACCATGTATATTTAATCTAATTCATTCCCTTTTTTAAAAAAGTCTTATTCATTCATATCGAGGTAGTCTGGATTTAATTTGTTTAACTTATTCCTGAGATACTATGTAAGCCTTTTAATCCATGCTATTGTTTTTGTTTTCTTTCATTTCAGTAATTTTCTATCTTAGGATTTCAGGACTTTTTTTTCTGTTCATTTCTGTTAAATTCTTTACTTCACAGACCCCATCATGATCATTTTAAATGTTGTTGTCCGTTGAGTTTGTCCTTACCAAGTGCTTTAACTGCTGTTATTTCCCTCTGTGTTCACTTGGACTATTTTCTGGAAGCTTTCATCTCTGTCACCAACTGAGTTTTCAGCCATAACTTCTATATTCGTTATGTTTAATCCTGCAAAAGGTCTTGCTGTTTTGTTTTGTTTTGGGGGTTTTTTTTGCTCATTTTATATTCTTAGCTCCACAAAATCTATTTTATTCTGTTGATATATTATTTGTCTTTGATGCCTTATTTTTAAATTAATTTATCCACTGCATTTCTCTTTTAGTTCTTTCTTCCCTAAGCTTTTCTAAAAACAAAATATGATTAGCTAAAACTTAATAAGCACTGACTATCTTCCAGGCACTTTTTATAATAAAACATGTTTAATTTTCCCACAAAAATCCTAGAGGAAAATGTTATTATCCTCATATAAGATATGAGAAAACTATAAAACAGATGTATTAAGTTACTTGCCCCAGATCACACTGGAGTTGGCATTCAACCCCAATCAGTCTGATTTATGAAGCCTGCATACTTAATCACTACACATAAGTGCATGGTACTTCCTAGGTGTAATTTTCTTCCATTCATTACTGTTGTTGTTATTTTCCAGAGTGAAACACTTACCATTTCCAGAATGCATTTTTAAATGTTTATTTGTTTATTCCACTCTTCTGTTCCTTTCCTTCCTCTTTTGCTTTGGCAATAGTAGATAATTACCATCATTCTCACTTATTTTTTTTATCTTATTCTTTTTTTTAATGCTGACAATTTTATCAATATTATGTAATTGTTATAATATAGTGTACATGAATTTTCACTGACTTTCCCTAACGATTACTTGCCCTTCCTTAAGAGATTCATTTTAAAGACACGGTTTTGTTTTGTATGATTATGGGTTAATAAAATGTTTTGTTTTGATTTTGCTGACTTGTACACACTTTTTTCAAAATTGTGCATTGAGGAAATTCTGTGATCTCTCTTCATTCTGTCATCTTACCACAGAAGATTCCTAGTTGTCTATATGTGGTTTCTATGAATACCCATTTGTTTTAAAGTTTATTTGTTTTGAGAGAGAGAGAGCAAGAGCAGGGGAGGGACAGAAGGGAGAGAGACAGAGATAGAGACAGAGACAGAGAATCCCCAGCAGGCTCTGCACTGGCAGCAAACCGTGAGATCATGACCTGAGAAATCAAGTCGGATGCTTAACCGACTGAGCCACCCAGGCACCCCAGGAATATCCGTTTTTTTGTTGTTGTTGTTCAGTTAGTAAAATTTTTACACATAAAATGTACAAAATAACCTGGGTCATGTCACTCAAATTTACTTTGCTCTGAGCATGATGAAAACCTGACTAATTAAACCCTTACCTTAAATGCATAGTTTATTTTTTTTTAAACTTTTTTTTTTAACGTTTATTTATTTTTGAGGCAGAGAGAGACCGAGCGTGAATGGGGGGAGGGTCAGAGAGAGAGGGAGACACAGAATCAGAAGCAGGCTCCAGGTTCTGAGCTGTCAGCACAGAGCCCCATGCGGGGCTCGAACTCACGGACCGTGAGATCACGACCTGAGCCGAAGTCGGGCGCTTAACCGACTGAGCCATCCAGGCGCCCCAAATGCATAGTTTAAAATACACAATAGATTTGAAAGTGATTAAAACACCGGCATCTTTACCTTCAGTTGTACAAAGGAATCTGAATATAAAGTAGTTTTTTTTTAATTTGGAAATAGAATTGCAATTTTATAAAAGAAATCACCAATGACATATAACAATAACACTGTGAATATAATGTCATGATAGATATGCTATTGCCATTATTTTAAATCTTACTGTTACCATGGCTATGAATACTGAACAGCTTTACTGGTTATCAAGGTTTAAATCATTCTTTGATTATGCCTTTTGTAGAAAAATTGAGCTTTATGATTTTTGGCTTT
This sequence comes from Panthera tigris, assembly GCF_018350195.1. Taxonomy (NCBI): domain Eukaryota; kingdom Metazoa; phylum Chordata; class Mammalia; order Carnivora; family Felidae; genus Panthera; species Panthera tigris. The sequence continues at coordinate 129,778,864 of NC_056663.1, forward strand.
GAAATTTAATTTTTAGCCTAGATTACTAAGAATGAAATAAACATTTTATAGCATTCAAGAAACTATTAGGTACATACTTTAATGTCATAATAATATGCTAAACATAACTAATGCAAAAATAATCTCAAAGGTATAATTCATGATACCAAGGCTCTTGTACATGGCAGGAAAGTGCTCACTTATCAATTATGATTACCTAGTGGGAATATTTCGATATGTATTTAAACAATTAAAAATAATCAGAAATTCTTTAAACTGTGATCTTTAAGTCTGTACATTTTTCACTAATTCAAGTAGAAAGTGAAAGAGAAATAGAAAAAAGGTAATCAGAAATGTATACATGTACATATACATATACATACACATACATACGTGCATACACACACACACACACACACACACACACACACACACACTCCCTTGCTTAGAACCAGGCTACTGGCCTCATATGTGATCTGAAAACTTAAGGTTGTCTCTTGTGAGCAGAAGTCTTCAGAGAAGGCTTTCTCCTGTCCTGGCCTTCTAAGAAATTTCAGATGTAGCTATAGCAAACTAAACATTGGGACAAAAGGGAAAAGCAATCCATCTGTTGATAGTGTTTTGTTTTTTTTGGTTTTTTTGGGTTTTTTTTTTTTGTTTTTTTTTTTTTTTTTTTTTTTTTTGAGAGAGACAGAGTGAGCAGACACAGACAAGGGGGAGAAAGGAGCAGAGAGGGAGAGAGAGGGAATCTTAAGAAGGCTGCACACTAAGCATGGAGGCTAAGCATGGACACAGAACTCAATCCCATGTCCCTATGATCATGACAGGAGCCCTAATCAAGAGTCAGATACTCAACTGACTGAGCCACCCAGGAGCCCCTATTATTTTGAATTGTGTTCCAACTTCACCATCATATTAACACCAATCTTTTCTTAATTTTCTTGTTTTATGTTCTCACTTTTTCTTCTTCTTCCTCCAGTCTGTTTTCCAATTTCCCCCTTTTTTATTTTAATTTTTTTAACGTTTATTTATTTTTGGGACAGAGAGAGACAGAGCATGAACGGGGGAGGGGCAGAGAGAGAGGGAGACACAGAATCGGAAGCAGGCTCCAGGCTCCGAGCCATCAGCCCAGAGCCCGACGCGGGGCTCGAACTCACGGACCGCGAGATCATGACCTGAGCTGAAGTTGGACGCTTAACCGACTGAGCCACCCAGGCGCCCCCAATTTCCCCTTTTTAAACCTATTTTAATACTCATGTGATTCTTTGCTGTAGTTCCCATGAAAAAGAAAAGAAAGAGAACTCATTGAGCAAAACTTGTATGTATATTTTTATTTGTGTGTTTGTAAATACCTTAATGTTTTCCTTTATTTTTTTTTTACTTTTTTCATATTTTCAAAATTTCATTTGACCTTTAAAAAGGGTTTTCTTCTTCAATTTTTCTCAATAACTGCAAGTTGGAGATCTTCTCCTTTACATCCTTCTCCCTTACATCCTCACACAGTTTTCTTTGTTTTAAATGTTCATTTATTTTGAGCATGATGAAAACCTGACTAATTAAACCCTTACCTTAAATGCATAGTTTATTTTTTTTAAACTTTTTTTTTTTTTAACGTTTATTTATTTTTGAGGCAGAGAGAGACCGAGCGTGAATGGGGGGAGGGTCAGAGAGAGAGGGAGACACAGAATCAGAAGCAGGCTCCAGGTTCTGAGCTAAACTTTTTTTTTTAACGTTTATTTATTTTTGAGGCAGAGAGAGACCGAGCGTGAATGGGGGGAGGGTCAGAGAGAGAGGGAGACACAGAATCAGAAGCAGGCTCCAGGTTCTGAGCTGTCAGCACAGAGCCCGATGCGGGGCTCGAACTCACGGACCGTGAGATCACGACCTGAGCCGAAGTCGGGTACTACAACAGTAAAAATATGATGTAACATAGAAATTATTACAAAATATTATCTCATCCTATTATAGAATAAAACATGTTTTTTTTTAACATTTACTTATTTTTGACAGATAGAGAGAGATAGAGCATGAGTGGGGAACAGCAGAGAGAGAGAGAGAGGGAGACACAGAATCTGAAGCAGGCTCCAGGCTCCAAAATGTCAGCACAGAGCCCGACACAGGGCTCGAACTCACAGACCACAAGATCATGACCTGAGCTGAAGTCAGACACTGAACCGACTGAGCCACCCAAGCACCACAGAATAAAATATGTTTTTAAAAGAGAAGTCTTCCACATTATAACCAGTAACATTAGTCCTCCACAGAAAAGCTCTACTACAATGGTGGTTGGGAAAACACACTAGAGATAATTGCCAATAATAATAATAATTATTATTATTATAGAAGTTTAAAATTGGAGGTCATATAATCATATAATGATTTCATTTTTTTTTCAATTTGACAATTTTCTTTAGTTTCTTTGGAAGGCACATTCTGGATTTAATAATCTTGATTTTTTTTTCCTTTACTTAAAAGTTATAGTTGCCAAATCACAATAGGCAGGCCAAGCTGCATTTGGGTAAGCAGTTTTTTTGGTCTTGTTTGGTTTTACTTTTTGAGTAAAACTCAAACACATGAGTACACTGCAAATCAAGAAAGGTAAAGCAAGGAGAAGTCCTCTAAAAATCTGGCATACTTTAGGGACCAAAATGATACTGACTAACAACATTTATGGAGCACCTATTATATGTCAAAAAGTCTATCAGTATCCCTTCAGGACTTGAAACATAAAAACGAAACACACACACAATTTAATATACAAATAAAATATATTTCCACTCTCCAGGTGCTTAGTGTCTAGTTAGAGAAATAATACAATCAAATGATTAGAAAGTACTATGGCAATGCTATATCAGAAACTGGCAAGGACAGAAGTCATCTAAAATTTATCAATCTAAACAAATACAATGACAGAGGCCCTTTCAAGTTTGTTCCTTTACTCATACTGAGTCCAAGCTTTGCCATATATTAGTTGTGCAACTTGAGGCAAGTTATGTAGACTCTTACTGCCTCTGTTGTCTCATATGTAAAAAAAAAAAGGATAACAGAATTAACATGTGGATTAATGAATCAATACTTGTAAACTCAGTGCGACAGTCAAAGCACTATTAAATGGTAAATAAATAAATAAATGAGATCCATATTCCCTTTGAATGACAATGTATATTTACCAAATTTGTAATTTTGCTAGGGGAAATCTACAAATCCAAACTGAAAAAAATAACTTACACAACTTAGAAGGAATTTCCTATAAAACACTATTGATGACACATTGTCGTTATTGCAAAGGAAGAAAGCCTGGTTCATCGCAACCAGACTACAGCCCAAAGAGTGATATTCTTTGCTTTATGAAAGCCCCTGGCAAGTCAAAAATGAGTTGATAGAGAACCAAAAACAAAGAGGGATGTCTGTGGCTATGGTGACCTCCTTGCAGAGGCAGGGCAGGACAGCATGTAACTGGGACTCTTTTCTAACTTGGTACCATTCTAATATTCTGAAGAAAGAAATTCTATTTAAAAACTAGAGAGTAATTTGTGTTCATTTTCTTTCTTTTTTTTAAATGTTTATTTATTTTTGACAGAGAGAGAGCGCGAGCGCGCGCTCATGAGCGGGGGAGGGGCAGAGAGAGAGGGAGACACAGAATCTGAAGCAGGCTCCAGGCTGTGAGCTGTCAGCACACAGCCCGACACCAGGCTCCAACTCACAAACCGCGAGATCATGACCTGAGCCGAAGTCGGACGCTCAACCTACTGAGCCACCCAGGTGTCCCAATTTGTGTTCATTTTCAGTAACAGCTTTTGATCTCTGCAAATCAAGCAATTCATGTATTCATTGATGCTTGTAAACCATTTTTATCATCATTTTCACTTTTGTGATATCTGAAAAATACTAAATATTTTCTTATGCTGTGGATATAATTTTGGCCAGATGAGTTTATGTTAAATAACGTTTGCATGCCATTTTGGCATTCTGAGTTGTTTTTCATCAAAACTCACTCCATTTCCCCAATCCCAGTCAAGAACTGTAAAAGGTCTGAGAATACTGTATGTCCTGGTATTATCTGGCCAAAACTTAATTTCATTAATGCTGACATGACACAAAATGCCTGTATTAGAAACAAGAGACTTGCAATAGGGTATACCACCAGAAAGAAACACTGAGCTTAGAGAACCTGAATCCTTTATTTAAGTTTGTTTATTTATTTATTTTGAGAGAGATATTTTTGAGGGAGGATGGGCAAAGAGAGATAGGGAGACAGAGAATCCCTAACAGGTTCCAAACTGACAGTGCAGAGCCCAAACCAGAGCTTGAACCCACAAAACTGTGAGATCATGACCTGAGCTGAAACCAAGAGTCAGATGCTTAACCAACTGAGCCACCTAGGAGTCCCAAGAACCTGATTTTTTAAAAGTAAGAAGTCAGCCTGCCTAAATTTTGCTCAGAGGGAGACATTATTATTGTGTAAAGAAATCTGTTTTGTTCAAGAGAGAGATGCTAAATACATCTTCCAACAGTATTATGGTAAGTGAAATAAGTCAGAGAAAGACATACATGTTTTCACTCATATGTGGATCTTGAGAAACTTAGCAGAAGACCATGGGGGAAGGGAAGGGGAAAAAAAATAATTACAAACAGACAGGGAGGGAGGCAAACCATAAGAGACTCTTAAATACAGAAAACAAACTAAGGGTTGATAAGGAGGTAGGGGAGAGGGGAAAATGAGTGATGGGCATTGAGGAGGGCACTTGCTGGAATGAGCACTGGGTGTTGTATGTAAGTGATGAACCACAGGAATCTATCCCCAAAACCAAGAGCATACTTTACACACTGTATGTTAGCCAATTTGACAATAAATTATATTAAAATATATATATATATATATTTTCAAAGACAGATTGTTCACTATACAGCATCCTTGAAAAGGAGTCTGAAAGAAGAAATATGAGCGATCCATGGAAAAATGCCCCGCAATATCCTCTGGGCTTATCATGATACTGATTAAGAATTTACTTCAAATTTATCATGAGGTATAGGGTGTCTTTTCCCATTTGGAGGTAATCTAAAGTTCCCAGATAAACAACCAAAGAAGACAAATAGAAGAAAAAGTTGTACATTTATTTAAGGCAGATACTGTCAACCAGATGGAAAAGGAGAGAGAGATAAAGCAGAAGGAAACAATGGAGAATAGAACACATTCCACTCACTACGGTTGTTAATAATCACAGAGCATTATACATACTGTCTGCTGGGACCTGAAGTAATATGAAATGTATTAACAATTATTATCTTATTTAATCCTTACAAGTATACACACAAATTTTTTTCACATACACATATATGTTATTTCTGCTTTGTGGATAAAGACACTGAGACTGTGTGATATGTCACAAAATGGCAAAATCAGAATTTAAAACCAAAATTTTAAGATTTTACTTTTTAATTACTATTATAAAAATAGTTCCCTACTACTAAAGAAGGAATTGTATATATTTGTAGAGTGACTGTCTCTGGAAATGAAAAACAGAGATTTTCATGTTTTAAGAAAACTTCATTTGACTCATTTTGAGAAACTCATATTCCAAATATGTTGAGATAAAAGTCATCTGTATGTTCTTTAAAGACTTCACCCACATAAAATGAAGTATGGATATACCAACATGTAAAGTTATGTAAATTAATATAGTGAAAATCATTCTATTTTGTTTCTCTTGATTATGGTCTTAGAGTAATGAAAATATTATGATGAAAGTAGAGCACTGTCAACAAACTTAATCAACTCTTAATGTTGAGTACTGCATTGAAAATGCACAAAATCTGTATCTAAAGGAATACAGTATTTCCTGCATGGCAATGCACCTGCATTGAGTTGACCACTGTCAGGTAGGTAAGTGGATACTGACAGAAACACAGTCAGGAAGAGCTCCTTTCTACCAAATGAACTCATGGACCACACTAGACTAAAGCCCAGAAAAGACTGATGAACCTTATTTCCAAGATCCCTGACTTACAGAACAAACGCATGCTGCATATGTAGATGCTTTTCGATTCATGTAAGTGTAGATTATTGTTTATATAATTTATCTACCACAAAACTATAGTTGGAGGTTAATCCTATCCTACAAACCAACATACTCTGATGTTCTCTAGACGTTATGTGCTCAATAAATACAAACTGCAAACTACTGATTCTAGAAAATAATACCTTCTGCACAGATTAATGATGGTTTTTGAAAGTACATAGTGATAACTAATTTTAGAGTGTTTTACAATTTCTAAAGGATTTTCAGACATTATATTTCTAATCAACATTGCTTTATTAGTATTACTCCCCCTTTTGAGCAATGTAAACTAATGATTTCTTATACCATTTCCTCACCACAGATGGTCTTTTCTTTATGTTACTCCTATTCAAATCTTACTATTCAAGGCTGAATTAAAATATAATCTCTTCCATTAATCATTTTCAGCAGTATTCAGGAATGCTATCTGTCCTCTCAATTCATAATACATCTTGCCTTATGATGCTCATTTGGCAAGTGAACACATGATGCCATATGATATCAAATTACTGTCATCACATTTTATTTAACTTTCTTTTCATGAATCTTAGAGAATATATCTTCCAATTTTTTTTTAAATATCTTATGGATGAAGTGATCATTTATAATTCCTGGCATGTGCTATGGTGATCTAAGTGCTTTATAATCAATAAATATTTGTTGATTTATCATATTTAAGTACTCATTACCTGCATCCCACCCATGGGATGGCATGATAATGCCTCTTGTCACCAGTTTTCAATTAACTGAAATTATACATGTTTTCCTGAAAATTTATTTTTGCTGTTATAAAACCTTCAATTAGTTTCTCCCCCAAAATAATCTTCTTTGTAAAATATTCTATATTTTAATAATGTAATTCATATAATATAAATATGATGAAAGAGGCAAAAAACATCAATATGAAATATCAAGTTAATCTTTTTTTCTGCTGGAATTAAGGGTATATTTTTATTTTTACTTATTTGTTCATATTTTAATGTTTACTTTTCAGAGAGCGACAGAGCGCAAGCCGGGAAGGCGCAGAGAGAGGGAGACACAGTATCCGAGCTGTCAGCAGAGCCTGACACAGGCTCTATCTCATGAACCTTGAGATCATGACCTGAGCCACAGTTGGATGCCTAATGGACTGAGACACCCAGGTGCCCCTAGGATATATTTTTAAATGCACTAGTCCATAAATAATTCTCAAGTATTGCATACTGTTAGTTCTGTTCAAATTATTATTAGCAAAGAAAAAATAACTGGCATTTATTAAAAGCTATTCGGTACCATGTACTGTTATATGAGAAATTTCCACATATCAAATAACTCCAAAAATTTCAATTTCAGGGGATGAAATGTGCTTAAATGATCTGGCCAAAGTCACACAGCTAGTTAGTGGTGGTGGAGAGTGGCGTGGCTCCAGACAGAAACACTTTGACTACATGGAATAGGTACCTCCTTTTTTTCTTTTTTAATCTACAGTACTAAGGAGCACCTGGATGACTCAGTCAAACTTCCAACTTAGGCTCACGTCATGATCTCACAGTCATGAGATCGTGGGCTCCACATCTAGCTTAAGATTCTCTCTCTCCCTCTCCATCTGCCCCTGCCCTCCACATGTGTAGGCACAAGCTCTCGAAAGAAAGACAGAAAGACAGAAAAACAAAAAGGAAGGAAGGAAGGAAGGAAGGAAGGAAGGAAGGAAGGAAGGAAGGAAGGAAGGAAGGAAGGAAGGAAAGACTAAAACCCCAGTTGAGGTAATATGTCTACTGAATAAAAATGAAATGTTCAGGGAAGAAAATATCATCATATTCAGGTGACTATCTGACATATTATTTATGCTAATTTTCAAAACATGTTTTCAAAGTGTTATCATCTTACAAAAAAAAAAATTCTTACAATTAAGTTTCAGCTAAGAATTGAGATACCTTACAAAGGTTCTACTGATTAGGTTTTAAACCAGATGATTCCAAAAGACTCCACATTTCTTTGAATCACTTTATAGAAGATTATTTAATTGTTGGGATAACATTTTTTAATCTTTTGTTTTTAAGTTTATTTGTTTACTTGTGCATGCATGCTCACACACACACACACACACATACACACACACACACACACACACACACGAGTCGGGGAGCGGCAGAGAGGAAGAGAGAGAGAATCCCAAGATGGGGTAATTTTTCTATTTCTGATAAGCATCATTATATAGGACTTTCAACAAATTCTAAAAATTGGGAAGCAGGAAATGTCCTTTAACTATTTATTTCTAGTGAAGGAGCTGACCTGATACCTTTGGTTGACCTACTAAATCATATCACTAAGACAAAAGCAGAAACATCTTATCCTGCTATTAGTGGTCAGTTCTTTGGTGAAACATGTCATGATTCCTCAAGTTTTAAGCTTGTCTGTAGACCTCTTAACCAATAATATACATTCTTTTTTGAATGCAGTCCCTGGTTACCTTTTTATACAAGTGAAAATACTATTACGAGCGATGAACATTAACAATCTTTAAGAGCCATGGCTTTAAATTCTGGAAAAGCTCAGTTTCCTCTTTTCTCAGGAGTACCTCTTCTCTGACATGCAACAGTTTACTAGGTTCCAGTTTGGTTCCTCCACAAAACATTTCTTAATTGTAACCAGGTAGGTATTAGCAGAAAATAAGTCTCTCGTATTTTATGTTTTAATTTAAAGGCTTACTTTATACAATTACACTGGAAACCAAACATAAAAAAAACAAGATTATGACTTTACCAAATGTAATACTGCCATCAAGTGGACCATAATAAGATTGGCCGTACAGAACACTGAAGCCACATTTCTTCAACAGGTGCCCTATGCCTGCTGAAATTCTGCAACTGAATAAATCGATTCTGCAAATGAAGGCTGGATGGTAAAAAAAAAAAAAAATGAATCCTCCAATCATTCATTACTGACTTAAAAAGGACAGACCTCACCATTTTTACTAGACTCTTAAAAAGTAATTTTATAACTTCCTTGAATCTACAAATAGAACTGATTGATCAAAATGTATTCTGCAGGTCTATTTCTGTATGAACTTATTTAGACAAGCTCACTACTTCTGTCTTAAATTTCCTGGATTTTCATACCCTTGTAATATAGAAAAGCTCTGAAAGTTACAGTGAAAATATCATAGATTTACTTTTTGTGTGGCATATTAGACACTATTTAATTTCTCTTCTAAAATTGTACCAAAAATTATTAAATACATGAAAAAACACACATTTAATACATGAGTTTATATGGTATACATATTTGATAAATACAAGAGTTAACAATATTCAAATGCAACAAAACCAAAGATAATCATTAAAATTTATTGTCTCCCTATGTGTTTTAAATTCGTTATCTCATTCAGTCCTGACTTCAGATCCATGAGGTTGGTATTATCATTCTCATTTTGTAGACAAAGAAATGGAAGCTCAGACATTGTAACTTAATGTTCCAAAGTCATATACTTAAAACATTAAAAAAAAAGAATAAAAATAATAAACAATGGACTTGTCACCAATGTTTACCAAACAGCCGAATTTACATTTGACTATCTCTAACATAAAAATAATCTCTGTATAAGGGGATAATTTATATTTAAAATAATTCACAATAAAAAAATAAAAATAAAATAATTCACAATAGCTATTTTCTTTCCAGTTGGTTCAACAAGTACAGAAGTTAGTAAATTCTACAAGTGCCATTAAACCAGCACTGCACAGAGATGCTAAGAACTATTTTCTTTCAATAATGTTGCAAAATGCATAATTACAGGGTAAAAAGAATATCTGAGCATATTTTCTACTACTCTATCATGGAGTAGTGGGAAAAAGGCAGATTTTAGAGTCCTAACATTATACCTCCCTATATCAGCTTCCCCACTTAGTAAAGTGTGTGAGAAATTCAACAAGTTATTTGTCTTCTCTGAAACCTGGCTTTCTGCATCTGAAAATAGGAAAAATAACTTATATTTCATTATATATAATGATTACCATGTAGATATTAATACCCCTTACTTATAGGAGTGAAAATTAAATAAAAATTATCAATTGCATGTAAAGTAGGAGATTTAATACAAAATAAGTTAAAAATCTGTGCCAGCTATATGGTAACAAAATAAATAAAGTTAAAGTAGAACATTACCTGCTGATCTCTTTCTCTATAATTCATCATCACCTTCCTCTTTCAAGGAAATGCATCTATTTAATAAATGGGAATGATGTGTTCCACTGTTACAAAGAAACCATTTATGGGATATGGATTATTTTTAAAGAGTATTTATTTATTTAATAGACACAGCTTAATAGTTAGAAAATTGGTTCTTGTCCCAAAGTATTCAGGCTATATGTTCCTTAATTGGGTGTGTAATCTTGAAAAATCATTTTTTGAGGCTCGGTATTCTTCTTTTACCAGAGGGTAATGAGATTGACCAGAAAGAATGAAATGGTGAAACCAAGGAAAGTAATATAGGCTGCTTGAGGCGGGAAGATGCTTTATATTTAGAGAGAAATCTATAGAAACAGATTAAGCAAGAGCAACAACAAAATGAACTATGAAGAAGATCCAAAGTGATCTAAATTTTATTTGAAAAATTCTGGAAACTGTTAGCACCTGGTTGTTATAGTATTTAAAAGGATGGGAAGGAGTCTATAAAAATGCCCAACACAAGAACTATCAAATGGAAGGCATTAATACTTTTAATTGGATATGAATTTGAAGACATATAAAAGATAAGTTGGTATATGACTAAAGTCATTCAGAAATGCAAAGTAGGCAAGAAAATCACTAAGAAACATTGGCTCTGAAAATTTACCTGATAAAATTATTTTCTGTAATCATTATGATCAATAGAATGTACTGCGATACATCTGAAATACTATCTTTCAGTAAATAACTGAAGAGGACTTCTACCCAAGTCCCGTTAAACTATATACTAAATTTCTGATTTAATTTTCTATATACATCCAAAATATGTACTAAAGTGGTACATTCTGTTATTAAATCCAACAATGGTGAATTTTTTTTTCAATTAACAACTGTAATTTGAAACTCATTGCCCTGACTTCCCCATAAAATAATTTTTATTCATGTTAATGTCCTACCTTCATCTATCCTTTTTATCTTATATGTATATACTTTCCACATTTGTTGAATTATATTTTCTATACAATAAAAAAAATGTCAAAGCCTTAAATAAGCAAACGGCAAAAAGCTAGACTTTTAGCAAATTAACTATCAATCTATTGATACTTTTATGTCCATTGTTACATTTTTAGGCTTCATTTTTAAAGCAGATTTAAGTTCACAGTAAAATTGAGAGGAAGATAGATATTTCCCATATCCTACCAACCACTACACATGCAGCCTTCCCAATTATCAATTTCCCCTATGAAAGCAGTACCCTTATTGCAACTGATGAACCTACATGGACACATCGTTACCACTCAAAGTCCATACCTTACATTAGTGCTTGGTGTTGCTGCAGTACATGTTATGGGTTTTGACAAATGTATAACGAATCCATCATATAGTATCATACATAGTAATGTTACCACTCCTCTAAATATACCTGGGGCCTTGTCTACTCATCCCCCTCTCCAACCAACCCCTGGCAACCATTGATCTTTTTACTGTCTCCATAGTTTTGTCTTTTCTAGAATATCATATAGTTGGAATCACAGTATGTAGCCCTTTCAGATTTGCCTTTCACTTAGAAGTATAAATTTAAGTTTCCTTCATGTCTTTTCATGGCTTGATAGCTCATTTCTTTTTAGCATTGAATATAATAGTCCATTGTCTGGATGTACCACAATGTGTTCATTCATTCCCTACTTAAAGACTTATTGTCCACTTTCAAGTTTTGGCAATTATGAATAAGGCTACTGTAAACATCTATGCACAGGTTTTTATGTGGACATGTTTTCAATTCCTTTGAATAAATAACTAAGAGCATGAACGCTGGATCTTTTGGTAAGAGTATGTTTACTTTTCTAAAAAAAAGCTGCAAAAATATCTGCCAAAGTGGTTTCCCATTTTGTATTACACCAACAATAACTGAGACCCCCTGCTGCTCCACATCTTATCCACATTTAATGCTGTCAGTGTTGTGGATTTTGACTAACCTAACAGATTTATGGTGGTATTTCTCTGATGTTTTGATGATGAAGATGATGTGCTTACTTGCCATTGTAAATTTTATTTGAGGCAGTGTCTGTTCAAGTTTTGGCCCATTTTTTTAAATATAAAAATTTTGGCAGGGCACCTGGTGGCTCAGTCAGTTAAGCGTCCAACGTCACTTCAGGTCATGGTCTCACGGTTCATGGGTTCTAGTCCCACATTGGGCTCTGTGCTGACATCTCAGAGCCTAGAGCCTGCTTCAGATTCTGTGTCCTACTCTCTCGGCCCCTCCCCCACTCATGCTCTGTCTCCGTCTCTCAAAAATAAACATTGAAAAAAATATACATATAAATTTCTAGGTTTGGGCGTCTGGGTGGCTCAGTCAGTTAAGCATACTACTTTGGCTCAGGTCATGATCTCACCGTTCCTGAGCACAAACCCCATGTCGGAATCTGTGCTGACAACTCAGAGCCTGGAGCCTGCTTTGAATTCTGTGTCTCCCTCTCTCTCTGCCCCACCCCAGCTTGCACTCTGTCCTTCAAAAAGTGAATAAAGGTTAATTTTTTTTTTTATTTCTAGTTTTATATTTTGCGTTACATGCCCATAGGCCTCTGTGATCTGTACAGATCTTTTACTTCAGCAGGAATTTGCCCTCTCTAGGTTTACCATGCAGGCCCTTGCCTGTGTTTGGGGTTGTAGTACAAGTGAAACTTTAATTTTCTGAGCCTTAAGAGTGTTCTTTTTGTCTTCTTGGTTTATTTGGTGCTGATCTTTGTTGTTGGTACCTGAGAAGGCAAACAATGCTTCCCAGGCCCAGTCACTGGGTGCCTCTTGTTAGTGACACGCTTCAGGCCAGCAGGCATGAAGAGGCTTCCTTAGTCACACGCTTGTAGCAGAAGCTCCCTGACTGTTTAGGGCAAAAAGTGATTCTCAGAACCCCTGATAAAGGTGCCTGAGGTATTCATAACATGTCTGAATGGGGGCGGGAGGTCTTCGGCCCATGGAGACAATTATTTTGATGGGGTCTCTCTTGCTGGTAACACCTGCTGTCCCAGTATCTCCTAGTGGGAGAAGGAAGTCTTAAATCTGAGGGGGCAGAGAAGCTTCCAGAGTTGGGCTACTTGATGTGGTGGAGTCCTTCTGGTGGGTGCCATCTGGCTTCCCTGCACCCATCTATTAGGAGAATCTCAAGTGCTACAGAAAACAGTGCTTCCCTGCAGTTGGTGCAGAGCTTGCCGTATGTTTTCAGAGGGATTCCTATTTGATCCAAAGCAGGAATGCACCTTCCTGGGTTTCTTTCTGTTGCTAGCTTGGAATCAAGGACAATTCAGGTCTGGATCACATCTTTCTGCTGGGTGAGGGGGTGTAAGATGCCATGCTCTATGCTGTCCCTCTAGTACTGGGATTTCAAATCAATTTTCTTTCTCCTTTTTATCTTTCAGAATTTTCCTGTTGTTGCCTCCTACATGATCTCCAGGGTTTATAATGGTACTTAACATGGGGGAGCAGAGAGAAATGGGTCCATCTCATCTTGTCCAAAATGACCCAACTCTTTGAATGACTTTTAATGTTCAAATCTAACATGTAGTTCAGTTTGTTTTTAAATGTCTTTCACAATTTTTTAAAGTTTATTTATTTATTTTGAGAGAGAGAGAGCACAAGCAAGGGAGGGGCAGAGAGAGAGAGAGAATCTCAAGCAGGCTCCACACTGTCACCACAGAGCCCAACGTGGGGCTCAATCTCATGAACGTTAAGGCCATGACCTAAGCAACAATCAGGAGTCGGAAGCTTAATGGACTGAGCCACAAGCCTTTAGCATGTAAGCTCAATCATGAGATACAACAGTATGTGTTGTCCTCTAATTTTAAATCCTCAGTTCTCACCACATTTCTGTATGCATGTATCACTCCAGCTAATGTGCTACTTGAAATCTGATTCATGCAAGCTCCATTCCTCGTTTTCTTTAACGTTGACTCAAGCTTTACGATGCAGCTTCAGCTGTCCACTCCTCAGTGAAGTATCTCCTGACTCCCCATAACTAAATCAGGCATCCTCTTCTATGTGCCCCATCTTTACTTTCTCAACACCCTCCCTGGTATCACCTACCGGGATGTGTGCTGACAGTTAGTATTTCCTCAGTTCCTAGAATAGGTCTGCATATTGTAGACTATCAGTTACTGTTGAAAAATCACAGATGGGTGAGTTAAGGATCAAAAACAGCTCTGTGGGAATGGTAAACTAAACAGAAATTAAACATTATTAAAGAAATGCATAGATGTCCAAAATATATGCTTTACTAAGTGCCTTACCAATATTGTTTTCCTTCGTTCTCAAGGTATACATTATTACCTCACTTTACAGATGAAGAAACTGATTCAATGGTCCTTTCACTAAACCATGCTGACTATTATCCCCATATTATGTAATTAAACTAGATTTAGAAATATGAGTCACTGCTTACTATCTAAGACATGTGGGAGACAAGATCTTTTGAAACTATTCTTCAAGAATAAAGTAAATGAACTCTTTCTATTGAAAAAGACAAAAAAAGCACAAAGTATAAATTAAAACTATCCATCAACCAGATCGGTCACAAGGATACACATTGGTAACATTTTCATGTATTACAACTAAGTAGTTTCTATGCATTATTTCTTACACAAAGGTAAAATACAGACACAGCACCCAACTCAGAATGTGCAAAAGGATATATGTATATGGATATATACGTGTACACATATTTGTATTTGAAGACAGAAAATACAGAATTTGTTTCATTCCTACTCTTTCTCTAAACAACCCATTTTTTCCTTCAGAGTTAACCTTTATTATATATTGAATTTCTATATGTGGATCTTTTTATTTTGTTCTACACACGAGTACTTGCACTAGTAGTGAAGTTTTACTTCTGTAGCTTTACAATATATTTTATTCAGTTATAGTAGCATCCTTTTTAATTACTATAGCTTTATATGTTTTAATATCTGATAGACTAATCACCTTATTCTTTCTTTTTACAAAAGTTACCCAAATTACCTTATTTCTTCATTTTTTCCTAAGTGCTACATATCATCTATTATAATGCTTTTTAAAATCTATTGATATTTATTAAAATTTAGTGAATTTATATGTTAACTTGAGGAAACAACATTTATAAAACTGATTCTTCTTATTCAGGACTTCAGACTACTATTCCATTTCTTCAAGATTTTTTTTTAAAGTTTATTTATTTATTTTGAGGAGAGAGAGTGCATGTATGCATGAGCAGGGAAGGGGCAGAGAGTGAGGGAGAGAGAGAATCCCAAACAGTCTCCATTTTTAATTTCTGTAAGCGTGGAGCCCAACACGGGGCAGGAGATCATGACCCCTGAGATCATGACCTGAGCCAAAATCAAGAGTCAGTCACTTAACCAACTGAGCCACCCAGGTGCCCCCCAATTTTTTTTTTTTGCATAGCACAAAGTTTGCAAAAATTTATTTGAAATCATCTTGTATACTTCATCTACAATTTAAGTATTTTATTATCCTTGTTGCTATTTTAAATGGAATATTTACTTCCACTATACCTTCCAAATAATTTTTATTGGAATATAAGATTAGGCAATTAAATTATTTCTGCATATTAATATTTTATATTGCTATATAAACTGAATTCTCTTGTTGTTAATTTTATTTTCCTAATATAGATCTTCAGTTTTCTATGTAAACAACTTTATTATTAGCAAATAATAATTTTACCTTTTCCTTTGAAACTTTTATTTCTTTGTATTATCTAATTACATTGGCATATAGCTTTAGAACAATGTCACATAATAGTCATGATCAAAATCATACTTGCCTGTTCCTCTTTGTAATGGGAAATTTTTCTCAAGGATTCTAAAAATTTTCCTCCAATTTATTATTACCATCCCAGATAATCTGCTGGGTTTAGTTCCTTCCTTCTCCATGCACATATTTCAATACTCAATTTACTTTCATCTTCCCTATAAGACATTCTTCAGTCCCTCCATCCTTCAAGTTCACCGTGTAGTGATCCCTCTAGCATGTATCCCCAATATTGATTGATCATCTAGTTTATGAAGGGCGCTGAACAAGGTAGTTTTGTTTTAAAACTTGAAATAGCATAGTCTCTGTCTTTGAGGAGCTAAAAGTACAATGAGAGAGCAGAACTGCTTGCTTGTTATTTCTGTAACTTTGGAGACAATATGGAGTAGTGTTTATTATAATGGACTTTAGATTGAGACAGTTTAGGGCCTTTAATACTTACCATCTATGGAAACTTGACAAATTACTTAATCTCACTAAGCCTCTTTTACCTCATATAAAAGTCAGATGTGCCTCATAAAGGTTTTTATGTTTATACATGATGATGCTTGAACAGTTCTGAACACAGGGCCAGAACATAGAGCTCAATGAATGTTAGTTACTGTTATAACTATAATCATTGTCACAATTAACAGAGTCAAAAGCTATTAGAGGTCCGTACAATGTGTCACATGAGATAACAAGTCTTACAGAAACCACAAGAGATGGTCTAAAAAGAAGAAAATAAGATTATCTGACAGAAAAGGGTAGAGTTTTAAAGAAAGTATTATAGAGGAAGGAAAAGTATATACATGATGGCTGGGGATAAAAAAGAGGATGGTATGCTGAGAAACAAAAGGTGTTTCAGTAAAATTAGAGGCCAGCACCAGGAGACACGCTGTGAAGGGGATCTCTGGAATCATATACTATAGGTTTCATTCTATTTCTTAAGCAATTACTCACATATGCTTTTGTAAAATTACTTACCTATTTCATTATTTCCAACAGCTTTTGATAACTAAGATTATATGATTAGAAGTTTAAAAATTCAATTTTCTGTATTTTACATTTACTTTGTCAAATATTTACCTTAGAGCTTTGCATATATTAACATCTATTGAATGAATAAATGAACACACAGTATACAATTTAAAAGAATAATTGTTGCCTACTAGATAAGTGATCATCTAAAACTAGAAAGTCTATATATTTGCATATTTTAAATTTCACCTTCCACTCCCTCCCCCTAATTCATGTAGACTGATTTTCTCTTAGGCACATAAGAAGGAACTCCTCACAGCTTGTCCTCAATTTTATGTTAGGGGAAAACCATTAGGATTTTATGCAAGCTGCAGCGAATTCTTTAAAAGCCATTACCTCACATTTACTAAACTTCAGATATAGTACTGGCCATGTTGATAAATGAAAAATGGTTTTTACTTTCTGTAAGCTTAGAGATTGTTAGGGGAAAAAAAGAGAGATTTAAAAAAATATGTATAAAGTCACATGCCAGATAATGAAAATGTAGTTGAGTGCTATGATGAATACTGTGGTTTAGGAAGACTGGTATGGCAGTGATATGCACAGTAGGTTGTAGAGAAAAAGACTTGAACAAAAGCACAACCTAGGAAATTAATGCAATAATCTTAATGTTCCCATAAGGGACACTGAAAAGTTCACTCTATTCTACCCATCAAGATATATTTAGAAAAAGATATTAATACTTATTACTGAATATTTTTTAAATTGTATAGTATTCAGTCTCTCAAAAAGAAATTAATTCTCTCAAGTTTGTAACCCGATAAACAAGAAAAAGTTCTACGTAAGTCTGTTCTATTATTGGTTTTGCTTATTCCAGTATCTTTTATACTGCTTCTATAATGCACTTAACCATTAAGTCAAAAAAAAAAAAAACGTAAACAATAAAAAGTTAAGTGATAAACATACTAACAAAACTAAATCTATCCTTTACCTTATCAAAATTTTTCCAAAATATCCGAGCTATACTATTACGGGAAGAAAATTTTTTTTTTTCAAATACATAGAGATCAAAACAGCTTAATATTTACTTTTATAAGACATACAAACATACTTATGAAATCTGATCAATGTTAAAACTTTTCCTCTTTCTGTTTTTTTTAGTAATTATATTGCATACTATAGCCTGAGTTAAAAGCTACTTGGGAAAAAATTATGCAATTATTTTTGGAGTTGCTCATTATTTACATTATTGCTTTTTATTAATAAGATGCAATGCTATAAATAATAAATATGAAAATTACAATAATTGTATTTATTTTCATTACCAGGTCAAGCTAGAAAGATCAATATGTTTTCTAGTATAATTTGTATTTACATGCACACAAGCAAGATAATGCATTATTTCTGAGGCAGGCCACAAACAGACACACACACACACACACACACACACACACACACATTTTTGAGTAACACTAAATCATGACCACACTGATGCTTTCAAATAAAATTTCATGAAGCACTTCAAAGCCCTTTTCAAATTTAGACAAATTAAAATGAAATATTACTTGATAATGGCAAGCATTTGGTGTTAAAAAGCTTTCAGGTTTAGTATTCAAATTAAATCTTGATTTTAAGTGGAATTATGTTGAGTGTAATCTAAGCTTTCACTGACACTTAACCTAACTACTACTGATATATCACATAATTATAGGAAATGCCTCAAAACAAAATGAATATAAATTTTCATAATTTTATCATTGTGGATAAAGAGGAGACATCTGCATGGTGATATGAAATGTATAATTGACTAAACTGTATAAAATCTGGATTAAATTTTATGCACATGCATATTGTTTGTATTAACCTGCAAACTACATATATATAGTTTCAAATATACTTTATGATCACATTGTGCTTACTTATATTTATGCATTAAATTCCTCTGTTAAGGCATAACATTTCTATAAATTTTACAAAGCATTCTTTATATAACATTCTATCATGATTGGCCCAAGTGGTGTTTGTTCTTTGGATTGTTTTTTAACCTCATTATGAGCATTCCATACAGAAAGAGCAGCATGTGCAAAGGTCTTCTAGAGGAAGAAAGTATAGGAAGGAAAGTGTGGTTAAACAGGAAGAAAGAAGAAGACAAGTATGGAATGAAACCACAAAAACAGGCAGGGCCCAGACCATCATAGCTTACAAAGAGAACGAACATTTTTTTGGCTCTTGATTATAAGAACAATGATTAATCCATGAAACAGTTTAATCAGGGAGACAATCCGATAAAATTTGTATTTTATAATGATTAGTCTGTCTGAAACATGGTTTGGAAGATGGGCAAAGGAAAACAGAGAGATCCTATGGGAAACTATTAAATTAATCCAAGACAGAAATGATGCTGTTGTGTTTAGAACGATAAAGGGCCATGTGTTTTGTTTATGGTTGTACTCAGTGTCTTTAGCAAAGTTCAGTAAGTGTTTTTATTTGTTCCTTTTTCTATTACACGATTGAAAATTACTCTCCCAATTAAAATGAATTATACTACAAACTATTTAAGAGTTTCATACTGTATATTTTCAAACAGTCACCAAAAAGTTATCATCTCCTTATCCTGAGAACAATGAAAAAAAGAACCTAAACATTGTGTTATAAAGTATGACATTGGGAAGGATCAGCATCCAAAACAAAAAATGTTAAGGTATTCTTTGCTTAGTATTTGCCACCACAAATTGATAAGATTTTTAATTTTTTTAATTCCAAAATACTGAAACTACAAAAAATACCTACAGTGCCCATACAGTTTAAGAGACAAGATCTCTTTTGGTTTCTGCCATTGAAATAATTTATCAGTAACATGGCAATCAGTGACTTCAACTTCTGTGGTTCTACCACTACAACGTTAAGCATATATTTCTATTAACTGTTCTTCTTAAAAGTCAGCTTACATATAAGCACAATTTAAAAAAAAATTATCACTGGTAATTATCATTGGTAAAATCAAATAAGCTTCTGACGATAAACCAGTTGATAGTGCCAAACACTAAATGGAGAGAACGTGGTTTTATTTCTTTCTCTTTTTCTTCTTCGTCTTCGTCTTTGTCTTCTTCCTTCTTCTTCCTTCTTCTTCCTTCCTTCTTTTTCTTCTTCTCCTTCCTCTTCTCCTTCTTCTCCTTCCTCTGCTTTTTTTTTTTTTTTCCTCCCTTCTCTGTATCTTTGGCAAATATGCAGACAATTGGAGGTAGGAATTGTGAATTCTCTGACTGGAATTTTGCAAATGAATTTTAGGAGGAAACCAAATTTATATATGTTCAATATTTTACATACACAGTGAGAAAGTGATCTCATTGAATGTAAATTCTTCAAAAATAAATCAGCACATGCAATACACACAAGGTCTCTTTTGAAGTGATCCCATTTTGTTCTTATTCGGTTATATCTAGAATGTTCACACATCCACTCATTCAAATGTTTATTGAGTATTTATTAAGCACAAGTTACTGGGTTTGTCATGAGGGCAGACAAAATATAAAGTGTCTACATTTATGCTATAGAGAGAAGCCCATAAAAATATGATACAAATAAATGCAAATAAGCATGGTAAGAATTATAAAAAGGAACATGTACAGAACACAGTATCTTAGAACAAGGCCCATGTGTTAAATCTTGAAATACAACATGGACAAATTGTTTTTATGTCAAGAATATTTTAGGCAGAAGGATAAATGAATACACAGCAAAATGGTCTCAAATAATTTGGCTGGGTATGGTTTATATACATGTTGTAAAGGGGAAAATATTTAGAAGTAAGGACAGAGATGGAGGTCACCATTAGATCCCAAAGGATTTAATAAACAATTTGGATTTTATTTTGACTGCCTTTAAATTCTGAAAAAGTAATATGACCCACTAAAACTTCTTATGACAACAATGTAAGAATACATTAGAGCAGATCAAAAGTAAAGAATAGTCTAGTTTGAAGGCTATTGCAGTTACTTTGGTGACAAATACTAGGTAATAATTACTTCATGCATTATCTGAATTCAGGTAATGATACTGAGAATGGAGAGAAGACACTTTTAACTGCTAATTATGAGGTTGTATTAATAAAACTTGATATTTAAAGGGTACGGAAAAATGACTTCAATAAGTGAGCTGATAAGGGGTTCAAAAATACAGGAAAAGAGAAAGTTTGCGATATAATGAAGATGGTCCATTTTGAATGTGTTAAAGATGACACATCTGTGGGTCATCCAGTTAACCTTCAGGTTAGCCTGAAGAAACACATTTTACTGTCACCAACTAAGAGTTAAGTACATTAAATAATTTAGGGAAAAAGACATTAAAAGAAGACAAATGCTCAGAATAAAATCCCAGGAACATCAAGTTAAGAAAATGTATCAGCAAGAGAAACTGAAATAATGAGCAAGAGAATAAGAAAAGAGTAAAGAACACAATGGTCTGGAGCCCCAAAGGTGTGTTTTAAGAATAAGGAAATAATCAGCAATATACAATGACAAAGAAGAGAAGGATGATAAAGTCCACTGATGATGACAATGTGGAAATTATGGGCCTCCTTAGCAATAGCAGTTTCCACAGTGTCCTGGGGCCTGTTGAAAACTTATCAGGTGATGACAAAATGAAAGATTTCAGGGTGATTGGCTATGATGGAAAAGAAGAAGTAGGGTGATAGAGGGCTATTCAATGTTGTGCTTTTTAGAATTGTGAACAATATTCTTAACTAATAAACTTTCCTTCAAGACTGGAATGATGTTGAATGTAACCATAGATTTATATGTGGGAAGCAGTGTGGCAAACTGAGCTGAACTTCCAGAGTCTCCAATCTTTGTGGAAAGAAAGGTACACAAGGTTACCTTCTGATAATGGCTTATGAGGTAAAGGTAGCAGTAGTCCATGTCGGAAAACAGTGAGGTATGGAGAGCAAGTTAGTAGGAGATCTGAAAACTAGCCTCATGGTGGTAAGAACAGGTCAAGTGTGAAGGCTTCACATATGCCATATCAAGTCTCTCTGTTTCCACAAAAGTTTCGATTCCTGAATCAATTAAATTATTCTAACCTGTTCTCAGCTCAAAGTTAATCTTTCCTGGTCTAAAAAAACAAACAAACAAACAAACAAAACAGAAAATAAAATGTTCTTTTGGTTAACCTCCACTTTCACTCACCTGTCATCTTAAATTCAGATCTTGCACTATCTGCATTTAAAAGAAAATATTTTGCTGTCTTATTTTGCTAGTCAATAATTCACTCTGGAACTAAAGATGAACCAGATTTTTTTTTTCTTTTGAACCTCAAGGGGAGGTGATCATGAGAAGAACAGATCAGTGCCAGCTAATTACAATTCTACCAAATCCTTGGGTTTTAAAATTATGGGTAGAAATTGATGTAGAAGTGCTTTACGACTTTATCTTTGCATGTAAGTTAAGCATTCTGTAATAAAATATGCTATAAGATACTCTATGATTCTTTCATATACATTATTTCTCAGTCTTATTTAATCTCCATGATTAAAGCAGATTCAGGTCAAATCATTTATTCTCAAATGAAAGAGTATTTATTAACTTTATTTAGTGCAATTATAAATCAGTTTCAGACTAGGAAAAAAAGAAACTTCAGTATCTAAACACCCTGATAGTCATGGTAAAAGTGCAAAGCTTCTTTACCCAAGCCACTAAATGCTAAAAGTTTACATGTGAAGAAATAGATATTTCAGCTGATCTTTTAAATGTAGTGATCTTTCCCTCCCCCATAAAAAGGTGTAAAATTGTTCAATCCTACAATGACAACAATAGTTCTAAAAATTATATTCTATTTGGAAATAAGCACAATTTCTCTTGTTACATCATAACTCTGTTTACAATGAAAACTCATTACTGATATTCAAGTCTTGAGCATTTTTCAAGTCCTATCTTAAATAATGTGTATTAAACATCACTGTTAATTTGTTCAAAACTTTATTATTATTAAACATGTCCAATCACTCGGTTACATTTTCAATGTTGCAAGATAAATTGAATGTTCACTTTGAGAAATGCCACTGGGGTGTAATGGATGAATCCTACAGTTCACAATGAAACTGCAAATTAATGGAAAGTATACTCTGAATGATATTAGTATTTCCAAGACATCCGTGAATCTTATGGGAATAGTTAGAAATAAAAAAAGAAGAAACCTATTAAAGTGTTCTAAATTGCCAAGCTGTAAAGCACAGAAAAGTTGGCATGTTAAATTAGTTGAATTACTGAGAGTCCAAAATTACAAGTTATGCAATATGCACCATAGCTGATTTGACAGCTTTTAATTTTTTTCATTGCTTTGTAACTGCTGTAATTATAATTTCCTCTGAATCTATAAACTATGCCAAAATGTCTGATTTCTAAATGTTTTAAACTACCACAAATTCACAAATGAAATTCAATTTGACAGAAACAATTTGAGTAATAGTGCAGCTTTCTCTGAGGACTTTTTTCTTTTTTTTTTTTTTTTTTAACAAGTCTCTTTGTTAAACAGGAAATTTACCAGGAAAGAAGAAAGGAGCCAAATTCCCTTTGTTTTGAGTGCTTGAGGATGAATATAAATCAATGTTTCAAAATAAACAAATATAGTTGGAATCTTAAAATCATGAATTAGGATATATATTTTAATATAAAAAAGTCCTTCACCCACTTGCAGTAATTCTCCTTTTGTGTGGCCACCAGAGACATTAATAAGTAGTTAACTGATTTAGGAAAAAGCCTGTTTTAGCAAGTTCCTACTCCACTGGCATAAAACCATTTAAAGGGGGAAGGGGAAGTTACTACAAACTGGCAAACCTTCATTTCCTCAATCATTCATTTCTTCTTTCTTCCATTCATTTAATATGTATTCCATGACTTCTTGGTATAAGACCCTGTACTAGGCCTTGGAATGGTTTAATTTAAAAAAACAAAAATAGTTCATGCCCTCAAGGATTTTTAAGTATGGGGTGAGACCAACAATAAATAAGTAAACAAACACATAATATGTAAAATGATGGTAAGTGATATTGAGAAAAAAATAAAGCAGGGTAACGAGGATCACAGGGATAAGAAAAGTGCTGTATATAGAATGCTCAAGGGTGACCTAAGATAAGGTGACATTTGAGCAGAAATCTGAAAGAAATTAGGGAGGGTAACAGGCAAAAATCTGAATGAAAGGTTCCAGGCAGCAGGAATTCAAAGTGCAAAAAACTGAAATGAGAAATCTTGAAAAGAAAGAGAAAAATCAGGAAGGCTAAAGTGGCTAGCAGGGTAAGCAAAAGATACAGTAGTAGAAAATAATTATAAAGTGAAAATAAGGAACAAAGTCACTTAGGGAAATTTAGGCCATGATAAGCCCTTTGGGTGAATAGGAAACCAGTGGAAAATGTTAAGAATAGACAGAACACAGTTTAATTTAGGTATGAAGAATTACTCTAGCAACATGAAGAAAACAGACTATAGGTAAACAAGAACAGAACCGATGTAGTGAAAATAA
This sequence comes from Panthera tigris, assembly GCF_018350195.1. Lineage (NCBI taxonomy): Eukaryota > Metazoa > Chordata > Mammalia > Carnivora > Felidae > Panthera > Panthera tigris. Next base: position 129,803,316 of record NC_056663.1, read on the forward strand.
TAATTCAGCCAAGAAGATGAGCTGAAAACATGGTAGTGTTTCAAAACATGAGGATGACAAAAACTGGTCAGATACTGGATATCTTATAAAAAAATAAACAAAAGAATTTGTGAATGAAAGTTCTCAGAAAGAGGAATATGGACAAGGATGACTTCAAGATTTTTGTTATGAGTAATAGGAGAAAGTAGGCAGTAGGAGTTACTAGTCTGCGACTCTAAAGGAAGAAAAATATTCTTCTTTCCCAAAGGATTATGTGATAAACTACATAAATATATAAATAATGTATTATTAAAAATTACAACAAACATTTTAAATCTAGAGAAGCACAGTTGTGCACATCAGATATTTTTACTCAGGACTTCCTACAGAAAGTATGCTATCTACCAGGAATATATAGTCTACAAATTGAAAATCACTACACTAACTTATTTTATTGTTTACTGTGATTAGACCTAAATTTTGTTATGCTGTGAATACAATAAGATGTATACCTTATGTGGAATATCTGTTTAGCAAAGAGCACATGTATAATAGGAGATAGCTTTGGTCGCTGTCATAGTTCACAACAAAAAGAATAATAATTAACTGAAGCAGATAGAGAGCATGACTGATTTAAATAACATATTCTCACTATTTCTTGTGTAAATAAAAGTACAGAACCAGAAAGTAGTCAACTACGCTAAACTCAACAAAGATTCCTTGACTCAATACCATGTTTAAGGATAAAATAATGAACAAGCCTCAAGCCACCAGAAGTTAATCAGAATGAAATATTTTTAGATCTTCAAAAAGATGGCATATTTTTGTGTTTTGCTTGTTTTACCTGTATAAGGTGTAACAAAATGAAGATAGCTAGAAAGTTGTTTAAAACAAGACTCATATAATTGCAGAGTTTTTAAAAAAAGAAGAAAAAATCTAAAGTAGATAAAAAGCAATGAAAAAAGACAGAAAGCAATCAGAAAATAACTTGAAAAGCATAGTTAAAAATCTTTTTAAATTGATTAGCTTACATCCCTGGTAACTGTAAGCATGAATGGCCTCCAAAAGTTCAATATTTTGCTTTTGCTATATTCATTATAAGAACCTTGTATGACCTTATAAAAACACAGAAAACTTAATACCTCATAAATAAGAGTCAATGCTGAAAACTTTTCTTTTTTTTTAATGTTTATTCATTTTTGAGAGACAGAGAGGGATAGAGTGAGAATGGGGGGGTGGTGCAGAGAGAGAGGGAGACACAGAATCCAAAGCAGGCTCCAGGCTCTGAGCTGTCAGCACAGAGCCTGAGCAGGGCTCGAACTCACAAACCATGAGACCATGACCTGAGCAGAAGTCGGACGCTTAACTAAATGAGCCACCCAGGTACCCCAATGCTGAAAACTTTTCTAAAAATAGTGTAACAGCACCTCTACTAAGAAGTAAATAGCATCAAACAATGAAGTATACACATATTTTGAGACCATCTAATCTGATTTTACAAAGAAAAAGTCAAGAGTTCCATTAAGACTAAGTTACTCAATCATTACATACTTATTGAGTATACATAATTGCCAGGCACTACTGTTCTTGCTGAGATTACAGTGGTGATCATGAAATGAGATCATTTTCACCAGGTCTATAGTCTAGTGTGGGTGAATGTTATCAATCAAACAATAACACTAATAAATATAATCATGAACTAGGATAAGGTACTGAAGGAGAGGAACAAAGTTCTAGTAAAGTCTATAAGATACTAGTTACAAAATAAGATGACACAGCTAATAGCTAAAAACTAATGGGTAATTCTTACATAATTAATTATCATGAGAAGGGTACTGAACCTTAGAGTTTTAATATTTCAAAATACCTGAAAAATTCTAAAAAATGGTTAATCAGCTAATCTGGATATATACTATCAAGCAATAGTCAGTGCTTTCTGAAGCTCAAGTAGAAAATCATTTAACTACCAAAAACTCAAGCTCTAAAATCAAGAGCATTCATATCCTCTTCCTTTCAAGTAGGAATTAAAAGCACAAACTCTGGAGTCAGCTTTTCTGGACTCATCCTTACACTTCCTAGTTTGATGACTTGTTACTTAATGTTACTCATCATTTCTGTTTCCCTATCTGTAAAAATGTGAAGAGTATTCTTACCAAATCTCATAGGATATGAATAAATGAGTGATATAGTATAAGCTACCACTGTAACAGAAAATCAAAAGAGAAGTTTAAATCAGCTAAGGCTGAAATCAAAGAGAGTTTTACAAGGGAAAAAAGGACTTAAACTAGACCACAATAAGTAAGAAGAGGTAAGTTAAGAGACAGGTATGAGATACAGGTAAGGGAGCTTAATCAGGTGGGTCAAATTCTAGAACTAGAAATAAACATGACATGTTTGAATAATGTTTGAATAAACATGACATGTTTGAATTATACAAGAGTATAATATGAATACCAGCAGCATCATTTATTCAGAGTATGAAAACTTTGCTGAGATTATATCCAGCCACATACCTGTGGGAGGCCCACTGTTCCTACAAAACAAAATACTGTGATAGATTGAATGCAGAAATATACCAAAGAGCCCAGTGGTCTTCTATTAAGCCAGACAATACACAGAAAAGTAACACTGCTAATTTGGAATCAATAAGAGTATCAATCCCTACAAACAAGATTTTATGTTTCTATAAACTCCTCCTATTATTTTGTGTGACCTTTCACACTACCCTGGGTGCAAAGCTATATGGACATTTTACAAGTTGACAGTTCGGATAGTGACTACAAAGAAATTGGCTTGCTTAGGAAATGGGTTGTTCATAAATTAGGCTGTGTGACTTCAGTAGCTAATGAATTATGGTACTTTATAACTGAGTGTAATTATATACTGTGAGAAAGGCAAATAAATTGCCAAGTAATGAAAAATAGCCAAAACTGGCATAACTCAGTGCTTTTTCTTTCTCTTAGGAATATCTTCATCATTATTCTCCTTAAAAGGTTTAATTGGTAAATTCGTAATTATTCAGTAATTACTCACTAATGGGCAATATTTTAATTATAAAATTTCACAATTTTAAGAAACAAGGAAACATAAAATTTAATATAATTGAATGAATAAAATGAAGGGTTTATGAAGTGCTGAGAAGAGCTTAAATAAGCAGCAAAGTCTTTTAACCAAGTTGGAATATAAACAGTTTGCCTCCACTATCATCAAAAAAGCAATACACTATTTTGCATTCACATAATAATTTAAAAAACTGCCATTTTTCATGTAAGGTATTATCACTAAACCTATAGCCACTTACTAAATTCAATTAATCCATTTAAACTTAGGTGAATAATAATACTAAAACGCATACATTTTCATGCCACTACCCTGCTTAAAAGGTCCTACAAAATTCTGACTTCCTACAAAATTCTTATCGCATGCATGCCTGACTCTGTCTGAGCTAGCTCTGCCCTGGTCTCTCTTCCCTTATCTATTGTAAGATCTCACCTTTATTCCAACACTCCTGGCTTACAGAAATTCTTTATGCATTAATGTAATTACTCATGAGTTGCTCCATTTCTAAATTGCTGCTCTCTTGAGCTCACTTAATGGTTGTGCTAAGTACCATTATCTAAACTTAGAAAGAAGGCCAAAAAGATGACTATACACTGAAGCACTGTTTAAAATGCTCTCCTAAGAATTACTGAATTCTGTAGGACATTATACCATTATTTGATTTTGCTATTTACTATTACTATTAATTAAGGCTTCAAACTAAGTGAGTTACATGATAACTTGTAGATTTGCATCCAATAAAGATACAAATGCTTTTGTCTCATAATGGATTATTGCCCTGTAGAACATTAACTGGTTTTGTATTCAATTTTGCAATATTATTCTAACATTATTTTATTAAATTTCTATAAACACCCAGTCCCTAATGCTAGTTAAACCAATTTACCATTGTGCCATTTCTCCTTTAATTGTTTGAGTAAATCTTTGATTCTTGCCCAATCTATATCTGTATAAAGTCATGTTTTAAACTTTTGAAAATTATACCTTAAAGTTTTGGACAACCCACTGAGATATCCAAGTGGACCCAAAGCTAGAATCAATTAAACAGCATTGCCAGGGAAGTGACTTCACAGTCTGTTTAAAGCTAAGCATGTCCCTTCTTGGATACCAAAATGACTCCCAAGTGGCATCAGCATTTTCCCTTTGTTAACTTTTTTTTTTTCTGTTTTTCTCTTTCCTCTGGTTTTATACAGATTTGGTTTTTTGTTTGTTTGTTTGTTTCACTGGTTGGTTGGCTTGGTTCATTTTGTTTGTTTTTGCTGCTAACAAATTCTGTTATTCTGTGTATTTCTTATTTCTAACTCCTGGTTAGGGCTGTGTTCCTTTTCACAATCAAGTCTCAGAACTGTTGGGTATATCTGGTTTCAAATCACTAAGCCAGATTCAACTGTATAGTTGAAAAAGAATTCTACATTAGGCATTGCTTCAGCTGTGTTCCTTTCCACAGCCAAGTGAGGGACTAGTAAGCAATGGACCTAAACCAGCTTAAACCACATGGTCAAGAAAGTACTTGTGTATGTGTGAGTGTGATTTTACATGATCAATAAATCTTTGATTGTGAAGTATCTAATTTAATGATCTGATCATTTAGCCATCTCCACTGGGTTGGTGATGGAGATGTAATCTCTACTGGGTAAAAGACAACAGAGAATATGATTTATTAGGGTTTTTCATCATTGTGGTCTGTCTAGTTGGGAGCTCAAATTAATTAAAATTGTGTGCCCACTGAAAAGGAGAGCAACTCTTTGAGATCTGGATATGGGTAAGACAGAAACTGGGTTCTCAAAAAATATCATCTGAGTCTCATAGAAACAACTATATTCTTCAATATAGTTACTTTCTGGAAGGACCTTAACAAATTTTGGAGACCTTAGAAGAAAGAAATGCACCAAATTTATAGTTATTACAAGTGAAATCTAATGGAGAGGCAGGCTTGGTTTCCTAGCCTCAGGGTCAAAAAAGCAAGTAATAATGTCTTTAAAAGATCTAGTCCTACATTTCTTTTATTTATTTATTTTTTCTTTTAATGTTCATTTATTTTTGAGGGAGAGAGAGACAGAGCATGAGCAGGGGAGGAGCAGAAAAAGAGGGAGACACAGAATCCGAAGCAGGCTCTAGGCTCTGAGCTGTCAGCACAGAGCCCAACATGGGGCTCAAACCCATGAACTGTGAGATCATGACCCGAGCCGACGTGAGTCACTCAACTGAGTGAGCCATCCAGACATCCCTAGTCCTACATTTCTTTTTTTTTAATTTTTTTAAATCTTTATTTTTGAGAGAGAGAGAAAGAGCGCCAGCAGGGGAGGAACACAGAGAGAGAGGGAGAATCCAAAGCAGGCTCCAGGCTCTGAGCTGTCAGCACAGAGTCTGACCCGGGGCTCGAACTCACGAACCACGAGATCATGACCTGAGCCGAAGTCAGTCACTCAATCGACTGAGCCACCCAGGCACCCACCCTAGTCCTACATTTCTTAATGATATTTCTCTATAATGCTTAGTACTTTATGCTCAAGGAGGCACACACAATTAACATCTCATATTGAACAAATGTAAATAGTGAGTCCATAATTAAAAAAAAAAAAAGATCAGCCTTTTTTCTGAGATAAATAAAAATCTTATTATGTAATAAATACGACACAGTGATATATGTTTATAATAGTATACAATATTAATGTTAAAGTACTCTTTGGAAAATATTTGAGATCTAAGAGAACAATGTTAAGAAAAAATTATCCAAATATTAGGAATAAGGCCAAGAGGATGATTGCATGACTTGTCAATGTCACAGTGAAGGATTATTTAATTCTCAAGGGGACTGTTCTGCTTTTGATTTTGTTATTTGCTGTTAATCAAGGGCACAGACTCTCTGAAGTTACTTGTTAATATGCAGATTTATGCCCAATATATGTGTTTTTGTAGAAAAGATAATCTCAAATATGAATTTATTGCCCTGCAAGACATTAACCAGTTTTATAATCACACAATCTTATTCTAATATTTCTTTATTAAACTTCCTATAAATAACCTGTTCCTCAAATATTGTTTGAACGGCTTTAATTTTCACTGGTTTCCCCACTAATTAATTTGAATAAATCTTTGACATGTGTATAAAAGTCACATTTTTAATGTTTAAAAGTTACAATTTTACAGTAACTATTATTTTAAGACACTACCTAACGTATGAAACCTTTTATGACTACTCAAGAATTTATCTGTCTCATCTGTACCACTACTCTACCCTAATTTATTTACTAATTTATTTAATCTATCTGCCTTTGTTAATCCCAGTACCCCTAGTACTAGGCACTGTTGAATCTTTTTGCTGAATCTTCAGGGCCTAACAAAATGAAGTAGATAAAACGTCAATTAATAAATGATAATTAGGGGCACCTGGGTGGCTCAGTTGGGTTGAGAGTCCAACTTTCTCTCTCTTTTTTTTTTTTTTTTTTTTTTTTTTTGAGACAGAGACAGAGAGAGAGGGAACGAGCACATGTGGGGCAGAGAGAGGGAGAGAGAAAATCCCAGGCAGGCTCCAGGTTCAGCACAGAGCCTGATGCAGGGCTTAGTCCGATGACTGTGCAATTATGACCTGAGCTAAAATCAAGAGTCAGCTTAACCAACTGAGCCACTGGGCACCCGGAGCATCCGACTCTTGCTTTTGGCTCAGGTTGTGATTTCAGGGTTGTGAGATCAAGCCCCACATGTGGCTCTGTGCTGATTAAGATTTTCTTTCATGGGGTGACTGGGTGGCTCAGTTGGTTAACTGTCTGACTACGGCTCAAGTCATGATCTCATAGTCGTTGGTTCAAGCCCCTCACTGGACTCTGAGCTGACATCCTGGAGCCTACTGTGGATTCTGTGTCTCCCTCTCTCTCTGCCCCTTCCCCAAACTCTCAAAAATAAAAAAAATTAAAAAAATTAAAAAAATTTTTTAAAGATTTTTCCTTCTCCCTTTTCTCTCTGCTCCTCCTACATTCTAAAATTAAAAAAAAAAACTAAATATTAATTGATTCTTTAAAGAAATCCATGAACACCTAAGGGACTCTCACAGATCAAATGTGGAATCATTTAAGCATCAAAATAAACAATGATGATAATGAATCATAGTCCATTGAATAAAATAGGAAACCATGATCCAGTTCAGATAAGTAATACATATACATGTACATACATGCGTACTTATCTAAATATAGGAAAAGAGAAATGACTTTCCTACAGAAGAATGCCAACTAATAAATATAGAAGGGATGATGGAGTTATAAAATTACTATTGTGCAAATATCTGGATAAAAGTTGATGAGAAGAAATGTATTACATAGCTTCAGAGTATCTCTTCAAAAAATTACTTATGAATTAACAAGGGAACAATAATAATTTTATAGTGTGAAAACCTAGTAAACCAAGTTTACCAAAGTTATCAAAGGTAACATCACTAGTAATGAAACAAACTGACATTATGAACCTCCTGATGTGATCCACTAAGAAAACAATATCACACAAGTAGTTTTCCTCCTAAAAATCGCTTAACAGAGAAATACCAGAAAAACATGACTTAAAAAATAATTCTACAAAATAAATATAATGAGTGTTAATGCCAGGTGAGATAAAGAATAGTGAGGAATGCTTTCAGATTAAGAGAGACTAAGGAGACATGATAAGTAAACATATCACATGGTTATGGATTGGAGCCTAGGTTTAAAAAAAATTGAAACATTAGAAAAAGTTGAATATGGATTTATGTTAAATATTAACATATTGTATCAAGATTAAATTTCCTGATTTTGATACTTAACAGTATAATGTAAAAGAATACCTTTGTTCTTAGATAATGCATGTAAAGTATTTAAGAGTAAAGGGTCATGATATATACAACTAAATCTCACATGCTTAAGATAAATAAATCCATATAAATAAATATGTACTTGTATGTATGTATCACAGTGAGAGAAGCAGAGAGAGAGAGAAAGATTTTGTGTTAAAGATCAACAATTGAAAAATCTATATAAAGTATATATGGGGGCGCGCCTGGGTGGCTCATTTGGTTACAGTGACTGACTTCGGCTCAGGTCATGATCTTGCAGTTCATGGGTTTGAGACCCGCGTTGGGCTCTGTGCTGACAGCTCAGAGCCTGGAGCTTGCTTCAGATTCTGTGTCTGCCTCTCTCTCTCTGTTCCTCCACACTCATGCTATCTCTCTTTCTCTTTCTCTCAAAAATAAATGTTAAAAAAAAATTTAAGTATATGTGGGAGTTCTTATTAGTTCTTCTAACTTTCCTGTAAATATAAAATTATTATAAAATAAAAAAGTGTATTTAATAAATGTAAAGTGACATGATGTAACCAAAGTGATGATGTTATCTAGTTCCAAAGTAAATTCGGGAATCTTTCTTTGTTGTTATTAAGTAAAAGATTCACATGAGGGAATAGTAGAAATGATATCTTGTTTACCTGCTCTCCTGAATCTGACACTATTAATATCACCTGAACTGTGTTCATTTGGGTCATGTTTTATTGTTATTTTGAGAAACGAGTTAAAGCTAAGAAATGAGAAAAAAATAGGAAGGCAGAAGAAAAAAACAGAGAGGAAGAAAATTCATTCTTCCTCTCTGAGTTCTACTTCTTACAAGTACTATTTTGTGGATATGGCAGTTTGTGAAAAGAGATGATTTGAAGAAAAAAATATATTACCTTATAAAGTAAGAAAAAAAGTTTTACATTTCTTTCCACATGTAATGACTAGCCCAGTTTCTGACTCAGAATAGTCTGTAATATTCTTCACTGAATAAATAATTTGCATTAATCTTACTTTAATCTTTATGCTAACTCACCAATAATTAAAAGCCAATTATACCCTGTCACTTCTATTTTTCAGAGTTGTTAGTGGACTGCTCACTGTTTGATACATTATTTAACATCTGTAATAGTCAGGATTCCAGAACTAGAAATTTCTTACCTATTTTAGGTAGGTGTCTTTGCAAGTAAGGAACCCATATTTTTTTAAATATAAGAATTGCATGGCCCTCACAGAAAATCTAGGTTTTTTTTAAAGCAATACTTTCTTTTTTTAATATCACATAATTCCACTGCCATAAATAAAGACACCTCTTCCTGCTCACTTTGTCATCCTCGTCCCCTTCAAAAAGAATACCTGACACTTGTCTGGATACATAGCCATAGCACTGAGCTCAACTGAAAATTCACAATGGTTGACTCTTAAGTACATTTAATATAATTATCTTCTGAGTTTTTCTTTAATTTGGGCTGCTGTACCCCAAGTAATTCTACAGTGATTTTATTATGCAATCTTGTCTTTTTTTTGAAATAAATTTTTTAAAGAAGATTTTGTCTATTGCTAACTAAAATACACTTGCTTATTGAACCAGAATAATTTGCTATTTAATTGTGAAAGAATTCTTATTTTTCTGTAAATACAGAAAGTTTTATCAAAATTGGGAAATCACTTTATTTTACATTGTTGTTTTATAAGAACAAAAACCAATTTCTGTAAAAATCATTTGTATGGGCCAATTGTTCTGATTTCCTTAAAATACCTAAATGTCTACTTTTAACAACTGGAAGAGAATCATGAAAAGCTGAAGACCTTAGCACTTTTATGTTCAACCCCACTGCACTGAATCAAAACACAGAAAACAAACTATATACTGAACAACAGAGTTTTACCTTTGAACTTCTTCAGCTAACAGACCTTACAGGCTTCCAGCTGTGGAACAGTAAGTTCCCTTCAAGAAATCATACTATCACTTCATAAAACTTAATGGTGTCCAACTCCCTTTTGTTATGCAGGACTTCCTAGAGAGATGAATGCTATTGGAAAAAAAGCAGGCATTACCAGTTCCTTTCTCTTTTTCTAAATGTAGACCTAGCATCTCCGCTTCAGTTCTTTTTTCTCAGCTATAGCAACTTCCAGTGGTCTGCTGGGTCAAGTTAAATCTTTAAGATCAGCATACTCTGGTACCCACTTGGCTCAGCGATAGTTTCCATGTACTGTTATTATTATTAAAAAATAAAAGAAAGAGAATCACTGTGATTCATGAACCATAGCTAGGTGGCTGATCTTTTCATTGAAAATCACTACTTGTATTAATGTATCTGCATTTCTTTGTAACATAAATCTACTGAAGGCAACAGCATGCTGATACACTGTCTCATCCCAACTAGTTCCTAATACTTGACATGAATTATCTGACAGCTGGTTGCCTCCCATTCAAATCATGTAGTCTAAATATTCAAACTAAAAACCCTAGTAGTGGGTGTATTCTTCCAAAACAATGAAAAAGTAAGAAAGAGCAAACACTTCAGTGTTTCACAGTTTTCTCTCACAAGAGTTTAGAAATATTAAAATTAGGATAGACTAGTACTTTTACAAAAGACACTCTAGTTCAAAATTTGTTTTAAAGTAAATAAGGTACTCTATAAATCACTATTTTCTTCAACATAATATTTTGGTCTTTGATGTCATCACCTATTACTATTTTAGATAACATTATCTTGCAATTTAACAGAGGACACTTTTTAAGTAGTAAATTATCAAATTATGACATGATTAGTAATATAAGGGTCCACAAAGATGTCTGTGATGGTTAAACTTTTTGTTTAAGAAAACAAAGATGCAAATTAAAATTCTTTTTAAATAGCTAAGACAATATCTTAAAGGTAGATACTTTTTCCTTAACTTCTTAGTCAAGAAATAAGTAGGTAGAATAAAGGGTCTAATTAAAATGCAACATAATTATAGTAAAATACAGAAATTCTAAATGCTCTTCTCTATTATTTTTTTCTAAGTAATGTAAATTGATTTTGAAAACTGCATGCATTTCCAAAAAATAAGCAAATGAGAAGCCAGGTAAATACAAGGTTATTCTTACAAAACATTAATATATAAAGAACTTGATTTTTTTATTTTAATTTTTTTGTTTTTAATTTTATTTTAGAGAGAGAGAGATCAGGGGAGTAGAGGGGGAGGGAGAGAGAGACAGACAGAGAGAAAGACAGAGAATCCCAAGCAGGCTCCATGCTCTGCACAGAGACCAACATGGGCCTTGACCCAGGGCTCAATCCCACAAAAGACCCCAAATAGCCAAAGCAATCTTGAAAAATAAAAACAAAGCTAGAGGCATCACAATTCTAGACTTCAAGTTATATTACAAAGCTGTAGTAATCAAAACAGTATGGTAGTGGCACAAAAATAGATACATAAATCAAAGGAACAGAATAGAAAACCCAGAAATAAACCCTCAACTATATGGTCAGTTAATCTTCAACAAAGCAGGAAAGAATATCCAATAGGAAAAGGACAGTATCTTCAACAAATGGTATAATGAAAACTGGACAGCAACATTCAAAAGAATGAAACTAGACCACTTCCTTACATCATACACAAAAATAAATTCAAAATGTATAAAAGATGTAAATGTGAGACCTACAACCATAAAAATCCTAGAAGAGAACACAGGTAGTAACTTCTTTGACATTGGTTGTAGCAACCGTTTTCTAGATATTGTCTTCTAAGGCAATGGAAACAAAAGCAAAAATAAACTATTGGGACTACAACAAAATAAAAATGTTCTGCACAGCAAAGAAAACAATCAATAAAACTAAAAGGCGGGCGCCTCGATGGCTCAGTCAGTTAAGTGTCCGACTTCAGTTCAGGTCATGATCTCACAATTCATGAGTTCAAGCCCCGCATTGGGCTCAACTGTCAGCACAGAGCCTGCAGCCTGCTTCAGATTCTATGTCTCCCTCTCTCTCTGCCCCTCCCCCCACTTGTGCTCTGTGTGTCTCTCTCTTTCAAAAAAAAAAAAAAAAAACATTAAAAAAATAAATAAAAAACTAAAAGGCAATCTTCTGAGTGGGAGAAGATATTTGCAAAAGACATAACAGATAAAGGGTTTGTCTCCAAAAAAACTTAAAAGAACTTATAAAACTCAACAAACAAATAATCCAATTAAAAAATTAGGCAGAAGACATGAACAAACATTTCTCCAAAGAAGACACAGAGATGGCCAACAGACATGAAAAGATTTTCATGATCGCCTATCATTGGGGAAATGCAAATCAAAACTACAATGAGATATCACTTCACACCTGTCAGAATGGCTAAAATCAACCACACACGCACACACATACACACACACACACACACACACACACACACACACACAAAAAACAGGTGTTGGTGAGGATGTAGAGAAAAAGAAACCCTCTTGCATTATTGGTGGGAATGCAAACTGGTACAGCCACTGGGGAAAACACTATGGAGGTTCCCCAAAAGTTAAAAATAGAACTACCCTACAATCCAGCAATTGCACTATGGGTATTTACCCAAAAAATACAAAAACACTAATTCAAAGTGATACATGCACCTCAACATTTATAGCAGAATTATTTAGTAGTCAAGATATGGAAACAGCCCATGTGTCCATTGACTAAATAATGGGTAAAGAAGATGTGGCTAAAAAGGAATGAAATAGATAACTAGATAAAAAAGAATGAAAGTTGCCATTTGCAACAAGATGGATGGAGGTAGAGGGTATAATGTTAAGGAAAATAAGTCAGTCAGAGAAAGACAAATACCATATGATTTGACTCATATATGGAATTTAAAAAACAAAACAAATGAGCAAACTGGGAAAAGGAGAGAGAGAGAGAGAGAGAGAAATCAAGAAACAGACCCTCAGTTAGAGAGAACAATTGATAGTTACCAGAGGAGAGATAGATGGAAGGATTGTTAAACAGGTGATGGGGATCAAGGAGTGCATTTGTTATAATGAGCAATGGGTAATGTATGGACTTGTTGAATCACTATATTTACACTTGAAACTAATATAACACTATATGTTAACTAACTGGAAGTAAGAACTTAAAAAAAAACATGGAAAACAAAAACAAAAAAGTGTAGTGCTGGGTGATAGCCATGAAGGTAGAATTTATTATCGCAGTGTATTACACTGTCTCTAATGAGGAGGTCCTATTTTAAGTGATGTAATTGCTGTTTATCCAATGTGGCTTTAGAAACAGAAGGGAGATTGAGAATTACTGGAATATCTTAAAAGGAGGCTGAACTATATGTCTATAAAAACAGGACAGTAATATAAATAGCAGAGAACAAAGGAAGAGGAGCCATTAACTATTAGGGCAAATACCAATTCACTGCATATTTCTCTACATCTACTCCAAAGTTTCAGTCTTCAGAGTTTCTACTATTCTCCTTATGGAAAGAGAGCTTTCATAAGCCTTCATTCTATTTCCATAACTCCAATATATTGTTTTTTTCAATGTTGACTGATGTTGTCAGATTTCTGATATAATAGAGATTCCCAGCCTTTTGTTTAGAATCTACAAATGACTTCACCTATATCTTAAGTTTTCAGATAGGACAGGTGAAAAATAAAGGCAAGAGCATGATGGGCCAAATGCAAGTAATAGCTGTGTCTAAAATGTAGATATGAAGAAGCAGCCTGCTAAGGAGACTGTAAGGAGAAAAAAAGGAGAAAAAGAGAGGAAGTGATAGATATATAGGGGCATCTGGGTGGCTCAGTCAGTTAAGCATCCTACTTCAGCTCAGGTCGTGATCTCGCAGTCCGTGAGTTCAAGCCCTGCGTCGGGCTCTGTGCTGACAGCTCAGAGCCTGGAGCCTGCTTCAGACTCTGTGTCTCCCTCTCTCTCTGACCCTCCCCCATTCACGCTCTGTCTCTCTCTGTCTCAAAAATAAATAAGCATTAAAAAAATAAAAAAAGAAGTGAGATATATTTAGATAGATATATGAAGTCTTCAATAGTGTAAGAACTTGAAGAGAAGTTAATGATGAAGATTTAAAAAAAAAAGAATATGAAAATTGGTAAAGTCACTGATGACTTTAGAGTAGTACTCAACCCGGGGTGATTTTTGCCTGCAAAGGCATATTTGGCAATGCCTGGAGATATTTTTAGTTATTAAAACTTGACGGTTCTACCGGCATTTAATGGGTAGGAGTCAGAGATTCTATTAAACATATACTGCACAAGACACCCCTGTACCCAAAGAACTATCCAGGACAAAATGTCAATAGTTGCAAAGTTGAGAAACATCCTGTATATTACAGGAGCTAAACTATATGCAACTGAAGAGTTCATGGGCAGTTGAGAAAATTAATATGCCAAGAAAAGGCTATTCTTTAAGAACTTGTTGACTTGTAAGGAAAAAGAGGGCCAGGACGGAGAACTTCTGGATTAAGCAGGGCATAGAAAAAAATTATTTTGTTTGCTTTCTTCAAGGACAGAAACTTGATCATACTGTACACTGACAGTAATGAAGAACTAGAGAAGAAACCAGAGGGGAAAAGTGCTATGAAGTGCTATTCTACAGGAGATGAGGATCAGAACTCAAGAAGACTAGTAGAAAAGACTGCTTTGAAAGAATGACCATAATGTCTAAGATCAAAGGAAATGAAGGACTGATGGGTAAAAATACAAATATATTGGGAGTGTCAAAAACAGGATGGATAGTTTGAGGACAGCATTTAAAGTTCATACTCAAAAAATAACAATAAAGTTCATACTCAGTGCTTGAGTTAAGCTGCTGGTCTGTGATCCACTTTCCCGTTATAGGAGGAAATGGGAGTATGCTTTCTGTCAAGGAAGAAGGCAGCTGACTCAATAGAATCTCCTTGTAAACATACTGATAACAGACCTCCTAGCAAACAAACTGGCAAACTAAGTGGTTTCACTAGTAGGGCAGCTTATCTATGGACTGCTTTTAACAGAATATGTCTAATTATCTAGGTTGCTTATGAAAAATAAAGCTAGAATACAGAGATTTATGGAATATGGCTCCATGGAAAATTTCTATGCATTCTACACATCTGAATATGAAATCGAGAGGTTTTGTATGGTCAAATGGTAAAAACTTCCAGTTATAAAGATAAATAAGTTCTGAGGATGTAATGTACAGCATGGTGACTATATTCAAAGGGGGAAAAAATGGAGATGTTTTGTACTGAGATGGCTCTTTCTGTGTAAATGAGGTGATTGTACACACCTACCACTTCAAATCTCATCCAAAAATCTGAGCCAGGACCCATCAGATAAAGAAAGGAAGGACATGGGAAGCTGGGAAGGTATTAAGAACTCTACCTGCTTCACCTGTGCCCCTAGATGTCTGATTAAAGCTCTGATTCATGTGAGTCCCTCTTGACAAAAAAAATTATTTGGGTTTCTCATTGGCACATTCACGAAACATTGGGTAGTACTAAAGACAACTACTGAATATTAAAATCATAACTTTATAAAGTAATTACAAACGTATACAATAAAGAGCATAAGAGACAAAGCTAAAAAAAATAATAAATTGTTTCAGCTTGGATAAAATAAGCTAAGAACAATAAAAGATATGAACAAAGAAGGCATTTTAGAGCAAAATGTGGCAGTGAAGTGAAATGATCACTGAATTAAATTATAAAAGTGATAAAATGACAGCCACTCTAATTTACAAGTGATGAATTTAAACAAAGACATCCTCACAGAGCAAAAGTGTAAAATATATATGTGCAACTCATTTGAAAAATCACACCTTTGTATCCTGACACTGCAAATATGGTTTCTGAGACAATTTTAAAAATTTGTCTCAATTTTTAAATTAATTTGAAATTTCAACATAATATTAATATGTTAAAATATTTTTTTTGTATATAAACTGACCATAATGCCTAGTATTAGGCATATTTATACTATAATAACATATTTCTTGACCTTGAAAGTCAAAATGTGTTTTATTTATTTTACTAAAATTAAGTCACATTTAAATTTAAATTTTAAAATAGTAGAATAACGACGAAAAATACATTTTTCTTTATTCTTTAACTAGAATAATGTAAAAGCTTCAAATTCCAATGACTATTCCCTCAGAAAATGTAGTTATTTTACACAAGGTCAATTCTGTGTTACAGATTGTGCAGCTGTTCAGATGGCCAGAGATTTGTCATGGATTCTGAATCAATAAATATTCTCTGTCACGCTATAAAAACTGTGCCAGCCCATGGGGTTACCTAAATAAGGCATAAAAGAGTTTTTTCATCTCACAGAAAATTGATATAACTTGATCCAATTAAAAATAAAATGGTCATTTTTGCATTCTAACACCAAGAATAAAAAGTAAACTTAATTTTCTAATTTCTTATTTTTAGAAGGTATACAAGCTGCTTTATGATTATCCTAGATGTAGTATGGTTAAATAAAAGAATATTTAATTGCCTTCTACTACTGTCCTCCATTGTTTTAATAATAGAAATATGTGCTGTTCTTAATAAAGCATTTAATATATATTATTCAATACTGCTACTGTTACAATATGATTTTTTATTGCTATGTTCTGAATGTTTCTGTCCCCCTAAAACTTGTATGTTGAAATGATGGTATTTGGACATGGTATGGGAGGTGCTTAAGTCATAAGGGTAGAACTTTCCTGAATGTCATTATTGTGTATATAAAAGAGACTCCAGGGGCGCCTGGGTGGCTCAGTCGGTTAAGTGTCCAAGTTCAGCTCAGGTCATGATCTCATGGTTTGTGAGTTCGAGCCTTGCGTAGGGCTGTGTGCTGGCAGCTCAGAGCCAGGAGCCTGCTTCGGATTCTGTGTCTCATTCTCTCTCTGTCCCTCCCCTACTTGTGCTCTCTCAAAAATAAATAAATGTAAAAAAAAAGAAGAGACTCCAGAGAGCTCCCTGGTCCCTTCCACCATGTACAACACATCAAGAAGGTGCTAGTTGTAAACCAGAAACAATGCTGGCATCTTTATCTTGGACTTCCAAGCCTCCAGAGCTATAAGAAATAAATTTCTGTCATTTACAAGCTACCCAATTTGGGATATTTTGCTATAGTGGCCCTAATAGACTAAGGCATTCACATTAGGGAAAAATTTGCAAAGGAAAAAAATTAAGTGCTATGTATCTCTCATGTGAACTGCATGAAAAGAAATGTTAATAATTATGATACTGCAATTTTATTTATTTACTCAAAATGGCCCTCAAGTCATTTTAGATGAAGTGAGTTAACTCTATGAATAAGCTATTCATAATTTTGTGCCCCAAACATATAAATTGTGCCAGCTTCTAAATGAAAATGACTCATCCCCAAAGCTAGACATAAAAAAATGAATGGAATATTTTATCCAATTCTGCTTTTTTGGAATATTTTATCCAATCTGCTTTTATAAAGGAATTTCTGAATCTGCAAGTTTATAAGAAATGAAGTGAATTGGACTAGATAAAACATGCAGGGAGTTTTAAAATATCACCTTAGGCAGATTTGACCATATTTTTTAATTTGTGCTTCAAAAAATATTGCCAATAATTGACTGCTTCTTTTCTCTCTGCATAGCCAGTCCATAACTATTGTACTGATGTGATCCCGGAAACCATTCTATAAGTCTGACCATCGCAAAATGAATTATGTTTCTACTGGAACAATGTCACAATTGGTATGATATAAAAAACCAGAGCTATATCAAACAGTGCATCATAAAGACATCTGTACATTTGTATAATAAATTAAAATGCCAAAAAATGTGCATAAGCAAACCACATAAAATGATTGTACTAAAGGCTTTTTAATTCATTTCTATATAAGCATATGTCACAACCTAGTCAGCATTTATACCTTTATTTCACACATATTTATTATGTACCAGGCATTATACTAAATGCTGTAAGATATGCTTCTTCCATTTAAAATTGTTTTTAATGTTTATTTTTGAGAGACAGAGAGAAATAGAGTATGAGTTGGGGAGGAGCAAAGAGGAAGACACAGAATCCGAAGCAGGCTCCAGGCTCTGAGCTGTCAGCACAGAGCCCGACACAGGACTCAAACTAATGAACCGTGAGATCATGACCTAAGCCGAAGCCGGACACTTACCCAACTGAGCCACCAAGTGTACCAGTTTCTTCCATTTAAGCGAATGAAGTCTAATAGGTAAAATGAGACCTATTCAAATAACTAAGTAGGGGGTGCCATATATGTGATACAACTTAGAAGGGCATTGATAGGAAAAGAATCATTATAACTAGAAAAATCAATAAAGGCATTATAGATTAGAGCCATTAATCTAAAATTAATATACTAGTTATCAACAAATGTAACTTAATGTTTAATGAGTGATACTTGTGATTTTCCTTCTTAAAACTTACGAGGATTGAGAAGAATGATTTGTGTGGCTCCATTTCCTTACAAATACTAATGGTTCCCTTTTCTCATTAAATGTCCTTGTAGCATTCAATGATATTACCTTTAATTCCACTGAAAATTAGTTAAACCAAAAGCTGAGATCATTATTTTAACTCTCCAAATGCCAGTAACATTTTTTTTGTACTTTAAAGTTCCATTTAGAATTTCAGGATTAGGAGGAAACATTTATAAAATTAGATATTTTAATTATCAGCTTTTCTTTGCTCTTCATTTTGAGCTCCAACAACCTTTATGCCACAGAATGGAAGTGTGAAAGTGCATATACCAAAACGCCAGTAGAGTTCATTTTCCTGATGTATGGTAAAGGTGGGGTGTTTGGAAATGGATACCTCGAACATTAATGTACTTTATTCTTTACTGTCCAAGTGCCTCTCAGAGTCACTGTACAGCATTGGTAGCTGGGCCTCAGTGGTAGAAATTAGCCAAAGACATAAATTACACATATAATTCACAGTGCCAATTGAGCATGCAAGCAAAACTCTACATAAATTAGGGACACAGGAGTTCATGTATTCTAAACATTTGATATCAAGAGCCATAATCCAAATCAAACATCCCCTTAACAGTGTAAATTATAAAATAGTCAGAATTATTAAATCTGTTACATTGACAAGATCATGTCAATGTCTCCTAATCTGGAACTCTATCTTCCAGGCCTCTCTTTCATCTTTGTATCTTCAGAGTAGGCTCTCAATAAATATTTATTTAAAGAAACTGTAAAAGAATAGATAAGTAAACGAATGAATGAAGGATAAGCTAATAAAGGAAAGAACAGTTGCCCCCCCCCCAAAAAAAGTGGATTCATAGTTAAGTGTTTCGCTAGTTAATATGGGGCTTAATTCGTCTGAGATTACTTAGCTATTGTCAGTAATACCTAAATTCTGGATTTTAACACACCAAGAATTAAAATAGGATATGAGAAGCTAATAATCTGCAAGTAACTATTTCTTCCCTCAAAGGTAAATATGGTCTGTTCTTCTACCAAAAAAGTCCTACAGATTATTTTTTGCTTTGTTTTTACTTTGCCATTCCCAGTTCCTACAAAAACAAACAGGATGCCAAACTGCATATGAGAAAAAGTATGCTATCAGAGTAAAACTAGCCATAAATGAATGCTGGCAGAATCCCTTAGCACAAACAGTTCGGGGCAATGTTGTGATGCATTTGCCAAGTTATCTAAAGACAATGCAACTTTCTGAACCAGCGTTTTAATGTACAGAAATAAATACTTCCAAATTTATTAAGGTTCCCAGAAATTTAGTCAAGTTAATTTAGATATATAGCTCAAGGACTATAAGTCAGGAAGAGAGCACATCCAAAAAACAGAACTTGTAATTACAAATCAATCTTTAACTTTCAAAGAGGTCTTAATCTTTTTTGAGCACAGTGACCAACACAGTGTGAGTCATAAATCAGAGTCCATTAAAAGGGAGGGAGGAGGCAAGCAGGAATTCTCAGTTAATTAAAAGAACTGATGTACACTAAATCTTTTGAGAATATGATAGTCCTTAGTGCCCACCAAATATATCAGGGTCAACACCTTCTAGACACAAGCAAGAGACTACTTCCTGGAGACTTTTGTGGCAAGGAGGGGCCAAGTGATTAGATCTAGTCAATAATTTGTCAGAGAAGGTGAAATGAGTCTCTACAGGTCAGAGCATTTATTACTGGGATGAGGACCTCCAGAGATCTTTTTGCCATGGTAAAAGGCAATATTTGCAATAGTTCAACAGCCTGGACATAGAATGAGACATTAAATGGAACTTCCTGAACCTTCTACAACAAACATGTAGCCTGAGTGAGAAATCCATATTATAAAGCCACTAAGATTTGGAGGTTATTTGCTATCATGTATCATAGCTTATCCTTATTCATACACTCAAGCACTTTCCTTCCTGTAATGATGTCAGAGCCTCTGTGTTGTCCATTATATATGAATCTATCCTCACATTAATAATTGTTTATAGAGCAGGATGATCTTACATATGGAGTTAAATGTCACTGTGTGAAGCTGTTGGAGAAACAATGACAAATCCTTAAATTTATTCATTTATATACCACAGTCTAGGGGAGCCTGGGTGGCTCAGTAGCTTGAGCGTCCGACTTTGGCTCAGGTCATGATCTCACTGCTTGTGAGTTCCAGCCCCGCATAGTGCTCTGTGTTGACAGCCCAGAGCCTGGAGCCTGCTTCAGATTCTATGTCCCTCTCTTGCTCTGCCCCTCCCTTGCTCCTGCTCTCTTTCTCTCTCAAGAGTAAATAAAACTTTAAAAAAAATTATACACCACAGTCTAGAAGAAAAGTTCATAAAAAGAAAGGGCCTATTTCTACAAAATATTTTTTTAAATATGTGGGCCATCCTAAGAAAGCTATCAGGAAAATAACAGAGAAAATGAAGGAAAGTCTTTACTTAAAGCAGTTTGAAAATATTTAACAAATGTGAATCCTTATCAAATTTTTCCAGATATATTCTGGTTTCATGTAATAAATTTAAGCCAACTCCAATTTCTTCTGAGGCACTGAGGTTCAAAGAATTAATACATCCTCCTCTTTCCCTTTCAGACTGAAATATCCCCAAAATATACAAAATCACTAGAACTGTGGTCTAACCTATTAGGGCATATCTTTGTTCATTCAGAAACTCTCGGCATCTTAATAAATAAAGCAAGCCATATCCTACTGGTAAACTTAAATCCCCATCAACTAGACAAAATACTCCAGTCCCTTCTAAGTATGAACATCTTTTTTTGCAACAATGTTCCTTTCTACATGAGTTACCTTTCAGTAAAGACACTGATACCATTCATCAGTATATCAAGAAGTACACATTTTAAGTACAGAATCAGCATTAAATTGTTTTTTTTTGTATCCCTTACAGAAGATTATAGCCTAGACCCAGAACAAGCACAGACAGTCTTAACTGTGTTTAACTTCATTACAAATAAATAATGCAAAAAATAAATAATAATTTTAAACTTATTACATTCTCCCCAAAGCATTTAAGATTTAAAGTTAGGTAGAATCCAAATCTGAATCCTATCTCTGCCACCTACTATCTGTATTTTGAGGTAAACTGCTTATCTTCTTAGAGTTCTATTTTCCTTTACAAAATGTGATTAATAATAGTATCACTTGGGGGTGTCTGGGTGGCTCAGTGGGTTAAGCAACCATAAAACTTTGGGTCAGGTCATGATCTTGTGGTTCATGAACTTGAGCCCCACGTCGGGCTCTGTGCTCACAGCTTAGCCTGGAGCCTATTTCAGATTCTGTGTGTCCCATTCTCCCTGACCCTCCCCCACTTGTGCTCTGTCTCTCTCTCTCTCCCTCCCTCTTTCCAAAAAATAAATAAACATTTAAAAAATAATAATAATAATAACAATATCATTTGGTGGATAGTATTGGGAGGACTGGATGTGATAAAACACATGAAGCATTAAGAGAAGTACTTTGGTCCAAATAAATATTGAAAATACATGTTACTATTATTATGTCTCCAAAAGTAAAGAATAACTGAAAATGAATGTTTTCCTACATATATACATTTGCTTGAATTGTTTTAGAAGAGGAATACAGAAAATGTGTCACGGTCGGACATAAAGCTATAATTTCAGAAAAAGGCCACTCGTTTCACATATAGCTAAGATTACCTAAAGAGTCCTAACATTTTCTCTCTTTGCTATGAGTTAAACAACATATTTTACACATTTTAAATTCATGATTACACTGTAAAATTAAAGGATGAGATAGTAGTTGTGAGATCTAAAAAAAAAAAAAAAAGTAAAGCAATAAAACAATTTTGATAGGTTTCATATAGAAATTCAATCACCAGTATTTATTTTAACAAGTGTTATCTGTAAATCCAGTGAACATCTACAATATTTTAATGGAGTTTCTATTCTATCAAGGATAGCCTTTCCCCAACCATGGCAATGATGTAATTCTGCCATCTAGTGGAAGAGCTGTACCACTGCAGGGACACTTTTTGAAAAGTGTAAAAAGCCTCAAATGAAAGAACAAAACTGCATTTCTGTGTTCTGACATTTTAAATATTAAATCTTGATTGTGGATTGGGAAGAATAATTTGTGATGTTACAAAGAGAATTACTGAAATATAGTATGAAAATCATGAGCTACAAAGAATATGTAAAAGGCCCAACTCTGGGCAAGTCCAATGCATACTGCATAATTATTAACATAAATACATCTTACGAAGGAAAAATAAGAATTTCGTGAAGAGAAATGTTTCATAATAAGTAGTTATCCATGATTTTTAATTCTGCATCAACTCAAAATCTTTTTTAACGTGTTCTTGCACTTAAACAATAGCAACTGCAATAGTAATACAATATTTTCAATGCACCAAAAGATGAAATTTAACACCATTCTCTATGTAAAAATATAAATACACAAAATTCTATTGTATGATAGAAACAAAAATCCCACTATCATTTGTTGTTTTGCAGTTACTGATTTGCCCAATATTAAGATATAGCCAAACCTAATCTAATTGTTAGAACTTCTAACTTCAAGGAAATGTTTTGGCTATCACTCAATGTTACCTCAGTAACTTAAGACTTCTTCACAATACAATTGTCAAAACTGGATGACCTATTTACATTTGAAACCAAATCATCTAAAATACACAGAGATAAAATACATGAGTAATTTAGTTTTGAGCATTTTTCACACATATCCATGAACAGGGGATATAGGTAAGTAGGTAAGCAGGTACACAGGTAGACATATCATTTCAAAGAAGCACTGTTAAATACCAGGAATCAAAAACGCTGCTGGAAAAGCATACATCTGTGAGGAAATGAACAAGAGAACTCCAAAAGGCAATACCACCCCAATATTTGTGAGACCTGAGGCCCCCTAGACCTCTTGCAGTCCACTCATCAATTTCCCACCCTGGCTTTATCTTTCACTGCGAATGAGCATCACACACATGCCTCTAAGACACCACAGCCCTCAAGTGCAAGCTCAGAAACGACTCCCCTATAGACATGCTACCTTACCCTTCACCAGCAGGCTCGTGCAGTTTGAACCAGAAATCTGGAATCTGTTATTCAGAATGTGTCAAAGCTTTGGATGGGCATTTTGCCTTGACCCCAAAAGCTCCTCATCCTGTGTGGATGGGCAACTGTAAAACGTCAAGCAGAGTAGGATCCCTGAAGAGTCAATGGGTGGTACTGGCATAATGGCAGAATATAAAAGGACATTTTTTAGAGTGGCTATAGGGTAGAGAGATGGTGTGAAATAATGGTTATCAAAGGGTACCCTCATGATCAGCTTTTTTCTTAGCTTGCATATCCCAGGGTCTTGATCTAGAACACAGAGTATCAAACTTTCTATGGAAGCAAGGAAGACAGGAATTGAGGGCAACTATCATGGTGTGCTATTATGTGTCAAGACCCATAAGAGTTTCAAGTGCAAACATAGCCTCTTTAACTTGGGATATCAACTAAGGAGATAGATTTTTTCTTCAAGTTATGAAATGTCTATTCTTCAGTCTGTTTTCATATTGCAAAAGGCAGGAATATCCCAGTCCTGTACATAACTATTTTAATAAATGCAAGTATATGTGTATACTTACCATGCTGTTCATTTTTGAAGATGATGAACCTGCTCTTTGCTTTCTTAGACTGTTCACTTCTTCTACATTTCCATCTTTTGGTTTCAAAATCATTCTGCTACTCCCTGCAGTTCCTTCAGATGAGGATCGCAATCGCCTCTCTATAAATCTCCCTTCACGATATGGACTGAAGCTACTGGCAAGAACTATTAAAACAAACAAACAAACAAACAAACAAATAAATAAATATTAATACAAATGCTTAACTGTAGTTTTTACAAATGTTCTATTTAAATCAAATAAGAAACTCTTAGTGTCATTCAAAAATTCTCTATCATAGAAAGAAGTTTTAAATTAATAGTGGTAAGTTTAGTTTACTTAATCACATAATGATTTTGAAGCTCAAAACCTCTGCAGCCATCCTTGGCTTCTCCATACTTCATATAAATCACATAAGCAAATCCTGTCTTTATTACCCTCAAATTGTATACAGAATCTGATTACTTCCTACCTTCCCCACTAACATCCTGGACCAAATTCCCATCAACCCTAGCTTGGGTTACTATAATACTGAACAGTCTCCTTCCTTTGCCTATTCCTACCTGACTCTCCCCCACAAAAACCACAGCCTTCTTTCCACATGGTAACCAGAATGATACACTGAAGACATAAGTAACATTGATCATGAGCATTCCCCTAGTCATAGAGCTATGTTTAACCAATGTCCTATCAGTTTCCTTATGATAACCCTACTCTATCCCTTCATTTAAGGGCCTCCCCATGTTCATCTGTTCACTTTTCTAACTTCATCTTCTGCTGCACCCTCCTCCTTCACTCTGTTTATGCTACTCTGGACCTCTTGCCATTGCTAGAACACTGCAGGCACACTCCAGTACCAAAGTGGCCTTTACCACATAGTCTTTGCACAGTTATACTTCTCTTAAATATTTGTACATCCTTCTCCCAAATCATCTTCAACTCTTTGCTAATATGTTACCTTGATTAATACTCTGCCCATCATACTTAAAAATGCAAACTACAGTGAACTATCAGAAAATGAAATTAAGAAAACAATCTTATTTACAATAGCATCAAAAAGGATAAAATACTTAGAAATAAATTTAGCCACAGAGTGAAAGATCTCTTACACTGAAAACTGTAAGACACTGATGAAACAAGTTGAGACACAAATAAATGGAAAGATATTCTATGTTCATAGATTGAAGAATTAATGTCCTTAAAATTTCCATACTACTCAAAGCAATCCACAGATTCAATTCAATCTCTATCAAAATTATAATGGCATTTTTCATGAAAATACAGAAAACCATTGTATAAAGAACCACAAAAGACCCCAAATAGCTGAAGCAATCTTGAGAAAGCATAAAGCTGGAGGTGTCACATTTCCTGATTACAAACTATACCACAAAGTTGTAGTAATCAAAACAGTATGGTATTTGCATAAAGACAGACACACAGATCAATGGGACAGAATAAAGAGCCCAGAAATAAAAGCATCATATATGAGCAATTAATTTTTGACAAAAGACTCATGAGTATGAAATGCAGAAAGGATAGTCTCTTCAGTAAATGGTGCTGGAGAAACTGAATAAGCACATGCAAAAGAATAAACAGAGACCCCCATCTTACAGTATACAAAAACAAAAACCCTCAAAATGATTTAAATATTTGAACATAACACCTGAAAATGTAAAATTCTAGGAAAACAAAACAAAATAAAACAAAACAGCGGGTAATGCTCCTTGACATTAGTCTTGGCAATGACTTTTCGGATTTCACACCAAAAGCAAAACCAATAAAAGCAAAAAATAACAAATAGAACTATTCCAAAGCAAAAAGCTTCTGTACAGGAAAGTAAATAATCTACAAAATGAAAAGGCAAATTATGGAATGGGAGAAAATATTTTCAAATATCATATCCTCTGAGAGGTTAATATCCAAAATATACAAGGAATTCATACAACTCAATAGAAAATAACAATAATCCAATTTAAAAATGAGCAAGTAGACTAAACAGACATTTTTTTTTTCCAAAAAGACATACAAAATAGCCAAGAGGTACATGAAAAGGTGCTCAACATCACTAATCATAAGGGAATGAAAATCAAAACCACATGAGATATTATATCACACCGGTCAGGGTAGCTATTAGCAAAAATTCAAACAAGTGTTGTGGAAAGTGTAGAGAAAAGGGCACCTTTATACACTGATGGTAGGAATGTAAACTGGTACAGTCACTATGAAAAAAAGTATGTAGTTTCTTCATGAAATTAAATAGAGTTACCATGTGATCTAGGAATTCCATTTATGGGTATATATTCAAAGGAAATGAAATCATTATCTCAGAGAGCTATCTGTATGCCCATGTTTATAGCAACATTATGCACAATAGCCAAGATATGTAAACAATCTAAGTGTCCCATCAATGATGAAGAGACAAGAAGATGTGATATGTAAATATAAAGGGATACTATTCAGCCCTTAAAAAGAAGGAAATAGTGTCATTTGTGACAACATGGGTACAACTGCAGGGCATTAAGCTAAGCAAAATAAGCCAGATAGAGGAAGACAAACACTCTATGGTATCAGTTACATGTGGATTCTTAAACAAAAAAATTGTTTTAAACAGTTGAACTGATTGAAATGCAAAGTAGAAAAGTGGTTGCAATTGGAGCCCGTGGGTGGCTTAGTAGGTTAAGCATCCAACTCTTGATTTCGGCTCAGGTCATGGTTTCATGACCCCCACCTTGGGCTCTGCCCTGTCAATGCAGAGCCTGCTTAGGATTCTCTCTCTCCCTCTCTCTCTGTCCCTACCCTGCTTTTGCTAAATACATACATATATACATACATAAATACAAACATGAAAAAAATGAAAAAGGGAAAAGAAAAAGTGGTTGCAAGAACCTATTAGGCCAAATATAACAGTTCTTTTTAAATAACTTTTTAAGCTAATGAATAAAAATTAAAATGCCAGAGTGCTCAACTTTACATCATTTTTTTCTGTTTGTTTATTTATTTTTGAGAGACAGAGACAGACAGAGAGAGAGAAAGGAGAAAGGGAGACAGGATTTGAGGCGGGCTCTGCACCAACAGCAGAGAGCCCAATACGGGGCTGGAACTCACCAGCCGCAAGATCATGACCTGAGCTGAAGTTGGACGCTCAACTGGATGAGCCACCCAGGTATCCCTATATTATTATTTTTGATATGACTACATATCTCATACATTCAGATATATATATTAAATACTAGCCTAGATATGTTTCATAACAAATGCAGAATAAATTCAGTATTATGGAGTTTAGTGCACATAGCAACTCTTTCTTATATAAAATACATCTACATAACTGGTTTTCAAATGTTAAACTTCCAAATTATAAAATCCTTCTGAATGGCACATGAATATCTCCACAAAATGAAGAACTGAATTCTATTATTTTTTCCTTATCCACATTACCAGCTTGTTTGCCTATCCGTCTCTATTTTACAAGTTGTAGATAACCTGAATAAATAGCTAATGTCCCAAGAACAGGCAACATATTATCAAATTCATTGAAATTACTTTAATGTGGTAAATGGCTCATGATTAGGATCTTCGTGAACAGATTAATAGCAAGATATTTCCACAGAGATAAATATATATAGTATTCAATTTGACATTGAAGCAAATGATCGTTTCTAAATAAGAATTAGATATAATCAAGGTAAGTACATTTCTGCCCTTTTTGTATTCCATTTCTTTAAAAAAAGACTGCCTAGATTCCAATTTGAGATCCACCATTTACTGACAATGTGATTTCATAGTTATTTAATTTAATCCTAAATTATTAATCACTGCCATATAAACTTTTAGTTAAGATTAAATGACACTTATCTTGATGAGCACTGAGTAAGATATGGAATTCATGAATCACTATACTGTATCCTTGAATCTCATATAACATTGTGTATTAACTATACCGGAATAATATTTAAATAAATGAAATTTAAATGAAATGCAAATGAAAATGAATGAAAAGTAAATTTAAAGAAAGATTAAATGAAATAATGAATACAAATTGCTCAACACATTTTTTTTGGCACATATTAAGTGTACAAAAAGGGTGAGCATCATTGATATCATCATCATTGTTCTTCTCATTATATTATAATTAAAGAAATAAGCAGATACAACTAAAGTTATAAGTACAGACAAGGTCACCAAGATCAAAACATAAAAAACTAGGCAGATGCATAAAAGTGATGATGTATCAAATGTGAAAAATATTAAGTTATACAATTATACAGCTAAATAATTCACTCAGGCATTTAAAATTTTTAAATTGTTATATTCATGGAGGGACTAGTTGGATTAATCATATAATCTTACGATGCTTGATACTCTATAATTTAACTTATTATAAGTTGTATATAATATTTTAGTGTTATCCTTAACGGTTTGGAAAGAGCTGGGGTCATGATGTCACTAAGCCTAGTCACTAAGAGCCTGAGCTTTGAACTGAGATAGTTGTAACTTGTGCTACTTAACAGCTATATGATCCTTGGTCGGTTTTTGCATTTGTAAAATGGAACGTGTAAATGTCTATCTCATAAGGTTTGTATCCCAAACAATTATGTACTAACTTTGTGACTTTGGACACATTACTTAGCCTATTTGTGTTCCAAATATCTTGACTGTAAAATGGGTTACTATAATAGTAGTGATTTCAACCATCTGAGAATTCAATGAATAATGTATCCAAAAAGCACAAAATGGGAAACGAGACACAATAAACATTCAATGTTGGGAGAACTAGTTGACAGTAATAGTAGCAGAAGCAGCAAAGGCAGCAGCAGTGGTACGTCAAATACAGCCCAGTACGTGGTAAGAATTCAACAGTTTTCTTAACTGAAATTTATATTAAATAACAAAATTTTCTGTTAAATAACATAATGACATACTAGAGTAATTCAAGCACCCATTCCCCCTTTATAGAAAGCAAAGAGAAGGTACCCAAGGTTACACAGGTAGTTAATGACAGACACAAGTTTAAAACCAAGCTCCAAGAACAGTACTTTTAAAACCTGCAAGTCTATTGTAATTAGACATAGAGACTATTTGTGCTGAAACGTGGATCCTACTTAATAAAGACAGTTTTGGTAAAATAAGAAATAGAATTTAAATTATAGAAAATTTCTTTCAGGGTGATTTTGGCTGGAATATACTCATTTTACTGACTAAGAAATACCAAGACTCATTTACCTTAAAAAAGAGAATCCTTTTACACAAAGCCACATCGCAAATAAAAATAATTTCTTTCCCCTCTCTTCTGAGGGCCAGAATCTTGGCAACACAACTAAGAAAAATGAGTAGTATTGCTGAATTACATTGTTACCATAGTATGAAATTTAAAATCAAGTAGAGAAAAGATTTAAAATAAATTATAAATCAGAAAAAAAAACTAGAGAATGAAAAATAAGGAAATGTGGTTTCTATTCATGGGATGAAATAAGAAGATTAAATAAACTAGAATGAAATTATAAATCATGTTTATTATACAAAGAAAATCAGCATACCTTTGGCAGGATTTGATTCGTATCCATATGATGTTTTGTTAAAAATATGATGATCACCAGAAGAGGGTATTATCCTTGAATCTGAAATAGGATGAATCCCTTTAACACGATCACTTATTGCTTTATGTTGCTCATAAAATCCAAGTTTCCTCGGAGAGCTTGTTGCCAACATTGTTTCACCATTTTGTACTACCTTATGTTCTTCTCTTTGCATATCTCCTGATAGATGAGTCTCTGACTTGTTCCCATTCATAACAGGTAGTTCAGTGATTTGCAATAACACTTCCTTCTGATTAGCAGCAGAGGTTTCTAGTAAGGAATTAGATTCAGTGCTACATCGGCCTTCTAACCTGTATTTCCCAGGAGACATAATTGCACAGGGAACAGTTCCCATAAGGTCTATTGTTGTCTTTGTAACAGCAGCAGGATTGGGAGAGATCTGAGAGGTAGAATCATTGTGGCCAAAGTTCTCACAGTGGGATGCCATGCTTCCACTTTTAGGAAATGCATCTGCTTCAGACACAGAATCTTCAGTCAAGGCTAAGAACTCTGAAGGTGTCTGAGCTGTTGTAAGATCAGCAGAAAGCAGGGGTGATTGTAAAGAGCTTCCTGCCCGTTCTGTTACATCCACAGAACAAGATGGAGAAGCTCTTACTAATACAGGTTCTCTCTCCTGGTACTGTGTAATTTCCAATGAGAATCCAGACTGTTGTACCAATGAAATGGATTGGCTCTGTGGAACTGGCTTAGAAAATTTATAGTGAGATGAAAAAGATTTAGTGAGTAGCTTCTTTGTTGACTGCTTAACAGAACGGCGAGTTTGTTCTTCTGTGAATCCAGAATCATCCCCTTCACTTTTGCCAGAACTTAGGCAATTTATAAAGACATTCTTATTAGTTGAGTGCTCCTTTTCCTTTTCAAAATCTTCTGTCAAGGATCTCGTTATTTTCTTATTTCGTGAACTACTAAAACCAACAGAATGTCTTCCCCTGGTTTTAATATGTTCTTCCAAACTCAGTTTCTGTATACTGCTATGACCAGATTGAGCACCATTTGAAATACTAAGGTTCTGGTTGGTAGTGTCTTGCTTAGGTTCACCTCCTTTCTTATGGTGGAAACTAATGGAAGGAGTACGGAATATGCTCCTGCGTTTACCTGTACTACCTGAGCTTGAATTCGTGCTGGAAGGAGAGGAACTGTGGACACCAACTGTATTACTGGAGGAGGGCGAAGAAGGAAGAGAATCATGTCTTCTGCTAATACTTCTTCTGAATATTGGCAACCGGGAGACCAGGGTAGATCGTCTTGATCCTGAGTCCCCCATTGGGACTCCAAGGCTTGAGCTGTGACAGCCAATTTAGCAGCCTAAAAAAGGTAAAACAAAAAGAACGCATCAAAAGAAATCAATTATAAATAAGACATTTTAAAACAAAACACTGTTTTTCAGGACATGGACTAGAACTTGGCTCATACTAAAATGATAATAAAATTCTGATGAGGATTTTTTTTTAATTTATAAGTAGCAAAATTATCCAGTGATTTGCACAATGATTTTATAATGGCTCAGCAATGTCAAGATTACCAAGAATATTTAGTCTATGCAAAAGATTGTTGGGTTGAGAAACACAAGATCACTATTCAAGACCCAGCCTTACTACTCCCACTGGTTCTATAATTTGGTAAATTGTTTAATCCTAACTTTTTATGTCTACATATTTAGATGCAGTAGTCTTGTGACAGCCATAATCATTGCCCTGTGGGTAATATGCCCCACTACTGCCTCTCTTGACCAGAAACAGATATATCACAAGACTTGAGAAGTTATTCACTTGAGCTTAACAGAATCACAGATCAGACTAAGGTATGATCTGACACTAGAATCTTCATTCAAAGAAAAAACAATTAGGAAGTACTCTTCTCCTTGGAGTTTGATTTTGGGACTTTTAGAGGTAATCAGGGCATTGATAGATGAAACTAAATGAGGAAGGATACAGTGTAGAGTTATAAACAAAATTAGGTTATGAGGAAACCACAACTATGAATTGAAGAAAAGACTCCAGTGAAAATTAATTCAACTGGTAATGTTGACACGAGTGAAAATACATAGTGACAGCAGCAGAAGCATAGAAAATTTATGAACCATATTAACATCAACGTGCTGATGATGAAGAAAAAGAAGGAAGAAAAAGTGAAGGTGGCAACTATATAGTTCATCAACCATGATGTCCCAAATACTTTTCTGACATAGATTATCTCTTTTAATACTTCTAACTGTAGAAGTAGATAATATTTCCATGGTCATTTTACAACAGAAAGGTAACTTTCTGTCATTGAGCCAATAAAGAGTAAAGCAAGAAACTAATCCTTATATAACCACAGGATCAGCTCATAATCAGCATGACAGAGACTGCTTTCAGTAAAGAGCCAAAACTTGTGCTGCTGAAGGTCCAGCTCTGCTTCCATTTCAGAGATTCTTAGTTGTAGAGTCAACCTGGTTATTCTGATGCCTGCTATTTTTCACTGGTTTTCATAATGCGCCGTGACTTGGTTTCTGTTTTTAGTTTCTGTATTTCACATAATTCCTTAACTGTAATGTATACATCCCCTCTGTCAAATTTTAATCAGACTGTTTCATTTTGGTTTTTGCAACCAAAACTACCTAACTGAACAATAACAAATACTACATAAAGTGACCAGACTCTATTTTATTATTATTAACAGATACATTACGAGAATGATCAAGTAAAATACTTTCATGGCCCTGAAGAAGTATATAAAATGAAAAATATTTTCTCTTTCAGATATGCATTCAAAAATATTTAATATTTTGTCCTAAATGATATAAAATCTAACAGATTTGTATTAGATGATTTTTATTAGATGATGAATTCACTAAATTTGAATTTAAATCAAACTATGTGTAAAACACTCCCAAAATATTTGCATATACTTGTAAATCTTTGGGAGAAGAAAGTTTAAAATACAAACAAAGACATTTTAGGTCTTAAAGTCTCACAAATTAGAAATATCTTATTTGGGGGGACCTGGGTGGCTCAGTTAATTGAGCAGCTGACTTTTGATTTCAGCTCAGATCATGATCCAAGGTTGTGGGATTGAGCCTCACGTTAGGCTCAGCACTGAGCAAAAGCCTGAGATTCTCTCTCTTTCTTCCTCTGCCCTGCTCCCCAACTTGCTCTCTCTCTCTCTCTCTCTAAAATGAATGAATGAATGAATGAATGAATACATACATACACACATACATACATACATACATACATACATAAACAAGTCTAATTTTCCTCCCAGGTTAAATCTAATTTAACCAATATCTGATTTCCAAAGTGGATACAAAAAATAATACAATTTTTCATGATTTCACTCTTACTAATGCTTTAATTAACATCATTCTTAGATGTGATTTTTCATTTATATGCAAGATTTCCATTTAATGCTTAGTGAAGAGTTTTGCTATAATTAGAGTATTATCAACCATTACGATTTGCAGCTGGTGGTGCACCTATGGTTATCAATGCATTTATGTCAAGATATTTACCATTACTATTGTATTTTTTCAGTATTTATGTATATTGAAATATTAATTGGCCTTTTTTATTATTTCTTGCTTTTGTGTCAGCATTTAAAAATAGTGACTCAATCTCTCTTTAATAAGTATTCAAAGGATTTAACTAGTAAAAATTTCAGAAAAAAATTTACAGTAGTCACTCCTGTCTTTCTAAGTGCTTAATGAAAACAAGACTTTTATTGGGTACAAATAATACATTTAGGCTACTAATACACTTAACCTAATTGAAGCAAAAACATCATAGATACTAAGAGATATTTGTACATTGAATGAGATGACACAAAGTAGATATAAAATCTACTGGAGATAAAAATCCTTTAGATTTCACTTTGTCTACTGATAGTCTTTTAAATGAAGGTCTTGATTTCCTACTGAGAGCTTTCCAGCTAAAAAAGAGAAAGATAAAATATCTATAGGTTGGAATTACCCATATTCTTCAGAGAGACTCTTCAATGTCCAGATGCTCTCTATATCACCAGATTCATTATCCCCTTCCTATTTAATTCTCTATTTGGACTGATTACTACTTGCCATTTTCTGTTCACGTTCATCTTCTGGGAAATTGCAGATGTAGGACCGCCTGCTTGGGATGCCCATCCTGTAACTCTGATTTGAAATATTTAGGAATATTTCTATGACACTGTCTTTTCCAGGAGGCCATCCCTGACCCTTTCCCCATCCTCTTCCATTTGGGATGTAATACTATTCCTTTACGTATCCTGCAGTATTACCTTACAAGTTAACATCTGTTTACCTGGCTTTACTATTTTACCTTAAGTTTCTTTGTGACAAAGGCCATCGATGCTTTGCTTTGAGACCCCAGTGTCTAATGTAATACACAATTAGTACCAATAGAGCAAATGGATTTCAGGGACAAAGTTTTAACTTGAATACATCAATATTTCAAACGTAAATAAACATATTTTCTGCCCACTACCATAAACAAATGCTGTAATTTTGAAGTTAATTTTATTAAATTACAACTTTTAGAAATTCGTAAGTTAATTGAAAGGCTTTCCAACTGTAAAATCATTCAATAATCTAAAATTTGCTAACATCAGGGGCGCCTCGGTGGCTCAGTCGGTTGAGCGTCCAACTTAGGCTCAGGTCATGATCTCGCGGTTCATGAGTTCGAGCCCCAAGTCAAGCTCTGTGCCGACAGCTTGGAGTCTGGAGCCTGCTTCGAATTCTGTGTCTCCCTCTCTCACCGCCCTTTCCCAGTTCATGCTCTGTCTCTCTCTCTCTCAAAAATGAATAAACATTAAGAACTTTTTTTTTTAATTTGCTAACATCTAAAAGTGTTATGGAAGCACAATGCTGAACAAGTTGAAGAAAACAATATATCATAACAACTATTAATGAAAGACAAATGTTACACTGCAACATGTTAATATTATTTTTATAATTTTAGTAGAGCAATTATCCTTTCTTAATAAAACCTGTATATATTTTCATGTATTTTTATAAATTTTCAAATGAGATAAAATAAACATATTTTCTCAATTCTCCTCTATTTCTTGGTTCAGAAGACATATCACCTCAAGTCGTAACAGATGCCAAAATAATACACAGGTTGAACTAGACCTGCCCATCTTCCAGGGGCCTTACTATGATCAACATTATTTTATTTGGGAAAACAAATTTGTCATATAAGAGTGCCATCTAATATCATTAAACCTATACAAACAAAACATTAGACTGCTATACCCAATACCACCTACTGGATGCAGATACAGGCCCACTGGACATGATGTGAGACTCAGTTTGACCTCAACTGAAGAAACGGTATCCTTTGCTCTTTAACACCAGGATTTAACAAAAAGTTCCCAGAATGTATTTTATTCAGTGATCTCTACAACTTGAGCAAACACTATCATTACTTTTAATAGAGTACAACGTCATATGGTAGATCTATTCTGAATTACGTTAAAGGTGAATCTTATTTGGCATGGTTCAGAAAAACACAAATTCTAGTTAAAGGGGATATATGCATTGCTAATGTTACCTATTTAAAACAGTAAAAGTAAAAAAATATTAAAGAAATAAGACATACTGGAAAAAAAGTGTACACACACACACACACACACACACACACACATATTCTTCCATGATTCAAGGCATAAAAAGACCATGCAGGGTTTTAAAGCAATCATCGTAGAAACTCATTACCATATACACAAATAGGCATGTCTGTCGGTGCAAATAAAACAAAACAAAATCCTCTTCACCTTTTTCTTTCCCATCATTTTTAAAATATTTGCCTAGAATTTGCATACCTCTCATATTTTTTTCACTATAAGTCAAAGATGAAGAGTCACCTGATGGCCCACATACCAGATAGTCCTAAGTATCCTTTGTCTTTCTCCCCAAATTGGTGATGTTTGGTTTATAAAACTAAATAAAAAATACTTACCCACACATGCAATAAGTAAAAAAAAGAAAAATTGGATTCAAATCCAAGCTCTGTCACTTACTAGTAGCATGAGCTGAAACACAGATAATAATTATTTTCAGTATGAGAAGGTGCAACATCAGAAAGAAATGGCACTCTGCCTGCTACTGAGTAAATTTCTAGTTTCTTCCTTTTCTGATGCAAGTGGTACAAGATGGAGCACCACATAAAGAGATTATAAAAATGAGCTACTTGTCAAGATCTGGCTGAATCACTCCATTTTAAAAATCACCTAAAAATATTTTGGGGGGAAGATATATAAATTGATATCAGGTTTCCAATCCCTTATGGTGAACCTCCCCTAAGTATACATTATTATTGGAATTTAAAAAGAATGATCAATATTTGAAATGTTCATGAGGAATGTTGATGAAATAAATCTGGTCCCAGCTCTGTTCTTTCTCAGAAAAGATTTCAGAAAATAACCCAATACAGCCTAAGTGACCATGCTGAAAAGAAAATCTACAATACATGATGAAATGGAAGAACGAAAATTCAGAGAAATCAAGTATTCTCTAAGTAAGAATTTGTCAACATTAAGAAAGTGATGGATGGCAGAAAATAAATTATCTGAAAACATATCAAAGAGCATTGGTCAACTTTTACTAAAATTAAATAAAATAATAGCTTGAAAAGTTTCTAAAACAATCTAATTATGTCATTTTTTTTTTCACAGATTTAAATGAGGCTCACAACTGTTGGGTGGTCAGGGCTCAGCTGGAAAGCCCTCCAGTCCAGACTCTTTCTTTACAAAGCCATGCAATTTACACCTCAACATTATTTTACTTTATGGTAGAAGTTATTCTTAAATGAATTTCTAAAATGTTTTACTGTTTTCCCTTAAATGAATGGGAAACTAATGGAAGCATTTTTAACAGATAAATCACTACCACAACATGAACAGGGACACCTCAGCCCCAGGGTCAGTGAGGGCAACATGAGATAAATTCAAAAACTGAATGATCAGGGCCAAGTAAGTGATCAATCACAGAGAAGAGAATGAGACTGTCAGCAGAAGATAGAAAGTGTCAGAAATAATATAATTGATTGGATATGTTTAATTCGCAAATCATTAAATTTGCATATAATTTAGCCACACTGAGTACATGAAGCTCTGTTCAAAAAATAAACAAAAAAATAATCCAAACAAATCATTGCTTATATCAGAAATATCTACCTTTAGGTGAAGGTCACTACTCACAATGATTTGACCCTAAAGATGAAATGTAAACAGAGATAGATGGCCCCTGATTAGATCATATGTAAGCGAAGAATCACTGGGTTCTACACCTGAAACCAACACTGCACTATATATTAACTAACTTGAATTAAAATAAATATTTTAAAAAAGAACTGTATAGATAATCTCCTAGGAAAAAGAGAGAGATGCCAAATTAGCATGATACCAGGAACTATTACTATAGTAAAGGAGAATACATTTCAAAGAGATTATTCTAGCAGGATTTAGGGAAGCGGATGAGTTCCTTGCCTGAATTGATGGAAGAACAGGGGTCGTGATACATTATTTATAAAGACATGTAATCTTGAGACCCAGGCCTATATGATCTTAGTCCTTTAGTGACCAGAACAGACAATGGAGGGTAAAAAGAAATACAAAAATAATGGATTCTGGCCAGAGATTAGAGAGAATTTAATAGTGAAAGAAGTCAAAAGCCATATCCACATGTGACCAGGCTTAGGTAAATAAGACTACATTTATATTTTTAAAATGTTATAGTTTATGTTTTGGGATTTACACACTATGAATGTATAAGTGCTAAGAATGTGGACTCTGACACAAGCATGTCTAGACTTGAATTTGTCATGACACGAGTTGTGTGACTTCGCAGTGGCTTAAAAGTTACTTAAATTCCCACAGCCTAAAGTTTCTTCATGAGGATAAACAGTTGCAACTGTCTTGAAGAATTTTTATCAGATCAAGTAAACACAAAAAAAAAAAAAAAAAAAAAAAAAAAAAAAAAAAAAAAAAAAAAAAACCACTTAGTATAGGGTCTAACTAATGAATGTTTAATAACTGTAACTTATTTATCAAGAATAATTAACCATACTTGTGTTGTTTCACAGCAAACTTTTTTCTAATTCAACTTAGAACTTTCCAAACCTCTCTCAAAGTTTTAATTCTGTCTACTCATAGATTAATACTGTCATTTCCTGAGTCAATTCCGAACAGGACACAATGACCATTAGAAGCTGCAGACCTACATGTAGATGGGACTTAGAATTAGTATTGATATACATGAATAGTGATGTGGCCATTATTACATTTTTTAACTTGTTTCTTACAAATAATTCCATTCAACTATGTCATGCTTTTGACCCAAAATATTATTGACCATGCTGATCTCCTTCTTGACAAGTTTAGTTCAATTTTTTATTAATATTGAATTCAATTATCAGTCTTAGTTTTTTTTTATTTTCAACAAAATAATTCAGCCTTCAAGGATCAAATAACTGACAATATTATAAATATTCAAAGACTGTGTCTTAGGCTCCAAACAAGATTCCCAAAAGATGAATTTGATAAATTTGTTGAGCAATGCCAATGTCAATGTAACAAATACACAGCTTTAAAGAGGATAGCACATGAAACAACCAACAAAACTAAAAGGCAACCAACAGAATGGGAAAAGATATTTGCAAATGACATATCAGACAAAGGGCTAGTATCCAAAATCTATAAAGAGCTCACCAAACTCCACACCCGACAAACAAATAACCCAGTGAAGAAATGGGCAGAAAACATGAATAGACACTTCTCTAAAGAAGACATCCAGATGGCCGACAGGCACATGAAAAGATGCTCAAAGTCGCTCCTCATCAGGGAAATACAAATCAAAACCACACTCAGATATCACCTCACGCCAGTCAGAGTGGCCAAAATGAACAAATCAGGAGACTACAGATGCTGGAGAAGATGTGGACAAACAGGAACCCTCTTGCACTGTTGGTGGGAATGCAACTTGGTGCAGCCACTCTGGAAAACAGTGTGGAGGTTCCTCAAAAAAATTAAAAATAGACCTACCCTATGACCCAGCAATAGCACTGCTAGGAATTTACCCAAGGGATACAGGAGTACTGATGCATAGGAGCACTTGTACCCCAATGTTTATAGCAGCACTCTCAACAATAGCCAAATTATGGAAAGAGCCTAAATGTCCATCAACTGATGAATGGATAAAGAAATTGTGGTTTATATACACAATGGAGTACTACGTGGCAATGAGAACGAATGAAATATGGCCCTTTGTAGCAACATAGATGGAACTGGAGAGTGTTATGGTAAGTGAAATAAGCCATACAGAGAAAGACAGATACCTTATGGTTTCACTCTTATGTGGATCCTGAGAAACTTAACAGAAACCCATGGGGGAGGGGAAGGAAAAAAAAAAAAGAGGTTAGAGTGGAAGAGAGCCAAAGCATAAGAGACTCTTAAAAACTGAGAACAAACTGAGGGTTGATGGGGGGTGGGAGGGAGGGGAGGGTGGGTGATGGTTATTGAGGAGGGCACCTTTTGGGATGAGTACTGGGTGTTGTATGGAAACCAATTTGACAATAAACTTCATATATTGAAAAAAAAAAATAAAGAGGATAGCACACATCTAAAAATATACATATTTGTTAATAATTAAAATTTATATTATTTTTCATAATCATATCTCACAATGGAGAAATTTGCATTGGTTTTAAAATATTTTGGAAAAAAAAAATTCCTCACAGCATTCTAAGTAAGGTTTCTTAGAAGCAGACCCTGAGCAAAGGACTCTTTTATAAGACTCTCAGAAGGTTAAGAAAGGAGGATAAATGGACAGAGGGAAAAGTTAATCAAATATGTGGTACCAATGGAAACTAACTTCAGACTGATCCCAGGGGATCTGCTGCACTAACTGATACTCTGAGATACGGCTGATCTTTTGTATTCTCATGCCTGTCAACCATTTGTAAACTTCCTTAATGCATGAGATAAAAAACTCTGAACCATATGCAATAGGCAATGGATTATCTGGAATATATAAAGAATTCTTATAAATCAATTTAAAAAAGACAATCCAAAAGGAAAAATAAGTAAAGAATATGAGCAAGCAATTCCTAGAAGAAATACAAATCACCAATGAATACATGAAAGATATTCAAACCTATTAGTAATTAGGGAATATAAAAAGAACTCCTATAACACAAATAGAAATAGAAAAAAAAAAAAGGAAGCAAAGTAGCAAGAAATACAACAGGAATTTCGTAAGAAGAAACACAAATTTGTAATTATAAATCAGAAAAAAATAGTTCCTGTAATTATTAATCAGAATTTCATAAGAAGAAACACAAATCTGTAATTACTAATCAGAAAAAAACTGCAAGATACTATTTCTTACAACTAACATTTTAAAACTAAATAATATCAAGTTTGAGTGAGTAAAGTGGTACTTATAGACACTTACAAAGAAGTCTAAATTGTCACAGTAATGTTAGAAAATTATGTATCAAAATACCAAGTTAAGTAATTTCACTTGTCAGCATTTACCCTAGAATAATGCTCACACATCTGCACAAATACATATGTATAGGGATATTCACTGCTGATTTATATTAAATAAATATAAATGTGCAACAATTAAGAGAATTTTAAAAATATTACTTATCTATTGCACAGTATAATGCACAAGAGCTAAACATGTAAAGTAAAAGATATAAACTGACATAGAAAACAATCTCCAAAGCATTTAATTAATAAAATCAAATAGCTAAAAGACATGTTTTATAAATTACAAATGTATTATGAAATTTTTAAAGTAATAAATATTCTACAAATTTACATATATGTATATGTATAGGAAAAAATCTGCAATAACCTATTTCAAAGTGTGAACAGGGATTATCTTTGAACAGGATCTTTGTATTCAGGGCTGTCATCAATGAGGACATTAGTGTTATATGTAATATGATGAAGTTTTAACAATATGAATTAGTGAATTATTTTTATAAGTAAACCTTTAAAATTCAAATTAACATAGTATAAAAATACATAGCCTATCAAAAGATTAAACATGCTAAAAGTAACTTGGAAGGCACACAAAAATTAAAAATAACTTGCCTCTGGAAGAAGCAGAATGAACACCTGGGAAAATGTTTTTTCTAAAAATAATTTGAAAACAAATAACTAATAATTTGACCCAATATGACAAAATGCAAATACTAATTCTGGGTATTTCACTAATCACTTCAAACGTTTTATATTTTAACACAAAATATTTAAATAAGTAAAACCTATGGTAGTGCTAAGAATCCTGGCACTGATACAAAGGCTTGGTATTTTCCTGAACCTACATTTTTAACACTGAAATTCATATTTTATGTGACTGTCGGTTGTAACTGTATCTATTTATAAATTGATATTTACTTTTCCATCAGCTAAAATTGTCTTTAGTTTAGCTATTGAGAGCTATTTTTCCCTCTTAAAAAACTTTCATTATTTCTTTACCATATGACAATTCATCTAAATGTTATCAGTGATTAAGTCAGACACAATTGATTCATTCCAGATTTTCACAGTCTTTTTAACGTTTTGGTATTTCATAATGCAAACATTAAGCCACTACATATTATTTTATATAGTTGGCTAATAAAATTGAATTACATGATGATCTGGAAGCATATGGCATTATGACTTTTTCTCATTAATAATAAATTGAGGCCATTATACTATTTTTTTTTGAGGCTAGTAAACTAACCAGAAAGGTCCGTTTATATTTGCTCAATTCAAAATGCATGCTTCTTTTAGACATTTAAAATGTTTTGTTTACTAATTAAAATCACCGGATTTCTTATATTTTATTTTCTTTACTAAAAAGTAAAGGAGCAACTTTATAACAAATAACCTGCAGTTGTGCTTACATACCAGCAGAGGGTGCAGAAGAGCTTCCCTTCTAACAGTCAAGTCTTTCTTACAACTTTCAAAACCAATTTAAGATTTATTGGGCAGCTAATTATCAAGTCCTTTGTGTAAATGAAAAATGAAAGTCTCCAAATACATTAGAAAATTGTGTTTTTTTTAAACAGATAGCACCTTGTAAAAATAAATTGCGTTTTGAATTGAAGGAAGACTCCAATTCTTGGAAGTTAGAATAGCAAAAATAAGAGATTTTTTTTTAGTTATTCACTTATAAGTATTTATAGAACTGGTATTTTATTTTGTTAATTTTTAATTTTTTTTAATGTTATTTATTTTTGAGACAGAGAGAGACAGAGTATGAACAGGGGAGGGGTAGAGAGAGAGGGAGACACAGAATCTGAAACGGGCTCCAGGCTCTGAGCTGTCAGCACAGAGCCCTACACGGTGCTCAAACCCATAAACTGTGAGATCGTGACCTGAGGTGAAGTTGGACGCTTAACCTACTGAGCCACCCAGGTGCCTCTAGAACTAGTATTTTAAAAAGAATTCAGATTCAAATATATCAATGAAAATTTATTATTTATTTTCCAACAGTTTCTTCTCACTGTTTTCTAAAGAGTAAAAGATATGCACTGCTTTATAAGATACATATTAATATAAAAAAGATAAAGCATATAAAGATAGTATATAAATAAAGATGGTGGCATCTCTAGTTCCTATATATGTTGTAAATATTTATCCCTTAATTTTTTAAATTTTATTTACAATATTGCATAGAACAGCTCCTGGTCACAGACACAAATATAAATAAGAGAAGAAAAATACGGTCATATGTCAAATAAGATGATACAAAACCAGAGGGAAAGAATCTTTTAAACACAAATTAGAATACATATTAGTAGATTAAACTTAAAGATAGCTACACTTGACACATAAATATGTTATACCTGTGTCTGTGTGTATATTATTGGTAATACACACATCTGGCAATACAAATCAGCATTGGCAGTAACATGGAGTTCAACATTTTCAATGTATGCTCCAGTTTAAACATAAACTGGATCAATAAAAATATAAACTTAGATCAATATAAGTGAAAGTCAGCATTGGCCTGATGAAAGGGAAAAACAGAAATGAGTACACTTGCAAATCATTACTGCCCTTCTTTTCTTATAAATACTGTTAGAGCTGTATCCTTTATGATGCGAATGGCAGCATGTTGCAGAACGTGCTCATTTCCATTCAGTTATGTGTTGGCATGGTGTACAAATTCTGTTAGAATCATTTTAAAAGAATCTTGGATTTGTTTTTTTTTTTAAGTGTTGTCTTCGAATTTAACATGCAATGATCACATTTGTCAATGATACTGTTTCATAATATATCTGTGGAAATCATTTCCCTTGGACTCTGTTTCTCCATTCATAAAATTAGAGAACTGAATACATGATTTTTGTGAGTCTAATTTATTAAAATGCATGCACACCATCTGTGAAATTTAGGATTCACACTCACATACACACATACACACAACACACATCTGATAATAAAACGACATTCTGAATATAAAGTTTTTTCAGTTCAAAGTTAATAATGAACTAGATTCAGGATTGCTTCATTGATAGTTAAGTGAAAATAAAATTCCATAGAGTATTGCCACAAACATAGATGTAGTATATTTTACAAAAAGAGAGCAAGACTACATCTGGGAATGCAATCTAGTAGTCACATGATAAAATTAAAATGTGATAACAAGTTTCTTTTTTCCCCATATAGTGTATTTATTTACATAAATTATTGAAATTGACCAAATCATATATATATTTTCTTACTTTTCTCTTATTATTTAAAATTGTAGTTTGTAATACATGAATTATAACAGGGGTAGATATAGTTTTTAGAATCTAGGAAAGAAGACATGGCTAATATTTAACATACTTTAATAATAAATTTCTCTGATAAGGTATCAGATTAAAATTATTTCAGATTATGCTCAGACACATTTTAAATTGGTAGAAAATGCAAATAATAAACAATATATTATGTTAATATATTAATTTTTTGAGGCTAGTAAACTTATATAACTTATAACGCTAGTAAACTTATATATAAAATATAACTAAAAGTAGAACTTACCAAATATATTAAAGTATATTCTATTACCTATGTTGTTCTTTAATTAAAATTCATTTATTTTTAAGAGAAACCACATAACATATATTACAATAAAGGAACATAGTAAATTCAGCTCATTCCTTTCTTTGTTAAACACATACACACACACATACACACACTTTAAGCTTTTTTTTATTTTATTTTTTATTTTTTTTTAAATTTACATCCAAATGAGTTAGCATATAGTGAAACAATGATTTCAACTTTAAACTTTGTTAATAAATTCATTAAGTTATCTTCTAGTGGTCCTGCATCAAAGACCATTATATGAAATGACGGACTGCTCTTGAGTTTATATGGACTCACATACTGTTAATTTGATAGAATAATTAGTAAGAGTGAACTCAGGAGAGAAGGACCTATGTTTCTGCCAAATGGGCTGTGTTAGCTCTCTGTATTTGGTAGCAAGAGTAATGTGTCAGACTTGAGTTGCCACTAGATGGAGATTTTGCATCTTGGAACATGTAAGGAGTTCTACCTTGGTGTTCATCTGGAAGGTGAACTTCTGTTTGTGGATAAAGAAATAAAAATCCAGTTGGCTAAGTAGCTCATTCAAAGATGTACAGATAGGTGACTAAAATAACATTTATAGAGCTCAGAGTTCCTGTAACAGAATTAACTCTAATCCAAACAAAAGGAGAGACTGTCATTGCCAGAAACATGTCCTTATTTCAAACAAACAAAAAGACTCTTGTTCCATACACATCTGATATATCTATATAATTATTGTTCCCATTTATGTATAATTTTAAAATAAAATTTATTTTCAAGAAGCTACATTAACATAGTAAGTTTTCTCTTTTTTTTTTTTTTTCCTTTTTGTGGCTTTTTTTAAAACTTAGTCAC
Source organism: Panthera tigris (assembly GCF_018350195.1). Taxonomy (NCBI): domain Eukaryota; kingdom Metazoa; phylum Chordata; class Mammalia; order Carnivora; family Felidae; genus Panthera; species Panthera tigris. Next base: position 129,847,695 of record NC_056663.1, read on the forward strand.
AAATTCCCTGGTGCCCTCATATTTAATGAGTACATAAGTCATCTCATTTTAATCTTCCTAACAACTTTATTAGATAACTATAATTCTTATCAAATAAATAAATTTAGAGTCAGAGAGGTAAAGTTGAGATTTGAATCCAGGTATTTCTGATACAACAGATAAATTTTAAAATTACAGCGCTCTGTTAAATGCACAAAATAGATACAGGGACAATATTATATGATATTAAATAATAATATTCTTAAGGCTATTGCTACCTTAAGAATGTGTAATTGGGAATGGCTTAGTATCCCAAATTAGTATTCCAATGACAGATCCATTAGAAAGTAATCAGAGGACTTTTAAATGATGCTTTAATTACAAATCACAGGGAACGGTTAATTCTGCAGAAAAAAATGCAGCCACTAGCAAAGAATGTGCAGAGTGTTGAGTTCAACATTGAGAAAGAGAGAGAGAAAGAAATAGTTGTTCCATCCTACAGACTTAACTAGTCTAACAGCTGCATGTACAGGACTGAATATTAAATAAGGACATAAGCAAGATCTAAGAATATTTTGTTATTCATAATAAAATCTTAAAAGAAAGAAGCATGCATGCAAGCTTCAAAAGAATGAAGAAAAAATATCATCCAACGAAGAGAAGGTTATCAGAAACTGGGAGAACCTACAGGGAGCCCTGCTTGCTTTGTCTGTGCAGAAACAACATAATAGACTGGAACACCATGTATATGTTTTATAGTATAAACTATATATAAACATTTCAATGGTACAATGGAATAATTACAGAATGGGGGTCATAATCATCTCAAAATATTTTTTTAGCTTTCCTCTGGACACCTTAATATCTCATTCTGGTTTTGTCCTGTGTAATCAATCTAAGGGTTAAATTTCTGGATCCACATCTTCTGGGTTTGGATTCTGGCTTGTGCACTCGTTAACTTAACGTTGGATAAACTGCTTATTCTCCCTCTTAGCCTCAGTTTCACCATGTGTGAAATGGAGAGAACAATAGCACTTACCATTATAACTATTATGAGGAGTAAATGAGCTAGCATGCGTTGAGTGCTTAGACCCATGCCCAACACAGAGAAAGTGTTAGCTATTTTTACTATTGTGAAATTATGTAAAGTGTGTCCAACTTTTCTATTTTAAGAATTTGAAATAGGAATCTTTATCAAGAATCTGGTGCCTCAAATGGTAAAAACTCTTAAAGCAGCACCCTTTGCAGAATTTTCTCTTAATAAGGTTTGTGTCTACATGAGCTATAAGTTAAGATACTGTAAACATGGATAGAGTGGGATAATATTTTCCACAAACCCTTAGGGTAAAGACCTGCACTGTAGCCTGGAAATGACAATGGAGGTAATAAATCTGAACATTCTACATGAAAGATGAACTCTTTTTTTAGTTTTCTTCTATTCAAGTGTATTTTATGCTGATACCTTGGATAATTTTATGTTGTTCACACTGTTTGGCACAATAATTTCAAACTTGTTTTGTTAAAATAACTGAAAAGCTATATAATTCCTAGCATACTTTAAAAGTTAACCACCAACGGTTTTTTCATTAGTTTAAATATGGCAAAGGAAGTATTCTTCTGGACTACTATATACTTTATATGTGTTTTAAATATATTGTCATTAACGTTATCAAGCAACATATTTTGCTTATTTGAGGAAAAGATATATAAACACATGTCATTATAATCTAATTGGAAAAAGCAATCCTCATTGTCAAACCAAACAGCCAAGGAAGATTCTTCTTCAGAAGAAAAGGTTTAAATCATCAAATAAAACTCTTAATACCCCCAAGTCAACATTCTCACTTAGTCGTATTTGGAATCTGAAAGGAAAAAGGAAGGGGGAGGAAGGTAGGAAGAAATAACTTGGAATATTGCTTCTGTAAAATAAGGCACTATCCCCTCCGATATTTCTTTTAAGAAGTACTCACAGGACTTCCTGAATAATAAAATATTTTTGACCGATACCTTGGATATCCTTAACGAGTAGACAATGCATTCTAGAAAGATTCAGAAGAGGTGAGAAATTTAAGTTTGCCCTTCTTTGTAAAGTGGGAGATCATAAAAGTCAAAGGGAAGAAAATGAACTGACAAACCTCAGAAGCTTCTCAAGCAAGATAAAGAAATGGAAAAGGATTCAGACATTGATTCTCTTAAAAGTATCCATACCTATGTAGGCCAGGGTGAGTCCTAGAGACCCCGTGTCTGAATACCACCACTCTAGCATACACAAAACAGTGGGTTCTCTCATTCAAGTAATTCAAATATAGGAGATACACCTTCTTCTAAGTACAGAGAATGCAAAAGAGAATAACAGACACTAGGTTCCATTTCTGGTGGAGTATCTATTCCAGCAAAGGAGATAAAATGTAAGAACTCAAATGTACCTAACAGATATTATCGTACGGTGTATATGCCATGTAAAAAAATAATCATGGTAATGAGATAAGTGAAGGGGGAAAGTGTGGAGGTAGGGGTATTTGAGATGAGTGAAGATCAGTGGGAAGAACATTCCTGACAGAGGCAACATCCAGTACAAACTCCCTGGGGCTGGCGTGAGTTTCATGTATCCAAGTAACAGTGTGAGTTAAGGGAACGAGTGTATGAGATGAGGTGGGTCCTGAAGGTGGAGGACCAGATCCTATAGGGCTTCATAGGTTATGTTAATATGCTTAGATTTTATTCCAAATGCTAGAAAAAGCCAACAGTGAGCTAAGTTAAAAGAGTTATATAACTTCTTTATAAAGGCTGGACAGTAGACATAGCCAGCCAATTAGGAAATTACAATAGTCCAAAGAAGGATGATGTGATCTGGTCTGGATAGTCATAGTACAGACAAACAGGGTAATGGACTTGGTTATCTTGGGGTGTGGGGAGCACCAAAAAGAACTGCTGATGGATAGGATGTGAGGGGGGAGAGAAAGAGAGGAATAAAAAAAAATGCTTAGGTGTTTTTTTGTTTTGCTTTGTTTAAATATGATTGTTGGGTTGTCATTTGTTTTAACTCGAGGAAGAAATGCTACTCAAAATGACCATCACAAAGGTAAAGTCAATATGGTATAAATGAAGAACAGACATAAGAAGTATTAACTTATGATCGAATATTCAACATAAATAATAAATCTTTTTCATATTGAAAGTAAAGTGTTCCTATAATATAGTTTTTAAATATAAGTTCGTATCTGACCCCAAAGTTAGAAAATCTGGGAAATATGGAAAACACAGGAAAATATAAAAGATGAAAAGTATCATGGTACTCTGTTTATATTTTTGTTAAGTTTATTTGAGAGAGAGAGTGCATGTGGGTAGGGGAGGGGCAGAGAGAGAGGGAGAAAGAGAATCCCAAGCAGTCTCCATGCTGTCAGTGTAGAGACAGGCTCAAACATGGAGGTTTGAACAGGGGCCTCCAACAGGGGGCTCAGACTCATAAACTCTGATATTATGATCTGAGCCGAAATCAAGAGTCAGATACCTAACCAACTGAGCCACCCAGAGTCACCCGAGGTACTCTTGTTTATTTTTAAATGCAGGGATTATTCATTTCATGTGGCACAATGTTAACTAAAGCATGTGCATATGAGAACTGCATCCTTGCTTTGCACAATTCTGTGACACTTAACTCTCATGAGTCTGAGTCAACACAGTAAATCATTCAAAGCAATGAAGAGTGTGTACTTTTTCAGGTAATTTTTATGTCATTAAGATAAAGTAAAAATATATCTTTCAAGCAATTTCTCACATATTATCAACTCCTCATAAGTTTTAACAGTTGGATGATATTTCTTATAGGGATTTACCATACATTATTTAAGGTAAAACATATAGGTAGCTTCAATCATTTCTGCTAAATATAGCAATCTTATACTATACTATTATAAGAGTAATCCATTTCACCTAAATAGTAATTCGATGGCATTAAATGTCTCCGTTTTTAGCTGGTCCAGTGTTGGGAGTTTTTATTAATGAAAGAACCCTAAGTGATGTTTTGGATTTTAGCCTAACAGCAGTAGTGCATCTATTATCAGCATAGCTGGACCAAAGTCCTATGTGTAAATCTCTTCTTGGTAATAAATGAAGCTGCTTAAAGTCTACAAACTCTTTCAGGCCACTAGAGTACTATTTAGTAAATTGCCAGAGCAACACACTATGGTTGCAGCCACCAGAGGCAAAAATGTCTAATCACAGTATGTTTATTTGTCCTCAAGATGTCTCTCTCCCATTCTACAATGATTAATTCACTCGAGGCCATGTAGACAGACTAAGAGCCACCTCTCTATAGCACTTGGACAAATCAAGTCAAGAAAGCAGGCAATAAGGTGAAGAATACGGACACAGAGATAGGATATTTCCAAAGAACGTATATCTATTTACAGGTAAGTGATTCGGCATGCTTTATTCAATCTCCTACAAAGTGGGAGATTAGGCATTGGGTATTAGGCATAAAAGAAAGTTCAAAATAAATACAGACTCGCTCCCTCCTGCCCTTAAGAGGTTTATAATCTAATTAATTAAACTAATATTAAAGGAAACCAAGGCTAAGTGTGAATGATACTGTGGTACTGACTATAAATACAATTATAGTTCTGAGAAGAGAACAATGTAGACTGGAAGAAGAAACTATTAATAAGGAGCAAACTTATGAAACTTAAAAGATATGAAGATTTGAGACTAAACAGTTTTCGTAATGTTTTGAGATGTAAGAAATTTAGTTCATTTATTCAATAAACATCCAATGAAAACCCTACTCTGTTTTAGGTTGGACACTGAGGGTGTTCTTTTCTTTTCCCTCTCTCTCTCCTAATGCACTGTCATTAGATCATGGAATACAAGAGCTACAAAGGAACTAAGTGATGATCACTGAAGCCAGTGGTTCTCAAGGTATAGTTCCCACCCCAGCAAAGTCAGCATTACTTGGGAAATAATCAGAAATTTATACTGTTCAACCACAGAGCCAGAAACGTTCAATCAGAACCTGTAGGGGTCTCACCTAGCACTCTCCCCCTCAGATGACCCTCAGATGATTTTGATACACTGATACATCTTAGAGATTGGACACCACTGATCTAAGCAAATTAACGAAGAACCTGAGGCTATTATGAGGTGATTACGTAATGGTTAACAGCAGAACAAGAACTAGAAACATGATTTCCAACTCACAAGAGAACATTCTTTTTACTCCACTATAAAATAAATGCAAATTTTCTTTTGGTTCCAGGAACTTCTTTATCTTTCCCATTTCCAAACATGAACTTTAGAAAATTTAAAAGCTGCTTGTAATAGTATGTACTTTGTAAAAAAAAAAAAAATGTATTCCCTTTTCACATGGAGGTGAACTAAGCAAACTAAGAATCTAATGTAAGATATTTTATATTTTTTATTAATTAAAATTTTATGATTTGTTGTAAAACAGAATTTGAAAAAAATAGTAAAGAACCATACAAAGAAGAAAACTGTCTTTTAATGTTATTTTTCTATTTTTCTGTAGTTTTCTTTTATTCCTGATTGATTAGTTAGCTCTCTTTATATGTGAAAGATATAGCTCTTTGTCTTATTTTATATATTTTCCTATTTCATTTTTGATATTTTAACATTTTTGTTTTGCTTTTATGTAATCTAAAACATTCACGTCTGTTATTATTTTTCAGTGTTTTATTCTTTGAAAAGTTTTGTCTTTCCTAAAAGAAGGTGAAAATTCACCCATTTCTTCAAACATTTGAGGGCCCATTTTTATCTTTAACTCTAATTCATGTATATTTTTAAGTGTTAGTCCCAAATTTTAGTGTTAATGAAAATCACTTGGAGAGCTTGTTAACCGATTATTGAATCTCATTTCCACAGTTTCTGAAATAACAGCTCTAATATAGTAAGTTCAGCATTTCTAACAAACCCCCAGCTGTTGTTGATGGTTTTGGTCTTAGACCACACTTTGATAACCAGTAGGTAAAGAAACTGATCAACAAACAAAACACTGTGCATGCAGGATCTGGAAATTGTGTACTGTACTAGTTTACTAGTATCACGGCTAAATGTAAGGTGCAAAGGGGTGAAATCAGAACGAGATAAAGATGTGGGACTAGAGTCCAAATATCTTTGAATGTTAGGAGTACGAGTTTTTCTCTAAGGCAACACAAACCTGTCCAAGATTGAAGAAATATATTTATAATAAATGCTCACTGAATTTAATTGTAAGCTAATGACTTCTCTTTATGTTATGTTAACCTTCACCACTGGAAAAAAAATGTTTATAAAGAAAGCACCTATCAAGGAATTTGTATGACACAAATTACCAAAGAATTCTATAAATTATTTTTAATGAACCAATCATTCTTATGCTTTATTGAAATTTAATTATCACCTTAACTGAAATCATGAAGTCTGCCTCATTTCCTTTTCCAAACAATGAAATTACAAAATACAAGAAAAGTACAAATCAAAAGTAAAATAGATTTAACCTGAAATCATAAATTCTATTTGATACAGAGTATTTAGTGTATGTAATGTAACATAATCATTCAAAACAATGCTAGAGTCTGACTTAAAGTCACACCAATGATGGAATGCTTTTAAACCACAAAATTCCATGAAGTATTAGGGTTTCTCTGACAAAAATGATTCACTAAGAAGCTTACCTAAAAGATGTTAGTAGAGTAATGGGTTATCACTAGATAATGATCTCTCACTGTTACATAGTAGACTGCCAGGAAGAAATACATGGAAAATAAATACCCAGGTAAAACAAAGGCATTTATTTTCAAAGCAGAAGAAACCAACCCTACAGTAATGCTGCATGACAATCGTATTACTTCCTTATACCAAATGTTTTGATGTAACTTTGATCACTTAGAACTCACGTACCTGTTTTCCTTTTTTTTTTTTTTTTTTTTTTTTTTTTTTTTTTCTGGACAGAAAACCTTATCAGCATCAATAGGATCTATGAATGAACTGGATAGAGTAACAAATTTTAAAATGATTTTTGTGAGACACAGTGACCTAAGAGGTCTCTTTTATGAACTATACAACTCCTTTACGTATTTCTCTCCAAGAGCTTTCATATTCCTTTCTAAGAACTCATAAGGAGAGCAGCCTCCAAAGTAACCTAAAGAGGACCACAGTAAATAGGTAAGATATAGGTTTATTGAGCAATAATTTTTAGGGATTTGTAACAGAGTTCTGCTGATAATTATTAGGATAAGTTAAGATGAACATCTGGAACATTAATTACTTCAATATGTATAAATCTCAATTTTGGTTCTATATTTGTATTTATATTTATGTTACCAATTAAAATGCTTTAAAAACACCAATGCCAGGGTCCCTGGGTGGCTCAGTTGGTTGAGGGACAGACTAGGGCTCAGGTCATGATATCACGGTTTGTAAGTTCGAGCCCCATGTAGGGCTCTGTGCTGACAGCTCAGAGCCTGGAGCCTGTTTCAGATTCTGTGTCTCCCTCTCTCTCTCTGCCCCTCCCCCACTCATGCTCTGTCTCTGTCTCAGAAATAAACATTAAAAAAATTTAAAAAATAAAATAAAAAAATAAAAACACCAATGCCAACAAAATTCATTAATATTCTAGACTGCATTAAAGAAATTAACTATTAACAACAATAAAATATATATATAATACATGTATATATGTATTCATATATAATTTAACCTACTTCACAGAAGTATTGGATACTTTTTAATATCCTTTTGAGATTAATAACCATTCGGAAAAACAGACACATTATACAGTACTCTTATTGGCATAAAAATAAATAATAGAGCAAAAGATGTATATTAATATAAAGTGATAACCCATTTACAAACCAAGTACAGTTAAAAATGCTTTTAGTGAAACTGGAGTAAAAGCTTTATAACAAAATATCAACAACTAAAAAGCACTCAAACATATTAATTCAAGTCTAATTAGCATGCAGATGCAATTAAGCTGATTCAGGAAGTATAAAACCAAGATACCATATGGTTCTTAGTTCTCCAAAATTGCAGACATAAATGTGGATTTCATATACTGGTATCTGAACACAGTACTACTGAGAACAGAACGCTCTGCACAGTCATCCTTAGTGCCTTTTGAAAATTCGGTTTCAAAAATACAGTGTTTTTATTCCATCAGAATGTGTGAGAATGAAATGCAGCCAAACTGGCACATCAATCATGGGTATCCCCATGGTGACTCAAGTTGGATTTTTTTCAGTGAATAAACTAATGCTGTCTCAATTACACAATTCTGCTTATGTTCAAGTTTTAAAGTTCAGAATTATGAACCAATTATAAACAGTATACATGTATCTTTCAATACATATATTTTGAAGGCACTGGTTACTATTCATAGTTTCCAGACTTTACAACACTATGAAAAAAGATAACATAGACAAAAATAGACTTGAGAATGTCAGTGATTTATTCCTATGAATTGCTTTACTAGGCATGATTATGGTTTCCTTTCTCTATTTTCTCATTAAGAGGTGAATAAAAAAATTACCTGGGCAGGGGCAGGATGAGGGAAGCTATGTAACCCAAATCAGCAATAGACAAAAATATTTTTAACATCTATACTACCACATAGCTATACTAGTTAAGTAAATAAAATGAGACCATTGTGTATAAAATACTTTTCAAGTTGGAAAATAGTACAGATGTATGTAAATATCAGTATGATTTCAAATGTTTTCAGCCTATTGAATTTCAAATAACTTTATATATGAGCAAACACTGGGCACTGTAATGTGACCATGTGATTTGCAAAGCACCAGGAATGGAACTGGCTAAGACAATAATCTGTGCTGAAACATGACTCTAGAGCTTTATCTCTACTTTACTGGAAGTGTTCCAATGGTTCCTCAACCAATGTGATAAAATATTTAGATTAATGGGTTAAAGACATTCTCATATGTCAGAGAGTCTGGCTTTCTTATTCTAATTTTCCAACTTGGCAAAGAGACATTCGGGTAACTCTCACTGAAGGAGAGAAGAGGATAGTTGGGAAATTTATATGCACAAGTAAATGAGGGCCTAGGTTAGGTCTGATTTATAGCCTCTAGATTTCTACTTTCCCGGTTATCTTGTATGAGTCCATAGACCTCAACCTTAAAAAAGAGGCCCATTTACTGGGGGAGAGGGGAGGGGTTCAAGCAGTTATGTAAGAGTCCAATGTTCAGTTAGTCCCTGTGATTTAAAAAAAAGAAGACGAAGAAAGGAAGTAGGGGAGAGAAAGAGGAAGAAAAGAGAGGACAGATAGAGTGTGATATGACCTCATTATTTATTCAGAGAAATATTTTCTGCAGGCTAAAAGATTCATCATCAGAATTTATCTACCATATTTGGAATAGTGGCTGTAGTTCTTCAATCCTCAGATTCTTGAAATCAAATAGGAAAAACACGTTAATAAGATGGATGAGTTTGTAATCCTCCTCTTAACAACTCTTTGGAATTTGCTTTTTTCTTCACATTGTTTAGCAAATCCCTTTTTATTTCATAATTTATTAACATAGGCTTTTGAAAAAGTATTTGTCCCCTTCTCTGGGGGACAAATCGTTTGTTTTATAACATGAGAATTTTAGATTCTTTACTTAGATTGTCTTGGCAAAGAAAATGCCAAAGACTAATTTCACATTAAGTTCTAAATACTCGACTAGCTAACAATCACAAGTCACATACTCAAATTTTAAAATATTATGCAATTCTCATTCACAACTCATATTAATACAAGCCACATACAGCTACTTCAAAGAGCAGGTCACATCTAGAGGGTGGGTTCCTAAAACATTTTAGCTTATTACAGCCTATGGATTTCACAAATCATTAGAAGCAGTAGATACGTAGGTATGGCTGTCTGTGTAAGATGGTTCAATAAGGAAACATTTCCTGTAGCTGGTTTGCCCTGATATATCCCCGCTACTTCTACATAATGAAGAAAAAAAAATAATTGAAAAACAATACAGCAAGAAGCAGAAAAAGAGTCTAACACAAGATTTGTCTTCATCATGGAAATGCCAAGATAGTATGCTAGTTCTTTCATTCAATTGCCATTCCATTCCTTTACCTCACCTTGGGGATTCCAGTATCTTCCCGGGAAACATTCTGCTCTTCACTCTGCATCATTGCTATCTAGCTAATTCTTCCAGATTATTATAAACCCTTTGCTTTAGTTCCCACACTTTAGCTTCAACAGTGGATTAATATTTGAGCCACACTCTTTTCATTATATCCTTCTTCAATTCTAACACCATGCTGATAAAACTATTTGCATATAGTCTACCTATTTTTTATTCCAGAGAATTTCAGAATATAGGCATCCAGCAGAATACAAGTACCTATAAATTTTTATATTCACTTAAGTTTTACACATTCCAGTCAGGACTAGATTACACTACACTCCAAGTAGGAAACAGGTTTCATCTCAAGCCCAACTTAAATTAAACAGTGGGAGTTGGAGTGAACTATTGAAAATAGTTGTGAGGTCTATCCAAGCTCAGCAGGAAAAAGTACCCTAATAGAATACAATGTGTGACATGGGTAATGGAGGAAAAATTGGCAGGCTGCATGCTGTGTGTTTTCCACCATAACCTGCACTCTCCTGGGTATAAACTTTCTCTTATGGAAAAACTTAAGGTCATTAAAGTGATTAAACACATGATTTGCCAATCCCCAAAGACATGAAATTTTCACTTCCTTGACTTCTATACTATCACCTCTCTTTTTCACTAACAGCTGTTATTCCTTCCTCTTTCTCCTTTTCCTCAGTTCTGCCTATGAAAGAGAATTCCTTAGTGAAATTTGAATTATAAACATGTTTAAAGATATTTTCTGCTAAAGCATTAAAGATTGAAGAGACACAGAGAAAAAATCAATTAATAACCATCAATAAGACTGTTAGGATATCCTAAATTGTGGGCTAGGATGTTATAGAATTATTAAAGATACGGTCTTAGGTTTAAGATGGTCAAATCACATTTTTGCCCTAAATTCTTCATGTTTAGGGCAAATAAGTGCCCATAATTCTACGAGGTTGGACAAACGCATAATGATGCATATCCATCATTATGGTGTCACACAATGTGTTTTCACTGTCCTAAAAACATCCTCTGTGCTTTGCCTATTCATCCTTCCCTTCCTCCACTACTTTACCTTGTCAAGTCTTAGTTTCCTCAATAGCAAAACAGATGTAATAGCATGTGTTCAAGCAAGCACAGGGACAAAGTAATACAAAAAGATATGCACAGTTATGTAAAAGACAGTTCAACATGTCTTTAATAATCTATTCTTTTTAAGTTCAGTACTCTACAAATCCTTAGTCGTTTCTTTCTCTTTTTTTCCACCATGACTTCCATACCTTCTGACAAGACTCTACTAAAGTAAAGAGAGGTTTCACGTGCCCTCTTCAACATGCTTCCTTGAAGTTTGGATAAAGCTCTACCTCAAGACAAACTTTCTCATTCAAAGTCAGATGGGGTGAGAGCTAAGGATAGCAGGAAGTTTGGATGTGAAATGATGTTGAAGACTTGGATTCACAGGATTCAATGTCTTAAAAACATGTATGAATAGTATCTACCTATGAGTGTTTTTAATTTGCATACTCTTAAACGAAGGGAAGGCTTTCTTATTCATAGGTCATTTTATCTGCTCCTATCACAACATAGTTGATAAAACAACAACCTGAAAAAATGCCAGTATGCACAAATGCCTCCTTCCTTTCTATGTATTTCTTGTCCCAAGAAGTATTTGTTGCTCTTAGTGCAGAAGAGGAAATGACTATTCCTAATAGACTGAACTGTGGAAAAGGGAGAATTCCCCTCGTGTCTTGAGCTTGACTTCAGAATGTGTTTTTCAATAGAGCTGCAAAGTTATGTATGTTTGAGAGATAATGCAATATGATAAGTGATGTTGATATGTTATATTAACTACATAAATTTGTTTTTTAAGTTAGCATAAAAATTCTCTACTATAAAATAAAATTTATAAAGGAAAATGTTTTGATCAGATTAAAAATCTCAATTTAAAAATCTGTTTTTGGAATATATAAATGAAAGTATTACATACCTGAAATCAATGATCATCTACAATATACAGGAAATAATTCCATAAGTTCTCTAAAGCCACATGACAGTCAATTTCAGTTCTATAAACACAATTTTTAACATGAAGTTCTCTAACAACAATTATGAAGGGAGGAAGAGAGAGAGGGAGGATTGATTTTAGATTTTTTTAATTTAATATTCATACTTTTATACTGAGTCACATAACCCGAAATATTGGAATTCTAAGATGAATGATAGTGGTCCTTGTCAGTTCCATTGTGATGATAATTACTACATTTGTTAGAGCTGTGTTTTATCTGGTGATTGCAGTTTTAAATATTTATAGCTAGGGTCTTAAGTGAAATAATGTAAAGCTAAATGTTAAAATCTCAGGGTCCTCATATCTAGGGCTGCTAAATAGCCAATGAAGTTAAGTATATTGCTGCAAAATATCTGAAGGCTACAGCAGAACTAGACCTGTATTTGAAAGGCTAAAAATACTGTAAAATTATAATACAAGTATTTAATCAGAGCTTCAGGATGTGATTGTCACAAGATAGCAGTGCATTTCATTCTATGTGTCTATTCAATCAAGAAAATGAAAGACAATGATGACCAAGTGATTTCTCTCATAGAAGTACTGTAAGAGATTTTTATCCTTAAAATCATGTAATTAATACTTCATAGAGTAAAACAGCTGGATTCAGCACTAAATATAAAATATCCTCTCCCCACTAGACTCAGAAAGATACATTTCATTTTGAACTAACACTGGACATAACCTCATAGTAGAATACGGACTATCTGACTTCAATTTCTGATAGCTTCTTTCACTGGCATTCTTTAAAATACAGCAGTAGGAACAGAAGTGTCTTTAAAATTATTTGATGTAATCAGCTAATAACACATTTTCATTTCTGTATCATTATATTAAAAAATAATTATTAACTAATCCTAAATTTACACAAGTGAAATTTAATCATTTACCACGAATTCACCAGGTTATTTTTTAATACCTGATTAGTTGTGATTGTCATCTAACTTTGACATGCACATACATAAATATATATATATACACACATATACATAAAATATGTATTATTTACATATTAAAATAACCTTTCTTCAATGCATTTTTATGCAAATATCCATCCTGAAATCCATTCAAAAGAATAAAGTTTGAAAGATAACATTAATTATATTATATTGCCCTGGGAATATAGGCAGGCACAATTGTTTTGGTATAATTACTATATATCAATTATACTAATTGTGGCAAAATTAATTTAAAAACTTAAAAATGGTCAGGTAACAGATTACAACTAGTTGATGTCCTCTTCTCCTCAACATAAACCCTATAAAGGTCTATTTGTTCACAACGTTAAGATCATAAGACATGAGCTATTTGAAATATGGAATATTCTTTACTAGATATTATTGTTAAAGTATTCTTGTAGTTCATGGAGATGAAAGAAAAATTATATCCTTTCTTTAAAATAAGGTGGATAAACAATGGATATTAGAAAAAGAAAATGGGTTATGTTTGGTGGGAAAATGTAATGTGGAATTTGTTAAAAGGACTTCTTTTTGTTAAGGAATAAATTCAAAATTAATATACCAAATAAGATGAAAAAATGAAAAAACATTCTATTAATAATGATCAAGATAACTTTAATATTCCAGAGAAGAACATTAAATGCTCAGATAGATAGGTAGAAATGTTTAATTACCTAGAAATATTCTAGCAAACCCAACCATCCAAAACACCACCAAAACTCAGAAGCAAAGAAAAAAATAATAATGAAGAATGCTAGACAGCTATGTTGCGTTAAACAGGACAGTAGATTAACTAAAATAGATGGAGAAAAGGAAAGTTTATAAACATATATATATTTACTTGTGTGTTTGTGTATATATGCACACACATAAAAAGTACTACAGTAAATAGGAAAGTATCACAATATTAAGGATGTTCTTATTCTAATCATTTTAGTTGATATTTATGTGGTGACACATAATTATCCTACCTGACAAAAATTATCCTACCATGAAAATACTGTGTAATAAACTAATCTTTTATAGTATTAATAGTCAGTAAAATTTCTCATCCCATTTAATACTTGTGACTCTCCAGAAATCCTGTCAACATTTTTACAATTTAGGCTTTTATTGTAAATAACCAAAAATGCAATTCAAAAAAAAAAAAAAGCAATAAATTCCAAAATGAATTGCAGAGCATGTAAAAACTGTAAGATTTCACTAAACAGATGAAAATGAGTTATAAAATTGCTCAAAACAGACACAGACATTGACAAATGAAAACTGTAAGACTTAGACTTAGGGAAGAGGTCACTGAAAAGAAGAGTTAACCAGACGTTGTGCAACAGAAAGGCATTCTTTGAATAGCACATTTATGCCCTTGAAGAAACTGATGAAGCCCTTAAGTATTTTATTTTTATAAGAAATCTTTATGAAGGTGCTCTAAAAGTCAGGTGTGAATTGAAAGTTGCTGCATCATTCTATTATATCTTTTTTTTAATGTTTATTTATTTTTGAGAGAGAGACAGCACACAAGCAGGGGAGGGGCAGAGAGAGAAGGAGACAGAGGATCTGAAGCAGGCTCTGCACTCACAGCAGAGAGACCCATGCAGGGCTCGAACTCATGAACCAAAATCAAGAATTGGGTGTTTAACCGACTGAGACAACTAGGTGCCATGTTCTATCTTTCTGTCTGCAAAATTTCTTCCCCAAACCAACATAGAATCATTCTTTACTCATTCCTTGTATTGAAGCCATCATTGCAATTATCACCTAAAATAACTTTTTATTTTATTTTACTTTTCTCAAACAAATTTCTAAACTTTTATTTTTCCTCCAAAGTATTTACTATGGATTACTGGTTTCTTATTTTGGATGCATTTATCCTGTGGGTTTGGTTTTTTGTTTGGTTCGTTGGTTTTGTTTTGTTTTTCCTGAATGAAATCACCTATACTGGAACCAGTTACAACGGTAAATTTTTCCTTAAAGGAATCATTTCACTGAATTTACAAGAAAAATCACTTACAGCATTAGAATACCTCATGAAATGAGAATATGAAAGAATCTTTGCAGCTTATGGCCTAACCCTTTCTAACCATCATCTCCTGCCAAGCCACTCAAGTATACAACAGGACTCTGCTTCCATGACTGTCCCTCCACAATCTCTTCAGAATATTGAGGACAGAGTTTTTGTTGTTGGTTGTTTTTACATGTTTATTATCCCTTCACGTAAAGATTTTGAAAGACTTACCATTATGCTTAGATTTAAATCCAAATAAGTTATATGCATTCAACAAAGTCCTACCTCTTTGATCTTATAACAGGTTACCCCCCTTGCTTGTTCTTGTTTCATCCACATTAGCCCCCTTTTTCTTTTGTTGACATACCAAGATTTTAGCACCTGAAGGCCTTTTTGTTTCCTCTTGCTTATTCCAGAGGCAAGAAAATCATACAAAAACAAAGAAATCATGAATCTGTGGTTTAGAAATTCCTAAGAGTTCATCTTATCCCATCCATGTAACTAAAAATCCAGGGACTCAAATTGTACTAAAATTATAAAAATTTCTTTAAGCAAAGTCTTCTTACATTCAAATCTTTTCGAAAGTTCTCTGTAATCACCAGAAATTTCCTACGGCTCCAATAACACCCAAGTGTGATTTTATTCTTTTATAGAAGTGTATTAAGAAATAGATTTATTCAGACACCTTTAATATATTATAGGTGTGCAAAGAATAAAATGAAAATCACCATCTAAAAGTTACCACCTCCAATAATTTCTATCCTATTAAATTAAACCTAGATATAAATCAAATAGTAAGAATATGACACAAGATTCTTCTTTAAACAACTACTAACACCTAGTTCAGGGAATAAGGTTCTGTTACAGCATCACAGACTAGCCTGGGCATGTCAGGATTTTCCTGTATCTTGTAAATTTGAGAGTTATGGTGGATGTGTATGTCTGAGATTGTTTAATGACAAAATATATGGCTACTCCGATTTTAAAAAGCACCTCATGGTATGCCTGGGTGGCTCAGTCAGGTTAAGTGTCCGACTATTTTGGCTAAGCTCATGACCTCATGGTTCCTGAGATTGAGCGCCACATAGGGCTCTGAGCTGACAGACAGGAGCCTGCTTGGGATTCTCTCTCTCCCTCTCTCTGCCCCTCCTTGACTCATGCACGCATGCTCTCATTGTCTCAAAATAAATAAATAAACTTTAAAAAAAAGCACCTCGCAAATCAAGTACCAAATATTATAATACCCTGTCAGTTTACACAGTGGATATAAAATATTTCTCAAGTAATTCAGATATTGGATTGGCTGAATAAATCTCACTAGAAATACACAACTAAATACTATTTTGCATATAAAAAGATTATGGAAATTTGATAAGAAATTTTCAAGTGCCAAAAACACATGGTATAAATATACACTATATTGAGTAAAACATGGTATACGTATGTGGGGCAGCCATACAGGTGCTCCATTCAAACCTTTCCTTTAAGGCAACCAGCTGTGGGGAACATGACTGATTGGTAGCCTTCAGCTGTTGTACCTTTAGATCCATCACTGTCTTCATGTTGAAGCTACACTTTCCCTAGTCTGTTCCCAACCAATGACTGAGCACTGGGGAGCTCCTAGAATCAGACCATTTCTTGCCAGACAAGGGATCTCTATTATTGGCAGCTTTCACTTGAGGACTACCCATTGGACTGGCTGAGACTGACTCAAATAGTTCTGCTGAGTGGAATGCTCTGTCTCCACTTTATCCTCCATTAAACCTCTCACACATATGTGTGTCTGCTTCTTGGGGAATCCAAACTAACATAGAATATGTATTTAATTTTATTTGTATAGAAAATAGAAAATAATGTATCAAACCATTATGACTGTTTTCCTTTCAGGGATATAATTATATAAATAAGAAACTTTATTTTTTTTTAAATCATAAACTTCTCAAAACTTCTCTGTATTCTTCATAAGTATCCCACTTTTGTAAAAATTTTAAATGAATAAATTATTTATTAGTAATCACTTTTCTGTGAGTTGCATCCATAGCTGTCAAACAGTGTTTGGAGTGTTGAAGTGTTGGAGTCATTATTTTATAAACACCAAAATATGTTCCTGGCCTCAAACTGTGTATCACTTTACAATCAGCCTGGAACCTTAACTTCAAGATGACCTCTTTGCAAATGATTGGACTTAACAGAAAACTTATCAATGTGATGGCTAATTTTATGTGTCAGCCTGACTGAACTACAGGCTGTCTAGATATCTGGTGGACTTCATCAAATCCATTAAAGACATGAGGAGAATAAAAAGCTGAGTAAGGGAGAATTTGTTCTCTATGGCTGACTGTCTTTAAGCTTGAACATCAATCTTCTGCCTTTGGACGTGGACTCAGACTAAAAATTACATATACCACCAGCTCTCCTGGATCTTCAGGTGGCCAATTGCAGATCTTGGGATTTTGCAGCCACCATAATGACCTGGCCCAATTCCTTACAATAATATATATCTACTTGAAGGAATTCTTTTGAGATACCTTTAAAATAAATAAAATTTTCATAAATGTATCTATCTTAAATTTTTATATATTTGATTTGCTTAAAGTATGGTATGGATATAGACCTCCACATTTCAACTATAATCTCTTTAGAGTTAACACCAATCGATCTATCTATTCTATTGGTTCTGTTTCTCTGGAGAACTCAGACTAACAGAAGCTATACGTTACATAGTCCAGAATTAATCTCTTTTCCACCGCCATAACCAACACAAATCCATGTTCTGTTCATTTGAGTTTTAAATATACCAAAATATACTTTGTTTGCTTCCTTAATAAACATTTATTGAATGCCCATTATGTGTCATGTTTTCAAATTTCTAAAAAAATGTACAAGGTCTCTGTCCTAGAATCATAAGCACTTATTTGGGTAACTAATATTTAATAATAAATAGCAATGCTGTATTATTGACAGATTAGAGTTTATTACTATAACACAGATATTTTATGCTATTTTTTCTTTTGCAAAAATTATATTAGTTTTCAAGTAAATTTTTTATATGTTATGCATACCACCACATTTCTATAACAATGAATAAAATAAAACTATTACTGATCTACGTTTTGGCAACTTATACCATTTATTAATCCACCATTACAATCTCAAGGTGAGCTATGTAAGCTTATTTTAATGACTACTTTTTGATTCTTAGTTTTTCAACCTTAATATAGGGTTAACAATAACTACCTCCAGGGAAGCAGTGTGATGACAGCTTACTCAAAGTGTCTGCAATGCCAAGTACTCAGTACACGTTTAGAATTTAACAGGGACTATTGAGAAAAGCAATGTCTACAGAACAAATGAGAACAATTCAGATCTAATATTTATATATTGTGTGGTCAAAAGCACATTGGTTAGCCTCTCTGACTCTGATTTCTTTGATCTGTAAAGTTGGAGGCAATAATGCACACTCTATAGAATTTTACCATGGATTAAATAAGATAACACACATGAGTCTTTAGAATAATGTCTGGCTCACTATGCTTTGGCTCTGACTCTTATCTTTCTTCATCTTAACTACCTTGTACATTAAGTATTTTTTCAATAGACAGAATGGGCCAGGTCACAAAGCCTGGTGGAAGTTTCTGGGACTACAAGAATGGTTTCCAGCATTCTAAATAGACACTTAAAAGAACAGAGGGAACTCCAGCTGGATCTGGAACAGTATCAATAAACATGTTTTTTCTTGTTGTTTTTTTTTCAAATCTGTGGAACCTAAGGAAATAAACTGTAAAAGATGAAGAAAAGTCTTTACAAAATTTTGGATAAAATGTGGCAAAGAGTGAGAACTCTGGAGTTAGGCTGTCAGGATAAATGCCGCAGCTCGACCATCAACTAGCTGTACAAACTTACACTTTCCACACATCTTTGGTATTACCAAACAACAATAAACACCTGAATAGAATAATGGTGTTTTATATACCCAAAAGAAAACTAATGCATACTGAATCTGTGTGAAAGCCCTTGGTTTTTCCGTACCCATCCAAATCTCACTAACTTACACAATATTCCAACTTCACAAGGACCATTTGGAGAGAGCATACCATGCAGAAAAGGATAAAAACCAATCTGAGAAAGTACCTCCAAAATGTGGATGTAAGGAATTCTATGGACCCTCTCTCAGTGAGACAATCACAACAATAATAATTATGTAAAGTAACCACTTAAAATATCGGGAAATTGTCCTAAGGACATGCGACATGAGAAACACTTATTCAATTAACCTAATAAATCCCAATAAAAACACTGGCATTTGAGCCATAACCCACTTACCTACTCCCGACACATGTAATCAAAGACACAAGGCTCACTCTTTCCCAGATACTATTCTAGAGCAAGTTTCTCCCCAGGGCAGGCAGTTCACCAGCATTCCTCATCCTGCCCTGCTCTGCATTGCGAAAGCTCTATTCCAAGCAAGAACATAGGGAAGAAGACTACCCTAGGTGTGGCTGACTGACGAAACTGGGCCCTGATCCCTCTTGTGTAATCAAGCTCCTAAGGTGCAGGTTCAAGATCAAGATAAGAAAAAGGACTACCATCCCTGCCAAGTTCCCCACTCATTAGAGCAAGCATGTCACTCCTAGAGAAATGAGCCACCATCTCTCCATCTCCAGTTCTGGAGCACTGGTTCAAGGGGTTCATCCTGGAGCAGAAAGACAAGCCATAAGAACAAAAACTCCAGAAGTCTCCTTAAGGGGAGTGACTTTATTTGGGACAGAGCATGGGAACTGCAAGTCAAAGAACAATGTTGAAAAGAATAAAGATTTTATCATAAGAAATTAAAAGCAGACTGGAAGCTCCATGAAAGCAAGAAGGATGACAGTATTCCTAGGGTAAGAGTAAGTCTCAAAGCCTGATGTCAAAGAATGCCTTTGTAAATTTAATTGGATAAGACTATACAGCAATCTACATCCCTAGCTGTTGTTGAAAATAAGTGAGCAAATGGCTAGTAATTAATAGAAGCCAACAGCTGGGGATAATATCATACAGAGCAGCTACAAATTTAGCAGAAAAATCAGAATAAGACACAGTGAAAATGAGACTGACTAAAGCCACTGTTATCTCTTGAGGGGAAAAACAGAGATCAGAGTGACAGTGCACGTGTCCAAGAATGTGCCTCTGAGGAACAAAATCAGAGGCTACACACTGGGGAGGACATGGAATTTATTAAAACAGTCCAGCAAAATCACTAAACAGACAAGTAAACATCAACAATGAGCACAAGAATATCTTGAAAGCACCAGGAGGAAAACAATTTGTCATATACAAGGGAACTCCGGTAAGACTAACAAACTGTTACAGTACATTTTAAATGAAAACCAATGGAAAATATGAAGCAATGTGATGATATATTCAAAGTGTTGAAAGGAAAAAAATGTCAGTAAAGAATCATATTCAGCAAAATAATCTTTCAAAAATGAAGACAAAGACACTCTCAGACCAATAAAAACTGAAAAAGTTCATTGCAAACACATCTGCCTTTCAAGAAATACTAAAGAAAGTTCTTAAGACTGAAAGCAAGTGACACCCTACAGTAATTTGAATCCATACCAAAAAAACAAAGTGTTTCAGTAAAGGTAATTATTAGAAAATTATAAGAGACAATATAATTACATCTTCTCCTTTCTTCTCTTAACTGATTTTAAAGTAATTATATAAAACAGTGTGTATAATTACATTGTTGGGCCTGTAACATGTAGAAATGTAACATATTTATAAGAGCACAAAGAAAGTGTGTGGGAGCAATGCTTTGCTTGAGTAAGAAAATGACACCAGATGGTAGAGTGAATCCACAGGAAGAAATTAAGAGAAGTACAGCAGTAATGAAAAAGGTTAACACAACAAAACTCCATATACTTGCTTTCCTTTACTCTTGAAGCTTTCTTGAAAGACATAAATTATTTAAATTAATAATTATAGTGATGTCTGGTTTGTAACAGAGACTATTTCTCTCTGTCTCTGTCTATTGTGTTTGGTACACAATAATATACCAAAAGTGAGTTATTTAGGAGTAATATATCTTTAAATCACTGGAATTAAGTTAGCCTAAGCCTGAGGTAGATTCAAATAAATTGTGTATACTGTAAGCCCTAGAACAACCACTAAGAAAGTAACTAATATATGTTAGTGTGTGTGACTATAAAACAAGTGGCAGCCATATATCCAACCATACCAACAATAAGATTAGATTTGGGTGTGTTAAACAATGAAAAAAAAAGACATTGTTAGACGGGATTAAAACAGCAATAACATCCAAAATTTGCTATCTATGGGAGACACACTTTAGACTCAAAGATACAAACAGGATGAAAGAAAAGTATACCATACAAACAGCAAGGCAGGAAAGAAAAAAAACAGTTATATTAATATCAGACAAAATATATTCCTGAAACTAAAAAAGAAAAATGTTACTAGAGGTAAAGAGAGTCATTGCACAACTGACCTAGGTTCTCCAACCACAAAGAAATTAATTTAGGAATTAATAACAAAAGGAAATTTGAAAAATCAAGAATGTATAGAAAATAAATAACATCTCTTGGGGCACCTGGGTGACTCAGTGGTGGCTCTTGATTTGGGTTCAGGTCATGGTCTCATGGTCATGAAATTGAGCCCCAAGTTGGGTCCCACACTGGATGTGGAGCCTGCTTGTGACTCCCTCCCCCTCCTTTCTCTCTCTCTCACTTTGTTTTCTCCTCCTTTGCCCCTCTCCTTACTCATACTCTGCCTCTCTAAAAATATATAAAATATGGGGCACCTGGGTGGCTCAGTCGGTTGAGCGTCCGACTTCGGCTCAGGTCATGATCTCGCGGTCCATGGGTTCGAGCCCCGCATCGGGCTCTGTGCTGACAGCTCGGAGCCTGGGGCCTGCTTCACATTCTGTCTCCCCCTCTCTCAGCCCCTCCCCTGCTTATGCTCTGTCTCTGTCTCAAAAATAAATAAAACCATTAAAAAAAATAAAATAAATAAATAAATAAATTTTTAAATGTTTTGTTTTATTTTATTTTATTTTTGAGAAACACAGACACAGAGTGCAAGCGGAGAAGGTCAGAGAGAGAGAGAAGGAACACAGAATCCAAAGCAGACTCCAGGCTCTGAGCTGTCAGCACAGCTGACAAAAAAAAAGTTGGAGCTTTTAACCAACTGAGCCACCCTGGTGCCCCAAGATAAAATAAGGTTTTAAAAAAGGAACACATTCCTAAATAACCAATGGCTCAAAACACAAACAAACAAACAAAAAGAAATCAAAAGGAAAATTAGAAAATGCTTTGAGATGAAGAGAAAATAAATTTTATAGCATGCAGCATAAGCAATTAATGAAGGGATGATTACAGCTATAAACATGCTGGAAAAAAAAGAAGAAGAAAAAAAAAAGAAAAAAGAAAGAAGAAATATCTCAAGTCAACAGCATCACCTTTCACCTGAAGACAGTGGCAAAGGAAAAGCAAATGAAATCTAAAGCAAACAGAAAGAAGGAAAAAATAAAGATCAGTGTACAGCTTACTGAAATAAAGGAAAACAATGCAAAATATCAACAAAATAGAAAAAGAATGATAAGCCTTCAGCAAGATTGACTAACAAAAAAGAGGGAAGACTAAAATTATTTTAAAAAGTGAAAGACAGAACATTACTACCAACCTTATAGAAATAAAAAGAATTGTAAGGAATACTATGAACAACAGTATACAGCCAACAAATTGGATAATTCAGATGAAATGGAAAGATTCTTAAAAAATGCAAACTACCAAAATTGATTCAGGAATAAATAGAAAATCTGAATAGACCTACAATAAGTAAAGATAATTACCTAGTAATTTTAAAACTTCCTACAAAGAAAAGACCATACCGAGATGGTTTCACTAGTGAATTCTACAAATATATTTATAAAATATATCAATTCTTCACAACCTTCCAAAAATAGGAGGAATAAGGTCAATTTATAAGGCCTGCATATTTTCTTCATAGTATGTCCTATTCCACATAAACAGAATAGAACACCAAATACCAAAACAGAATACCTGATACAAAAGCTAGATAACGGCATGGAAAAGAAAACTAAAGACAAAGATCTTTTGTGAATTTATATGCAAAATCCTCAACAAAACCCTACTAACAGGCAGGTCATAATAAAAATATCATATACCATAACAAAATGGAATTTTTCCATGAAAGCAAGGTAGGTTTAACATCCAAAAATCAATGTAATACATCATATCAACAGAATTTAGAACAAAACCACATGATTATCTCATAGATGCAGCAAAAACATGAGACAAATTCCAATGTACTTTCATGATAAAAACTCTCAATAAACTAAGAATAGTCCCTCAATTCTGATAAATTACATGTACAAAAAAAAAATGGTTATTATCATACTTAGTGGTGAAAGCCCGAATACTTTCCCTCTAAAATTAGGAACAAATACGTGTGTCTACTCTCACCATATTTATTCAACATTATACTGGAGATTCTAGCTAGAACAAGGAGGCAAAAATAAAAATAAAAAAACTAAATAACAACAAAAACAACAAAAGTATCCAGATTGCAAAAGATGTAAATCCACCTCTATTTGCAGATGACATGATCTTGCATATAGAAAATCCTAGGAATACACACACACACACACACACACACACACACACACACTCCTGTTAATGGTATGTTTTCCTTATTGAGCATGACAAGTAAGAAAGTTCAACTGTTACAAAGATCAACTTCCCATTATGCTTTCCTCTATCTCTATTATGAGGAATTTTTAAAAGTACACCATATCTTTGTTACAGAATAATGCTTTTACTTTCCTTTAGTTATTATTTAGACATTTCCTCCCACAGTCAAAGCTCAGGAAAAGTAACTAGGGATTTAAAAATTCTACAAATCAGATAATGGTAAGGAAAGAATATGAATGTACTCTCAGCCAGATGCAGGTAGTAAGATGTAGGAGAGAAGTGGGAGCTGAGAGTCTAGTTTTTTTGAGTATAGTTGACACACAATGCTACATTAGTTTCAGATGTACAATATAGTGATGCAACAAGTCACCATACAAGACTATTACCGTATCATTGACTATATTCCTTAGGCTGTGTCTTTTATTCTAGTGACTTATTCATTCCATAATTGGAAGCCTGTATCTCTCACTCTCCTTCACTCATTTTGCCCACCCCCCCCCACCACTCTCCTCCCCTTGGCAACCATCAGTTTGTTCTATTTATAGGTCTGATTCTGCTTTGTTTATTCATTTCTGTTTTTCAGATTCCACAAATGAGTGAAATCACATGGTTTTTGTCTTTTCTCAGTCTGACTTATTTTATTTACCATAACATCCTCTAGATCCATCCATGTTGTTGAAAATGGCATAATCTCATCCTTTTTATGGTTGCTTAATATTCCATTATATAATTATATTTTAACATATACATATAAATATTTATTTATTTATTTATTTATTTATTTATTTATTTATACGCTTAAGTGCCTAAGGATTTTGGGCCCTCTGCTTGCTAAATTACCAAATGCATCATGATTCTGAGGTGAAAGCTGTAGTGCAGAACCAGCAAAGCAAAACACAAAACTCAGGAAGCAGGAAGCAAGGGGTAGTCAAATGAGGTGAAGAAGCCACATATAAAGCTACCACAAGCTTTATTTAACACAATTATTACCACAATTGTTTATTTAAGCCCATATTTTCATCTTTAAACCTTTTAATACATTCATTTGTTCAACACATATTTAATGATCTACTATGTGTCAGACCCTAGAAACATAATGGTATACAAGAGATGAAGTTCTTTTGCCTGTGTTATACATACCGGTTTCTAAAGTTCAATCACAAATTCACCATATTTTCACTTTCAAAACCTATAGATGAAAGAACTCTGAAACCAATAAATTAAATCATCAATGAAACAACTAAATTTGTCCAATTTTTTCAAACTAAGTTCTAGTATACAACTCCTGTCAGCATTTTATGTGCCAAATTAATTTTTTAAACTTTGTTTTCTGTGTTATATTATGGGTTTTTTAACCTAAAAAGATGTTGGAAATATTAGAAATTTTATAGTAAAATACATTGGTGAGAAACTGCTTTATTCTAAAAATCAGATCAAGTATGCGTTCCTTTAAAGCAAGTAAAACATAAGTAAAAACAAGATGGCTTCAA
Organism: Panthera tigris; assembly: GCF_018350195.1. Lineage (NCBI taxonomy): Eukaryota > Metazoa > Chordata > Mammalia > Carnivora > Felidae > Panthera > Panthera tigris. The sequence continues at coordinate 129,872,998 of NC_056663.1, forward strand.
AATGAAAGGAGTAAATATTTTATATAGATATGAAATATATAAGAAAATGAAGTGTATATAAAAACAATTGTACAATCAATTTAGTATCCCAGGTATCTCCCCCAACATATGTAAAATATTTATTATGTATTCCTAATTATACATGTTTATCTAGTCTAAATTTAGACTATACTAAGATGGTCACTTTTATTTTCTCTTGGTATAAATATAGATGTTTTCAAAATTCACCACAGATCTGAAGTAGCAGCAATGCCAATTTTAAATTGACTATATTTTTTTTCAGTTACTTCTCAGACTGAAATCCCCCTTTTCTTTAATTTTTTTTAACGTTTATTTATTTTTGAGACAGAGAGAGACAGAGCATGAATGGGGGAGGGCCAGAGAGAGAGAGGGAGACACAGAATCTGAGACAGGTTCCAGGCTCTGAGCTGTCAGCACAGAGCCCGACGCGGGGCTTGAACTCACGAACTGCGAGATCATGACCTGAGCCAAAGTCAGACGCTTAACCAACTGAGCCACCCAGGTGCCCCTGAAATCCCCTTTTTACAAGAGTTAGTTTAATTGTTTGCAAAATAATACTTTAAAATAAAATCTGATGGGGACACCTGGCTGGCTGAGTAGAGCATGTGACTCTTCATCGCAGGGTTGTAGCCTCGCGTTGGGTGTAGAGATTACTTAAAAATAAAATCTTCAAAATAAAATCTGACAGTGCGGAAAGTATTGGTCACTTCAGTATTCAGAGCATTCCATTTCTCACTACATTCTTTCTTCAATACTTTTTCGAAGTTACATTTTCTATCCTGAGATTATTGCTTATGATTATTCAGATAGTAACCAGTACATATCCATGATACAAATTCCCTTTTACATTTCCTCAACTCCGTACTAGTTCAGAATTTGATAGCACTTTCTTGCCCAAACGTTTGTTAAGGCACAGACTAATTCTGATAATTAAACCTGGTATTATACAATTGAAACATTTATACATAAAAAATATCAGCTCATAAAAATGTTTTCCATTTTATACATATCAAGTATATTCTTTTAGTTTCTAAACCTGATTAATACACTGATACTTTAAAAACTCCCCCAAATACACTGTTTGGTAAGGAAAACTCAGAAGTTGTATTGAATCCTACGTCCATGTTTTTGGTGATTTGTGCATGTGTGCATATGTACATGCATGTTGACAACAAGTTGGAAAGTTATACTCTTGGCAAAAAAAAAAAAAAAAAAAAAAAAAAAAAAAACAGAAACACTTTGGCTTTGAAAGTTCTATTTATCATTTCCACCATCTGCCTGTCTATCCCTCAGACTTTATTCTACCACATATGGGTCTTATTTTAAAATTTTTAAAAATAAAAAAAAATTCAGACTAGCTCCAAGGCTACTTAACCTACAGGATGTAAAATGTGTAAGCAGAGGGGCACCTGGGTGTCTCAGTCACTTAAATGTCCAACTTTGGCTCAGGTCATGTTCTCATGGTGTGTGAGTTCGAGCCCTACATCAGGCTCTGAATTAACAGCTCGGAGCCTGGAGCCTGCTTCAGATTCTGTGTCTCTCTCTCTGCCCCTCTCCACTCACACTCTTTGTTTTTCTCTCTCTCTCTCAAAAATAAATAAACATTTTAAAAAATTAGATAGATAGATAGATAGATAGATAGATAGATAGATAGACAGATAGATAAAATGTGTAAGCAGATAAGATGTTAGGTTTCACATTCAGATTCCAACAGAAATACACACAAGTAACAAAGTCAGATGATAGCAAAGAGGCAAAGAAAATGAACCCGTTAGTAACTTTCCACATATTGCCAACTCATACGATTTATCTTGCCTCCACTTTGGATTACTCTGGATTCTGATCCTTGCTTATCAGGGCCCATGGTGATAACTCTCCAATCTATGTATTCATTACAGAATGCTTCCAGAATGCTTCCAGACTTGCATGTGCAATGGCTTATTTCGTATCTCCATAAGGGTGTCTAATAGGTATTACATGGTACTATATGAAATTACCATTTTAATGGCCAAAAATTGAATATAAGCATTTTTCACATAGTTAAAACTAATATTTCAACTTAACTTGGCTCTAACAAGATCCTGAATTTCTCACTCCCACCATCAAATCTGTTCTACCTCCTGCTCCTCCTCAATAAATTGCACCATCATCCACCATCAAATTCAACAAAAGTCAGGGAGCAATCCAGGACTCCTGTTTCCATTCACCATCCACATCTTAACTCATTTCAGAGAAAGCCACATGGTTTCACCTCTGGATTGGCAACAGCACAGCTCTCCTCTCTGGGATTGCTGCTCCCATTCTTGCCTCCACAATACACACTCTAAGAGTTACCCTCATGCCCACCTTCTGATTGACTCTATGTAAAGGCTTCTAGCTGCACATACATTCTGTACCTCTTATGTAATCTGACCCAGGCTCGACTTCTAACCTCATTCTGCTATTACTAACCATTCTGTTATTACTGTCAGGAACACTAAGGTCCTCTGCCTAAGTTAACAACCTCCTCCCCCACTTTCAGTTGTCATGTGACTGACTCTTTTTTGCCGATAAAACCACAATTTAAAATACCACCCCCACAGGGAAACCTTGCCTGACTGTCCAATTCAAAGCAGCGCTGTCCCTCTCAATCACATTACCTCATTTTAACTTTTTGATAACCTTTGCCACTACCTGGCATTTTTATACCTTTTTTTCCCAACTGATCGTTAGTGTCCTTCTCAAGTAAAAATAAGTTTCATGAAAGCAGGGATTGTGTCCATCTTGTTCACTGCTGTATCCCCACTAATGAGGATACTAAGCACTGGCAGAAACTCGATAAATATTCGAGGAATTAATGAATTTTTACTGAAAACAAGTGACAAACATATTCATTTGTTCATCAGTCAGCAAGCCACTTAGAATGAAGTGTATAAACAAAGGCACAAGGCAGCAAAGATTAGGATGTGAAATCAGACTAAAGTGGGTTGAAATTCCATTTGCCAGTTTTAAACTGGGTGATGTTGAAAAATAAGTTTGACCTGTATGAGCCTTAATTTCATCACGTGCAAAATAAAGACACATAAATACACACATTATTTTTAAGCACAAAAAGTGTTGAAAATCAAAAATGGCTATGTATGAAATTCAACTGTAAAACTGCCAATGCTTAATAAAGTTTTTTTCTATTCTCCTACCACTCCTCAATCAGGATATCAGTTGATCAATTTGTGTATAATCCTAGTGAATAATAATTCCCCCCTCATGTGGGAAGGATAACTATTTCAGGATAAATGAATACTTAGAAAACAGTATTAATTATCTTCTCTACCATTTCTGTTGATATTTATTCCCTAAGGAGGGGGGGGGTGGGAAGGAAAGCTACTTATTCTGTCCAATTTTCCTAGGCTACTAGAGTCCGTGTGGTTACAAATATTTTATAATGTGTTCTGGGACATCTTAGTTAGATAAATAAGCCCAGCATTTCAAAGCTGAACATCATCATTGCCACTGACCATTTTAATAAACACCAGAAGGTAAAGGAGAGAGTGTTGTGAAACTGTCCTGAAGGAATTCAGTAATAGGGTTAAATCAGTATCATTAAACAACTAGTTCAACTAAAACTTCTTCACACATAGATGGATACATATCACCACTAGGAAATGTAGCACAAATGTTACCTTGATGTACAATGCTCATTTTTGCACAATTTTTACAATTTTTTATAATACATAATGGATAAAACTCTACAGTTACTTGCCAACCAACAGTGGGCAGTCATAAGAACATGTAATAAACACAACCCACCAAGAATGTCTTTTTCCTGAACTCTGACTTCTGGGAAGGAAGCTAAAAGGAAACAGATTTAAGATCCCAGCACACCCATTAGCTTAGGGAAAGGTTCAGCCACCAGTTTAACTCTTTCAGATGAGCAAATTAACCACACCATGGAAGAGCCAAAAATAATATCAGGCTAAATTTTGTCAAGAATGTATATTTTCCCTAAAAGCAAAAGTTAAAACATTTTAATACTGCTACCCACAGTTTTAGAGTCATACAAGGTAATAAGCAGTCCTTTTGTGATATTTAAAATCTCCTTGATTTTTTCCCCCACAATATTCAGAGTGTTAATAATCTTCAGTATATCAAATAATCTGCATCAAACAGACTTTGATATTTAAAAATAAAAGTAGCAACATTTGTTTAGCATCTTTTGTGACAGATACATTTTTATTATTCTAGTTAATCATTACAAAAATCTTACATGAGAGATGTTATTATTTTTATTTTATAAGTAAAGAAACATGGCTTAGTGAGATTACTCAGCTTGGCAACATTCATAGAGCTAATGATAGACCTAAAATTCAACCCAGGTCAGGTGACTCAAAAGCTCATTCTCTATTCACCTGGTCATGATACCTCTAATCACGTTTCTAAACAACTTTTAGAACTTAAACTTGTTTCTGGATCTTTTTAGCAAAGCATTTAACTTCTACCCAATGGTATCACACCACCTCATTGCAAACAATTTGATATTTTTCCTAATGCTGGACGATTTATCAGGGCTTTCACTAATCAGAACGTAATATGGATTGTTATACATCTATATAATATGTATATAATCACAATATACTCATTAAGAGAAAACTGATATAACCTTTAAGAAGCCTACTTTCTAATAGGACAGGTAAGAAAAGAACCTGAGGGGCGGCTCAGTCGTTTAAGCATCTAACTTCAGCTCAGGTTATGATCTCACAGTCCGTGAGTTTGAGCCCCGTGTCAGACTCTGTGCTGACAGCTCAGAGCCTGGAGCCTGCTTCAGATTCTGTGTCTCCCTCTCTCTCTCTGCCCGTCCTCTGCTCATGCTCTGTCTCTGTCTCAAAAATAAATAAAAACATTTAAAATTGTTTTTAAAAAAAGAAAAGAACTGGGGCACCTGGGTGGCTCAGTCGGTTAAGCGTCCGACTTCGGCTCAGGTCATGATCTCACGGTCCATGAGTTCGAGCCCCGCATCAGGCTCTGTGCTGACAGCTCAGAGCCTGGAGCCTGTTTCAGATTCTGTGTCTCCCTCTCTCTGACCCTCCCCCATTCATGCTCTGTCTCTCTCTGTCTCAAAAATAAATAAACATTAAAAAAAAAATTAAAAAAAAAAATAAGAAAAGAACCTGAAAATATTTGACATATTTATTAGTATAATGGGATTATAGAAAGCAAAAAGGATATTTAATAATTCAATATTGTGATAATTTTCATTACTGTATTATTTAAGAAGTAATGTTAGAGAAGTAAGAATCTATAAATAAGCCACAAAGTTGAAATCAACACACTTACTTTTTGTTATGTGAGCCAAGAGGGAAACATGAAAACACCAGTGAAAGCCTCAATAGCAAAAAGAAGATTTCCTAGTGTAAGAAATAAATGATTTTTAAAAATTATGACATATTTGCCTTGCTCACTCATATCACATTTTAGTTTTCATCTATGTTTATACTTTAAGAGAAGTAGAAGTATAAACTGAGTGATTACAGAATAGGAATTACCAATTGAAACTTGCCTTTGAATTTAACATAGAAATTAGTAAAATTATTAAGTCCTTAACATCTAAAGAACCAAATGCTTTAATTATTTTTAACTTTAGAAGACACACTGCATGGTGCAAAGAACCTAGGTTTGGGGGATGTGCACTGTGGGATTTGTATTTCTGTTCACTACTTTTGGCCGTGTGACCCATGCCCAAGTGCCCTGTTGTGTCTGAACTTCCACTTAAAACTAAGAAGTCCTAAATAATGTGTATTTTAGAGGACAAGTATAAGGATAGGTAAAGACAACCAATTCTGTACATCTCAGTCATGTATTGAGAGCACACTCGATAAATGCTATCTATAATTAACTGTTACTCTTTATAACCAAAGAAAAAAAAATAAACAGTGCTTTCAAAAAGCTTAATTTTTACAGAGACATGGAAATAATGCATTTTGTAAATGTTAACTGGTAACCTACCATATCATTTATTAGTTCTTGTCCATGAGTTCTATATTTTTGACCCAATTATTATGTACATTTCTTGATACTGCAGCCAAAATGAAAAATATCTAAAGATTAAAAGCTACATATTTTAAGTTCATTAAAGTTGGGAATAATGTCTTAGATTATTCCTACATCCACTATAACATGTAATGCTTTGTTATATTCATGGTAGATTGAGATGAATTCATTCATAGACCTTATTATCATGCACTAAATTCAAGGTTAATAGATTTTACCTTAATGTTAGAAGATTTTAGAAAATGATTTCATACCAAGGCATATTTCTTGCCCTATAATCATTCCATTACTCATTTTATAGATGTGGATCATAATGGTTTTTATAGCACCACCTATTTTCCACACTACAAATAAACCATTTGTACTTAAGTATTAGTTTCTCAGTGTTCAGGTTCCTGCAACAATGCTTTTAAAAATGTAATTGCAAGCAATGTATCTGTTGGATTTATTCAAGCTGGAATTTTTTTTTAATATGGATAGTAAAATGCCCACCTTCTCCTTCCTTCTTTTACCTAAAGGAGGAAAGGGAGGACTCTGAGGAAAGATTACAAATCCAAAGCAAATTGCTCAAGATATTATAGTCTTCCATCAAAATTTTATTTGTTTTCCCTTTAACATAAGAAAGAATAAACCATTTATAACAGAATTGTTCTATGGCCTAGCAAAAATTCTAGGAATTATTAATTACTATACATTTTTTAAACACTATATTTGACACCTGTACACCTGTATATCTATCTCCTGCATATACACAGTATATAATAGTTGACAACTCATTGACACGATTACAACAGTATATGAATATGAATGTAAATTATAGAACCTAGAGAACACCAGGAAGCAGTCACTAAGAATAACTTTTTTTTCACCTAAACCACAATAATGGTTGTACTAATAGCAGAGAAAAAAAAATGACTGACTAGTAACAAATTGATCTATGCACTTGCATGTTCCTCAGTGCCTCAAAATCAATATTGCTCTTTAGCCTTGCCAAATGAACTGTGTGCTATTTCTAGTACAGACTCTAGGGGTAAACAGTTTCCTCACCTTCTTATAAGAGATCCAAATGTCTTAATTAGAATAGAGTTTATTGATACTCCATGAATTCCTTCCACTGAGATTGCTCAAACACTTAGTCTAAAGAATTTGGTCATACATACAGTGGCATATACAGACAGACTTCCCATCCCGCAGTAGAGAACTGGGGTTGGTGTGTTTGAAAAATACAGTGAAAATTAAGTACAGTCCTAAGCTCATCTACTGAAAGCAAGGATAATGTGACTAATCAGGGAAGACAAGAACAAGGGGCTAAAAGTAAAGCACATGTAAACAACATGATATTCTCAAGGCAATTGGAATTGTCAGTTTTGCTGTATAGCTACAACTAGCATCCGAATGTGAGGCAGTGTGTGCCAGTTCAGAATTAATTGCTTCCCAGTTGCAAATGCACCCTTCAATAAATATATGCTTTGTTATCATAGATGGGATTCCTTTTAGCATTTCTCCTTTACAATGAGCATGATGTTGAGCTTTCCTGATAGAGAACACTGCAGGGATACTGAAGGACAAAGGGGTCCTCCCATGGTTTCTGTCTCCAGGGGGATCAGCAGTTCAGATACAGCTGTGAAGACATTCAGTGGGGCTCTGCCCTAGCCATGCATGGAGCCCAGAACATGCAGCTCCTCACCAACCTTGCAGCCTCAGCCTGGCAATAATCTTTCTGAGCCCCATTCCTAGGGAAACCTCACCAGACCTGGAACGGAACTGCCTCTATATGCCTGGGTGCCTCAGGAACCTCCTTCAGCTGTCCCACCACAGGCTTGAGAATGGAGGGGGCAGAAGGGAGGAAGGCCTCTGACACAAAATCACAGCTTTGCTGGTGCTCCGCCTGCTCTCCCTGCCGCCAGGTTGTCCAGGGACCATGGACCACCTCTGGAAGCTTAGACAAACCCACAAACTTCTCTTCTATCCAATGGGATGAATTACACCTTTTCTTCAAAGATCTGAACCCCTTTCAAATTTGTCCTTCCTTGGTACACTCCCTCAGCCCTAGGATACCATAGGTTTTCCTAGCTATCTTAGTTACTCTGTTGTCAAAGTTTAATGAATTTTTATATTAAACTTTTTTAACCTACTATGGCTTCCGCCTCTTGACTGGACTGATACACAATTCTGCCAAAACATGGTATCAAATTAACCTGATTGTGATATGCATTTTGAAATATAGGCTATACCTAAGAATAAAAATATGAAATTGATCAATTTATTGAAGAGGTAAAGTTAGAAATAGACTACACATAACACCAAGTAAATGAGTGATTATGAATACGAGCAAATAGTATGGCTTAAGTTTCAAATATGTAGCAGCAATCTTTTACATTAATACACCCATCTTTCTATGTCAGAGATCAATGCATAAAGTGCAGTACTTTTCTTAGTACCACTGAAGTGATCAATATTCCCAGCTATAGCCTTCAAAAAGACTGTTATTTAGGAAGATTAATTCCTATGGGATGTAGGTGCATTGTTTCCTAATTAATGTCCAAAGTGTGCTTTTTGTTATGTGAAATAATTCCTAAAAATTTGTTTTTATTATTGAATGTTTTGATTCTAGAGGAAAATCCAACCAACATAATAATTAAAATGAACTGTTTGCAGAAGACTTCATTCCTCATAGAGCACCATTAGAGACAAAACAAATAAGATGCAAATGTTCTTCTTAGTATTATAGGGATCACATTTTCAAACAATGTACCCTTGATTATTTCTTAGAAATTGAGAGAGAGGGAGAAAGAGAGAGAGAGGGATAGAGAGAGAGAGTGTGTGTGTGTGTGTGTAAGTGGTAGCAAATACCCTTGACTGAAAAAGCCAGATCCAAAATACAGCTCTGTGTCCAGGGCAGTACCACCCAGCATTAGAGGATAATCTGAAGTTAAAAACAAAAGGAATAACAAATCCTGCATCTTGGGCACAGTATTTCATGGAAAATGTTAGCTGTTGCATTAGTTTTCTTTTGGCAAAGCTTGTTTTCCCCACATGACCTTTCAATACCATTTGTAGAATGCCAGACTGAGCTCTCAAATGCCCCCCCAAGCTTTACTTCATTAACAACTTTCTGTAATCTAAAGGAAACATGTTGTGAAGAACCTTAATCGGCCCTCCAACAGAAGAAATGATTAATAAACCCCCAGACTATTTGATCACTAGCATGCCATTCCTGGAGTTTATAGTAGGATATCACCATACCCTTGCTACCCATTATCCTAGATAAACAATTGAAGTTATATAAAGTACAAGGGCTTCAAAGAAAGGTTTGATTTTTTGAGCTACAGTAATTATTTTTTTACAAACAATGTATTTTGACAGCATTTTACATTTCTTATCAGCACCCTGGGAGAATATAGGTTCTCATTACCAGCACTTCATCCAGGAATATTCTGTTTCTGCTGTTGAAGGCTCTGATAAACATACAATCACTTTAACAAACACTCTAGGGAGCAGGACACACAATTTTGATTAAGAAAACTGTTGAATATTAACTAGCAGTGCTCACTGAGACAATAGCTGAGCAACTTGTCCTTGAAAAACACTACACTAAACCTATTCTCAGGGAAAAATGTTGGTGTTTGACAGCTGCCTCAGCTCTGGAAACCTAGAATGCATCTTATTATTGCAGCAGTAGGCTTTCGATAAAATCACCGTAATTAAGGTGCTGCCATTATTTTCAATTTAAAAGTTCTCCTTTCACAGGTTAATAAATTCAGACATAAAAAAATCTGCTCTGTAGTAGCATTCTGTAGCATTACCATTTTTAGAGACTCCCTAATTTATGGTTTTCATTTGACTATTTTCTGAATCATTGTTTTGCTTTGTTTTAATTTTCTAAGGACTTATGAACTAAAGTTTTCTATGGTTGTGTAAGGATAAAAAAATGATTTCACCTATTTTAATAATAAAGTAGTTAATACTTCCTTGAAAAAGTTATTGAAAAATAATCCCATCAGTCTGCCCAAATATGAACTCTGAATTCAACTACTCTCAAACGTATCTGGAGCAACAGAAAAAGAAACAAAAACAAAACACCACCAACAAAAACCTATCTAGGAAAATGTCTCTAAGCATAGCACAAACATTTCTTACACATACTGTTAAAATGAAATTTAAACATGAAGTATAGTTGATACAAAAGATATTAAATACTAATAAACACGAATATTTATAAATGCCATTTGTCATCCTACAAACTTTAAAAGCTGTTCCTCTACAATTTTAACTACAGTAGGAGAACATTAGCATCTTCATGCAAGAGGTATGAATTCTCATTAGAAACTAAAAAATGAAGATCGTAAATGCAAAGCAACTTTATTTTATTTCTCTTTGCACTGTTTTGTGATCTTTAGTCTAGCCATAAAGTCCTTTACAATATATTCTGGTATATAGCTCAGAAAATAACAAAACTCATATCTATGTATGATGTTTAAACACAGAAACATTATTAGGCTATTCTTTATGCGTTATATACTAACATATTTTGCTTTCACTCCGACTTTAAAATTAAGAAAAAAAAACACAAAGAAAAATAAACACTAAACACACACATACAAATACAGTATCCTAACATGCATGTGTCAGAATATTAAATATATAAATGCATTCTAAAATTCATATATTTACATTTGTTAAATAAAATTATATTCCTCATGCAATTGACTGGAAAAATGATGAGTCTTGGGTACAAATTCATTCTACAAATCCATATATTTCACACACCAAGAAGTTCACTCTGTCTGAAATGCATGTCTAAGTATTATTTACCAATCTTCATTTTCTTAATTAGAAATAAAATGCACCAAAAAACCCTCTCAATTATTATTGTAAGTGGAATGGAAATATAAACCTGCATTGTACCCAAGCAAGAAAATTGATTGCTTTATGGTTAAAGGAAAAAAAATAAGTAATCCTTGATAAAGAGGATATTAATCACGATCTTAATAAAACTATTTTTTCCTTGTTAGACTACTTGTAAGCAATAAAAGAAAAGAAAAGAAAAGAAAAGAAAAGAAAAGAAAAGAAAGAAAGAAAGAAAGAAAGAAAGAAAGAAAGAAAGAAAGAAAGAAAGAAAGAAAGAAAAAGAAAGAAGAGACAAAAGAGAGGAAAGGAAAGGAAAGGAAAGGAAAGGAAAGGAAAGGAAAGGAAAGGAAAGGAAAGGAAAGGAAAGCAAAGCAAAGCAAAGCAAAGCAAAGCAAAGCAAAGCAAAGCAAAGCAAAGCAAAGCAAGGCAGGCAGTAAAGGGCTTCTGGCTTAGAACTAAGAGCTCTTCCCCCCACCCCCCCATATGCTTTTCTCAACTAAAAAAGAAATCAAGCAGCCTTTTGCTTTCAGTTAAGATGATAAAGAATGCAGCAACATGACATTCTTTTCCACCAGTTAAAATTCCTTATTTTCCATATCCTTAATGAGTAAGGGTTTGTAAATTTTCATGCTATTTCCTTATTTTCCAGCTTTGAGACAACATTGCCTCCCAGTCAGTGTTGGAAGCAAAAGTTAAAAAAAAAAAAAAAAAGAAGAAGAAGAAGAAAAGAAAGAAATCACCCTCACCAACAAAATCACCTTGTCCCTATAAGCCTTTTGACAGGAGTTATATGAATTATCAATAGGACTTCAAAGAAAAATTTGACTTTTTGAGCTCTAGTAATTATTTTTTTACAAATAATGTAAATCACACTGAAACCACCCATGCTAGGTAGCAAAGTTCTTTATAATTACATAGTAATTCTTTAAAAATTAGCCTGATTCAATTCTTGCACAGATAAGTGTGTATTCGTGATTATAAAATAAAATTTAAGTGCTTTTTATTATTTTTTTCAAACTAAAATACCTAACATAAAAAGGCTTTCACATTAAGGCTAAATTATGTTCATTCTAAGATTCAAGTGTTTATGCTCATTTTTCCAGGGCTAGTGGGTGCAAGAAGGAAGAAAGAGCCTCTGAGGAAAATAAATCTCTAGAAAAGAAGAAAAAAGAGAATTGAGGTGCATATGTTTGGTTCAAGGCCAGGTGTCCCAGATGCTACGGAAGATAAAACATACCTCCAATCATCTTCTATCCTAGGCTCCATGGACTTAAGCCTGAGTCCTAAGGCAAAGGATCTACAGGTAATGAGCAAGTGAAATTGAAAAGCAGCTGCTTGTCTACAGAATCACCTTGGGACCCCGAGAGCCCAAGGCATCCGTAGCATTGGCACGGGCAACAGCAGGGCTGGTCGTGTTGGCAGCAGCACTAATGACAGCAGCAGTGCAGTTAGTGATAACAGCATGTCTGGCAGCAGCAAGAGTTCCTTCAGCCCCCTGCACATCATCTCCCTGCTTCTTGAGCATCCACAGCCAAGTCTCGATGGCAGTGGAGGTGGCCAACAATAGCAGAAGCAGCGGTAGCAGTGCTTCCCGTGCTAACCAGTGACACTTTGGCTCTCAGTGACTGATAGCAAGCAAAGCAAGGAGAATAGAGAAGTCTACACAACGCAGAGCTTATGACAGCATGGACCTTACAGTCAGCCATGGCTGGGCTAAAAACCAAGCACTACCATTTATGAGCTATGGTGACATTGGCCAAATTATTTTACTTTTCTAACCCTCAGATTCCTTATGTATAAAATGGAAATAACAACAGTCCCAGCTAATATGACTTTTGTGATAATTAATGAGATAATTTACATAGAGAGCTTTAGTACCTGGCAGATGATAGGGGTTCAATAAAGGGGACTTTGAAAATAAAAGACAACGGGGTGCCTGGCTGGCTCAGGCAGGGGAGCATTCAACTCTTGATCTCAGGATCATGAATTCAAACTTCACACTGGGTGTAGAGCTTACTTAAAAAATAAAATAAGTAAAGGGGCACCTAGCTGACTCAGTTGGAAGAGCATGCAACTCTTGATCTCAGGGTCATGAGCTCGAGCCCCATATTGGGTATAGAATTACTTAAATAAATAAAACTTTTAAAAAATTTAAAAATTAAAAACAAATTAAAAAAATAAAAATAAAAGACAAATAAAAACCTCCATGAGCAACAAGGACCATGTCTTATTACCAGGTCTTACACAATGTACTCAGGAATCCCAAGTTACCTCAAAAGAACATGAGAGAGTTCTTTTGGAATATGCACATCCCCAGAGAAATGTTATATTTTAGCTGTTATTTTTGCTTTTTATATTTTTCTTATTTTAACACCTGTGTAACCTGTGTTATTTCAGGTCTAGGAATCACAGGTTGGCCTAATAACCACATTTTCTGAATTTTATAACTCCAAACCTTCAAAGTCATCATTTGTTTTCTGTTCAATGACATTAGAACAGCATAAAAATTTTTTTAAAAACTTTATTCCAACTCAACAATAAATAAATTTCAGGACATTTTGATTTCCTCTAGAATCCCTAGAATTCCACATATATCTGCAGAAATACATAATTTAAGTGTATTTCAAAACTGATTATTATTTGTTATGTGCTAACTATGCAAAATATGGCTTCACTGTTCATATTAACAAGACACATATTGAGAAGAGCAAAACAGATTATTTTCCAAATTATAATAAAGAGCACCAGGTCTGATAGTTTTTCTACTGCTCTTCTTTTTGTTTTCTTTTTAAAACTTTTCATTTATTTTGAGAGGAGATGGAGAGAGCCGGGGGGAGGAGGGGAGTGGGGGGGAGCGGTGGCAGAGAGAGAGAACCCCAAGGACTCTGCCCTGTCAGCTCAAACTCACAAACCCATGAGATCATGACTTGAGCCAAAACCAAGAGTCGAAACTTAGCTGACTGAGCAACCCAGATGCCCCTCTACTCTTCCTTCTTCAATCATCTTCAGTGTTAGTGTTAGCTGCCCAGAAACATGTGTGTTGCGAAAAGAATTTAAATAGATATCTTTTACTAGACACTGATGCACAGTATTTCCATCTTTTTGTGCTTTTAGCAGACTCCAATGACTCCAGATAATTACAAATATTAGCAAATGAATTAAATTTTAAGAACCACAATACAAATGTATCTTTGCAATTTTGAAGAAAATACAGATTTTTCCAAAGTTTTTAATTTAGACAGGAGCCTTCTTTACTCCCAAAAGGTATCTCATGTCTTACTGCTTAGAATTTTAAAATGATTATTCAACTCTGCCTAGGAGCAATTAGACTACAGAGCATAACATTATAGAACTGCAGGGTTAGAAGACAGCTTAAAATTCTTCTCAATTGACCAATCTGTCAGTTTAGTTCTGTCAACTGCATCTTGATCCGGCCCTAACAGAAGCAGATGTTGAACCAGAATTAGGAGTACAACGTTCACTGGGGACTAACACCTTTTAACTGAAAGTTAAAAATGGAAGAAACAGGATTATGCAGGGGAGAACCTTAGACCACAAAGAGATCCTATATTTCAGACCACAAAGAGATCCAAAGAAAGGAAAGAGGGTAGGAAGAAGAATGCACAAAAGGAGAATGCAGGAAATGCAATGTAGACCTTATGAAATCTTGACAAATCTAATGGGGAGCTCCAGAGCAGACAGCCTGTCTGAAGAGTCCTGCACTGACAGAAATGCCCAGGCTGTCACCACTGGCTGGGAGATGATCTGCAAGAACACGGCCTTTGCTTGAATGTTGCAGAGTTTACTAAAGGTTCTACAGCTCAACTTGTTGGCTAACTATACTTCTCATAGCTGAAGAACAAGTATTTTCCTAAAGGGAGGCTAAGCAGCTTGATTCCAGGACTGCCACACATCTCAACAAGGTGGTAGGCCAAAACACCCTGACCCTTCAGCAATGGAGAGTATACTACTTTCATCGGTGCCTACACCAGGTTTGATAGGCCACTGCCTCCGAAAGTTCCATATTTAATTGCAGTGTGAGGAAAGCTTCGTCACTTTCAAGTTAAATGCATTCATTCATATATGGCTCCCCAATCATGTTTCATCCTTCTATTCTTTGAATTCTCAAAAACAGCTATATCCCTTTTAGCAAAGCAGTCTTCATACAGTTGAAAATTATTTTCTTATCCCACTTGAATTTCCAGTTATAACATTCCAAATCCATTCATTTTCTCCAAACTACAACCTCACCTTGGCCAGGGTTTCAGTATCTTGGAATGAGCATAGAGATGACAAAAAATAATAGTCAGTCTTCAGTATACAAAGACAAATTTGGAAGTGAGTAAATATTGCAGATATCTGTTTTTTACTTAACAAAACACCCCAAAACTTAGTGACTTAAAACAACAAGCATTTATTTGCTTATGATTCTACAATCCGAGATATGCCCCCTGGCTGTTTCATTCCTTTGTTTGTTTGTTTGGCTGGTATCACTTAGGGTCACTTATGAAGGAGCAGTCCTCTGGAGGCTCACATTGGGTTGAAGTCTAAAATGGTTTCATTGACATACCCTGTGCATCAGCTGGGATGATCTCAACTGCTGTTCAACCACGTATATCTCTCTCACACCTCACAGGCTCTCTGGTAAGATAGTCAACCACATTACATGGTAGTACAGGAGTCCAAGAAACTTCTTATAGTTCAAGCCATTAACTGGCATCGCATTCTTAAATCACACTATATTGGTTAAGCAAGTCACACAGCCATCTCCTACATTCAGGAGAAGGATGCATAGATTCAACCTCTTAATAAGAGCAGCAGCAAAGTATCTGTAGCTAAATTTAACCCACCACTGGGGCAAAGATATTAAGCCAGTAGTACATTTGAAGCACCAATCTTCAGTAACTGGAAAGAGACAAAAATGGGGGGGGGGGATGAATAGAGCAAAAAGTGGGAATGGCCCTAACAGAGCAAGTAGGTTCCATACCAAAGATAGGAGCAAAGGAAAAAAAATTATTTTAGTACTGAAACCTAATCCAGCAATAACCTACAAGTACAGCTTTGGAGTTTTACTGCAATAAAACCAAAGACCAGCGTTACTAGATGCATGACGGTGGCCTAGTTTCATAGCCTTTATGAGTCTCATTTTTTTCAACTGTCAAGTAGAAAATACAGTATCTATCTCTTCAGGTTTATATAAGTATCAAATAAGGTAATGGAGCTATAGAATTCTGCCCTACTCCCAAGTGGTGGCTTCTAGTTGGGATTTTCTTTTCCTTATCGTTTTTCTTTGAAAGCCACTTTGAACTCACGACAAGTTAGTTATTAAAGAGCAGAAGCAGGGTAAGTCAAATCAAATTTGGCAGGACCATGGCTTGTCTTATGACTAGAAAATTATGTGTATGGGAGGGTTCTGAGGGCCTGCATACTGAACTTTTGAGGGCTTCTTAAATATACAAGACAGTGACTAGAAGCTCCTGGTGTCCTTGGGAAACTCAGTCATCTGCAAGTATACTAATAAGAGGTAGGCTCATTAAGATCCTCTTAACTGCTTTTATACCTCTGAGCCTTTTGAATACTAAAATTGGCAATAGCCCTCTGTATCAATTTTAAATATACAAATTACAAATACTATCACTTGTCAATTTAAAAAATTCTGTGTTGAGTGTCTATTACTTGCCAAACAATACACATAGCTGTGAGAAAGACAAAAACTCCCTCCTCGTGAATATGTAAACACATTATGCATTTCATTCATTACTCGTTGTATGTGCTGTATATTATAATCATCTTTTCAGAAATATTTTTTTAATTAAAAGAAATATGGTATAGTAGACCAAAATAGCAAATGATTAAACACAGATGATAATGAAACTATATTAAAAATTTCCTCCTACAAAGACTGCTTTCATTGGAGCCAGAGGTTGTTAACTCAAGCCTATTTTCATCAAACAATGCAACACCTTGAACAATCCATTGCAACCACTATTTTAATAAGAGTATCTTTAAAATCACTTCAAATATTTGTAAGGTGATGCTGACATCCCACAAAATAATGTAAACAGAAAAAAAAACAGTATAATAAAAAGAAAAGTGAACAAAAATGCAAATCCTGACAATCCCATTGTAATAGATCAGCCTCAAGAGTCTGCCTTTTTTCTGTATTTTCTAATGAATGCTGGAGCTCTACAGGAACTCAAACTGATTAACTGTGTTAGGCACATAGCTAAATACAGTATCCCTTATGAGTAAGATATTCATGATGCTGCTACCCAGAAATTCCAACCTATCTCAAATAAATAAATAAATGTGTTTTTTTAAATACTAGGATAATATATATTCACAAAGAGCAACTTACCAATTACTTAAGTCAAGAATATTAATTTTGGATTATTTTTGTCTTTTCCTTCTCTTCCAGCATTTATTATGATAAAATCGACATATACCACTGTATAAGTTTAAAGTGTATTACGTGTTGATTCAAGGTTTATATATTGTGATATAATTAGGTTAAATGTTAGTTAACACCACCATTACCTCACCTAATTAACATTTTTCATAAAATTTTAAGATTTACTCTCTCAGCAACTTTCAAGTATGTAATACAGTATTGTCAACTATAATCACCATGCTGTGCATTATATCCCTAGCACCTATTCATCTTACAACTGGAAGTTAGTGTGCTTTCACCAACATCTCTGCATGTCTCCCACCCCCAGGCTCTGGCTACCATCATTTTACTCTGTTTGTATGAGTTCAGCCTTATTAGATTTCACATATAAGTGTGATCATACAGTATTTGTTTTTTTCTGACTTATTTCATCTGGCACAATGCCCTCAAGGTCCAACATGTTATCACAAATAGTCATATTTTCTTTTTCATAGCTGTTTTCTATTGTGTATGTGTGTATATAGACAGCGATAGAGACAGAGATCACATCTTCATCTATACATCCATCAATGGATACTTAAGTTGTTTCCATGTCCATGTCTTGGCTATTGTGAATAATGCTGCAAAAACATAGGTATGCAGATTGAGATAATGATTCAATTTCCTTCAGATATATACGCAGAAGTGAGATTGCCAGATCATATCATAATTCTATTTTTTTTTTGAGAAACCTCTACACTGCTTTCTATAGTGACTTTATCAATTCCCTCTAACAATGCACAAGAGTTCTCTTTTCTCTATGTCCTCCCCAGCATTTGTTATCTCTTTTTGATAATAGCCAAGGAATACTAATTTTTTTTATTTCCTTTCTCATCAGACAATAGGTTGAGAAACCATATAAAAGACAGTCTATAATTTGGGGCCTACAACTGCACAAGCTCCATCTACCTATGCCATATTAAATGCAATACTGAGATTTTAGTTATATGGTTTCTTCTAGATCCAAAATAATGTCACTAAAGTCACTGGATTAATTGTGTTCACATTTCACACACTCCCTGCCATATAAGTCTTTCAAGGTAATAAACCAAGCTCAAGATAATGAACTGTTCTGACTCTAAATCCACTTTTCTCTCTAGTTGTGACATCCTTGAGAATACCTAGTCCATATTATATTCCAGTGATCAATGTCCACATGAATCTCTCATGTTAAAAATCAATGCAATCAGTATTTTTGTGACCCACAGTCATATACATCTTGTTTGTAGGCCATAGTATTGTTAACTACTTAAATGACTCTCAGCTCCTTCCATTAATACACATAATGAAGAGTTATTTCCACATATGCTAAAATATAGAGAAATATTATTTCATCCTGCATCTCTAATAAATACTTTGAAATAAACATTGTCTTTTATCACATTCTTAAAGTCTTATGACCAAAATATATAGTGATAAATAATTATGACTTGTTTTAAACACAGAGAAAGTCAATCCAGAAAGGTATTAATGTATTATTCTATTAATATAACATTTTAGAAATGACAAGAGTTTGAAAATGAAGAATGTATTAGTGATTTCCCTAGGTTAAGGATGGGGTAGGTGGATAGAAGGGAGGTGAATACAGCTTTATAGGGCAACTTATGGATCTTGTGGTGATGGAATTATTCAGGATCTTGACCAACCTACACATATGAAAAAAATGTATATACCTAAACAATAACACACACACACACACACACACACACACACACACACACACACACACATACACACACACACGAGTATAAAACTGGTGAAATCTGAGTAAGATTCGTGGATTATACAACAAAAATACCCTGGATGCATTACTGAATTAAAACAAGATGTTAGCATTGTGAGGTGGGGGAGCAGAATTGGGCAAGAGTCACGGAATTTCTGTATCAACTGCATATGAAGCTACAATTAACTCAGTAAAAACTTCAATCGAAAAAAACACAGACAGCATGTTTTCATAAGAATAATAACATGAAATAAGTATAAAAGGTATTCATATAAATATAAAATATATTAAAAAGGAAGATATTAAAATACACAAAGAAAAGCAAATTAAATATTTTTAAATGAGTAATAAAGGGACAAAGAGGACTTTGAAAGTAAATACCAATATAAACAGTATTTTTGAGTTCTATGATCTGTTCCCTTGTCCCAATTCCCATATTTTCATTTGGAAACAATATGCTTAAGCCAAATTTTCAAAGCAACACCTAAACCCAGCCAAGCCCAAACTTGCCGTTAAGAACAGAAGCAATACTGTTAAAACAATTCATCCCCTGAACTGTATACATAACTCCTACTACCAACAAAGATGAATGTTTAAACGTGGTGGCATGAATTATGGGGTGAAAGAGAAGTAAGGAAAATTAATTACAGGAGCACAAAAGGTTAGAATGGATCAAAGTATATTTTAATTTCCAAATCTTTTATGCAGGTCTCTCTTTTAATATGCTAATCAAAACTAAGACACCCTCTTAGGAAAAGAAGGTCCTAGGAGGATCCCACTTATATATGTACCTGCCCAAATACAGGACATGTCTGTCTAACCCTGTGCATTTAACCCAGGGTTGCTTATTCATTCACCTGACCATCAATGCTCAGTAAAATGAGGCTTCAGTCATCTAGCATTAGTCTCAATAATTACATTAACTCTATTTTTAGGGTAACCATATGTCCCAGTTCGCTTGAAACAGTCTTAGTTTTTAGATGTTGTTCCAGCTTTATTATAAACAATGCCCCCTTTCACGTTCAAAGTGTTCCTGTTCGAACAATATTTTTTAAAGTTACCCTATCTATTATGGATATAGTTTATATTCTGCCTGTGGCCCTCTATTACCCAAATCTGGCATTTGCCCATTTGGTGGGAAAGTAACTAAATAAAAACAAATCAGACTAGGGTAACAACATGGTGGACCAATTCACTTATTAAAATAAACTAAAATTATATTATTTTAAATAAAATTTTATATACTTTTTATCACTATCATCTACCCCAAGCCCAAGCCCACAGACCTCAATAATAAAAGAAGGTGATGAATGTTCAAGCTTTCTTGGGACTGAAAGACCCAATTGGATAGACTGTTCACAAAACTAGGGAGGGAGGTTTCCTTAACTTGATAGGAAAAGTCATAATTGAAATTTCATAGACAATGCTTAGAATATGCTTTGTAAATATTTTTTTAAATGCCAAAAACCTATTGAATGCACACAATGTCCTTTTCTAAGTAGGTAAATCAGGTGTGTTACCTTTCCCTGCCAAAACATAAAACCAGTTTCTACCTCACCACAAAGGGCTGTGGCAGAAAATGTGAAAACACACAAAAATACCGGCAATAAGACTTTTCTGATCTAGGGATTTCACAAAGCTACTCACATCTTTCTCTGTTAACTCAGGATTATTTCTCATGAATATATCCAGCTCAAAAATCATTCCCATGGACCTATGTACTTTGTTACACTAGCCTAAGAAATTCACTCTTTAATGTTTTGGTGTGCTCACATTACTGTCATAAGAGTAAACATGGGGAGCCTGAGTGGTTCAGTCAATTAAGCTTCCAACTTTGGCTCAGGTCATGATCTTACCACTCGTGAGTTCAAACCCTAAATCGGGCTCTGTGCTGACAGCTAGGAGCCTGGAACCTGCTTTGGATTCTGTGTGTCCCTCCCTCTTTATCTGTCCCCTGCTCACATTCTGTCTGTCTGTCTGTCTCTCTCTCTAAAACAAACATTTAAAAAAAGAAAAAATTTAAAAAAAAAGAGTAAACATAGAAGTCATTCTTAGAAGAAAAAAAAGAATAACTTAGGGGTTTTGATATGACTTTGATTTAGTTATTTTTTCAATTAACCATAGTAAAAGCAGTCAGGATAAGTCCTACTTGATATGTAATGTAGGCAAAACAAATAAACAACTCTTCATCATTTGGCTCTTATTTCTTGTCCTCTATTAGTTCTGTTCAAATAGTCAAGACCTCTAAAATCATTTCTATGTCGTCCATCAAAGCCTACTTACAGAAGACAGTATAATCATTCATACCACACCATAAACATTTAAGAAGACTTAAGGAACAACTCCTCCCAGGAATTTAATTATATATATTTTAATAATGATAAATTTTTAAGTTTTGATCAGAACTTCAGGGATCAACAAGTGACAACAAAAGACAGTCAGTGGACATTAGATGCTTCTGTGTATTTTAATATAATGCCTAATACACTGTTTACATGTGAAGTTGTCTGGTACAGGTCTTGGCATATGATAGATTCTGTATAAATACGCTGAATTTTAAATTTTAAAAATTCTGTAAGAGTACTACGTAATCATGGACAAGGTATACAGTCTACCTAAATTTAAATTAGCTCTGAATGCATTTCAAAAGTATGTAACTTCTATACCTGCTAAGCATCAAGAAATATCACTTCTGTATATTATATGCACTTAACTTTTTTCTCCACAGTGTTCCCAGGATTTTTTTTTTCCCTTATACCACTATTGGGTATATCCTAATTAAAATTCTTTAAAACTTTGAGAGTTCATGCATTATATTTTCTATTCCTCAACTAAGGTCTACCTAAGTGAAAAATACCATAACTGGCTATCGCCAAAATAATGATTTCTTACTTTAAAGCATATAAAATAGCATAAAGATAACATTATTTCCTAAAAATCAATTCCATGTTATACAACCTTAATTCTAAAATTATCCTCAATATTTTAAAAATCCAAATTATAGAACAACTAATTTTACTAAATAACTAAGTTAGCATATATTTATATAAATAGGTATTGATTTTTTTTCCGTAAAAAGAGAGGAATAATCAGAAAAAATAAAAATCAAGAGGATATAAAAATAATATATTTTTATATATTTGTGGAGCAAAGATACATCTAAATTGCTTCTGATCACTTACATTTTTTTTGTAACAATACACATATCTATAATGATCAGGACCAGCTCTAGCTGGTTCTTACAGATAGTCTCGGCAAACTGTCGGTTGCCTGGTAAATTAAAGTGATTCATCAATGTCATTGCCTCCACAAATACACAAGATCAGCTAGTAGAGATGGATACAAATACAGAAAGGGTGCCAGCTGTATTGAATGCTTGAATTTTTTTTCCAGACAGGATATACACTTCATACATGCTGAAGTCTATCAAACCTGATTTCTATTTTGTTATGTTGTCAGAAATCCTTTTCATTAAAATCTTTCTAAGAACGATAGCTAAAGTCCCTGAAAAAGACACAGCACATTAAATCTCCTTAATAGTTATCTATATTTTCTTCCAAAATCAAAAGTAAATCAATTAAAAGTATAAACAGATATTCATGTGCAGGGGGAAATGACAAGAAGTGATAAATTCAGAAAAAGGAAAATATTATGGGAGCACAAGCATTGGAGAAGTTTATAGTCTTTCATTTTATTTCATTGTATACATGTGCTAAATGGGTGAAATCAAACATTTTGAGCTACTTGGTTTTAGTAATCTCCAGACCAGGAAATAATAGCATCAAAGAAATATTTAATAACATCTGTCTTATTTATTCATCATTATTATGCTGATTTTCCATAGATCCATTTTCTCACTTCTAATAAACAGAAGCAATTTAAAGATTCAGATTTTATTTTCAGATTTCCAATGTCTAATCCACTAAGTATTTGAGAATGGGGTATTTGTAAGGTGTTGTTTTAGATACAAAAGTAAGTTCCATCATAATCCTTGCCCAAAAATAATTTTGTTTCTCAGTATCTAATACATTTGAATAATAATCCAAATATCATATACAAGTAGCAGGACCTGAAGAATTCCCACTTCTATTTCCAATGAATAGCAAAACATAATTTTTATTGAAAATAATTTAAGCTCATAAGTGCATTTGTGACTGGAGTTTGGGTGAGTAATCTAGACCAAGGATGTAGATTTGAAGGCATCAACATATATATAAAAATTAGAGTAATGGCAAAAATTATACAGAAAGTACGATAATCTCAAGATAATTAAATGTTTAAGGAATGAATACCTGTTTACCAGAAACCTGCAATTGATGTTCAATCTAAAAAAAAGTAACTTGATAAAAACAGAATCAATCAAGTCCTGCCAGACCTACTCCTCCTATATTTCCAATTATGTTTTTAAGGCCAAAGACATAGGAATTAGGGACAACAACTTATTTCTCATCAACCCTCAACAATCAGTCATTGCATCCTACAGATTTTTCTTCCCAAATTGTTCATTTCTCCCATCCCCACATCTACATCTCTAGTTCATGTTATCATTCTCACCTACATTATTCAAACAGGCTCCAGCTTGTGTCTCTGTCTGTGGTCTTGTTGACTCATATTCTTTGCACTAAAGCCAGAATTAGCCTTCTAAAATGCCAACTTCACTCTTTTTCCTAAACCTCTCAATAACCTCTTGGCCTCAGACTAAATTCCAAACCTTTTCCTTGGTCATAAAAACCCTTGATCAGCAACATCGCATCTCACCAATATAACCCCCTTTCCCATCAGTACCACCATACAAACACATTGACAGACATCCTACACTCCAGGTATACTACTCAATTTTTATTTATCCAAATGTGTTCCAGCCCATATATAGCAAACTATTCCTGAAAAAATCAAGACCCTGTGAGGTTACCACCTGCCCTTACTATAAAGCTAGTTAGCTAGATAATCAAAGCCAGATAATTAAAGCCTCATAATAAGTTTAATACTTTTCCCTTTTTTGTCTCTAAAACTTTTTTTTTTAATTTAGCAGCAGATATCTCTTTTACAAATGATATCTTAGATGAAATTCTAACATGCAGATCTGAAAAATGAGATGATCTGAATTGTTGCAGTTTTGTGGTTGAACAATCTCAAAACACCTCCTTGCCTGGAATCTCTTGGGCTAATTTTAAAAACACTAAACACTTGATGATAAAAGAGTATGAACTCCAACTGTAAGTAGAGATCCTTCTACTCTTTCCTTATATTATGTCTTACTTCACAAAAGAAGGAATATATAGCAACACATCTGGTTTCTAGACAAGTGCTTCTGAAATTTAATTGACAAACCAGTCACCTGGTAGTGGAGAAGGCTCTGCTAGAAAGCACATTCTGATTCAGCATGTCAGGGATGGAGCCTGAAATGCTGCATTTCTAACAAGCTTCCAGGTGGTGCAGGTGCTGCTAATCCAAGGTCCACCTCACATTTGAGTAGCAAAGGTCTGTGTTGGGAATAAAGTTCTGCTCCTTTCTATCAACTTAATTATAGCTCTTCAGGGAATAAAGGTAAAAATTTTATCCATCAGAATTTTTCACAAATGGATGGGTGTAATTCATTAAATATTATCCATACAACACACGCGTGTGTGCACGCATGCACACACACACACACACACACACACACACATCCACACACATTCCACAGCCTCTGTCTTCTGAACCTGCAGCACCCCATTCCTGAGCAGCCTCCCATCACCGCCCCTGCCCTCTCACCTGCTTCATGTTCCCATGTAGTAAAAGCACTTGAACAGTGCTTCCATAGTGAGGTAATCTCAAAGATTATATCTGGGGTAAGAGTTACAGACTTTCACTATAACCTCCATGCTTGTGAACTGTACAACTTGAGCCTGACTGCACATCTTTTTTTGGATTTGTTTCATTAAAAAGTCACATTTTCCATTGTACTTTTGCACATTTTTTTTTAAAAAGTCACATTTTCCATTGTACTTTTGCAGAAAGTTCTATATTTTGGAAATTAACTGGAAGGTGCCTGGCCTATTATTAAAGAGATCCTTTGAACCACATTTGACCACCAGTATCTATGTCTATTTCCTCTGTCAAATAGAACACAGAAAAGTGAGGAGTTTAAGGCTTCCCTAACTACCACCTACACTAACAGAGATAATATTTTTAAATTTAGTAGTTAGGAAACCTTGACGTGTTCTACTCTATAAACATACTTTTAAAATGTGTATTTGCTATTCAAGAAGCCAGAACATTGATTTTTGAAAGTGGCATGCAGAATTATTACTGCATATTTTTCAACTGAAATCAACTGTCGTTGTCCTGAACTTCAGGAAAGTCAACTTATGTTGAAGTCTGTATAGTGACTGTTGACTCACCTATCATTAAATTTGCTACTATGCTAAAAGTAGAACGTAACTAGTCATATTTTGTATAAATAAGTAGGCCAAGAACATCATTTTCCCAGTCAGTAAGCCTAAAGAAGAAAAAAAATATATATATATATACACACACACACACACACACACACAATGAGAGAACTTTCATTTACTAAATGCCCACTCAAGTGAAAGACACTGAAAATGCTTTAAAAAGAAAACATTTTCATAGCTAGCTTTGTAAAGAAGGGCTACAACGTAATATTGTATTGTTAATGATAATGCTTCACTAGCTGAGTATTACATTCAATCTATTTCTTGGGAATAGAATGCACCTGCTTTGAAGAATTTTTATATAACTCCTATATAATCACTTTTAAGTAACCTATTTCTTTGACAGAATTCTATTCATCCAGGAGAAATAATGTAAAAAGAAAAATATAGCACTCAAAACATTAATTCACGATACATTTCTTTAAAATTAATGAGCTTTTCAAACCAGGATTCTTACTCATCTTTCTCCCCTTAATAATAAGTCTGTCAAAAAGAATTTACATAACTGTGCAATCAAACACAAATTGAAAAACCAAGCAGGAATGCCCTATTAGAAACAGTAAAATTAGAATAAAATGTAACATTCCTGGAGAGCATACTTATTACAGTATTCAAACTTCTCTGTAAAAGATAATGTAAGATTCACAGAAGATAAGGGATTCCTTCAATCTCTCTAGACTTCAGTTTCTTCATTTATAAAATTAGGAAAATGTTCTAAAGATTATCTCTAAAGTCCATTATCTCAAGCCTATCTGATAGTTCAAATATCACAGTTTACTTCACCCAAGACTGAATGAGTAATAATTCTGATGGTGTTTTTGCTATTTATCAAATCCACTGACTTGGCTGGATCTTTCAAAGTAATGTTCTTCTTTAAGAAATATATCTGCTTTCTATTGTAATGGTCTAGCAGCTGTATGGCTGGATGCTATTAAAAGAACTGGGAAATCCACAATTCATTCACTTTTGTGAACAAATATTTATTGACCACTATGCAAACTGACTCTGTCTCAGACTCATTGGCTTTATTGTCCAGTGTGTTCCTGGGTGCTCTCCAGCAGTCCTATTTGTCCGTCCCTCTCCAATTCACCTAGACAATATATTCATACCGTTTCAAACCTTGAATACCTTCTCCTACAGCCTTACTCTAAGATTTGTCTCTCACTAAAAACAGAAGCATTTTGAAAAGAACTTCCCCTGACTTCCAGCCCAATATTTCCAACCCACTTGCCCTTGTACCCATAAAGTTCTCCTTCCTTCCTATTACTGGCATAAAAACTTCATGTGCCTATCCAAGGTCAATTCTTCCATATTTGCAACGTGTTCCCTTCCCTCTCAGCTATTCAATGACCTTACTCTAGCAATAATTGTGCTTTTTCTTAACTACACCGTTAAATTTTATCTACTTTCCTGGATTATTCCATCAAATTATTCCCTGCATAATGTATTCAGTCTTAAAAACAAATGAACAAAAATCCTTTAATCACTGCCTCTATCTAGCAAGTGCCCTATTATTCTTCCCCTTTTTGTAGCAAAACTTCTCAAGAGCTGCTCATATTTGCTGTCTCCAAGTCTGCTTCTCCCATTTTCTCTTAAACGTATTCCAGGGTTTTGTTTTTTTTTTTTTATCGCCATCATTTCAAAGCTGCTTTTGCCAATGTAATGGATGATCTCTATACTGCTAAGACTACTGTTAAATTCAGTTCTCATCTTAGTTAAGACCTATCAGCAGCATTTGTCAGGATTGACTAATCTCCTTCCTGACTAATCTCTTTCTTTTCTTGACTTCCAGTCCAGCACACTATTGGTTCTCTTGCTCCCTCCTTGGCTATATTTCCTACTGTACTTGCTAGTTCTTCCTCATCACTTCCACAATCTCCACATATGCACACTCCTTAGAGTTCAGTTCTTGGACCTCTCCTCTTTCTTATGTATACCCCTTGCCAAGTGATCTCACCTAACCCCACCCTTTAAATGACAGTTACATAGTGTGTACTCTCAAATCTGCATTTGAACCCTAGACCTAGCCTCTGAAATCCAGATTCACATACTCTACAGCCTACTGAAAATTCCATTTGGATATTTAATAGCTCTCTCAACCTAAACATCCCTAAGTAAAACACCTGGTTTTTCCCAAATACCTGCTCATCTCACAAAGCTCTCCATCTCAGTAAATGGCAAATTCATCTTTTGCAGCCCAGCCTATTAACCAGTCATCCCTGAGGCCTTTCTCTCATACCTGACATCAATCCTTCAGCAATTCAGTATGATTCTATTGCCACTGGTCTCAATCTCATCAAAGCATTCTCCTAATCACCATACCACAAGGACACTTCCAGACTGATGCCAGGGTACATGTGCTAAATAAGTACTCAGTTAGATCTTCTCACTCCTCGTAAAAACATTCAAGTCCTGGAGTGCCTGGGTGGCTCAGCTGGTTAAGCGTCCAACTCTTGGTTTAGACTCAAGTCATTATCTCACAGTTTGTGAGTTTGAGCCCCTCATCAAGCTCCACACTGACAGCGCAGAGCCTACTTGGGATTCTCTCTCTCTCCCTCTCCCTCTGCCCCTCCCCTGCTTGAGCTTTCTCCCTCTCTCAAAATAAATAAATAAACTTAAAAAAAAGCATTCAAGTCCTTTCCTATATCAAACAGAATAAAAACCAAAGTCCTTACAAAGGCCTTCATAATCTAATTTCCCCTGTACACCTATTGGGCCTCATTTCTCATGAGGCCACTCTGCTACAGACAGTTTCTGCCTACCAGGAGGGTTTTTCACTTTATATTTTCTTTGTCTGAAATATCCTTCTCACAAATTTGCTGCCCACAGATCTCCACTCAAATGTCTGTCACCTCAGAAAGACCTTCCTGAACATCTTATATAAAAATGCAACCACTCTTCTGCGCTCCCATTTCTCCTCATCCTGCTCTACTTTTCTCCTTGGCACTTGTCACTGTCAGACATACTCTGTATATTCACACTCTTTTGGACTTAAGAATTCAAAACTCTCCAATATCATTAATTTCCAGTTAAGTCATTTAATTTTCAGTTAATTTTTGGTGAACAACTTTCTAATAAGATTAAATACTTAATATAGTTTATTCAAGATTAAAACTGCTCTTCACGTTTTTTGTGTGTTCCTATAAAAAAGTCAATCCTCCAAAAATGCATTTAACTATATAAGGTTTCTCTCTTTTTTTAGTGATATAACATAAAGACAGTAGACATAAATAAAATAAAAAGTGTAAAGTCACTTAAGATGGAATTAGCAACTTTTTAAATGTTCAGTGGTATTAAAAATATTTCCAATGAAAATGCTATATTAGAGATTCAACTGCATTCACTGCCATCACATATTTAAATAAATACAACTAAATGAAATAAAATCAATGAAGTCACAGGATACAAAATTAATATACAGAAATCTGTTGCATTTCTATACACTAATAGTGAAACAGCAAATAGAGAAATTAAGAAAACAATCCCTTTTACAATTTCGCCAAAAAGAATAAAATACCTAGGAAAAGGACTTAACCAAGGACTAGAAGACCTGTACTTCAAAAACCATAAAATATTGATGAAAGAAATTGAGGATGACATAAACAAATGGAAAGATATTCCATGCTTGTGGATCGGAAGAATCCATATTGTTAAAATGTCGATACTACCCAAAGAAATCTACAGATTTAATGAAATCCTGTCAACAACATATTTCACAGAACTAAAACAAATAATTCTAAAATGTTTATGAAACCACAGAAGACATCAGATAGCTAAAGCAATCATCAGAAAGAAGAACAAAGCTATAGGTATCACAATTCCAGATATCAAGGTATGATATCATGACATAATACGATAGTCAAAACAGTATAGTACTGACACAAAAATAGACACATAGATCAAAAGAACAGAATAGGGAGCCCAGAAATAAACCCATGCTTATTAGGTCAATTAAACTGTGACAAAGGAGGCAAGAATATTTAATGGGGAAAAGACCACCTCTTCAACAACTGGCGCTGGAAAAACTAAACAAATATGTGTGAAAGAATGAAATCGGACCACTTTCTTACACCATGCACTAAAACAAACTCAAAATGGATCAAAAACCTAACTGTAAGACCTGAAACCATTAAACTCCTAGAAGAAAACCTAAGCAATAATTTCTTTGACATTTGGTGTAGAAACATTTTTCTAGATATGACTCCTCAGTCAAGGGAAACCAAGCAAAATAAAAAGCTTCTGCACAACAAAGAAAACCATCAACAAAGCAAAAATGCAACCTACTGAATGGAAGAAGATATTTATAAATGATATATCCCAGTAAGGAATTAATATCCAAAATATATAAAAAACTTATACAACTCAACACCAAAAAAACAAATAATCCAATTAAAAAAAGGGCAAAAGACCTGAATAGACATTTTTCCAAAGATATGCAGATGGCCAACATACACATGAAAAGATGCTCAACTTCACTAATTGTCCAGGAAATGTGAATCAAAACCACACTGAGGCATCACGTCACACCAGTCACAATAGCCAGAATCAAAAAAGAAGTAACAATTGCTAGCAAGGATGTGTGGAAAAGGGAACCATCATGTATTGTTAGTGGGAATATAAATGGATATAACCACTCTGGAAAATAGTATGGAGGTTCCTCAAAAAAGTTTAAAATAGAAATACCATATGATCTAGTAATTGCACTAGAAATTTAACCAAAGAAAACAAAAAAACATGAATTCAAAAAGATATGCGTCCTTATGCTTATTACAGCATTATTTACAATAGGCAAGACATGGAAGCAACCCAAGTGTCCATCAATAAATGAATGGATAAAGATGTGTACACACACACACACACACACACACACACACACAAGAATATATACAATGTGTGTGTGTGTGTGAAACTGTTACACACACACAATGGTATATTACTCAGCCATATAAAAGGATGAGCTCTTGCCATTTACAACATGGATGCACCTAGAGGGTATAATGCTAAGTGAAATAAGTCAATCAGAGAAAAACAAATACCATATGATTTTATTCACATGTGTAGTTTAAGAAACAAAGCAAATGAACAAAGAAAGAAAATAAGAGACAGAAAACAATAGACTGTTAAATACAGAGAACAAACTGGTGGTTGCCAGAGAGAAAATGGGGGGAAGGATAGATAAAGGGGATCAAGAATACACTTATCTTGATGAGCACTGAGTAATATATAAAATTGCAAAATCATTATATCATACACCTGAAACTAATTTAACACTGTATGTTAATTATGCTTCAATTTAAAAAGAAAATAAATAAACACAACTAATTTGTATATTAACATATCTGACAATCCAAACAAATACAGCTGATTTCAGAGAAAGCTTCAATACTTGGGCTGTTTGCAGTGAATATGTAGGAATTCAAAATGACAGCTTGCCTGGCTGGCTCAGTCATTAGAGCATATGACTCCTGGTCTTGGGGTTGTAAGTTCAAGACCCACATTGGGCATGGAGACTGGTTAAAAAAAATGACAATATCTTATGGTATTTTTATAATCTCTGGACTGTTTATAAGATCATTTAAGTTTTATAAACAAATCAAAACATCTCCAATGGAAGATGCCCAATTTGCTGATACATTGTGAAATGTTTCTACTTAATAAAAGCAGATATTTGATGAGAAGTGTATTCAGTCCAGGACTGAAAGGAGAATTAATCTGTTCATCTTGGAGCACACAGAGAGTTCAAATGCTCTTATTCTTTCTAGAGCAATTCAAAAGACTTATCAAAAGACTTTTTTTTTTAAGGTTTATTTTTTTTTGAGAGACAGAGTGTGAGCAGGGGAGGGGCAGAGAGAGAGAGAAATACACAGAATCTGAAGAGGCTCCAAGCTCTGAGCTGTCAGCACAGAGCCCGACGCGGGGCTCGAACTCACAAGCCGTGAGATCATGACCTGAGCTGAAGTCGGATGCTTAACCGACTGAGCCACCCAGGCGCCCCTCAAAAGATTTCTTAACGAAGTTTTTTATTCCACTGATGTACAGAAAAGCTACTAAATTCCTAGCCATTCTTATATTGTTATACAAAAGAAAATGTCTATGAAATTGGACTTTTTTTTTTAACGAGTCACCATTTAAGAGAAATGTAAAATGTTGAATGTAAGAGCAAAACAATTTAAATTAAAAAAACACATCTCTCCCACAAGACAATATAATTATCATAATGCTAATTAAGTCATGTAACAATTGCATGATTGTGGAAAACAGAATTATTTTAATAGCAATCAATTTAAAAATTAAAGTAAAATATGTGAATTCTATATTCTTTAAATAAGTATGTGTATTTAACCACTGAATTCATAAAAAGAAAACTGGGAAAAGAAAGCTATACGATTATTAATACATGCATGTATATATTTCTCATTATTTATGAAGGTCATGAAAGACTCTGGAAGCCTTATTTAAATATTGTTTATATGAAACCAAATAATTTACTTTCATAGTGTCAATGGCATTTGAAAATCACTTCTCTGCTAAATTTTATTCTTAGTAGGAATCTGCACTCCACAAAAACAACTTTAGTAATTTTACATGCTTTCCCTTTTGATAATTAACTAAAGCTCGGTATGCATAACGAAATGGTTTAAATAATATTTCACAATATTCTATATTGATCAAAACTAGTGCCTAACAAAATCAAACAATCCTTGAAAGTTCTACCATATACACTATTTAATTTTATTAGTAATGACAGCAGAATACCTGAAAATACATACAGAAATTAGCTGTAAACAATGCACATGAAAGCAACTGTTCAAACTTTACAATCTGATTTAAGAAACAACATGCTTTATGCACAATTTTAAAGAATTTTTTTATTATTCTTGTGTACATTTTTCCAAAACGTACATTCTCTAAAACAATAATTGATTCTTTTAAAACAATGTAAATAGAAAAAACTAAAGCATAGACCACTTGCTTACAGGTGCTGGTCAAAGAAGGAAATGAGAAATGGCTGCTTAATTTCCTTCTTTTTAACAAAAGACCTTTCACCTACATAGCTGTTTCTTGGGCTATTGAAAATAGAGTGCAAAATGCATAGAGGGGCAAACAAGGAATTCTCATGTCAGTGGTAAGAGGAAATCTAATTTTTTACTATGTTAAGATTAGGTAAAAAAAAAAAAAAAAAAAAAAAAAAAAAAAATACAGCAAGATCCTGACAGAGACAGGCTGAAGCAATTTTATTATTGGACAAACTGATTAGGAAGAATTAAAATTGAATAAAGTACTGTGCAAACAAACAAAACAAAAAGAAATACTACAGAATGAGATATGTTTACCCACTTTTACAGGGGAAAAAATAAAATGAAATATGGTAGGCCTTAAATACAGTAATTGATAAAGATTAATTCTCAGTGACTATACCAAAAAAATTTTTTTAAAAAAACAATGGACAAACACAATGAACTTAATCATTCAGAGAAATTTAGTTTGGAGGGAAGTCTTCAGGATTCAATATGGCCCAAAGTAAAGGAAAAGTTAAATTCACAGTGTAATATTACACCGACTGAAAATAGAAGTTATTCTACATTCCATTATTCCTAAATAAAATTAGAATTATCTTAGAGTCCCAATGTTTTAGATCAATGGAAAAGCCAGCATAATACTTTGAACAAGGTTCTTAAAGGTTGGGGATTTTTTTTCACCATGAACCCCTCAGGTAGTCAGGACATATGCAATTCAAAGAGAAGCATGGCCAGACTTGCACCCCATGGAAGAAAACCTGATGTGGGCAGGCTGCTGCCTCTCCTCCTTAACCTTAGAGCTGAATGCAATTGGATTCTGCCCCTCCACCATCTATCCTACTCTGCTCCTCACTGCTGACATTTGGTTTCTTTTGCCCAGATCCCTATCTATGCCAGTCCTAAAAGGAGGGTGCTCCAAGGGTATGTCCACTCACTTGTGCTAGGTTTGGCTCTCAGTGCACCTCACCTGAGACACCAAGTAATGTCTGTTCCTTTCTGTGTCCACACAGCTACCTGTTTCAGTAGATCATCCTTTACAACTTCTGTATAGAGTGAGGGAAGGCAGTAAGGAATGGAAGACTCTTTCTAACTGGCCACTATAAAAGGCCCCATTTCTTATGCACAAGTAGCCCTCTGGGCATCTTCTGGAAGGACAAAAAAAAAAAAAAAAACCTGAAATTTCTCAAGCAAATATTTCCATCTACTGTCAATACAAAGAGTAGCAAAAACAACACATAAGAAACATCTACTACTTTGTCATAAACGATTAAATATTTAAAGCAGAGTCAGGTAGCAAATAATTTTATACTCTGTGTCTCTAAAAGAATATCTGTAGAAATCATAGTTTTTTTCTGGAGACAAACTTCAGGCAAGTACTTTGACAGTGTTAGGTAATTATGCACGCCAAAAAAATTAATAATGAAAAACTTAGAGTCACTGTAATTTTTTTCAAAATCAGTTAAAAATCAGTGGATAATCAAACACAGATTACAAATATTCTGGGCCTTTTAACTGCAGAATATTTAATGAGGTACGAAGAAAGTACTGTGCCTATCATTTATCAATTTACATGAGTCATTAGAAATCACATAAGCAGCTGTGGTTCACGAAAAATGCATTTCCATACATGAGAAGATAGGTAGTAATTTCAGTGAATAAATGAATAAATGTCATCATCTAACTAAATGTGACAGGTTGACTATGTAATTAGAAAGATATCATTAAGGTATTCCTAAATTCCAGAAGTAGTAATAAAATACTCTTCTTACAGAGACTTGTGAAAATAGAAAATACATTACAGCAAGTACTCCCACGCATATGTTCCGTGGAACATCAGATCCACAGATATTAACAGTGGTGCTGTAAAAAAGAAGACCCCTTATATTGTCCAGCAAGTTTGGGAAGACTGAATTACACAAAATTTAAAAAGTTTAATTTACAGGTTCACTGTGAATCATCAAGCAGGTGTATTTCTTTTTTGACACATATTTAAACCTAGAGATTCTATTTCTACATAGTTCAAATTTACTATTCAACTGAATACTGTTTTGAAAATATTTTGCTTAATGTTTCTTAGAAGACATAGTAAAAATAACCAATTGACCACTATCCTCTTTAAATTGTACACTGATCGCCCTGAAGTAACATGAAGTAGATTTTAAACTGGTAATCTGTTCAACAGCTGGAACTGCTATGATAATTTTCAGTAAGTTATGTTTCAAAATTTAGCATTCCTCTTTGTTAGATACTCTTTCCTCCTATCTACGTAAATTCTGCTGAACTTGCATGACTCAAAAAAATTTTTACATATTCTATACACTTCTGCTTTTGCTTGAGCTAAACTTTCTTTGAACTGGAATGCTAATCTTATCCAGCAATGTCCAATACAGTAGCTAATGACCACATATGGCTACTGGCACTTTAAATATGACTAGTTCAAAATGGGATGTGTGTAAGTGTAAACACATAATGATTTCAAAGATTTGTTTTAAAAATTATACGTCTCAATAATTTTATATTGACCACATGCAGAAATAATACTTAGATATATAAAGTTAAATAAATTTATTAAAGTTAATTCTACTTGTTTCTTTTTTAAATACAGCTACTGGAAAACTTAAAATCACATATGTAGTTTGCATTATATTTCTATTGAACAAGTCTAATCTCTACCCCCCTTTCTTTCAGTTATATAATATTCAGTGCTAATTATATAATAACTTTGACAAATTTCTTTTCTTTATAGCATGCTTCTTTGGAGCAAGGGCCTACAAACTAAACAGAACCTAGAAAAGTCTAATCTGAATACAAATAAATAGGATTTGACTTATTACATCAAGTATATATTGAATTATTTAATTAGAAAGTTAGTTCCGAAATTACAATTTACTTTGTATATTTACTTAAGACTGGTAAGTGAATGGCACAACCAAAGCTGTTCCTCCAACTCTCATATGTATCATGACCCCAAGAACTAACATGTTGAGACAAATTGAGGGATTTTTGCAAATCTCCTTCTCACATTCCCAGATAGGGTATGTTTGCAGTTATGGACTCTTATTTTGAAACCTTTTCAGAGTACTTATTTGAAGTAAGTATATTTCACTATAAATGTTAAATAAAAATTGCTGCTGATTTTTCCCACAAACTGTGAAATTCTTAAGGACAGAAAGTATTTCTTATTTATCTCTACATTTATAGAAAGCACAATCATACATGGCATGCAGTAGGAGCTGCATAAATAGTGAAATAATCCTCAAAGAAGAAAAGTTGACTATATTTAAGGATGTTAAATTAGGTCAGCAAACCATTTCAGATGGTCTCTTGGTAATATAGTACTACATTAAAAAAACTTCTTCAGTCAAGTTATTTATTAATGCACTTGGCAATATTTAAGCTAATGATAAACTGCAATCATACTTGTTTCCTAAAAAATTACCATAACTTTGTAGCAATAAGTGTTGAAGGGTCTAGAGTACCTTTTGTTTGTAAGCAAAGTGGGCTTCCCTGCTGTTCATATGATTTTCCAGTTACTGAAAGAGTCTTGAAATTTTAAAAAGATCTCAAATAAATATCAAGATATTTGTATATCCAGTTATCCTGGTTTAACGTATTACAAGTTCTGGGCACCTGGGTGGCTCAGTCGGTTAAGCGTTCGACTCTTGGTTTCGGCTCAGGTCATGATTTCATGGTTTTATGAGTTCGAGCCCAGCATCATGCTCTGTGCTGAGAGCACGGAGCCTGCTTGGGATTCCTTCTCTCTCCTTCTCTCTCTGCCCCTCCCTTGCTCATGCTGTCTGTCTCTCTCAAAAATAAATAAGTAAACTTTAAAAAAAAAATTTTAAATAAAGTATTACAAGTTCCTTTGAAAACAGTGATAGGATATCTAAAAAAAAATTATATAGTTAGCCATTCTCAAATTATAT
Source organism: Panthera tigris (assembly GCF_018350195.1). Taxonomy (NCBI): domain Eukaryota; kingdom Metazoa; phylum Chordata; class Mammalia; order Carnivora; family Felidae; genus Panthera; species Panthera tigris. The sequence goes on from NC_056663.1 coordinate 129,909,429, forward strand.
AATCCTCAAGAGAATTTAGGGGGTGGTGTCAGAAGGAATTAAATCTGGGGTAAGAAGGTCTAGTTGTGGGATGGTTCTGGATATGGACTGTGGGGAAGGAGATACCACAAAATGCCATCAAGGCTTCAGCACTGAGGGAACTGAGTGCTTGGAATCAAGCTATACCAGCTGTCAGGAAGTGTGCATGCATGAATGTGTATGTGCGTGTCAAGGTGGGGGGACAGGGACAGAGCTAATAATACAATGGGAAAATTCTGCATTGATATTAGACACAATGAATTTGAACCCTAACTCTTCCACTTACTTACTATGTGACATTGGGCAAATTTCTTAAGTGAATCTAGGATTGTTTTCTTGCGAGAAGTGAACCTCACATCAATGTTTATAAGCATTAGCAATAATATATGTAAGGAAACTATCATATCAAGATTTTCAACATATGGTAATTATTATTATAGCTATAAACAAATATGAAAAACAAAAATCAACAGCTACCCAAGTTCACAAAGTTTACAAATGCTAGAACTTTGTGATCCTATGGTTTTGAAAACATTCTGACTTGCTATTGCTCTTAATTTCTTAAAAATAAAACTCAAGGGGTGTCCAGGTGGCTCAGTCAGTTAAGCGTCTGACTCTTGATTTTGGCTCAACTTATGATCTCACAGTTTTTGAGTTCAAGCCCTGACAGTGAGGATCCTGCTTGGGATTCATTCTCTCTCACTCTCTCTCTGCCTTCCCCTTGCTCATTCATTTTCTCCCTCTCCCTCCCTCCCTCTCTCTCTGTCTCTGTCTCTCTCTCTCTCTCTCAAAATAAATAAATTTAAAAAAATAAACTCAAAACAATTATATCCCAGTAGAGGTGAAAGAGGAAACTGTGGCAACACTGAGTGGTCCACTCTGGGACTAATATGCACATACAAATTCACAAAGTACAATGCTCCAAAACTATCACTGTTTTTAAAAACAAGAATGAACAATTCTAACATTTTGTAAAACCAAAGCAACTCAGCATGGAAAAACATAAAGAGGCTTTCATTTATATAGGAGCCAGAGAATATTCCAAACCAGACAAAACATAGTGTCTGATACCAACTTAATCTTTATGCTTGACAAAGAAGAAATACTAGTTGAGATTGTTGTAAACCAAACTTTGCCTACTATCAATTACTGTATTTCAAATTATTTCAGCACTTAAGCTATAGTATGGTAACTAAAGAATTAAGCACACATTTTATTGTTGTTCAATCAGTTTTACTTACCTTAAGAAAAGAAGAAAGGGCTATACACAGTTGGATTTGTGTAAAATTTTAATTACAAAATAATCTGTTCTATTACATAGTTACAAAAATTACTTCATTTAAACAAATAATTATCATGGTAGCAATTATAGTGACTTTTATTAGACCGATATTAGATAATACTTTTGGGGAAAATGAAAAGAATGATCGAATGATTAAATAAGATTTTCAGCAAATATTACCATAGCTTTAAGGTGTTCTTTATTTGAGGAAAAGGAAAATAACAAGAAGTCTCGTACAGTCTTTCAATCAATTCTTCTGATCCAATATTAACAAAATATTAAAATATTTATGGATTTGGCTCATGATATTTTGATTAAATTTTCTATTATAATGTTCTTTTGTAAGTATTTTAAAAAATCTGAAGAAAGCCAAAATCACCAACATATTTCAAAATCAATTTGTACACCTAAAGATTGCTGATTTCAGAAGACAGACCAATGGGTTCCTTGTAAAAGCTCAAGACTATCTCTGAATTTCTGTGTATCAGACACTCTTAAAAAACTTAAAGCTACATAGAGAAAATATAAAATCAATAAATTTTTATTTCATAAATGAAAGAAAAATCTGTTGAAAAAAATGGGCTTAAAGTTGTAACCAAACTAAATATAAAAGATAGTTACAATAAATTAAAAAAATCAGAATAATCTAAAAGGTTCAAGGCATTTATGTTAGTAAAACTATCCTGTTCATGCAAAGCATGTGGACAGATATTTCTGAAAAGAATCTATTGATTCTTCATATTTCTTTCAAAGAAGAAGCTCTTTTTGGACTGATGGGTCTGTACATTACCATCAAAAGGTCTCTTACATGTTTGATTAGAAATAGTTCTTTTGAAATTTAAAGGTCAGTAAGCATCTCTTTTAGTGCTGACTGTAGCTGGTGAATTGAAGTTTTCTGCAAAAGCTGAATCCTAGAGTTGAAATTCACGAAGATGAACTTCACTGAAATTTCATGCTAGGCCCAATACAAGTCTTGATTTGCAATAGCAAGAGTCAAAAAACATTCCATCATGGTATAGAGTTGTTTTTTTAATCTGTTTCTATTTATGACATAGCACCAAACCTCTGTTATAGTAATTCATATTTCACTGTTTCCACTAAAAAAGTTATTTCAAATACTCAAATACTTTATATACTATTGCTTGAACAACTGAATGTATAAGACAGTGGGCTACAATTACTTATTTAAAGCTTCCCACTTATGGAACTATGGCAGACATGGCTAGCTATAAGTTATTTTGAAAGACATATACCTAAAATCTGAGTAAAAGCTCAGATTTTTGAATAGTTTGTTGATCATTTTAAGGCAGTTACATAGACGATGCAAGCAGAGTTCTTTATTTCAACTTTTCCTGCATTTGTTTTCACTTTGAAGTTGGGAGTTTTCTTTTTAACTGAAATATAGTTGACACACAATACTATGTTAGTTTCAGGTGTGCAGTGTAGTGGTTATATACAATTATATATATATTACAAAATGCTCACCAAAGTATAGCTACCATCTGCCACCATACAGAGTTATTTCAATATCATTGACTATATTCCCTATGCTGTTTTTCATCCTAGTGACTTACCTCTCTAACTCTCCTTCACCCATTTTGCCCATCCCTCTATCCCCCGCCCCCCAACAACCACCAGCCCATTCTCCGTCCTTATGAGTGTGTTTCTAGGTTTTGTTGTTGTTTGTTCACTTGGTTTTTAGGTTCAACATGTAAGTGAAATCATATATTTATCTTTCTCTGACTTATTTGACTAAGTATAATACTCCCTAGGACCATCCATATCATCACCAATGGCAAGATTTCATTCTTTTTTATGGCTAAATGATATTCCACTGTGTGTATATACCACATCTTCTTTATCTATTCATCTATCAATGGACACTGCAGTTGCTTCCATATCTTGGCTATGATTGCAATAAATACAGGTGTGCATGTGTCTTTTCTAATTAAGGTTCTTATTTTCTTTGTGTATATGTCCAGTAGTCGAATCACTGGGTATTATGGTATTCCTATTTTTATTTTTTGAGGAACTTCCAGTGTTTTTCACAGCAGCTGCACCAATTTATATTCCCACCAAAAGTGCATGAGAGATCCCTTTTCTCCACATCCTCACCAACATAGGTCATTTCTTGCCTTTTTTGATACTAGCCATTTTAACTGGTATGAAGTGATATCTCATTGTGGCTTTGATTTGCATTTCCCTGATGATTAGTAATGTTCATCAAGCTTCCTATGTCTGTTGATTATCTGTATGTCTTCTCTGGGAAAAAATATCTATTCAGTTCCTCAGACCATTTTAATCAGATTATTTGTGGAGGGTTTTGGTGCTTCTTTATATATTTTGAATACTAACCCCTTATTGGATGTATCGTTTGCAAATATCTTCGCCCATTCAGTAGGTTGCCTTTCATTTTATTGACAGTTTCCTTCACTGTGTAGAAGTTTTTTAGTTTGACATATTCCCAATTGTTTATTTTTGCTTTTCTTTTCCTGGCCTGTAGAGGCAAATCCAGAAAAAGTATCGCTAAGGCCAATGCCCAAGAGTTTAGAGGAATTTTATGGTTTCAGGTTTACATTTAGGTCTTTAATCCATTCTAAGTTTATGTTTGTGTATGCTGTAAGAAAGTGGTCCAATTTCATTCTTTTCCATGTAACTGTCCAGTTTTCCCACCACCATTTACTGAAGAGACTGTCTTTTCCCTATTATTACATTCTTGCTTCCTTTGTCATATTGACCATATAAGCATCAATCTTCCCTGTATTTTATGTGAGAACATTTCCTCTGTTCTTAAAACCCACAGCACTTAGTAAACTTCCAAAAAGTATTTCTAGATTTTCTTCAGAAGAGTAACCAAGTTACTAAGATTACATGAAGACTGTAAGAATTACATCCTCTTATGCCCTATTTAAGTGTTTTTCTGATCCGTTCTTGGATTAGCTCATAAGGTCAGAGATTCATGTTTTGTTTTGCTTTCAGTTTCTGAAAAGCAAAGTGTGCTTTTATTTAAACAATCTATTAAACTTTGGCTTTCCAGTTATCCACAGGGATTGACAGGTCATAAAGTAATAGCATCAATTAAGACCACAGAAATGAAATCAAATAGGGGCATCTGGGTGGCTCAGTCAGTTAAGTGTCTGACTTGGGCTCAGGTCATAATCTCACAGCCTATGGGTCTGTGGGTTCGAGCCCTGCATCGGGCTCTCTGCTGACAGCTCAGAGCCTGGAGCCTGCTTCGGATTCTGTGTCTCCCTCTCTCTCTGCCTCTCCCCCAACTGTGCTGTCTCTCTCTCTCTCTCTAATTATAAATAAACTTTAAAAAGTCATTTTAAAAAAGAAAAGAGATCAAATATTCTACAATTCAATAAATTCCATATTTACATGGCCGACTTTAAACATGCACAGTACAAGTTACTTATCAGAATGCAGACTGACTTTAAAGAATCATAGGTTTTAAAGCTGGAAAAAATTCAAAACACTATGAGGTCCAACCCTCTCCTTATATTTAAAGTATGATAAATAAGATGTAGTGTACATAACTTATGCATTTACATAGATAACGACCACCACTAAAGTTCAGACTAATAAATACATAAATAACAGGAACTGCCAAGCATTGAACATTCTAGACACTGTACCAATGGGACATCAATTTTAATATTTTCTTTAATCTTCATAACAGTAGTATGGCCCACATTATAAATGAGAAAAGGCTTAGGTTAAATAAGTTGCACAAACTACATTACTGATCAGTAATTGGGCTAGAATTCTGATCTAGACTATTTGTTCCAAACTATAACCATTTTCTTTTTAATTTATTTTTTCTTTTGTTTTTTGTTTTTTAAGTAATCTCTACACCTATCACGGGGCTTGAACTCACGACCCCAAGATCAAGAGTCACATGCTGTACCCAATGAGCCAGACAGGTGCCTCCCAAACTACAATCTTTTAACCATAGTATCACTGTCCTAGAATAAAAGCCAGGGAGGTCTTGATTTCCTAAGGCATCCTATTGTGACTACTGATCCATCGAACCTACAATGACAACCCAAATTAACACATCAACATATTCCAAAAGAATGAATTTTAGCGGAATGAATGTTTACTAAATCTACAGTTGATATGGTATATTTAAATGTATAAATATTTAAAATGCCTATCATAAACATTAATATGTTATATGGAGAATAAAACCAAAGTTCCTGATTTCAAATTTTCTAATGCATATTTTTAACTTTAGCTTCTCTAAGATTGTAGGCACTAAACATTTACAGAATCTATTGAATTCATCAACAGACATCTTCCTCATCTATTTTTTGGTTTTTTTTTATCCTTTTTAGTAGGTGAGCATCATGTTAAGAACACACAAATGTCTTCCTGTAGTTAGAAGTGTTCTAAGCATTTTAATCACCTATATTTAAAACTAACAGGAACATTAGTGTTATTGAGCAAAACTAAATAATGTTAAGTGCTTTCTCAGTTGCATTCAAGGGAATACAGGTACACATGATATTTAAGAACTAGATAGTAGATAAAACTATATAATTAGGAATTAGGAATTACAATTCCCACATAATTGTCCCATTATCTTAATCTACAAAACAATTCCATGAGCAGAAAACTATCTCCAAGATGCCCTCTCTTGTTTTCATACTTAGCTCTTCAATTCCGAATTCAATGTCCTTACACCACTAAACCAGGAAATAGCCATACAATATATGAGTTATGACCATAAATTTCTCACTCACCTAGCAACTCTACAGATTCACTGAACACCAACTCTGGCCAGAAACATGGTATACACTTGAGGTTTGTCTGTAAAATAAGGCAGACCTAGTCCTGTCTTCGGTGTTTAAGAACCTACTCCCTTAACTTTAGTTAAGGAACCTACAGATGAGGATTCCTCAAATCAGTTTTGTTGTTCAGAATTATGCATCCATGGTTCCTATATACCCAGCTTAAGAATATCAGATTTTGCTTTCTCAGAAGTAAACTAATTATGGACATTAGAAAATAGTGAGAGGTCACTGCCCTCAATACATAAGAATTGCTCTTAAGATTCTCAATGAGGAGTCATTTGTATGCTGAGGTGATAATAGGCATGCTAACAAAATTCATTTTAAGATTTAGTTATTTGTGGTGCACAAGCTGCCCTCTAGAAAGAAAAAAATTCTTTTTGTTCTTGTTTTTATTTTATAAATGTACTATGCCTATACATTTTCATGACACAAGGGAAAATATTAGTGGTATACTTTGTTAAAGTGTTACTATTGCTTTCTATTCAGATCAATCCTCTAGAAATAAAACAGTTGTGGTTTTCTTGTTTTTGTTTTTTGTGTTTTTTTGTTGTTGTTGTTGCTGTCTTTTACTAACTTCCTTCTGTTGCAAACCACCTCCCACTCAAAAGAGGGATTCTATATTTACCCGTTATGTTCCATCCAATACAATACCGGCAATATAAACTATCTTCACTATTAACTGTTATAAGCCAAGAACCATGCACTAGGTACTTTACGTATTTTTTTTCACAACAATCTTAATGATAAGTACTATCATTATGCTCATTTATCATAGAAGAGAATGGTCTCTGTGAGGTTAGGTATCTTCTCCAAGGACATACAACTACTGTGTGGCAACTGTGGAATTCAAACCCACGACTTCATGGCTCCAAAGTGGACATTCTCACCCTCTATTGCAGTACAGCTTCTCAAAATAAAAACTTAATAGATGTTTATTAAATAAATTTTTATTTCACATTCTCTCCATTCTATTATTTTTATACCTTTATAACTATACTGCCTTTTCTTCGGTTGACTTTGGTATTACAGGATTGAAGGACAATGCCTTACATATAACTTAATCAGTGCAATGTCTTTAAAAGTCACAGTTTGGCTCCTTAGTCCATACTGAGAAACATTTATTATTGCTTTGTTTTTATTTGTCTGGACTAACAAAAGAAAGAGTAATTTTCTTAAAGGTAGGAAGAATTATTGTGATGAATCTTTCTCTCCACATATTTCTATTTTATAAGAATGGCGCAATTTCCACTCCTCACTAGAGAGGACTGTTGCAGGAAACACTATCAGCTCCCCTCCCTATCTCCTTACAAGTTCCTTGCCCAGATAAGAGACATGTGATCAACCTAAGGCATTGCTTGGGTGCTTTTGTATGTGGCTGGAGTCACCATGGGTTAGAGGCCAGCTTCCACTCTTGGTAAGCCCTCTCATCCTTTCTACCATATCCTTCACACACACTGCTTAGTGTGATAAAATGACTGCCCTTCTCTCTCTAGTCTCCCCTACCATCTCTTGGACTTGACTACTCTCTTGTTCATGGATTAAACGATCTAGGCCAACACAGGACCAGGCGGTTCAGGCCAGCTTGACATTATGCACTGGAGACAAATAACTCTTTCTGACCACCTATCTCATTCTGGGAGGTAGGTAGGCTTCACACCAGTTTTAGACCCCACCTGCACTCAGATTGTTACAAACCTGTTAGGCAGAGATACAGGGAGAAAGAGGCCTCTTCTCAACTTCAATTCTAATCAGTATCTGGCAATAGTTTCCTAGAGAGGCCTGCAGTGGGAGGGCTTCCCTAGCTATGCCCTCCACTTTTCCTATAAATCCCATAATCACATACTAAGTTGTGAACATAAATAATTGCTCAATCAACATAGTTCAAAAAAGAAACCAGAAATTAGAGGCAAAGTTCTTTAAATAGTTTTAAACAGGATACTCAATTCTCATTATTTTCATTTTTTTAAAAACAGAGCATAAACTTTTGTGCTCTTTTTCAATTTATATTAGCTATATAAACATAAAAATTTTATTCCCAGCAATATTTTTATGTCATACTAGCAGAATTTCAAATTTTCTATTTTCAAGTTGCACTGTTAATAATCATTTTGTTCCAAGTGCTGGGAAGAAATCCTTGGTTCCACTAACAGCTGCACCTAGCATCTTGCCCAAAAAGTGTTCTTTCCTAATCACATTAGATAGCAATGAGGGATAATAGAATAACCAGATGGCAGTTAGGCCAAAGTAACAAATGAAGACCAAGATAACTGAAATGCTACTACTATTGTCTGGGAGCAAGTGGCCAAGTATTTACCTGTTCTTTGCAATTTGTGAATTTATGTTTGTTATCAAGCATGCACACACACACACAAAGACACAAATCTATAAATAGCTCCTGTGGTATTAAAATGTGAGTAAGAATATTTGAGACCAGAGAAATAAAATGCTTTTTCCTTCAGTGTACATGAAAATAGCAAAGCTTTATAAGCAATTCCCTGCATTCTGATGAAATCTTTGCATTTTGGCCATGATCAGCTCCTTGTGGATAATGCCATTATCAAGAAACAGTTACTGAGGTGGTTCATAACACAACAATGTAAAAGATTTTGAACTTTCCCCCACAATGACTGTCACAGGGGTTATAATGGAGCAGATTGCTTTTCCTCATGACTGCAAATATGGTTACAAATGTTCATATTTACTTTTGGGGAGGAGTCCTTTCTGTAGACAGTGTCTGACCCAGAGCTGGGTGGTTTTATTCACTTTCTAAATGTGGTTGCTAAGTCACATGGTATTTTTGTACTTCAGCTTCTTGATGAACTGTAGTTATTAAGCATTAAAGCCAAATAACAATACATAAATGTTTAATTCTCCACAGTCTCATGCCTCTGTCAGAAATATACACACATATACACACATGCTTATATACACACACTAAACATACTTGCACGCATTTATATGGTCAGTGCACTTCAGAAGCCAACTCTCTCAGACTTGAAATTACAGAGCTAGAAGGAGCATTGAGAGGTCATCTGAGGAGATCCTTTCCTCTAGGCAGTTTAGTGCTTAAACCATCCAAAGACCTGGCTATCTATCTATTTTTAGAGCTCTCTAGGGATGGAGATTCATTATAGACCACACAGTATTGTACTTGTAATAGACTCACGGGTGACTCTCTTGACAAAACCACATTTCACAGATCCTCGGTCCGACAGGCTTTCATAGGCACCTTCTAAATATGCACCTCCTTCCTTATTGTGACAGCATGGCAGCTAAAGAATTTAGTTTCATGTGAAAATCCAGTCCCGCAGTTCAAAAGGTACAGATGTGTATGTAAAAATGATGTTAATTTTTGCAACACTGCTGTCAGCCACAGGCCAGCCATTCATTTCCAGAGCCCTTGGGCTAACCTCAGGCAAAAATATAAAGAAGGTGAAATTTGTTTTCTGAATTCTCACCCTCTCAAATCTTCTTTATTTGCTTGCAGCCATCTCCTCCTGCCATTAGTTATCAACATTGCATTAGGTTTGTCAGGTTTTAACTACACTCATAGTAACAGCTTCCTGTTTTATTTCTTACTCAGGTCACTTCTCTTTGAAATTGTTAATATGAAAAACACTAATCCAGGCTGAGATGTCTGGGGAGCTAATGGATTTAGATTAACATTTCACAGTTACTAGAGTTTATAATTTTACTAAGTGTCATACATATAATAAAAAAAATTAGTCTTAATATTTTCAAACTTCACCACTTATTCTGCAACCTACAACGTATACCCATCACAGTGACCCTGTAAAACCCAACCCTGCTTATATTTGGGAAACTTCTAAATATGACTATGGTGATAGGGGTTAAATTAAAACCGTGTTCATTTATAAGGAATACTAAAAATAAAAAATACACACACACACACACACACTTACTGTCAATAGTGAAAATATGACTGGAATTATATTTTTTAAAAAGTCCTTAACTCCACTACCTCAATTGTGAACTCAAAAGGAAATAAAAAGATTATCTTGAGGAACATACATTACTATCCTCATTCCCACACTGGTGTGTGAAGTTGATGGTGCAGGATGAACATTGGAATGGGTTGGGAAGGGGGAAGAATAAAAAGAATTTGCAAAAAATTATTTAAATAAACGTTGTTCTTGCTAAGAAATTCTACTACTTAACTGCTTGAAAAGAGTAAACCAATCTGAAAGGAGGCAATGGATTTACATGATAGAAAATTGGAGAGCTTTCTTTCAGCTACCGCTTTCAGTCTCAAGAGCACAAAGAGCTGAATTTTAGCCAATTTTCTGACTGATTTTTTTGTTGTTGATGAGCTTGCTTTTTACTCTGCAATTGTTTCTAATGTCTTCCAAAAAGAAAGAATGACTCTAACTCTTTTATTTGAAATTGTGTATCACATGATCAGTAATTATAGATACAAAGCCTTTTCATCTTTAAAAGGATAGCCAGTCCTTCAAGACACTATATTCATCTGTGGTATTTACTCATATTTATCACTTCTCTCTCAAAGCAAAGTAAGGCAGAATAAAAAGAATCAAAGTATTATCAGTGACTTTTTAGTAGCAAATAGATGTTATAAATAAAATCGCATTTCCCATGTAGATTTCTTACAAATGTTCCTGAGCCAAGTTTGGGAAGCTTCTTTAATAGTGAGGGGAAAAAAAATTAATTGAAGTTTCCACAGCAGCCAATTAGAGAATGCCAATGGTCCATGGTGCTGGGAAATGAGTTTATTTATGTGTTTGACTCAGTTTGTGTGTGCATGAATAAAATGTGATAAAGGAGATAGTTACCACCTACCATGACACATGGTTTCAAGGGTGGCCAACTAGATAGCTACTGTATTTCACCAAATCTAAGACTGTCATTGATTTTAAGATATTATTATTTTATTCATCATTAAGAATGGGGAAAAAAGATGCTATCTAATTAAACTATGACACTGTTTTATTATCACACCAATTTTAAGAATATATATATATATCCTTGTTCTCAGAAATGTTAAAATGTGAAAAAAAATCTAACATGGTATTTGTCCCTAGTTATTTGTCAACAGGTTTTGGATTCTCACACTAAGTTATCTCTTTAAATAAGGTTGTAATTCCAAAAAGCCCCTTCAAAATGCAAATATTGTACCCGGGAGGTGTAGCAGATTAAGCCATTAACAGTCATTAAGATGTATCAATCTATTAGCAGTCATTAAAACCATAAGGAATATTAATTTATCAGATTATCAGAGCAAAGAAGAGAGGAAAATGGATGCAGAAAGAGATATGAAGGGTAGGCACTCAGCTTGCAGACCTTAGCCTGCTACACTAAATAGGCTTCTGGTGCAAATGCAAAGGAAAATGAAGGAATCCCGTGCCACAAAGTTGGGGTATGAAGATACAAAGCACAGAGTATGAGAGAAGCAAAAAAAAAGAAAAAAAAAAAGCGAAAGTAGAAAATAAACCAAAAAAGCAAACTTCATAGTTTTGCCTGTGCCTAATGTGAAGACAAATTAGACATGCTTAGGATAGAGGAGATAGCTGAAAGGAAACCACATTTCCATTAAGGTTTCCAGTAACATTCAAAATATGAATATCCTAGGGGCGCCTGGGTGGCTCAGTCGTTAAGCGTCTGACTTCGGCTCAGGTCACGATCTCACTGTCCGTGGGTTCGGGGCCCACGTCGGGCTCTGTGCTGACTGCTCAGAGCCTGGAGCCTGTTTCGGATTCTGTGTCTCCCTCTCTCTCTCTGACCCTCCCCCGTTCATGCTCTGTCTCTCTCTGTCTCAAAAATAAATAAATGTTAAAAAAAAAAATTTTTTTTAAAAATATGGATATCCTATGGACATGTATGATTTTTGTATTATTAAATGATACAAAAAATTCAATGGTTCTCAAGACCTGGAAGCAGTTTACTCACTTCGTAGTTTCTATTTCATATTTTATGACCTGTAACACACTTTCTCTCTTTAACACTTCAAAAAGACACTGATTTACACTAAAATGAGTCACAGTGTTTGCTTTTGATACTAAGAGCAGAGTTCAAAGTCACCCAGGGTCAAACATCATAGGTTTTATATACAGCTGTGCCACCGACTTCCTGCAAGACAAGTTAAAACAATTTAACCTTCCCACACAGGAGTAAAACTCCCCAACATATATCCCTTGAGGAAGACAGTAAGCATTTTTAGTTTATGATAGAAAGGCAATATAAAAATATGAAGTGTGCTACAGGACCCTGAGAAAGTCCTTTATAACCTTTTTAGTTGCCTCATCTCTAATAATATCTGCCTAAAGATAGTATCCTAAGCAGATTATTTCTTGGTGATCAAGATCCAAGATTCACTAGTCTGTTCTACTCTCAGAGATGTAAGATAGTGGAGAGCTACAGTATGCATATATTCCTTGAAAATGGATAATTCTGCAGCTCAAGATAAAAATGCCTAATAGTGGGGAACCTAATTAATAGGGCACAATACAAGTTGCAATTCAACTCGGCAAACACGTGGACCACTAGCCACCAAGAAAGCACCATATCATCTGTATTAGGTTTGTCTCTAAAAGGAGAAATGTAGAAATCCTTTGTGAAAATCGAATTGCTTCCATCAATAATAATGGCTCACTTCCTTGAAATTGTAAAAGCATAGATAAATATTTTAAATGTAATTACACATTCATTTGCCAAAAATCACTTTATTTTAGATATTTTCTGAGGAGATGTATATATTATATGCATGTGTAGTCCACTGAACAAAACTAAAATGCTGCATGATCTCTTAGGGACATTAGTGAACATCTTCCCCCTTGAGCTTTACTGAGTACCTCAGAATGGAATGAAGTACAAACAACGGTGGAATCTGTTTTCTGTCTGTGCTCCCACCTCAGTACCTGATACTCAACATCTCCACTTTATGAGGTCTCAAACGTCCTACACTCTGAGATGCTTTCTAATCACAAACTTAGTCTTCAGTTTGTGTACACACATTGTGTATTTGACTAATTTTTCCAGATATATATCAAAATTGACACTAAAATGATTAATATATCATGTTTTTTTTAAGTCCACCTTCCTAGTGCTCATGTAGAGGACAGAAGATGAGACCATGTTTACTGTTTAACGTTAAGCATCTACCACAGATGTTATGTATATGATAGAAATTGCCAGAAAAAAGAAAAGCCTTCGTTAATATATAGGAGAGTCATTCGCCATGATAAAGTGGGATGTATCCAGGGATACAAGGATGATTCAACATATCAATTCAATAAATGGGAAACACCACATGACTAGAATGAAAGATAAAAATCATATACGATCATCTCAATAGATGCAGAAAAGCAATCATCAAAATACATCCTTTCATGATAAAAGTGCTCACCAAACTGGGTATAGAAGGAACGTTTTTCAGCATAACAGAGGACATATACAACAAGCCCATAGCTAACAATAAACTCAATGGTGAATAGTTAAGATTCTTTCCTTTAGGTCAGAAACAAGACAGGGATGCCCACTCTCACCATTTCTATTTCTAGTTCTGTTGAAATTCTAGCCAGAGAGACTAGGCCAGAAAAAGAAATAAAAGTATCAACATTGGAAAGGAAAATGTAAAATCTCTATTTTCAGATGACATGATCTTATTATACATGCAGGAAACCATAAAGATTCCATTAAAAAACAGAACTAATAAATGAATTCATTAAAGTGGCAGGATACAAATTCAACATACAGAAATCAGCTGCATTTCTCCATACCAACAACGAACTACCTCAAAGAGAAATTAAGAAAGCAATCCCATTTACAACAGCATCTAAATCAACAGGATACTTAGGAATAAATTTAACCAATGAGATGAAAGATCTAGACAATGAAAACTAAAGACACTGGCAAAAGAGATTAAAGATACAAATAAATGAAAAGATACTGGAACAATTAGTATTGTGAAAATGTCCATACTACTCAAAAAGATCTACAGATTCAGTGCAATCCCAAGCAAAATCCCAATGGCATTTTTCACATTTTCACAGAAAAAAGAAAAGACTATCCCAAAATTTGTTTGGAGCCACAAAAGACCCCAAATAGCCAAAGCAATCCTAAGAAAGAACAAAGGTAGAGGCATCACACTGACTGATTTCAAGCTATGTTACAAGGTTATGGTGATCAAAACCAGTATGGTACTGGCATAAAAATAGGCATGTAAACTAGTGTAACAGAATAGAGAACCCACACATAAACCTACACATATATGGTCAACTAATTTTTGACAAAGGTGCCAAGAATATAAAATGGGGAAAGGACAGTCTTCAGTAAATGGTGCTGGGAAAACTGTATACCCATATGTAAAAGAATGACACTAGACCGTAAATATCTTACACCACTCACAAAATTTAACTCAAAATGGATCAAAGACATAAATATAAGGACAGAAACCATAAAACTCCTGGAAGAAAAAACAGAGGAAAAGATCTCTGACATTGGTGTTGATAATGGTTTCATTAGCAACAAAAGCTAAAATAAATAAGCAGAACTACATTAAACTACAGAGGTTCTGCATAGCAAAAGAAACAATCAACAAATTAAAAAGGCAACCTACAGAATGGGAGAAAATATTCACAAGCTATATATCTGATAAGGGATTAATATCCAAAATATATAAAGAACTCATACAACTCAAAGAAAAAAAAAAAAGGCAAATAATCCAATTAAGAAATAGGCAAAGGACCTGAGGAGACATTCTTCCAAAGAAGACATACAAATGGCCAAGAGATATAAGAAAAGCTACTCGACATCACTAATCAGGGAAATGCAAATCAAAACCACAATGGGATATCCCTTTACACCTATCAAGAAGGCTATTAAAAACAAAACAAAAACAAAGCAAGAGATCACAAATTATGGTGAGGATATGGAGAAGAGGGAATCCTTAAATACTGATGGTGGGACTATATAATGATCCAGCCATTATGAATAAAAGTATGGAAGTTCCTCACAAAAATTAAAAATCAAATTAAAAATCTGGTCTTCCATATGATCCAGCAATCTCATGTGTATGTATATAATATATATGTGTGTATATATATAATATATAATATTATATATATAATACATAATTATAT
The DNA here is from genome assembly GCF_018350195.1 of Panthera tigris. NCBI lineage: Eukaryota > Metazoa > Chordata > Mammalia > Carnivora > Felidae > Panthera > Panthera tigris. Next base: position 129,924,644 of record NC_056663.1, read on the forward strand.
ATATGCATAATACTCATGGGTATATATCCAAAGGAACTGAAATAAATATCTCAAAGAGATATTGCTACACTCATGTTCATTATAGCATCATTCATAATAGCCAAGATACGTAAACAACTTAAGTGTTCATCAGTGAACAAACAGATAAAGAAAAGGTGGTATGTATATACACTGAAATATCAACCATGAGAAAGAATGAATTTGCAGCAACATGGATAACCTTGAGGGCATTATGTTAAGTGAGATAAATTAGGGAGAGAAAGACGAATACTATATGATATCATCTATATATGTAATCTAAAAAAGCTAAACTCATAAAAACTGGAAGTGGAATGGTGGTTACCAGGAATTAATGGTGAGGAAATTGGGGAGATGCTGTTCAAGGGTACAAACTTTCAACTAGTAGATAAATAAGCTCTGAAGATCAAATGCACAGTCTGGTATAATATAATACAATGCTTCATATATAATACATAATACAATAGTGTATTATAAACTTTCAAGTTGCTAAGAAACTAGATCTTAATTGTTCTCACCACGAAAAAGAAGTAAGTTTGTGAAGTGATACAGGAGTTAGTTAATGCTACAGTGGTAATCATATTGCAATATATTAATGTATCAGACCAACACGTTGTTCATCTTAAACTTACACAATGTTATAAGTCCATTACATCTCAATAAAACAATACACAGGAGGTCCTCAGAAAACACCTGTTCAAAATACACTTTCAACCTTGTTGAAAGCAAGGTTTCAGAGCCATTTCTTCCCACACACACACACACACACACACACACACACACACACACACACACAAAAGCCGTTTCTTCCCACAAAAGGCTGGAGATCCTTAATCTAAACAAACTGACTGTGTGAAGGATTCTCTCACTCCTTCTGCATCAGTCTTTCACTCCATCCTGCTGACCACCAACCTTATGCCAAACACCTTAAATGGTGTTGGAGATCCGACAGTGGGACAGTGAGTGACAGTCAAGTGAGTATTGTCTTCAGGTGGTTTTAAAGACTGATGCTGATTATCCTCACTCCCACTGTCTCAAATTCCAGTAACCTCAAATTCTTGTCAAATGCTAGGGAATAAGGATTTTGCAGCACAGAGACAGGAACTGCTGTTTTCTTACATCCCACACAAGCTATGTGGAAAATCCAGAACTGCAGCAGTAACTGAAGTATCATTTCCATCTGATATGTAAAGCACATCATTCTTCTAGGCATCTAAAGTTGCAATTCCACTGCTCATCCCTGCTTCCTCCCCTCCCAAAACCCTCATATTTTCTCTACCTAACTTCACTAAAAGGAGAGATCATCACATTGTGATTCCTTTTCGGTGTTTACACTTCTCATCCCAGGAGTCCAGAAACTACATCAGATGTATCAAACCCTTGACAGGCTGAGCAAGGGTTTTACCTGCTTAAGTTCAGAACAATTTTAATAGCTTTGACTTTTCCAGCAGTTAATTAGAGTTAGGTGTTAAAGGCAGAGCACTTTTACTTCTACTTAATAATTTTTTAAAAATGCTTCAATAAAATGGTCCTATATCTTCAGTCTCCTCAGAATATTCTTTGCCACAAGGTTCTATTGCCAGTTCCTATACTTCCCATGTTTCAATATTATCTTTAAAAAGAAAAAAATAGACATCTGGGTATAAAAAGTGCTCACTCTCTTAAAAAGAAAAAAAAAACTGTAAGAAGTCAAGATCTTGAGCCATCTCCACAGATCACTGTGGCATCACTTGTATCACTCGGAAATTTGTTCCTTGGTGCTAAATCTTTTTGTCAACTCCTGACAGGGGTTCGCAACACAGATCAATATGCTGCTGGACTGGACAGTACTGTGTTTTGTTTCAAATGACAGTCTCACATGTCTTATTCCCTCAGTGTTCTGTTGCCTACTTTCTCAAGTAGCAATCAACAAATGTAATAATCGAATATGTGCAAACATGTTGCTCTATAGTCATGGCTAAATGTCTCACTAGTTTCAGAAACTATACTCACGATTTAACAGAATCTCCTCCCTGATACACTATTTCTAGATGAGTGCTGAATATTTCAGGCACACAGCAGCCACTGGGGAGATATTTCCACTCAGATGTGCTTTATGATGCTCTTCAAAATAGTTTTCTTTTTTCTAGACGGAGGCACAGACAACATATACTTACATTTCTACGGTATTATTTACTGATTTGCTGGCTCTTCTATGGCAATTTATCATATAAATAAAATCCAAATGAAGTGCCACAAATTAACAAACAATTACCCTGAAAAGGAAGTTTTCACTCAAATCTTTGTGAAGACATCCTTCAAATATATGATTTGCAGTAAAATGAAATTGTCCTTGACACTGCCCCATTGTGACAATAGAGAAGAATTTAATTTATATTAATTTCTAGTGTCATCCTTATAAAAATATTTAAAATTCGCCAAAGACTGCCTTTGAGGGTTAAAAATTTAGTCAGTGGAAAAGCCCAAGTCAGAATAGCTGTAGAGCTAAGTGAGTACCTTTCTAGAGGTACTGTAAGTTCATTATTCGTTATCGACTCCACTATCGTGTACGTGTGTGTGTGAGAGAGACAGAGATTGTGTGTGTGTGTGTGTGTGTGTGTGAGAGAGAGAGAGAGAGAGAGAGAGAGAGAGAGAGAGAGTGAGAGAGAGAGAGTGAGAGAGAGAGAGTGAGAGAGAGAGAGAGACAGAGAGAGAGACAGAGAGAGAGACAGAGAGAGAGATGTAGGAAAACAGCACTGATACCCCTTGGTAGGAAAGTTAAGTAATTTTGATGGATCTCTACCCAGAAGTAACTTCACTATGAGATTACCTTTCCAATCCTGTCTTTGAACCTCACCACCATTTTTTTTTTTAACTTGAACAACAGATATTTATTTCTCACAGTTCTTTAAGATGCTGTCAGAACTGGGTTCTGAAGAAAGTTATTTGGCTTAGTGACAGCTGCCTTCCAGCTGTGTGTTCACATAGCCTTCCGTGCATATGCACAGAGCAAAAGAGAGAGATCTCTGCCTTCCTCTTCTTTATAAGGCTACGAATGCCAACATGAAGGTCCCATCCTCATGACCTCAACTTAATCCAATTACCTCTTAAAGTCCCCGCCTCTAAATACCATCATATCAGGGGTTCAGTCTTCAATATATGCATTTTTGAACCTCCCTACCTTTTACCTGTTACAAAATGCAAACAAATTATTATAGACTTTCCTGACAGATTCTTTACTTGGCCAAACTCTCAGTCAGGTTCTTGAACCCTTTTCTTAAGCCCATCTGTGCATTTTCTTGTAAAATCCAGTTTTAGCAAAAACTCCTCTAAATCAGTTTAACCATCACCCCCACCCTGAATATCTGATCACTCTCAATATCTAATTGAGTTCCTCATCCTCCACCATCTCCCACACCCAGTGACTTTGGATCATTCTGGCTTGCCTTCAGCAAGAGTCCTGCTGGGTTGGTGTAGACAGGTATTACCCCTTTACTACTGATGCTTCCTTTAGTTACCTACCTTCCACTGACTCTCACCCTGCTCGTTGGCTATAAATTCCCACTTGCCCATGCTATATTTGAAACTGAGCCCAGTACTATAGTGAATTCTTTTCTCCCCTACTGAAATAGTTCTGAATAAAATATTTTACTGTTTTAATTACTACCCGGCTCTAGTTTTTCCTTGACAGCTCCTAAACCATTATCAGCATTATCAATTCATCTATAGTAAGAGATTAGTTATTATCCTTACTAGATAGTTAAGACATGATACAGCATAGTGTGTGTGTGTATGTATGTTTGGAAGTCACAGGCACATAGAAATCATACAACTGGGGAGAATTTTATAAAGAATACTGAATATTTGATTCAGCACCATTTTAGATGTCATAATTTAAACACTTCCTCAAGATCCACCAATGATTTTTCGGAAGTTTCCTATTTCAGATGGACAATATATAGAAATATCCAATTTTATGTTTTCCTTTATACTAACAATCAAGAAAATTGAGGATATAAAACCTGGAGAAAGGGGAGAGGAGTACTGAAAAAATAAATCATTTTTCTTGTTTAATTGTAAGTGGGCTTCCTTCATTTCAGCAATAGCTTATTTAAAAACATGTAAAATTTAATTAAATTTTATTAAACATCAGTAAAAAAGATAATACTTTCTTATTAAACCCATTTTTTAAGAACTTGTCCTTCCATTCATATGTCAGTGATGAATGCAATTTTCTTTCAGGGTAAAGGTATTAGATATGTATTTCATCAAAGCGTAAGATGTATATTTACATTTTCAAATGTCAATCTTTCTATTAATAAGTAAAAGAAGCCAATCAGAGAAGCCTACATACTGCTTGATTCCAACTATATGACATTCTGGAAAAGGCAAAACTATGAAGATAATTAAAAGATCAGTAGTTTCAGAAAAGGGGTGGGGGGTGAATAGAACACAGAGGATATTTAGGACAGTGAAAACTCATATGATATGATATGATATGATATGATATGATATGATATGATATATTGATGGTTATGTGCCCTTATACATTTGTCTAAACCCACTGACTATACAAAACCAAGAGTTAACACTTAAGTAAAATTTGGACTTTAGGTGATTATGATGTGTTTATGTAGGTTTATCTTTGGTATAAAAGATACCATTCTGGTTTTATCTTGATAACAAGGGAGGCTATGCATGTGTGGGAGCACAGGGTATGTAAGAAATCTCTATACCTTCTTCACAACTTTATTATAAACCTAAATCTGCCCCCCACAAAAAAAAAGTCTTAAAAAATTAATAAATCCATCTTTCCTCTGAGCTTATATTATTTTCTCAAATCTTTCTTTCCAAAAGGAGTGAACAAGTCTTACCAAAAATTATTCAATGGCAATCATCTGCAATTGCCTAAGTAAGAAAAGCTCAAATAGTCAATTCTTTTCCTGAAAAATTAACCTCAGACATTGCAATTTTTACCAAAGACTTTCATCATTACCCACATGTAATTCTGTGATACTATAACAATTTATCCTAAACTGCCTCCTTCACCTCTGGGTAAGGCAAATTGACTATAATATCTGAGAGATGTCAGCAAAGAATAGCAGAAAGACTGGTTCAACTTCTTCTGGGCTAACAACAATGAAAAACAATAATTGCTCTGATTGAACCAATTTTGCTTCCTACAAAATTCCATTCATCATAATCATAGATAATCTGATTTCTATTTCTTCTAGGTCAAGGAGAGTGAATCAAATCACAGACAAATATATTCTTAGTATTTTAAAACCATAACCCTATTTTCTAAAGTACATGAAGTCATATTTTATGATAATTAGACAAAAGCAATTCAATACTACCCCAAATTTGAAGAAAATATGAAACTTAAAACAATGTATTTCTAAGTACATTTTTAAAGTTATCTTTAAGAATTTTTCTAACACTAATATAAAAAAGGCTTTTAATCTCCAAAATAACTGAGCATCAAATTATCATCCTTCATTTCCTAGGCAAATTAACAAATTTGTTTAAGATATACTGTGCCCATAGACTCTAATTACAAATATCTAGTTAATGTCACATGACCCCTTATTTTACCCCAAATCCTGTGATTCAAACACTCATTATTTCTCAACCCAAACTTTAGATGTTCACTAAATGTAATTTGGAATTTATGGAATGTTCCTTTCATTCACTCTCAGAGGACTGGGAGTAAAGAAAGATAAAGGAAGTCAGCTGACTGACTCACCAGTTAGGTTTGCTGTATCAATTCAGAATTTCTTTTGCCAGTAAATCTGGAAGCTGCCACAGAATCTGACAATTCATATATCTGGTGGGCACAGAAATTACTGGGAAATGTAACTTTTTAATCAAAAAGTTGCTCTTTGAAATTTCCTTTCTTTTTTTTTTTTAATTTTTTAAATTTTGGCCCTTTTAAGTTTCAATCAAGTTAAGGGAAACTGAAGAGTTCCTGGAGCCATGGGGAAAAAAAAAAGATTACCTATCTCTCCTGCACCACTTTCATTTTCACTACTTTGCTTCCTTCTCTTGTCTCTTTCTTAAATATTCTCCCTACCCTTTTCTCTCTACTGTTTTGTCCTGAGATGGGTTGCAGATGGGGAGTAGAAAGCAAAGATGGAAGAAGATAAGTAGATATCGATGTCTTTTGTGTCCAGCTCATTTCCCTTAGAATAATGTCTTTGAGTGGTGCCTGGGTGGCTCAGTCATTTAAGTGCCCAATTCTTGTTTCTGGTTCAGGATATGATCTCACGGGTTGTGGGAGTGAGTTGCACCTCAGACTCCTTATTGAGGGCGTGGAGTCTGCTTGGGATTCTCCCTCTCTCTGCCCTCCCCGCTTGTACTCTCTCTCTCAAATAAATAAATAAATAAATAAGTAAATAAATAAATAAACAAACTTAAAAAATGTCTTTGAGTTTCATCCATGTTGTAGCATGTATCAAAACTTAATTTTTGTATGTCATATTGTCTGTATATCTTTTCCCTTGATGAAAAATTAATTATATTTTACATAAGTAACTATTACTACTACCAGTAGTTAATTATCATAAACTGCTTTCTTTGTGCCAGGAAACTTTCTGTGATTTGTATGTATCAACTCATTTGATTCACACAACACACAAAGTAAGCATTATTCTTGTACTCATTATACAGACAAGTAAATGGAGGCCAAGAGATATTAAATAACTTGCATGAGAGTAGTTAGCTTGCACAATGGTAGAGTATTCAAATCCATGTAATCGAGGTCTTGACCTATAGTCTTACTCACATTCCGCTTATATGATGATACTCATTTTTAAGTGTTATTTGTTACCAAGCCATGAAATACTTACTGAATACCTATGTAACCCCCTTCTGTTTCTCAATCCTAAATGAGAGTGATGCTGGTACATCTGAAATTGAAGGATTAGGTGCCTGAAAGAGAGATTATGCTTTCACTGATTCAAAACAGAATTTATTTTAAAATGGTGGCTGTCTGGGGGTGCCTGAGTGGCTCAGTAAGTTAAGCATCTGACTTTAGCTCAGGTCATGATCTCATGGTTCATGAGTTTGAGCCCCACATCAGGCTCTGGGCTAACAGCTCAGAGCCTGGAGCCTACTTCAGATTCTGTGTCTCCCTCTCTCTCTGCTCCTTCCCTGCTCGTGCTCTGTGTGTCTCTCTCTCAAAAATAAATAAAACATTTATTTTTTTTTTAAAGATGGTGGCTGTCTGATAAAGGATTAATAGCCACAATATAGAAGGAATTCCTACAACTCAATCAGCAAAAACAAAAACAACAAAACTAATAACCCAATTTTTAAACATGCTAAAGACTTAAACATTTTTCCAAAGAAGACATACAAAAAGCCAACAGATATATATATAAAAAAAAAATACTCAATGCCATCAATCATCAGGGAAACGCAAATCAAAAGCTCAATGATCTATATCACTTTACACCTGCCAGTTATGGCTATTAAAAAAAAAAAAAGACAAGTGTTAGGATATGGAAAAATAAGAACCTTTGTACACTACTGATGAAAATGAAAAACAGTGTAGCTGCTATTAAAAACAGTGTGAAGGGAGAAAAAACAGTATGGAAGTTCCTCAAAAATTAAAAGTAGAACTACCAGAGCACCTCGCTGACTCAGTTGGTAGAGCATGTGACTCTTGTTCTCAGTGGTGAATTCAAGCCCCACATTGGTTGAAGAGATTACCTAAAAATAAAATCTTAAGTTTTTCAAGTAAAAATAAAAATAGAACTACCATATCATCCAGCAATCCCACTGAGTATTTATCCAAAAGTATTGAAATCAGGATCTTAAAGAGATATTAACACTCCCATGTTCATTGCAGCACTATTCACAATAGCCAGGAGGTGGAAACAACCTGTATACCCATCAACAGATGACTGGATCAAGAAATTATGGCATACACACAATGAAATATTAATCTGCCTTAAAAAGGGATATTCTGCAATATATGACCACACAGATGAACCTTGAAAACATTATACTAAGGGAAATATAGCGGTAACAGAAAGACAAATATTGCATAACTCCACTTATATGAGGTCTCTAAAATAGTCAAATTCACAGAATTGTAGAGTAGAGAGATAGTAACCTGAGGTCAGGAGGAAAGGAGAATAGGGAGTTAGTAATCAAGTGGCATAAAGCTTCAGTTAATCAAGATGAATAAATTCTAGAGATCTATCTTATAACACTGCACAACAATACTGTATTGTACTCCTAAAAATGCACCTTTAAAGATCTAATGTTAATTGTTTGTTAATTTAAAAAAATAAACTAAAAAAATAAAATTAGACATATAAAAAAAGAAAGTGGCTGATTCATAATAGTAAGGACATACAGGAAAGAGTTTTAGAAAGGAGATAAACAATTATCTCTTAACTCTTAACTCTGACTTAATTTTGAGAGTTTTCTCATATACTCAAAAAAGTTTTTTCCATCTCTAAAAATATGTATACAATTAAAAACATTGCCTAAGAACCATTTTAACTTTTCTCCACCAAATGTAACAAAAGCAAAAATAGAATATAATAGTACTAATATATCTCCAACAGTGTTCCAATTTTAGAAAATCAAATATGTTTATGGAAATGTTTTCAGCAGCCATAAAGAAAGGTAGCCTACTTTTTAATTTTTTTATCTTTTCTTTCCCATCATACATTACAGGTGCTTCAACTTTTCTAACTTGATAAAATAGGATTATTGCAGATTTCTTTTAGAAATATAATGTCAAAGGTATAAAACAATGAACGTTTAGAACGTTTTGGATAAACAAAACCATGAATGATTTGTTAGTATATTTTTAATTAAACCAGCTAGAGATAATGGAATTTAATTGGATAATGGAAAACAGGATTAAACATCAGGAAATTATTTCTAATAAAAAAGCTATATTATATTTTAATATAATAAATAATAAATATAATTTATTTAATAAATAAATAATTTTAAAATACCAAAACAAAAAAAAAAAAAGGCTATGTAATAACAATTCAAAGGAAGTTACTGGGCATCGATGAAACTGTTAAAATACTTTAACTTATACCTCAGAAAATTTCTTCTTTTTTTTTTAGTTTATTTATTTTCTGACTGAGAGAGAAAGCAAGCACAGGTTAGGGGCAGAGAAAGGGAAAGAGAGAATCCCAAGCAGGCTCCTCACTGGTCAGCGCAAAGCCTGAAGTGGGGCTCAAACTCATGAGACTGTGAGATCATGACCTGAGCCAAAATCAAGAGTCAGTCACTTAACCGACTGAGCCACCCAGACACCCCTCCCTCTGAAAATATCTTACACATTACAGACATTTGACATTATATTGTCAAATTACCTATTTATTCCAGATGTTAGTATTAGCTTACCTCTGGGCTACATTCTATTTTAAACTTAAATTTTCCTCGTAAACATACCATGTCAAAGGCTCTCGCTCAGGTATTTTCAAGTAAAGAAAACTGATTACTCACTCTAATTGTTCCTGCTGTGTCCTATTCTCTTTATAACACAAAGCAACAGCTGAATACACTAACGAGAATAACTGCTTACACAAGCATCGTTAGAAGTATGATAATTTACAGAAACTAAAAAACAATCTCCCTGAGGGTGTGTGTGATGTGTGTGTGTGCATATGCACACTGTGTGTCAAAAGTTTCTGTCAGGACAAATGGTTAGGAAAAACAAGCCTGAGCATTCAACACTTATTTAGCCATTTCCAAAGATTACTATTTATACATACATCAAAAGAATTTCACATTTGGGGAACATATCATACAGAATTTCATTGAAAACTATAAGCACTCTTAAAATTATATTCATAACTTAATCACCCAAACTTCTCTCCTTAGGAGCAAAATGATCATTCCATAAGTCTGGGAAAAATTACACTTGTCTTTCAAGGATGTATTATTGTGCCCACACTATTGTCATTTCATAAGTCTGGGATGTTCATCTGTTATAGTTTAACACACCTTGCTTCCAAGTTTTCTCACCTATTGAGTAGGAATGAATTATTCTTTACAGGATACCCAGGACACTCATTAACACTTATTTATATTCAATATTCCTCAGTAAGGACACATAATTCTATAACAAATGCCACATTTTGAACTCATAGTTTTCTAGCAAATCCTTCACTACTTCAAACAAAAATTAACATCAAATATTTGATCTTTCAAAAAAGCCCACATAAAACATCTGGTTAGAATACTGCCCTAAAAACAGAAGGGTACCAATAGCAAAAACAGAAAAAAACTTCCATCAGGGACAAATTGTTTCCATTTATTAAAGCTATCTAGATTTACTGCCAGTTACTGTATTTTTACTATAATCTTAATAAGATTTCAAAGCCAAAACAAAACACACACACACACACACACACACACACACAAAGAGAAATGCCAATTTTGCAAAAATTCTAGGAATACTTTCCTGTTTATGTTCAGTTGGTTATACTAAATTGCTACATTTCAGATTCAAACACACTACAACAATTTTACTTTCAAAATAAAATAACACATTCCAAAAAATGTAATAGCTCTATACTCCCATTTAGGAAATCAGTGCTACTTGCCATGCTTGCCCTACTGTGTAAATAAAACATGGTCAGAATAACCAGAACTGTGCATCCTCCTTGAAATGTAACATATTTTACAACATTCTATGAGAAACCTTATGGTTTCTTCACAGTTTATAAGGAAAACGCACAAAAAGAGCTAGACTTATAAAGAAAAGCAGTAATAGCTCCCTTGATTCTAGGCTTACAAATGCAATGGTGAACTTAGCCTCCAACATGAGAGTAATATTTTTGCAGGATAAAGGGGGTGATGTTTCAAGGAGGTTTGTGGGAAGTGATATGAGAGGAATAAAACAGTGGATGTTTCTCAGTGACCACTGGGAAGACAACATATTCACAGAAGAGCAGTCTCTAAGTCTACCCCAACGACACTATTCTCTGCATTGAAATGATGGTTACTGACTCCTCAAGAAGGGGCTACCCACCCCTGATTAGGGATCTGAAGATGAAATTGACAGCCTAGTACATTTATCCTATGGTAAAATCATTTTAAATGTCCAAGGAACCTTTCAAATAAAAAGGGAAATTGGTAAGTTTGTCGCTATTGCTGCTGCAGTTGGTGTTTTCACTTACACTGAAAAGATCAACTGTCAGAGATCAACATCTTCATTCCCTTTACAAACCATTTTCTCTTCTCTTACCCTGCAACTACAGGAAAATATGGCTTATTTTAAAATGAACTGCTTTTTGATAGCTAAGCATACATCTATCATGCCTTTCATATTCAGAGATGATGTTCACAATCTTGTCATTATCCATGTGTCCTGGATGCACAGTTTATCTGAAAATATCATGGTAAATTTTACCAGAGGGCCCTTTTTATATGCTGCTGGTAAAGTCTGTCATTTCAGCTCTGCATCTTTGCTTCATGTACCAATGCAACTTTGCAACCCCTCTCCTCATGTTTTGCTCAGAATGTAATGCTTACTCATTCATCAACAGCAGGTTGTTCTATTGAAATAAAAGAATGTGACTTACAGCAGCCTAACTAATTTGTAACCAGAGACTAACACAGTGGCCTAAGCTACATTTGATTTATTATACTCTATAGAATTGTCTGGTTCCCACTCAACCCCCAACGGGAAATTGTAGGCCTCCTTGGGAGGTCCCTTCTAATTTTAAGGCCTCCAAGATATTCCTCATTCCGAAGTTTAAAGATGTCGAAATATGAATGAACAAATGAATTCATGCATGCATGTCAAAATAACTTGGACCTATCATAGTGTTAATAGTACTTGGAATGGTTCTTGGGGTTCTAGGAGTCCTCAGTTTCTGGATACCCCCAGTAGGTCCTACAGTAAACCAAATTTATGGGGGAAAAATATCAGGCAAAATTTGCCCTCCATAAATACCCCTCAGGAATCATCAAACTCCACAGGGATTCCTTTCCCTGTGTGCTCTGACAGAAGACCTCTGGATAATGGGATATATCCCATACAGTTCGTAGTAGAGACCCATGCATTCTGTTGATTTAGGAAAGTAGCATCTTCTCATTAGTGAAGCCATGGTCCTTTCATTTTTCCTCCTCTCCAGGACTTTTGAATTTTCAAAAACTATATATCCTTGTTTCTGAACATCTTTTACCAACTGGTCTCTTCGATATTATAATGACTGCTCCCCTACATCCATTTCTTTTTTATGTTTCCTGAATTCACTTACCTTTCCTCTATATCCATTTCTTTATCTTTATTTCCTGAATTCACTTAACCTGAGTACTTATGAAGGCTCAATCGGGTGACCACTGTCCTTCTGTCAACATATTGTCCACAAATTGTCACTGGTCAGAATTAAGAGTAATTCATGTTTATATCATTTTATAAAAGTACTGATCTGCAACTGGGGTTTAAAAAAAACTGGCTCTTTATGACAAATAGTTTGAGAAGCATATCTCTGGATGTTTATATCCCTCCACTGTAATGACTGGTCAATATCAGTCATGGTCAGACAGATTGAGGCAATTTCCAGCATTTCAGGATCAAGCTCAATTGAATTCACTTTATTCATTTTGTCCATCCCAATGCCCTCTCCCTGATAAGTAGGAGCCTTGGTCACTAATCTTGTCCTGGAGTGTAATGTCGTAGGAGTCTCAGACAAGTACTGGGGCAGAGCACTGCTCTTCTGTAATATGTGATTAAAGTGACCAATCCAAGAGGCAGAATCTTATAATGGAACCAAAATAAATCTAGACAAACCATCAATACAAAAAGACTAGGCACAATGTTAAAGGTAAAAAAGTAAAGAATAGGAAAGAAAATTTTCTCTTGCTTAACAAAATAACCAAGGTCATTTCATAGGTCACTTATATGATAGGCTGCTGTGGTCAGTTCTGAAATCTGTAAGAGCACTGATTAAACCTATGCATTATAATCTGGCAAGCATGGAGACTCAATATCAACATGAAGATGGTTTGCTTTGTCTTTTTTAAATGTACCTGAGCCATTGCTATGCCTCCTGAGAATTCTCAGGCTATTATGTAAGATTTTGTGGGAGGGATCTTCTGAACCTACCAGGCACTGGGGTGGAGTATGGCATGCATCATTAAAGGCATTTGCAGAGCAAGGTTTCTTCCAATAAAAGTAGATTGACATTCTCTCACCCAGATCTTCCCCCATCCCCCTAAGTGAATGGGGGTGGGGGAGATAAGTTCTTATCTCTGATGAATTTGTAAGGTTTGAGGCCCTCAGTGTCTGAGACACCTTCCTTCTGGGTCAGCCTGTTTGTATTTGCATGCCTTTGTACCAATTCCTTCTCACAGATTTCAACTTTCTCTGTATGTATCTTTATTCCACTTCCCTTCAAAATACAACTCAATTCTCATCTCCTTCACGAAGTCTTTTTAAGTCACTTTAACCCTCCCTGTGTTCTTTTAGAGCAACTGTAGATCTTACTCATAACTGAAGTCATCAACACATGAGGATCCAATGTTAATTTCACATATTATCATCTCTCTTTTCTTACCCAATTGATTTAAAATGAGGAAAGAACATGACCTTTTCACCCAGACAGACTAATATGAATTCCAGTTCTGTCAGTTTCCTCCTGTATAACCTTTGGCAACTATTTGACTTCTCTGATTCTCAGTTTCTTTGCCCTTATTAAAATAATGCTGTTGACAATTCTAAAAAATACGTATGCCAATATGAACACATCCCTTCCTCAAATTGTTTATAGAATTCTTGAGGATGGAAATCATGTCTTATTTTTTTCTGTACCTTCTATCCCTTACAGAAATATATATGTAGTACCTAATAAAAATTAGTGTGATTAATGTTGTATTTTAAAGAGGGTGTTGGAACATGTTTATCCAGAATTCTCTTAATTGCTCAACACCAACATTTACTGGTCTGTATTCTCATGGTGCACCTTCTCTCACTGTGCCTCTATGTAAAGAAGTCTAGTAATCTCCTTACGATATACTAATCCCCACAGACTGTAATAATTATAATGACTTCAAGGGACTTACACAGCGGAATTTGCTTCTAAGTGAAGAAAAACTTCTAAAGTGTTTTTAACTTAAAACATCTTTATTATTTGGAATTACACTGGCAGATTACCAAAAGCAACCCAAATTAATAAGCATATAACTAAAAAGGCTTTTAAGAAAAGAATATATCATAGTCAAGAGAAAGCTGAATGTTTAATAGAATAAAATGGTTACTTTACATTATGAATATTCTGTTCTCATGAGGGAAAATAGGTACAATGACAATCAGGTTAGGTTTTAGTGGGAAGGTTTTAATAACAACATTTTTGAGATTTTTATAAATGCTCAAAGGATACTGGAGAATATCTTCAACTAAATATTTTTTTAATATTTTTAAATAATTGAGTTCCATGCTAGAAAGATAATAAAAGATGATAAAAAAATGTTAGCTTTTATTAATAAGCATGTATGGGATCGGAGAATAGAAAGGTACTTCAAGGCTCTTTTCACATAGCCATGTTCACCTATCAATAAATTAGTTTGTAAGGTAGAAACAACAAAACACTATAAATCTTATCTATAACATTAGGTACTGAATCTTTTAGATGCCCAAATACAATTTTTATACAAATTTAATTTCAGAAATAGAAACACTAGCGTGAAGTACACTGTTTCCAGATACACTACCTATCTCCCAGAGGAGAAGATCCAGTTGCCTCTGACTGGAAATGGAGACATTCCAGTAGAGGGAAACATACACGTGATTAGGTAGGAGCCAAGATGCTGGGAATGTGAGAAAATCTGAAAACTTTTAGAGGAACCAGGAAACAAATGAATCAAAGGGAATCTTGGATGATCTGAACCAGAATGGAGGCTAGAGGGTTATCTCTTCAGGAGACATAAAAATATCAAAAGGACAGAGAAAGAGGGAGACTAGGAGAGAAGAAAGGGTGATGGAGTGCAGGAGAAGTAGACTGTCATAAAAGATAGCCTGAAAAATTTTTGAGAAGGGTTTATGCTCAGAAGTAGAAATAAAACATGAGAGAGACACTAGACAAGGATATACAGTAACCCAGTGATTCACACCCACAGAAACCAAGTAAAGAAACACAGACAGGGGCACCTGGGTGGCTCAGTCGATTAAGTGTCCAATTTCAGCTCAGGTCATAATCTCACGGTTCATGGGTTCGAGCTCCACATCATGCTCTGCTCTGACAGCTCAGATGCTGAAGCCTGCTTCAGATCCTGTGTCTCCCTCTCTTTCTGCCCTCCCTGACTCACACCCTGTCTCAGTCTCTCAAAAATGAATAAATGTTAAAAAAAGAAAAGAAGAAAGAAAGAAACACAAACAAAGGTTAACTAATGAGGAAGGAAGAAATGTTCAGTATATATGGTGAATGGAAGAAGCTATTC
This sequence comes from Panthera tigris, assembly GCF_018350195.1. Lineage (NCBI taxonomy): Eukaryota > Metazoa > Chordata > Mammalia > Carnivora > Felidae > Panthera > Panthera tigris. The sequence continues at coordinate 129,940,067 of NC_056663.1, forward strand.
TCATGCTCCACATTAAAACTTTTGTTGCAGGGTAGAGAGACCTTTAAAATTAACGCATTCAGCAACATGATGGTTTATAGCAACTCCACAATTTTTCAAGTGATATCCTTTTCCCTCTGAGAGTAACCTGGTTTTCTCATATGTCAAACTTGTCCCAAACTGTTTTCCTCATTATCTTTTTGCATAAATGACTATTCATTACTGTGTTGATAGCCACTGATAAAATGACAATTTGCAACCTTATTGCCAATATTGTTTTAAATGTCTTAAATCCACCATGTATTCTTAACTCTGTAATAATATCTCAAAATTCACACAATTCTAATGCTTGTAATTGAAAAACATATTAAGTAACTACATACTAAAATGAAACAATTTTAAATAATTTGTTGTTAATGTTTTAATATTTAGCAACCATTCAATTCCTTGAGTTTTTAAATATTTTTAACATATGGAGACTCCAAAATTATATTGAATTTTATTTTGCTTGGTTTTATAATCCAAGGGGAATTCATCTAGGTGACTATTATAATAAAAATATACATAAAAATATAAGGTTATGTTTGATTAAAGTCTGAGAATTTCACTAAATTAATGTTTTCAACAAGCAATTATCTTAGGGATTTAAATTATATTGCCTAACTCCAAGAATATCACCATCCTAAATTGTTTAAACACCAGTATGTTAATTACACCATACATATAAACTATTTAAATCAAGTTGGAATACAGTGAGACTTTAAATAAGTTTAAAAGCTGATATGTAGAATTCTTCTAACAAGTTCAAGAAAAATGTCTGCAATTTGACTACACTAATGCAATTAGGTACTTTTTCTATAGACCTGTTTTTAGTGTAATTAATTATTACTGTAAAAATGATTTTGAAATTCACAGGAGGAAGGTTTAATTGAATTATATTCTTTAACCATATCATATACACATTTCACTTATACTGATATTAGCAAGAGAGTTAAAATCTGAGAATTATTCTATTTTTAACTGACAAAAAATAAAGCTATAAACTTTTAATGATCTAAAGAAAATGCTTCCTTGAGGGTGTCTTTCCAAAAATTGTTGTGGTGAGGCTCTAAGTATATGATAAACTGTTTTCTAATGTAGGATTGCATGCTTATATTTTCCTAAGTGTTGCTATTTTAATTTTCCAATTCTTTGCAATATGAGTTGTACTTGTGAACTCATACCTTGTAAGTCCATTCTTAAATTCTG